>NC_016473.1:0-606026 GCF_000226095.1 Thermothelomyces thermophilus ATCC 42464 | reverse complement strand
ATGGATAAACTGACAACAGCCGAGACTGGCAAGTCGCCGCTATAGATAATGAATCCGGATGCATGTACTGTACAGTACCTTACCTGGAACGCAGCATCTTGGATAGGCGCACTTCGGCAGCACCACCCCTCCATCCCGTCCGGTGTAGTATCAATCATCAAATGAGCATGGGGTAGTGCACCCTAGCAATTCAACGGCCGACAACCTCCGCATCCTCGACTGGGGCAGTTGCCCGCTGATCCCGTAGACGGCTCCTTCCATGGGACCTCTTGGTCGCAACTCCACCGCTGGTTGACTTTCAACCTGAGGCCGGGCCGCCACGCCATCGATCAACCATGGCCTCTTTCGACCTGGAGAAGCGCGCCATCGCCTCGGCCGAAGGCAACTATGTCTCGCAAACCTTTAAAGAGAATACTCCAAGGCGGCGGGGCTTCCATTGGTTGGCACTCCTCCTCGGCACCCTTTCCATCTTTTCAATCGCTGTGGCAGCATCCCGCCGATGCTCCGCGGCGACTTCGCTGTTCTCCAGCTATGGCGCATCGCGGACCTCCCGTTCTCATTCCGCGCCCGGATCGCAACCAGGCTACAACCGGTTACCAGGTAGGAAGGCCTGGGAGGCCACCACAGCGACCACGTCGTCCGCAACACCTCACCCAACCGTCCTCAAGACCTTTGAGGTTGCCCAGCCGGTCTTGATGCCGGACGGTCCCGCTGAGAGCGACGGATCTACTCGCAACGCGACGGATTATTCGCCCGAGTTGTGTACCGTCCTGCTGATGCGCCATGACTTTGCCTGGAGCTACGATGCGCCCTTCATGGGTAAGCTAGGCCACCCTCTGCCCTTGTGACGGGGCGGCAGTTTTGTGAGCTTGTATATGGGTCTAATGTTCGTGCGCGCCTGGCTTTAGGGGAATACACTCCGCCCGATTGCGAGTTCAATCGAGTGGTGCTTAATTTCAGCGTCGTGAGTGAGGGCCGGCAATTTGACCGCCTTGCCATCATGTACTTTGGTGATACGGAAGTTTGTGAGTAGCGCGACGATCAACGCCGTGGACGGGCTGATTGCGCTGACAGTTAAATGACAGGGAGAACATCGACAGCTGAACCCACTGCGCCGCCTGGGATCAGCTGGACATACCTTAAGGATATGACCCAATACCTTTACTTCTGGAAATCACCTCAAAAGATCATCTTTGATCTCGGCAACCTAATTGGTACGTTCGCAGCCCGGTTTCCACCAAGGGCCACTCAAGACTCACCCGTAAAGATGACAAGTACACCGGGATCTTCAACACCACCTTGACGGCCATTTTCTACAATCGTGATATCAAGACCGACCAGGCACCGCCGAGTGACCTGATCATCCCAATATCGGCTCACCGCGGGGCCAACAACTCGATCAGCCGCTTCATTTTGCCCACGGAGAACGCCACTAACACCATCACCCTCCCTCGAAACATCCGCCGAGCCGTATTCTCAGTCTCGGCTAACGGCCAAGCAAGCGAAGAATTTTGGTGGAGCAATGTCCTGCAGACAGACGTTGACACCTTCAGCGCCACCGCGGGCGAGCTTCCGGGTCTGAGCCCTTTCCGCGAGGTCCAGGTGCTCATTGACGGCCGTCTAGCTGGCGTTCAGTGGCCCTTTCCAGTCATATTCACCGGCGGAGTCGTCCCCTCGCTGCATCGGCCCATCGTGGGCATCCACGCTTTCGATCTCCGCGAACACGAGATCGACATCAGCCCGTTCCTCGGCCTGCTCTGCGACGGTAAGGAGCATACCTTTACCATCCGCGTCGCCGGTCTCAACAACACCAGCCACACCGCAGCCACGCTCACCAACACGGTCAACGAAAGCTGGTACGTGACCGGCAAGCTCTTCCTCTGGCTCGACTCGGACCCCTCTTCCATCACCCGCGGCGAGATCCCCATCATCATGCAACCGGCCCCGGCCATCTCCACCACCCGCTCCGTCACCAGTTCCCTCATCAACGGCACAACCGAGGCCAACGAGACGCTCACCTACACCACCTCGGTGCGCCGCTCCCTGCGCATCACCTCCAACACCGCCTCGTGGACCCAGTCCCTCACCTACACCAACAAGGGCCACGTCTCCGCCTTCGGCTACACGCAGTTCAACAACCTCCTCATCTCGGGCTCCGACACCCTCAGGATCGCCTCCCCGTCCGTCCGCTACCACGCCACCTACCGCTACCCGATCCTCTGCAACTCGACCTACTCGGTCTCCCCCCAGGGCAACCTCTCCATCTCGGCGTACCTCAGCCATGGCAAGAGCGTGTCCGTGTCCGGCGCGAGCGTCTTCCCCACGGGGCTGGAGGCGTTTCAGCGGTATGCTGGCAAGGGGTCGACGAGCCGGGTCGAGACGACCAAGGTGGGCACGGCCGAGTTCCGGCAGACCGGGGATGGGAGATCGAGCACCGGGTGGGGGGAGGCGAAGCAGTGGTTCTGGTTCGGTCTGGAGGAGGCGGTGGTGGAGGATGGTGGCTCTGGCACCGGTGCGAACCCAGGAACTGGCGGCGATGTCGAAAGCCCGGAGGACCGACGCGGAAAGGAATTAGAGCTCTACTATAGGGAGGTGGAAGCTGTCAACGGGACTGTGGTAGGAGATTTGAGGAGATTGGACGGGAAGGCAGTGAGTAGTGGCAGTGGTGGTGATGGTGAAGGGCAGCAAAAAGTTCTTGTGAACGCTGCTGCTATGCAGTATGCTTAGAAGGACGGATTGTAGGTTGGAGATTGATGTTTCCTCGGAATCGAAGCAGTCTATGGCCGCTGATTGATGGAATGAAGAGGTTATAGTTGCTCTGTGTGGCATAGTTGTCGTACTCTAGCAAGGATGATCTCGAGAGAGACTGGGAGTTGCGATGACAACCCTCCAAAAAAAAGTATCGAGATCCTCTGAACGTCTTCGTTCGACGTTTTGAACAAAGTTAGGTAGATCAAGTGCTAGTCGGGGAGCAGAGGCCCATGGCCTTGGCTGTAGTGAGATATCTAGGTCTTTCGAGAGGCTGGAGATAGCGTTCGGTTCCAGCAAACAAAACCTCTTGAGCAACTGTTTCAACAAAGTGGACGAAGCTTATCAAAAGTTCTAGTGATGTCTTGTTGAACTCATTAAGTTCACTCTACTGTTAATATCGGCTGTGATGGTCGGTGGTCTGTGGCATACGCGCAAGTATACATGTTAGAACCGCCATGACTCGTGTAAATAGGTAATCACCCGTTTGGGAACTGTCAGCTCATTGATGACCTCATTCACACCTGGAGTTACCTGTCTTGCAATGAACCGGATTATTCCGTCCTCTGTACCCTTCGGCTCGAGCAAACGCCGTCAGTTGTCCGGCCTCGGACTGGTTCAGAGCCACCAACCATTGATACATATGTACTCGTACACAGTTGCCCCAAGAAAACTCTGTAGTGTTGTATGTATGGATTATGTTCGTTTGGTAGCTCTGGAAACGATGTTTCACATTGAGGCGTTGCGCGGCACTTCGCACCATTCATGCACGATCGTTGCCGGGCCAAGAGTGGGGCCGCCCTATGTGGGTCGGGAAATCGTTTGGAGACCAGGGCCGTGCAGATCAACGATAGGTCTAGCCCCTCCCACAGCTGTGGGAGCACGGAGCGAGCGCATCGGGCGATCGAGAAAACTTGGCGTGTTGCCGCCTGTAACTGGTCAACCCATCCTCCTTAGTGTAGAGCAAGTGGCTCAGAATCCTTCGCTATGTACATATGAACACTAGTTTGGATTGGATGCATCAGCGCAGGCTTGTGGAATCAGAATGATCCAGCGGTTAAAGACAGCGGCAGTTGCATGTCGGGCCAATCGGACCCTGCAGGCAGAGAAGCAGGTTGAACGCACTTGCCCCACGCACCTGCCCCACGCTTGCCGTCATAGTCCGTACACCCGCTTTTTTTGTCCCTTCCCATGATGCTGCTCCCTTGCCAACCATCTTAGGAAACGACTCGCTGTAACTACACTCCCACGAGTGAAAACACACCATGTCATAGTGCAAAAACCAGTCAGACCCCGCCTCATATTATAGCTCTTCCCCTGCCCAAATTTGCACTTGACTCCTCCACAAATGAGCAACCTTCACCCACTTCACTAATACAATACGATAACCAGCAGGAGTCCGTTTTAGCTTCAGTTGGCCTCCAATACAGCCTCTCCAGTCAAACGCAAGCCTTCTGAGCCATCCTGTGAAAGTCTCGTTACCCCGAAGCGGATTCACCCCCCCCCCCCCCCCCCGCAACTATAGATACACAGTCGTCGTTGTCGTCGTCGTCGTTGTCTCACGCACTCCGGCTATCTTCAATAAATCACAGACGAGAACCGTCATCATGCAAAAAATACAGCTCATCCTCCGAGCGGTTCAGCTCCTCTTCATCATCATCCTCACCGGCCTGATCGGTAACGTGATCGCGAGCAACGAGGACGCAGCCAGCTCCGCGACGGCAGCCATCAACTTCTCCATGTTCGTCATCGCCCTCTCGTGGGTGGCGGCGCTGCTGGGCCTCGCAGCGGGCCTGTTCGAACGCATCGTGCTGCCGGTGCTCGTCATCCTCGCCGCCGACGGCTTCGCCACCCTCTTCACATTCATCGACGCCATCGTGCTTGCCGCCAAACTCGGGGCCGTCAACTGCTCCCGCACCCAGGGCCATGCGGCCAGCTGGATCGCGTACGGCAGCCACAACGACGAGAAGCGTTGCCGCGAGATCCAGGCGTCGACAGCCTTTATGTGGTTCCTCTTCGCCACCTTTGCGGCCGCGCTGGTGCTGAGCTTCCTCAGTTTCCGCCGCGGCGGCGGGAGCATGAGGTCCGGACCGACCATGTCTCAGGTCAGGGTATGAGGCTTGCGGCGCCTCGATGTCTGCTGAGATGCCAGGGCTTGTCTAGGGTCTGGCGTCTGGTCACAGGGTGCATGGACTTGGATACTCGACGGAAATGCTTAATGGACAGGGATTGAAACTAGGTATATGTATATGACCGGATTATGATTTCTATGGCTTTGATGATGGGACATGGGTACTATTGGGTCAGGTGTTCTCTAATGGGCATATATGTACATGGGGGAATTGTCTTGTTGGGTTCGGTAAGGGACGGATAAGGATCATAGGGAGGCTCTCTCTTAAACATGGGCATACCCCAGAAGTGTAGTTAGCCGGGAGGACTATTGTCTTGTTTTTCTTCAACCTCCCTGTTCCATGTTCCACCGGACAAGCCCCGTGGCGGGTTGACGCGTAGTCGGCATGAGCATATTCAATGCCCAGGAGACGAGCAATCGATTCAGATTGGAACAAGATGCTCCCAACCTACCATACCCAGAACCGTAACGCCGTGGCAAATGTGCGCCGCCCGTACAAAAACAGTCCCTAACCAGTATGTATATATATACTCAGGCGTCATCCCAGCCTGTGAAACCTCCCAGTCATAATGACGACGCAGCTTCGGCCGCCCCGGCAGCATTGAATGCGCTTTTGCTTGTCCACCGAATCTCGACGTTGTGCATCCATTCCATGTACCTCGCCCAGCCTGGAGAACAAATGCGGGTCAGCGAACGATCAACCCCCTTTTGCGCACCCGTGAGCAACCTACTCCAGTATGCGAACTTCCGGCCAAGAAACTTCCCCGCAAAGGGCAAGATAATCATGGTTAGCAGGAGCTGCAACTGCTCCAGACTGGCCTCCCATTCCCGCTGCGCGTCCGACGAGTCGGTCTCGGAGTCGGAATCAAGTATGCTGCTGGAGATGGAAGGGAGCGAGTCAATGTCATCGTCGCGGTCGGAGGAGGACGATGGCGGTACTTCGGGGATGACAAAGGAAGAGGACGCGGACGGGGTCCTCATTCCTCCCGATGAGGAGGTGCTTGACATGGCGGGTTTTGGGGGGGGGAGGAAGACGAGGAGGCGCCGCGCTGGTATTGGAGGAGTTGGAGTCGACCGATTAGGGAAATTGAAGGTCGAGACTGTAAAGACTCAGTCGGGCGCCGGCATCGGCTTCAGGTCGATTGGGGAGCTGCCGGAGGTCGGGTCGGAGCTCCTCTCGCTGACGATCGGCGGAACGAAGTTGCTTTGATGGAGGTGCACCGAATCCGGCTACCCGCGCCGTGGCTGCGATGCGAGACGGCACTGTGGCTTCCCGGAAGCTGCCAGCAGCTGCCAGATAGCCTAGGAGTGGCCATTGTTCTTTCTGGAGACCCACTTGTCAGGTGATCGTGGGACTGAGTCACAACGAAGACGGCCAACGTCATGAGGGTGAAGGGAAGGCGGGCAACCTCAGTCGGCCGCGGCGACCTTCCTCCTGACACTGGAAAAATACCGCTGCAAGCAGCAGGGGAAAAAAAAAGCCCTGAAAACAGAGGCGCCAAGACCCGGATTAAATTTCCGATTCTACAGAAGAAGTGAAAGTCTACTGCTACACATACATACAGCCAGCTTGGGACACGCAGAAGGCGGTGGAGTGAGCGACCTGGAAAGCACCAGGGTGGCCCGAAGATGAGCACCGAAGTAAGTTTTATTTGACCTCTCAAGTTTTCCCCCTCACCAAAACGACTCGCTTCCTTCTGCAACACGGCTATTGCCCCTCCAAAGTCGCAGCACCCCGCGGCCATCCTTTCTGTTTCACTTGGTTCTTTGCTTTTTTCCCCCAAGGGGCAAGAAAATCGACGGCCGAAACTTCCAAGGGATTTACTTTGTTATTTCCTCACCTAATTGTCGGTCGCCACATACGACCTTTTTAAATCAACAAACCTCGAGAAAGCGTAGGGACTAACTCGGACAGGAACCCACGCTCCAAAGACGAGCGTCATCGCGCAAATCGGTTGCTTTCACAGAGGAGAAGCTGGTAGTAGACGCCGACGGCAGCGTAACCATGGTTGCCACACCGAACGACGAGACCAAAGAAACGGCCTTGTCGCACACACCTCGTACGCCGCCTCTCACCGCCGCGCTCGGGGCGTTTACTGACGCCTCTTCAGCACCGGCCGACGGTGCGGCAGAAGGTGCAGCTCCGGCTGCCGACTCCAATCCGGATGGCCTCGATCTCTCGCTCATGAAGAAGAAGAAGAAGAAGGTCAAGAAAGATGATGACGAAGCCGCTGACGGCGCCGCTGCGGCTGGCGGCGAGGAGGCGATCGACCTGTCGATGAAGAAGAAAAAGAAGAAGAAGGTTCCCAAGGAGGAGGACGAGTTCGCCAAGAAGCTCGAGGCCCTCAACCTCGATGGTGGCGAAGGTGCCGAGGCCCCTGCTGAGGAGGGTGTGCAAGAGGGAGACATGGAGAAGGGGACGGGCATCTGGGCGCATGACGAGACGCGGACCATCGCCTATGATCCGCTGCTGTCTCGCTTCTTTGCCCTTCTGGCGCAAAAGAACCCCGATCACGCCTTGACCGGCACACGCTCCTACAAGATCCCGCCGCCGCAGTGTCTCCGCGAAGGGAACAAGAAGACCATCTTTGCAAACCTGCCTGAGATCTGCAAGCGCATGAAGCGAGCGGAGGAGCACGTCACTGCCTACTTGTTTGCCGAGTTGGGTACTAGCGGCAGTGTGGACGGCAGCAGGCGGCTGGTCATCAAGGGCAGGTTCCAACAAAAGCAGATCGAGAACGTGCTGCGCACGTACATCATCGGTATGTGGCCGACCCCGCGTCAGTTCTGTGCTGCTGCATGCGCTAACTAGGAATTCAGAATACGTGACATGCAAGACATGCCGGTCTCCCAACACGGAACTGTCCAAGGGAGAGAACCGTCTCTAGTATGTGCATTCCTTCCCCCTGCACGATGAACAGTCTGCTGACCCCCGACCAGTTTCATCACCTGCAACTCGTGCGGTTCTCGTCGTTCCGTCCAGGCTATCAAGACTGGTTTCTCTGCCCAGGTCGGAAAGAGAAAGAAGATGAAGGCCTAAATTCTCTCCCTGCTTATGGGCCTTCCTCTCTTTTGATGTTACTTTTCTGGTAGGATCCTGTCTGCTCTTTTTAGAGGGTGGGTTCCACAGCACTGTTGGGGTCATTTTAGCCTTTCTTGCAAAATCTTGGTTCTCGGTGGCAGGCCCTGGAACACGATCGCGTGACGATGTGACGACGGGCTCATTTGGGATCTGGGACGGTAGACCGGTTATCTGGTATGCTGCAGAACGGCCGGGCATGAGATTCATCGCAATGGTGAGCATCTGGGAGCGGAAAAGGAGGCAAAGCATTGTTTCTTGGGTGCGCATGACTGAGCAGGACAAGGACAAATTGCAGCAGGTAGTTGCTACGTCTTGACAAAACTGTAACGTCGGACCAGATTGGCAAGCGGAATGCAACAAGTACCCAGCGGTCAATGGTCATTACATTCGAGCTGATTTGGCGCTGTCTGTTGAATGTGATCGTATTCCGTACTGATTGTGAGGCAAGGTGGGGGGTGTTCCAGAGCTCCATCATCCCCATACTGAATCAATCAACCCACTAACTGGGGGGGCTGTATCCGTATCAGCCTCTCCCCTCTTTCTCTCATTCAAGACACTGACCGTGCTGAACCTGACTTACCCACTCGCAGCCCACCCATTCCCAACCGATCCGTATCGACGATTTATTTTCTTCTTTATTCTTCTTGTCGCTCATATACCAAGGAAACGAAAGGGAAGAAGAAAGGCCAAAAAGAAAGGAAAGAAGCAGGTTACAGTATAGGGAAGGGAACAAGAAGCAGAAATGACGATTCGCAAGATCAGCTCTACCGAAGCAGACAAGACCGGGACGCTGTCGGTGGCGCCCGCGGGCCTCCCGTCGCGCAACCCGTCAAAGTCTTACTGGCTGCGGGAGCCGTCGCGGACGCTGCTCGGGCACCGGGGCACGCCGGACCTGCCCGAGACGGCCGACGTCGTGGTAGTGGGGAGCGGCATCACGGGCGCGTTCGCCGCGAGGTTCCTCAAGGAGGGTCCCGACCGGAAGGGTCGGGCGTCCGACGGGGGACGCGGTGACTTGAGCGTGGTCATGCTGGAGGCGAGAGAGGCTTGTTCGGGCGCGACAGGGAGGGTGAGCCTTCACTGCTCTCTATTCATATTTCTTTGCTTGTTTTTCTGTTCTCCTTCTCTCTCTCGGAGAAGCTAACAAATAAGAGCCAGAATGGAGGGCACTGTCAGCCGTTAGTATACGGCTCCGTACCGGCCGTTGCGGCATTTGAGTTGGAGGTGTGTGACTTTCTGGAGAGGTTCGTGAGGGAGGAAAGTGTGGATTGTGACTGGTATGTTCCCCCTTTTCATTCCCCGATTTTCTCTCCACTTCTTCTGTCCCTGTCCCATGTGTTTTCGAGTTCCTTGTAAAGTAAAGTCTGTCTGGATCGATCTTCAGGGGGTGATGAATCTTGTATGCGCATGTTCATACATGAAATGCTGACTGGAACAGGGTGAGTCTCACCGGCGTCCACGCCTTCCTGTCCGAGAACATGTTTGAGCTTGCGGCTGCGGATGCCGAGAATCTGAAGAAGAGCCACCCCGAGCTAGCCGCTCAGCTTGAGGTCGTTCGAGCTTCAGGAGGCACCGAAACCCTGGCGTCCCTCCGCGTCCCCTCCGCCCAAGGTGCCATCATCCAGAAAAAGGCCGCATCCCTCTGGCCCTATAAGCTCGTTGCCACCGTGCTCGAGCGGCTCGTCGCCAAATTCCCCGCCCCGAGCTTCAACCTCCAAACTAACACCCCGGTCACCTCCCTCTCACGCGCCGAGTCGGGCCCCGGCTGGGCCCTCACTACGCCGCGCGGCAGGATCACCGCCCGCCAGGTGCTCCTCGCCACGAACGGCTACACCTCCCACCTGCTCCCGGCCTTTTCGGACTTGATCGTGCCCGTGCGAGGGCAGATCGGCGCTCTCCTGCCGCCCAGACCGGACCCGTCCGCCGGCAAACCCCCCGCGAAACTGGCCCACTCGTACGTCTTCGCCGCCGACCCGGAGCCGGGCTCTGCTTCCACGGCGCCGCGCGACGACTACCTCGTGCAGCGGCCGCTGCCCACCGGCGGCGAGCTGATCTACGGCGGCGGGCGGCGGCTCGCGCGCGGCCTGGGCGTGGGCGAGTGGCGGGACGATGAGGTCGAGCCCGAGGTGGCCAGGTACCTGCGGCGGGAGCTGTGCCCGCCGCTGGACCTGTCGCCTACAGCCGGCACCGCGGAGGAGGAGGAGGAGGAGGAGGAGGATGATGATGAAGGGAAGAAGAGCCGGGGGTTGGAGCTGGAGGCGTCGCTTGAGTGGACCGGCGTCATGGGGTACAGCCGGGACCGTCACGCCTGGGTCGGGCCCGTACCTGAGAGCCTGGGTGGCGGCGGACCCGAGGGCGGCTTGTGGATTTGCGCCGGGTATACGGGACACGGGATGCCAGCTGCTGCATTGTCTGCGCGGGAGGTGGTGAGGCAGATGTTGGCCAGTGGGGACGGAAACAGTGCGGCGCGGGAGGAGGAGGAGGAGGACGGCAAGGTGAGGCTACCCAGAGAGTTTGTGTTGGATGAAGAGCGGGTGGAGAGGGCAAGAAGACTTCCTCAGTTGACGCAGGGTTGGGAGGCCACCAACTTTGCGACTCTGTTCGGCGCTGGCTCGAGTGTGCCGCCTACTGGCGCAAAGGGGGAGTGAGGGCCGAGTCGGGAGGTCTGTCTGTTAGACGCTCACTCACTGGCTAACAACCCCCCCCCCCTTCTTTTTTTTTTCCCCCACCTTCTCACCTTCCTGCCGAAAACAGCTTTGTGATTTTGCTTGTCGCGGGTTGAGTTGGACTTGTAAACTTGCGCCGACTAGATGTCATCCTATAACACCCAAGTTCTCTGGGCGGGAAACGCAGGTGACTGAGTATGAAGACAAATAACTTACGTCTACCCTACAAACTACTGCTTGGTGGTCTAGCCCCTCTAGGTCTCTTTCATCGTTCCCCTATCTTGCGGTCGTCAAATTCACGTGTTTGTGCCATTTCAACGCTCGTGTCAAGTAAACAGGCTTTAGGGGCGAGCTTCAAAGTGACTGACAGCACTCCTTGATGGCAGAGGGCGGAAAGAGCCTCACGCATGATAGCCATCTTGTACATGTTCATTGTCGACGAATATGCGGTAGCATGTACTCCCTGATCAACCCCGGATGACCTGGAGTCTCTTCGCTGTTGAGGGGCCATCCGAACCTTCATCCGGCCACAACATGTTCTAAATCAAAACCATAGCCGATGGAGATGGGCTGCTGCCATACAACTTCCCAGCTTTCCGAGTCTGCAGTGTTGATGCCACCGATGATGGTAGGCGGGGAAGGAGGAGCTGATGCTCTGCATCGTCGACCCCTGCGGGATCTGCTTCAGATCCCAGTGCTGTGCCTGATCGACAGGACTCTCTGGGTCGTTCTCGTTTATCTGGACCAGCGGGCTTAGCCGCATCCACTCGGCTCGGCGCAGATGAGCCCTTGAGAAGATGAGGAGACGAGACTTGTCTATTTGCACTCAGAAGGTTCTTCTGTTTATGGCTGGCAACTGCTGTCGCCTGCCCCGCAAGGAGTGATCAATTGGGTCCTTCTTCAACCCGAAGGATTGCGGGTCTTAAGTCGTTGCCTGAGCCGAAGTGGCAAGTGTCAGCGAGCAACCTTAGGCAACAGAATAACGACTCGGCACCTTAAAGAAGCATAAGACGCTTCGTTCGAAATGCTTGGTGCCGTACCAGACTCATATTGTGTCAAGGCAGAGAACCAAAAGTGAATGGCGAAACAGGGCAAAGACAAACCAACCAACCTGTAAACCTGAAATGATGAGGACTGCAATGGATGGAAAGAGGTGGAAAGCCCAGTCGGTTCTAGTAGCGGGTATTTCAGGGAAGGAGCGGCGGTTGCAGCGGTCTATTCGGATCCGATCGGCGGGGGCCAGCGCTGAGGCGGCCGCTGTACGGAGTACCTCCGTACCACGCCCGATATTCGGTACCTGGCAGCAGACCCGGGTTCATTCGCACGCCGGGACGACCACCGACCACCGACCACCGACCGACCGAACGGGCATGCGCCCATTCTGCATCAACCTGACCGACATGCTTAAGCCATCGACAGAACCGGAAACCTGATGTCTTCGTGATTGGGGGAGTGCATTGACCGGATTTCGATTTTTTTTTCTTCTTCATTTCCATTCGCTTGTTCACAACGACCAGTCTGATGGAGCACTTCACCGACGAAGAATGGGCCGACCTTGTCGCCCACGAGCTTCCCAAGACATCCGACCCAGTCATCCAGCACTACCTCGAGAACCGCCGCGCGCTGATAGCCCAAGAGCAAAAGGACCGAGGCGGTACTGCGACCTCCCCCCGCTCCGATGGCCACAATCATCACCACCCTGCTTTGTGATGCCCATATCGCCACTGACCACCGCAGCGCAGACTCGTCCTTTCGGCGGGGCCTCTCGCCCATCGCGAGGGAGGCATGTGAGATAGTGTCCCGGATCCGACGCCAAGGCACGAGGTCGCCGGCTGCCGCGGCGCCCGCCGATTCGAGCAGGTTACGGCAGATCCTGAAGCGCATGCCCAAGGGCGCCCTCCTCCGTGCCCATTGCCATGCTCTCGTCGACGTCGACTACCTCGTGACAGCCGCCTTGGACAGGCCTGGTATGTGCATTTCGTGCCCCGTCGGGAGCCTCGCCGGTCAGCATGCCAGGAGGGAGGCGGACTTCGGTATCCATTTTAGGGACAAGGCAGATCCCGATCGCTCTTCCATATGGGCCGCCGACTACAAGGCGGGCACTTTTGTCACCCTTTCCAAGGCAGCGAACGAGTATCCCGAAGGCGGCAGGCCCGGATTCCTGGAGTGGTTGAAGGGAAGATGCAGGACTTCTATGCAGGACTGTCATCTCGGAAGGGGTGGGATGGGTTCGACTGTTGGCCGGGGGATCATCGGCGGCATGATTTACTATGAACCTATGTGGCGAACGTTCCTCCAACGGGTCATGACCAACATGGTGGAGGACGATGTCTACTGGCTTGAAATGGGGTGAGAAAACGATCCGCCGTGGCCTGCGAACCCGTCCTGTCTACGTCTGATCTTACTCTCCCCCTTCTCTTTCCCTCCTTTCTCCCACCCTCTTTCCTCTTTATTCTGCCAACATCCAGGCTTGAGGGCTGTGTCGTGGAGGGAAAGAGAAAGAGTGGCTGGGCTCAGAAGAGGGTGAGCTTGCTGACGTTTTTGATGGAATAGCCTTACATTTCCGTTGGCTTTTTACAGCGAAGGGTCGGAGGCACCGGACCGAAACTATGACCGAATGTTCCAAGCGATCGATGAAGAGGTGGCCAAGTTTCAATCTACCAGCCTGGGGAGGCAATTCTGGGGCCTCCGCGTCGTGTGGTCGACGCTGCGCAGCCAAGAGTCCCGGGCGATCGTCAACGACGCCGACAACTGCATTTCAACCAAACTTCTGTGGCCGCAGTTGGTGGCCGGCTATGACCTCGCGGGCCTGGAGAACCTGGGCAGGCCGCTCGCCGATTCGCTACCCGAACTGTTCTGGTTCCGAAAACGGTGCGCCCAAGAAGACGTGCAGATCCCCTTCTGCCTGACCGCTGGTGCATCTCCCGGTGACGACGGCGACGTGGCCACGGAGCGCAACCTCTTCGACGCCCTCCTCCTCGGGACGCGGCGAATCGGGAACGCCCTCGCTCTGCCTCAACACCCGCGTCTCATCGAGGCCGTCAGAGACAGGCGAGTACTGGTAGAGATCTGCCCCTCCCTGCCTGCCGGCGCGTCCAGGCATTACCCTCTCTGGGTGCTGTTGGCGCATGGTGTGCCTTGCGCCCTCTGCGACGACGATTCCGGCATCCTCTTCGGACAAGGACGTGATGGAGCATCGCGGATGACCAACATTTTTTGGCGTGCATTGCTAGCCGGGGACATGGCCGACCTCGCCACGTTAGGATCATTAGCTGAGAATAGCGTCCGCTGGGCCGCCTTTGAGGATCAGGACGCGGAGACGTGGTACGTGCGACCAAAACCTCCCCCCCCTTCCCCCCCCCTTCCTTCCTCTGCTGTCTCTCCGCTGTGTTCAGCAGTCGCTTGCTCGGCAAGCAGGCAGGCAAAGAATCCGGTTGCCTAAAAAGCACTGCCAGCGTTCCAACTGGACGGGGAATGGGGAGTTTCGGCTGACAGATTACCGTGTTCTCAAGGAGACGCGAGGTCCGCGCGGCTAGTGTGGGGGCCGGGATCAGGTCGGCTCGGCTGCAGCAATGGGCCGTCGGATGGGAGCGATTTTGCCTATGGATCGTCACTGAATATGGCGACGGCAATAGCGCGGCCGCGACGTAACTAACGCTGAGCGAAGAAAACAAACTTGCAACGCTGGGTTCCAGCAGTTGGGTGCACCCTCCCCCCTTCCCCTTCTCCTCCCTCTTCCCCTTCCCTCAATCATCCGTGAAGGAGAGGGGGAGAGGGGGAGGGACTGAAAGCGTGTTTGACTACTGTTCGGCCTCCCCGAGGTACCAGTGTGATGGATGAGATACGGCTATGCTGTGTTCTCTCGGCCTCCTGATGATGGTGTGGTGTGCGGCAATGCGCAGCTGCGATGTTTCATGCTACTCTACGAAGTAGTGGCATTAGCGGTCACTCCGCGCGGCCGTTGAGGCGCGGTGAGATCCAGTGTGGTGCGATCCAGTGCGGCTCTATTCCGTTATGGAGGGTGTTTCGTCGGCACGGATTGCTGGAGCAGCATTCTCATGCCTCCTCCACTGCTACCCATTGGACCCTCAGGAGCTACGACGTCTTCGTTGCATTTGCGAGTAGCTCGTTTACGCCAATACACAAAGAATCAACCTAAAGCAGGGAGTATCAGCTGCGCCGTACCTATGCAGTCCTTGGTATGGCCAACACACCCGGTGCCGGCCGCCAGAGCGGAGAAAGCTCGAGGAATCGCGGCAATTTCCCGCCATTCAGAACCTGTATTCGTCTAATATTCCAGCGAACGAGTGTTTCGCCATGTTTTACAATTGACGCCGCACCGCCGAGCGAGCGGGCAAGGGCCGGATCCCACAAGAAGTCAAAGCCACACCCGCGCTTGTTCACTTCCTTCGCGGCAGCCCTACCGGGACTCTCCGTCTCCCCAAGGCCACGGGACTGGACCGGGCCTGGTCGCGACCCCACTCGGTCGCCGAACCAACAGCGGCGCTCCGCAATCCGGCCTTTCACACCGCTACATAAAGGAAAGAGGAAACGGTATGGTAAATGGATATCAACAAAACAACAAGCTGCGCGGCACAGCACCCTGCCTCTCTACCCAAACGCCTAAAGGACAAAAAAGCAAAATACCACCCAATTGAAACAGAGAGAAGAATAGAAATAAAAAAAATAACGCGGTGCCCGAGATGGGACGTGCCCTGTCTAGAACGTGAACGCCCAGACGTTATCCAGCCATCTCCTGAAGGTCAGGGGTTGGACCTGGGTCGCCTCGTTGAGGTTGGTCTGGCGGACGTGATAGCGCCCGTTGGCGGTCTGCTACAGCCTCTGAAAGTAGTGTGTAAGTGGGTTCTTGATTTGATTGCGGCGTGATTCGGCAGTGCCTTTTTGGTTTATGTGAGTCGATGTTGCTGATGGTGTAAATGCCAGTCAGAGTAGTCAGCGATGGGATGCGGTTTCTTATATCTTCGCAAATTGCAAACTAAATCTACGGTCGTTTCCCAGTCAGTCCCCAGTCGTTTTCTGCCTATCGTCCAACTGTTGCTTGTGTTGTTGCGTGCGAGACCAGTGATATAATACGCCGCTCGTTGTAGGCAATGACATCATAGCGACCCCTGCGGTGCTGCGCAAATCTTCAGCCCTATGGATTGGCGTGCGCACGCATCTTCTTCTAGCAGGAGCACACAAACTGAACAGGGTTAATCCTTTAGAAACTCGGCGCATTCATAACATACTCGGGATGAAAGGTAGGATACCCACAACTCGCACATGTACGAGTAAAAGCTGCTTCTGTCCATTTTCTCCAGAAGTCGCCAGGTCACGGAACCGGCCAGTTGAAGTCCTAGCACAGACTACGGACATACCAAGGTACTGTACATACCTACCACATATATAGTAAGCACACACCCCGAAGGTCCTAAACTTCTTAGCTTACTTGTTCTCTTGCAAGCACTTCCAAAAGTTACCGATACGGGCTGCTAGCTAGACAACTCAGAGGCCCTTCACGCTGCATCAGCCGCCAAGGCCAAGACCAGCCGTGGCTTGTGGTATCATTCTTGCTGCCGACCAACAAAGAGGTATATGATATTATACAGATCGCCTTGCTTGTTCCCAGAACCGGCCGGGCTCATTGCCCGATAAAAATATGTAACACGCGTATTTTGTCTTGTTGCGCCCAAAAATCAATCCGCGACCGTCCCGCCAGCTTCCTCCCGCACGGACTCCCCTAAGCGATCTATCCCCTACTAATGCTGAGTCCACTCAATCGTGTTGAGATCGACGCCCTCCTGGACAAGCTCCCACAGGGGGCTGAGCTCGCGGAGGAAGCCGACGCGCTCCTTGACCGCCTTCAGGACATAATCGATCTCGGCCTCGGTCGTGAAACGGCCAATACCAAAGCGGATGCTCGAGTGCGCGTTCTCGTCGCTGTTGCCCAGCGCCCGCAACACGTAGCTGGGCTCGAGCGATGCCGAGGTGCACGCGCTGCCGGACGACAAGGCGACGTCCTTCAGCGCCATCAGAAGCGACTCGCCCTCCACGTAGGCAAAGGACACGTTCACGCAACCGGGGTAGAAGTGGTTCGGGTCACCATTCTGGTTGGTGTGCTCCATCGACAGGAGGCCCTTGAGTAGCCGATCCGAAAGTGCCTTGATCCTCTTGTGGTCATACTGTGCACAGTCAGCGACTGCCCGGGCCAGGACGGAAAAATGCGCCAGGGGCGGGTGACGGGGAGGAGAAAGGGAGTAAGATCAGAGAAGGTGCTGTCTTTCAACAAGATAGCCTGTCTCACGAGGCTTCAGAAAGCCATGCATGTATTTGAAGCAACTCATCATGATGAGAGGGGTGCGGGGCACCAAACTGGTGTCAAGAGAAAAGAAAGTTGACCGAAACGTACCTCCATCTCCTCCGCGGCAATGCGGCACGCCTCACCGAACCCGACAACGAGAGCCGGAGCAAGCGTGCCGCTGCGCAGGCCGCGCTCCTGTCCACCGCCGCTGATGAGGGGCTCCAGCCTGACTCTCGGCCGCCGGCGGACGTAGCACGCGCCTACCCCCTTGGGACCGTAGATCTTGTGCGACGAGATGGACATCAGGTCCACGTTCATGGCGTTGACATCCAGCGGGATCTTGCCGACAGCCTGGGCCGCGTCGGTGTGGAAGAAGACCTTGTGCTCCCGGCAGATCTTGCCAATCTCGGCCAGCGGCTGGATGACACCAATCTCGTTGTTCACCGCCATGATGCTGACGAGCGCCGTGTCCGGGCGGATGGCCGCCCTCAGCTTGTCGAGATCGATCAGTCCATTGCTGTTGACGGGCAGGTAGGTGACCTCGTAGCCTTCGTCTTGCAGGTTTCTGCAGCTGTCGAGCACGCACTTGTGCTCCGTCTGGCTGGTGACGATGTGCTTCTTCTTGCCCGAGCGGCCAAAGAACCTGGCCACGCCCTTGATGCTCATGTTGTTACTCTCGGTGGCGCCGCTTGTGAAGATGATCTCCTTGGGGTCGGCGCCAATCAGCTTGGCGACATGGCTCCTCGCCTGCTCGACGGCACGCTCGCTCTCCCAGCCGTAAGCATGCGTCCTGGAGTGCGGATTGCCGAAGATGCCGGTGTAATAGGGCAACATGGCGTCCAGCACGCGGGGATCTACCGGTGTTGTGGCCTGCATGTCGAGATAGATGGGCCGCTGGCCTTCGTCCATCTTGACGGCCTGTTTAAGGACATCTGGCGACACATCATGTTAGCTCCGACCTAGCTCCGAGCGCTGCGCGGCCAAGTGTGTCTGTCTCATACCAGCCATGGGGCTGACGAGCGTCGTCGACCCGTTTTGGGTTGTTTCCAGGGTAGCTCCCGCCTTTTCCAGCTCGGCCCGGTCCAGCCGGATGGCCGTGTCTGTTTGGACCTGAGCATTGTCGGACTTGCTCTGGGTCACATAGCACCTCCTGCAGTCGCCGCGCGCGGGCGCGGGCGCTGCCCTCGACAAGACCCGAATGCCACGTCGCGATGCGGTAGAAACAGACGATCTCGACGCCAGACGTGATGCCTGCCTGAGGACCGATGGCGCGATGTTGGCCATGATAGCGTTGAGGAATCAGGGGTTGGCGACGCCACGGTGTTGGATGCTGAGAGAAAAAGTTCAAAAGCTCTCGATGCGGGACAGTCGGAGTCCGTGGCTTTGTCACCGCAGGCCCTCCGCGGCGAACGAGAGGCGTGCCTCGGAGAATTGCCATCCAACTCCTGGCCAATGGGCGCCTGAGTTTGTGACTATGGTGCTTTTGATTGGTTGCATTTAGCAGCCTGCCCCACAATTTTCCGGTCCTGGAATCCGTACTGTATGTACATACACAGTAGGAAAGAGCCCGATTCTGTAAGGTGGGGTTCACAATACACCACTGGATTACGGAATAGTCAGCTAGCAGTGCGCACCATGCTCTGGTAGATATCAATCAGTGCCAGTGCTGTTAATACTGGTTGCAGGCGTAATGAGTGCTCGCGTTGGACTACTTATATACACTTGAGTTATCAGCATGTTGATTCTAGCGCATTCTTTGCGCTGGTCACGACGCCAGCAACCTTGGACAAAATCTCACTGACATTAATTAACTGCAATGCACCGTGTGTAATGCAAAGGGTAGCGACCCGAGAGAGAACCGAGAGCTTCCATAACTGCATCAATTCGCGCCCATTTCTGATTCTACGTGGGCTCGGCCACACGCTCCCGCAGTGCTAAGCATAAGATACCTGCGTATTCTTAGCTCCGGCACATAAGGCACATCGACTGCACATCTCCACTACATCCGTACACTAGGCTATCTCTATCTGCACAAGTAACGCAGGCACTCGGGCTCGGCATCTGGCTGCCGGACGAAGCGACTTCATTGGCGGTGCAGGCTTGGCAGAGGTCAAGATTCGGTCGGTCTTTGACGGCCGGCAGCGCCACCTTCCCATCCGTCAGCCAAGGAAAGCTGAAGCCGGGCTCCGCCCCGACAACATCGTCATCGCCCCGAACGGGCATCAGGCGCAACCTTCGAAAACGGTACCCTACAACTCTCCACACACGACAGCCCTATCCCGACAACCTTCCTAATATACCCCCACCACGCGACCCGACGGCCACCCAGCCAACCGAACCGCATTATCTTGCCTTCATAAGCGCGGAATTACGGCGGGAAGAGATGAGTTTGCGGGGTTTCCAGAAGGGGTTGGCCCGCGTAAGTAGTTCCTGCTGCTGCCCCGCGCCGAGGGAGAGAGATTGGCCGTTCAGAGGCGACTGACCGTTGGATCGCGGGACATGACAGGCGCCCCAACAAATTAAAGTCAAACTCAACATTGGCGAGCACACCAAGGACCCAGTCTACATCGATGCCGAGCGCCGGTTCCAGGATCTCGAGACCGAGACGAAGCGGCTGCACGACGAGAGCCGCAAGTACTTCGAAGCCATCAACGGCATGCTCGCGCACCAGATCGAGTTCTCCAAGGCCATGACGGAGATATACAAGCCGATCAGCGGCCGCATGTCGGACCCGGACTCGCTCGTGGTGCACGGGAACCCGGAGGGCATCCGGGCCTGCGAGGAGTACGAGGCCGTGGTCAAGGACCTGCAGGAGACGCTGGCGCCGGAGCTCGAGATGATCGAGAGCCGGGTGATCCAGCCGGCCAACGAGCTGCTCGACGTGGTCAAGGTGATCCGCAAGACGGTGACCAAGCGCGAGCACAAGAAGCTCGACTACGACCGCCACCGCGCCACGCTCAAGAAGCTGCAGGAGAAGAAGGACAAGACGGCCAAGGACGAGAAGGCGATATGGAAGGTCGAGAACGAGCTGGAGCAGTCGACCCAGGACTTCAACTACTACAACGACCTGCTCAAGGAGGAGCTGCCGAGGCTGTTCGCGCTCGAGCGCGAATTCATCCAGCCCCTCTTCCAGTCCTTCTACTACATGCAGCTCAACATCTTCTACACCCTCCACGAGCGCATGCAGCGGATGGACATTGGCTACTTCGACCTGACCCTCGACGTCGAGGACGCCTTCCACAAGAAGCGCGGCGACGTCCAGGAGCGCGCCGAGGCCCTGACCATCGTCCGCTTCAGGACGACGGGCCAGAAGCGCCCGCCCAAGTACGCCAAGCCGCCGCGCCCGGGCGCCCTCGAGGGCCCCAAGACGGCCGGCCTGCTCACGGCGGGGGGGTCGCCTTCGGCCTCGCCGTCCACGCCCGAGCTCGAGCCGGCCACCACCACCACGGCCTCCCCGGCCCCGACCGCCTCGTACCGCCGCCCGTCCTGGCAGGCGGCTGTCGCCGCCTCCTACTCCTCCCCGGACAGCAACCCGCCCCCGCCCTACTCCCCGGGGCCGGGGCTCGCCGCCGCCGCCGCCGCCGCGGCCAAGTCCAAGCCCCCGCCGCCGCCGCCGCCCAAGCCCAGGGCCTTGTCGGCCGCGCCCAAGGTCGAGACGGTCACGGCCCTGTACGACTACGCGGCGCAGGCGGAGGGCGACCTCAGCTTCCGCGCGGGCGACGTCATCGAGGTGGTTTCGAGGACGCGGAACGAGAACGAGTGGTGGACAGGGAGGATCGGGGGCAAGGAGGGGCAATTTCCCGGTAAGTTTTTTTTTATATCTTCTTCTCCTGTGTTTGTGTCTATCGATCTATCTATATCTCCTGTCATTTCCCTTTCAGTTTAAACCCTCCGGCCCAACCTCGCCTTGATGTGATGATGATGATGATGATGATCTTGAAGGGGGGTTTCTGTGTTGGGCATTTCCAGAGGCTGACTGTGTGTGTGTGTGTGTGTGGCAGGGAATTACGTCCGGTTGAATGCATAGCCGATATCGATGTGCGAGGGCTCGGCAGAGGTGGGTTGTCCGACTTGGGGCATTGGCAAGGAAGTGTGGGCAGGCTGCGCCAGCTCCTAAAGCGGGGTCGTTGTTGTTGTTGTCCCGGCTAATACCATTGATCACTTCCACCAAGTTGAAATCGGCCGCTTCGCGTCGTGATGAATGGTTTGTTCTTTTTTTTTTAATTATTTATTCCCCTTTTTCCTTGGGCAAGTCTCATTCTGGGCATACATTGGAGCGTGAACCATACTGCATATGTCTTGAGCGGGGGGAACAAAGGACGTGACACTGCGCGATCGCCGTGTCACCCGTGTCACCCGTTCTTGTGTTCTTCCCTTTCTTCGGCTTCAATCGGCCCAAACACGCACGCGGCCGGGGATCTGGTTGGCAATGAGGCCGCAGGCGATGGCGTGGTCGTATGCTTCGATGCGTGCGTGCTGTGCTTTGGGAGGTAGGGGAGGGGAGGACGCGGCTCTTCGAAAAAGGCTGTGGTGCTGCTACTGCGATGGCTCGCTGATGGCTGGATGGATTATGGGGAGGGGACATGGGGGACATGACTGGCCTCCGTTATATCGCCGAGGTGCTTAGACTCTAGACATGGCGTGTGCGCGGGGTTTGGCAGGTCGGTAACATCAACATACAGGGCGCTATTTTCAAATGCCGGTCGGCAATTGTTCTTTCTGATTGGGGTGTTTGGATTGGGGGGGGGGGGGGAGGGGAAGGGGTGTGTGTGTCAAGAGGCATCCAGGCAAGGCTGCTCTCGTTGCGCGGTGTTTTAAAAAAATCCATGAGGCTCGTTCCCTTACTTACCTCTGTTCTTCTGTGGGGGGAAATGCCTTGGGGTGCCTTGGTTCAGTCCCATGATTTTCCTCTTCCGAGATAGTCTGCATCTTGTAATGGGATGCTGCATTGGCATCAACCACTGCATCCACATGGTCTGTTTGTTTTGGGCGAGAAGGAAGGACGGCGGTTCGAAGATCAGGTTGTTGCTCGCTTGTGATACCTTACAGCCCAGGTTGACCTGAGATCCGAGGGTAAACGTTGGTCTGGTTCCCCCTATATCGGAGAGGCACGTATGTATTCCGTATATCGTACTACTTGCTGTCCCAGTAATGTGCTTCGCGACGTTTGTGCAACGTGGTGTCGAGGTCCTCACGCTATAATCGGGCAAAAAGTCCCTCAGCTTGGGGAGGGGTAAGGCGAGGCTGCGGCAACGTCAAAACGGTCTGCACCCAGTTGGGCGGAATATGCAATGTTGGGATGGAGAATCTGTTCCGGGCAGTCATGACCTACCCGAGAGAAAGTTCTATTGGCTCGTGTTGCATGCATACCATTTGTCTTTTTTTCTTTTTTTCTTCTCTGTTGAAACGTAGCAATAGCTCTTCGCTGTCGCCCTTTTGTTTGTCGTTAGAGGAGCTAATCAGAGGAAAAAAAGAAACATGGAAGGAAACGGGAAGCACACAAAGCGCTTCCTCGCTTCCAGCGCCTTTCCCCTCTTTATGTTGTAGCCCCAGTTTTTGCCCTCCATCACTCATTCCTCTCCCCTCGCTTCCATTTTGTCCCCCCCAACCGGGGACTTCCTCTTCCTCCTTCCCAGGCGGTAGGCCAAGCGATATGCCTGAGCCTCATGCGCTGCTCCTGCCTATGCAGAGACCGGGATCGTGCGTAGTGGTCACTATGCCTCTCTGCCCCCCGTAATCTCCTTTCTGCTCAACATCAGATAATATCGACCGCCGAGGCCAATAGGGAGCTCTTCCTTTCCAAAACACGCAACCATGGTGAATAGGTTGACTCAGGTAGGTTTGCTTTGTGGTGGGATAGGTGGTGGCGACTCTCACAGAGCGAAATGGTACCCTCTTGAAATCTCGCGGTACATTGCTGGCTGGATTCTCCTCCAAGAGACTTGGGTGCCGCCGCTGATACCATCCCGGAGGGGCGTGGCTGAGCAGGGGCTTGCCGTTGGACGAGAGGTCGCATCAGGCAGCAAAGTTGAATGCCGCCTGGCCGTGCCCACGGATTTGTACTTAGCGGGCGGGGATTCCTTGGTAGCGCAGCTGGGCGCCCAACTTCCAGGCCTGCGAATCGCCAGATTCCCGGGGAAAGCAGGCACGCCGGCCAAGTAGATTGCGGGGTCCCAAGAGACAAAGACCAGAGCGCTGAGGCCTCCAGAGCCGCCGCCGCCCGTGGCATACACCGTGGAGCGCTCGTCCCAGCTGCCGTGAAGATTCCCGACGTAACCTGGCGGGTTGAGAACGGCATACAAGTCGGCCAGGGCGGGGTCCTCGACGGATGGGTCCTCCTCCTGATCGGGGGGCCAAAAGAGGCCGGTGTCGCTCCTGTAGATGCGGTCGATTTGTCGTAGTAGAGCCTCGAGCCCTTCCCCCCTTTCCGCGGTCTCCTGGCGGCCGGACTGCGTGAGTTCGCCCGGAGTCCAGGGGCGGCGGGTGCCCCCGCGGATGCGGACCTTCTGTTCGCGCGGGTCAGACGAGCTAGAATCGTCCACGAGGTCTATGAAGGTCTGGCAAGCCGGATAGTAGGAGCGCAGGGGGCACCTGGCGAGCGTTATGTTGAAGGCTGAGTTGTCGTCGCCGGGGTGGACCAGGTGGGGGTCTCGCGGCCATCTTCTCGGGCCGCCTCCGTGTCGTCTCTTAGCCGCGTGGGTATCCGGAATGGGCCCCGCCATGACGTCAAACCCGATCAGCGAAGTATAGTAAGTGCGGCGCGGTGTGATGCTGCCCTCTAACCACTCCTTACGGGATTCGATGATCATGAGCCGGCCGGTCCCCTCGTCCTTCAGGAGACGGAGGAAGGTCCATCTGTCGTCGAGAGGGCCTTCGGTGTGGTCTCTCCGCCAGAGCTCCGGCGCGCGGTCTAGGGCATGGAGGGAAGCGAACCCGTCCACCTTGAGAGGGAATCTGAAGCAGGAATAGTACGAGACCCAGTCGACCTCCTCGACAGCCAGGCTCCGGAGGTTTGACAGGCCGTAGAAGTAGCCATCGATGATTTCGAAACAGACGGTCGAGCCGATATCGGTCCCGATGGCTTCCGGGACGTTCAGCTGGCCGGCAATCCAGGCGCTGGCGGTGATGTCAAAGCCCCGGATGGCCCAGTACTCATCTCCATCCTGATCCGGCCCCGTAGTGGTGCCGTAATAGAGGAAGAGGTCGTTGTTCCGTACGAAGAGCTTGGAGGTGGATTGCAATTCGACAGCGGTGATCACCTGGCCCTCGGAAGCGTCGAAGGCGATAAGAAAGTCCCTGCGGCCGGCTCGGCCGCCGCGGATCAGGGAGTAGAGACACGAGACGATGCCGTGGGAGTAGTACAGCAGCTTGAGCTCGTGCTTATGGGGCGCAGACGCGTCCGGCAGGGCCCTACGGACAAGGGTCCGGAGGTCGACGACGATCTCGGCGTCGGCCGAGCGGTGGAGGTCAAGAAGGCGCAGCTCACGGCCACGGCAGTAGCAGAGCACGCCGTTCTCGTAGATCCACTCCTGAGCAAAGCCGACAACGGCGACCAGGTACGGCGACACGGAGGCAAGGGCTTCTCGGCGCTTGAGCAGCCGTCTCAGCCCGGAAGCGTATTTCTTGGAGGCCCTGGCATCGCGGGCCTCGGCGCTGTGAGGGGCTCTGGTCTGGGGAGCAGGATCCTCTTGTGTCAGCAAAACCAACAAGATTGCTGCGTGAGCGTGCTGCGTGAGCGTGCTCGCAGAGCTCGAGCGGATTCGGAGCTCACCTCGAGAAGCCGCTTTGCCATTTCCGACTCCTGGATCAGGAACCGAAACCCCTTACATGTGCAGCTCAGGTTGCGGATGTCGTCGAGATCCAGGCCTCGGATCACCAAGGCCACTAGCTCGTAGGGCAACTGCATCAGCGACATGTTGCCCGGCTGCTGGGATGGGGCGTTTTCTGTCGAGAAAGTCCCGATTCAAGCTCTTTGGGCCGTAGTCTTGCTGTCGAGTGATGATGATTGTTGTCGGCGGGTGTGAATAAGCTAGGCAAGAAGACCGAGCTCCGCAAATATACCGAGCCAGCATGCCTTCTACTCTTCCATGGATTTTTGCTCTTTCTTTTCTTTTCTTTTCTTTTCTTTATTTCTTTTTCTCGTCTTCCTTTTTTCCCCTTTCGCTTCTTCTTCCAAGAAAAAGAGGAAGGGGGACAGGAAGGTTAGCAAGCAGGAACCTCGCAAAATAGTTCTGCGACACCAATTTCCAGCACATACCTTGGCTGCAGGGTAGGTCCTCGCGGGTGATATATTTATACTTCATAAAGAGTGGTTTTGACCAGGTCATCGCCATACAAAGGACAGAGAGGAGACAAGGCTGAGTAGAAGAGCCGCAAGACCCGGTTCATGTACATACGTGGAGGGTGCTGCTGCTAACAAGGGTAGGACCCGATTGCTCGCCATGGCTACCTGGTACAGGTAGGTTAGCAATCGGGGAGCAGTAGTTTGTCAGGTGTTCTAGGAGAGAGCTTCGACGTGGCCCTCTCGCTGGCATCAACAGGAAAGAAAAGAGAAAGGATAAAAGAATTGTGGAAGAGCCTTGCGATCGTCATGGTACGCATTCCCTGTTTTGGGAACTTACCTAATTGTGCTTTTGTTTGTGGTGGTTGGGGGTTTGTGGGTAGGCACGCCCGGCCAGTGGAAACAGCGTTGCATGCACTTTCTGTGGAATATGGCTCTGTGAACCCAATAGCTACATCATAGCCATCCCAAGAGGCGTTTACAAGAGTGGCACATCGCCTGCTTTCTCTATTCCCTGCTCTAGGATTCGGCATACAACGGTTGGTATATTGTACACTAAGAATGGAAGCGTTCCTGTGATCTCTTTCCTGGGTACAGATTCCAGTACATAACATACGCGCCACTGCACATCTGGCAAAAGCCCTTGCGGCTCTTAAGTATCGAGCTCAATCTGGCAGGAACCAATCAGCGGTGCAAACAAGGGTACCTACTCAGATGTGGTGACACACGGGAAGCCGCAAGCGTCCAAGTGAGGGGCTCGAACATTTCGCCCCTCCTCTTCGCTTGTGAATGTGCGAAATACATACAGTACATCACGCAGGTCTGTCTTCCTGATGTCTGTTACCAGATTTAACCACGGCATATATCACCGAGCCTGCATGTAGTATTTTTTTTTTAAAAAAATTCAGTTCCACCGGTACCAAAATGCTGCCGAGTCCATCGTAACTGATGTAGGTCAACACAAATGGCACATTAATCTGGGCCTGTTCTTTTATGCTTTTTTTTGGGTCTGCTGCGTAGCCCATGTTCTGGGGATCACCCAGGGACCCCTAGCACATCCATGGATCATGAGGCTCTTTGCTCGGCTAAGTCCCTGCTAAGTGATAGCCTTCCCTCACTTTCGCTCAATCACCTACCTACACACTTGTCATCACGGGCCAGGTGATGGAAATATCCCCTTCACCGAAACACCGCATTTGTTGATCCTAAACGAATACGATTTGAGACAACGGCAGATCCTCCAGGTTCGGGTTTCATGCACCAACCTGCACGATCCCCGCGTTGCGAGAGCCTCATCTTCTTGAGTTCCCGTTGACCCAGTTTTACACTCGGGGAGCCCCGGATGTCTCCATCTAGAAATGCGGTCTTCCATCACGGAACCCGCCAATCACTCTGCCGAAACGCCCGATAGTATATGCAGTGCACGTGCTTCCGAATGAGCCCCCTTCCCGTCTCTGCTACTCGAGCCCCACGATGGTTGAGACGGCTTGGGGTGGTTGAAACTTAGTACGCCCACAATGCGGACGTAGTGCTCCCTTGTCTTCTTATATTGCGTCGCTGCGGAGGATCCCGTGGTAGTAATGAGACATGCGAGAAGAAAGAACAGGACCGAATACAACGTAACCGCCGCCGATAACCGGCCGCTCGACCCCAAAGCAGGAATCCCGGTAACCTTCTACTTCGTAGTCCAGGCATGTATGTGCGTACTTGCCTCGCTCTTTCCCGAGCTTGCTTGCTTAGCCATCCTCAAGAATGGCCAACCTTTACACAAATGGCCGCATGTGACCAGAAAAGGTCATGCCAATGTTACGTACCCTGCTTTTTTTATGCTCATTACTCGGCGTTGTAGCACAAGGCTATATAGTTACCCCCCGTATAAGCTCGGAGCTTCAGGATCATGAGCGCTTTCGCTGCTCCTCTCTGCCGTAGGTAATCTAGCGCGCTAGGGGTATCACCCGACTTGTCTCCACCCGGCCTTCTTGCGAACCATGAGTAACTTTCGACTACTCTGTTGTAATCAGGCTTAAGGATGCCTTCGAGTTTGGCCCTAGGAGAAAGATCATATAGGGTTCAACGACCATTGGATAAAAAGGGATTTTGTTCTGCCCTTTATACACACGGATTTATTCTTGCTGTTCCCTAAGCAACCGTGCTCTGTAGAGGATGACCTTCCACTTCAAGCTTAAAAGCCTTGGTGTCCCGTCACTTAATAAGAGGATCTTAGTCAGAGCCGAACCTGTCAGATAAATCAGAGGCCATGTAATTGCCGTATTATTGTGATGTCTGTCATTTTGATTAGTCAGGTCCGTGAGGGATTGATAAAATCCGCTTTCGTGCCAAGCTTTGTTCAGAATGAAGGAGTGGGGGAGTAGAGTATTTCCACATTTCCCTTCCCCGTACTGTACCCCGCCATAGAAAGGGAGTTCCCGGCTGGGAAGCGGCTCAAAGACCAGAATACCCTTTCACTGGATCTGCCAACACGCGCTGACTGCTTCACGCCTTGGCGCCACGCCTTCACAGACGGGCATTTCATCCCCTTTCTTGCTCCAAGAAAAGCGGCATATTTGTTTCCTAATAGTTTGTTTCTCATTTCTCTTTATTCCTTTTTCAAATCTTTTCTTTTTATAGGACTCGAACATGCCGCACAAGGTGGATGCAGAGCACCTCCAAGAGGTAGATCTCTATGCCCCCTTCACAAGTGACACCATCCTCGAGGTACGCACAGGCAAAATGAAGCCCCTACCGGGGCTTGCCGTGCAGTCAGGCATCGACAAGACGCCGCGTGAGGGACCGGTGCGCGTGACGGAGCTGGGACTGGAGGGCGACGAGCACGACCCGACCTTCCACGGCGGCGTAGACAAGGCCATCCACGGGTGTAAGTCGTACATATTCTTTTTTTTCTATTCATTCTTTTGTATATATATGTATATGTATATATATATTTTTCTCTCATAGATTCCTACTTCTCCATGATGGGCCGTTGAAGGAGTTGGAACTCAAGATTCAACGCACCCAAGCGCTTACTACTCACACAAGCACGACAACAGACTGCTCGTCGCACTACGCAACCTGGCGCGCCGAGTACCCTTCGGCCGCCGACGCCTTCCGACCCGGAGGCTTCGGCGAGAACCTGGTGACGCGCCACCTCAACGAGCGCAACCTCTGCATCGGCGACACCGTGTCCATATCGCCGCCCGACCCGGGCCCGGACGCGGAGCCGCCGGTGCTACTGCAGGTCTCGCTGCCGCGCCAGCCGTGCTTCAAGCTCAACCACCGGTTCCGGCTCAAGAACTTTGCCCCGGCCACCTGGAGGACGAGCCGGACCGGCTGGTACTTCCGCGTACTCCGCCCGGGCGCCGTCCGGGCCGGTGACGTCATCCGCCTGGTCGCGCGCCCCCACCCGGAGTGGACCATCGATCGCGTCCAGGAGTACTTGCATCGCAACACGGGCGACCCCGCCATGAACGAGGCCCTGGCGGCCATCGAGGAGCTGGGCGCCGAGGCCAGGGACGCGTTCCGCGCCCGGGTGGTCCGGCACCGGGCGAGGGAGCGCAGGAAGGCCCGTGAGCAAGCGGGAGAGGGGGGAGAGAACGGAAACGGGGACAAGGAACGACAGCGCTGGAGGGAGTACCGTGTGGTGGAGAGGACCAGGCAGACAGAGCGCATCGTGTCGTTTGTGCTCCAAGCGGTCGAGCCGCTGCGCGAGGATGGGGAGGAGGAAGTGCAGCTGAGGCACGGGGCGCATGCCCGGATCAGGCTGGGCAACGGCCTGGTCCGGGCCTACTCCATTGTCGATGGCGACCGGAACCGGTTCCAGCTTGGCGTGGCGCTGGATGAGAAGAGCCGCGGCGGGTCAAGGTACCTGCACGAGATCGTTCAGGTCGGGCACACGGTCCAGGTGGGCGCCATCACGAACTCGGTGCAGGTTGCCACCGCCGCGAGCAATGTAAGCAGCACTCCTCTTTCTATTCGCTCCCTCCCCCCCCCCCCCCCCCCAAGGAACCCCTTAGCAGGGACCCCAATTGGGAATTACCTCGCTGACGTGGTGGGCAGCACATCTTCGTGGCCGGCGGGGTCGGCATCACAGCATTCCTGGCGCTGTTTGAACACTACAAGCGGATCCACTACAGCGCGACGCTGCACTACGCCGTGCGCTCGGTCGAGGACGTGCCGTTCCGGGAGCGCCTGGCCAAGCTGGGCGACGACGTCGTCATCTATGACAAAGCGGCCGGCCAGCGGCTCAGCATCCGCCGCATCATCGAGGGCATGCCGTGGAACTCGAAGCTGTACTTCTGCGGGCCAAAGCGGCTCATGGACGAGGCCGCCAGGGAGACGAAGGCGCACGGCATCGCCGAGAAGGAAGTGCACTTTGAGGCCTTCGAGGCTGACGTGTCGGGCGACCCGTTCGAGGTCGTCGTGGCCAATAAGGGCGGCAAGACCATCAGGGTGGGCGAGGAAGAGACGCTGCTCGAGTGCCTGCAGAGGGAGTTTGGCGAGGTCGACTCGAGCTGCTGCGTCGGCAACTGCGGTACCTGCCGGGTTGACCTCAAGGAGGGTCGGGTGGACCACCGGGGGACGGCACTCATGGAAGAGGAGAAGGCGACTTCCATGTTGGCATGCGTCAGCCGCGGAATCGGACGTATCACGATTGAGATTTGAGATCTAAGAGCTAAGCTGGCCGGCTCGGGCGCGCAGGGTGTATACCGAGAATTCACACCGAATTGGTCCGGAGATGGATCGGTCCCCCAGCGCGATCGGCAAACTGTGACAGCCTGATAAGTCAGTGACATTGTTGACTCTTACAGGGCGAAACTACATCTTCAACGAGGCGGAGAGCAGAAGATGATGATTGGGCCGAGTCGTTGTTTCTCAAGCGCCTGTGGTGCACGTGAAAACATGCAGAAAAAGTCGACAAGGCAGACTGAGATGAGTGGTAGTCGTTCACAGCTCGCCAGCTGAATACCCGGGCTATCGTGCCCTTGCAAATTGGAAAGGGCACCCTTAATAGGTACTCTCGTCTTGGTGTGGGACTGCCCTGGGATCGTTGAATGCAGGGCTCCGCGCCGGGCCAAAAAGAAATCGTGTCCATCGATGCTCGAGAGAGAGTCATCTGAAATCTTACTTGCAGTCCGAAGTAGGAACGGCATTTTTCAGAACCCAAGCATAGGATGCTTTGCTGCTGGAAAGTGCTTGGGAGGAAGTGGTCCTCCACACGTAGTGTATATTCATTGCAGCCAATCAGACCTTGAGCTCCGATAAGCCGCATCACTACCTGTGGGGCCCGAATTTTCTTGACAATTGCAGCAGATCGCTCTTAATTTTCCGACTCTCCTTCAGAGCCAATCCTCATCAACCACAATACAAAGATGCCTTCCGGTCCCGCGACCATCGGGGACTTCTCCGTCCTCCCTGTTGCCATCCCGCCAATACCGTCATTTCCCCACAATGTCGTGCACTACCTCTACGTACGGCGCCACACGCCCAAGATTCCCACTCCGACCGACGACCGCAGCCTCTTCCTGACCAATGTCCCCGCCGACAGCACCGAGGCGCACCTCCGCGCCCTGTTTGCGTCTCTCGTAGGCGCCGGCCGCTTCGAGAGCGCAAGCTTTGAGAGCAAGCGGAAGGACGCGCACTCGCAGACCCAGTCCCTCATCGACGCCGCGCAGCCGGCCCACGCGGCCCGCCTGCTCCAGGCTCACGGCAAGAAGCGCAAGCGAGAGGACGAGGAGGCCGAGCGGGCGCGGGAGGAAGCCGCCGCCCGGCTGCCCAGCACGTGGACCCGACCCCTGCGTAGGAGCGGCAACACCGCGGTCGTCCTCCTCGCCGACGAGAAGAGCGTGGAGCAGGTGCTCAGGGCGATCGCCAAGACGCACAAGACGAAGAAGTACCCCACCTGGGGGGCCGATGACGGCGCCGGCGGTGGTGACGTGCTGGCCGGCAAGGTCCCGCCGTTGGGTTCGGTCTGGCTCAAGGCCCACAACCGGCTCTCGTACCCGGACAAGGCGGCCCTGCAGGCGTCGGTGGACGCCTTCTCGACGCTGTTTGCCCAGCGCGAGCAGGAGGCGGCTGAGATCGCCAAGAGGCTGCGGAACGAGCCGGACGAGGACGGCTTCGTCACCGTCACCAGGGGTGGTCGGGCCGCGCCGGCCAGCCGCACCGAGGCGGAGGAGGCAAAGCGCAGGATGCTGGAGAAGCAGGAGAAGAAGAAGCAAGAGCTTACAAACTTCTACCGGTTCCAGCTGCGGGAGCGCAAGAAGGAGGAGCAGGCCGAACTTCTCAAGAGGTTCGAGGAGGACCGGAAGAAGCTCGAGGCAATGCGGGGGAAGAAGGCCAAGTTTGTGCCCGAGTCTTGATGTGTTGCGCGCTGTCGCTACGGGAATGGACAGATGATGTACCTGTTCTACGGCCGTTGCCAGCAGACGAAGAAGAAGAAGAAGATAAAAGGCATGGCACAACCCAGCAGGGCTACGAGGTTGCCTCCATGTGGGGGGCCAACCACCGATTGCAAAGAACCTGGCACAATTTTGAGATTGGTGAGTCATTGTCTTGTTTCTTTCTTATTCTTTTCCTTCCTTCTCCCATTAGCCTGTTGGCCACACCATGATGACGCACGCGGGGCCATCAGACCGTCCTCCTCGTCGCTCGAGCTCTCTTGCTCTTGCGCCGAAGGGTACATGGTGACAAGCACCGCGATTCCAATAATCTTCTCAAACTCGTCTGATGTGTGATTTTGATCACGGCGTATCATCGTCTCACAAGCCAGGACCATCGCAAGCTAACGTTTGATGATAAGCATCGACAAAAACAGTCAAGGTATCAGAACGGTGGATTTGCTTGATACTGAAGAGCGCGCGACTGGAGGGCGGCCGACTTGAGATGATGTGGGAGACCCGTTGGTTCGGTTGACCAAGTGGGCCGTTCCCGACCTTCCCTGATCGGAGGGTTTCAGGGACCACGACAAATGAAACAAACGAGTATGGCCCAGTCGATAGCGTGCCAAACTCGAAACATTCGGGACCCTGAAACACATGTGATTCATCCGTAGTCAAGGACGGAATATACTCGCACTACGCTCGGAGAGTGCATACGCGCATGTAGGGTACAATGCATTCCCGTCTCGGCGGAACCTTTCCGAGCCCAAATAAATGTGTAAATGGTGGCCCCAAATTCGGATCTGCGCCGAGAATCTGCAAGTTTCCTCTCGACATGATCTGACACTGCTGGGATGGTCCTGGGAGCGAGGGTGGAAGGAGGGCGGAGGGTTAGGGCTGGCTATGGGCTCCTCTGTGTAGTTATTGGAATGGGATGCTGATCCATGCCAATGCAATCCCGCTGCCACAGCAACGCCCCACCAAATAAACAGTACTCGACCACAGGCAGCTCGAGCTTGCAGCGGCGTCGCATTTGAGCTCGAGCTCTCGGTTGCACCTGCTAGTTACCCCGGAATTGGCCATGTTGGACATTGAGCGTTGAATTTTTCGTCAGCACGAAAACGGGGTCTTTCCATCCGCATTTTGTCTGCCGTTGCCCTTTCTTCCACTGCATCCAGGAGAGGGAGCTGCTTCCCAGATCGCGCACAGAAAAAAATAACCCGAAACCAGCAGCAGTCGATTGATTCCTTGCCCTTTGGGGCTGTGTGTGTGTCTCAGAACAAAACGATCCGAAGAGAGGAGGAGAACCCCATGAAGAGGAGCAAGCGTCGGCCGCGATGATCGAGTCCGAGAACTTGCGTACAGCGTCGCTGTACATCAACAACCAACTGCTGTCCCGCGGCTTGCTACGCGATGGCAACGGCATCGACTTTGCCCATCCGGGCGACACCGATGCCGAGGTGGCCGAGACCATGAGCCGCGTCATGGCTGTCATCAATGACCTGATTTTGCGGCGAGATGTGAGTTCTCTTTTGTACCCCAATTGGCAAACCCTCTTTCTTCGCTTTTGTTGCACCCCTCGACTCTCGTCACTAATCAAATCATCCCACCGTAGCGCGACGCTGAACATCGCGAGTCCCTCTCGACCACCCTGCGGACCCTCCGTGCCGAGTCCCTACGGCAGGCCAACGACATCCAGCGCCTGCAGGAAAAGTACGCCGAGGCGCAGCGGAAGGTTGGCTTGAGCGAAGCGGCCGAGGCAGCGCTCCGCACAAATCTCAAGGCGTCCGAGGCGACCGTTCACCGCCTGAAGGAGGAGGCCGCTCGCACGAAATCGCTCGTGGCCCAGACGCGGGCCTCCTGCGCCAACGAGGTGCGCAAGCGCGACCGCCAGATTGAGAGCCTCAAGAAGGCCGTCACCGAAGCCGCCCGCGCGAGGGGGGCCGGAAAGGGAACGGGTGTCACAAGCATCACAGTGGTCGGCGATACCGGTTCAGAAGCCGAGCATGGCTCGCGGCCTTGCGGCGCTGACGGGCAGAATTGTGACCTTCGCACGGAAACTAACGCTTTCCTGGCCGAGCTGGCAAGAAGTCTCAGCGAGGAGAACGAGGGGCTGCTTCAATTGATCCGGCGGACGACCGAGCAGCTCAAGGAGATGAGCGGCTGGGACGTCGTCAATGGCAATCCGCCCGAAAACGGGGACGGGCATGCCCTGGCCCTGGCCTCCAATCCTGCCGATCTGTCGATCGAAGTGGATGCGGTGCTCGAACACCTCCGCACCATCCTGACGAACCCGTCCTTTGTCCCTATTGAGGAGGTCGTCGTGCGTGAGGACGAGATCCACAGGCTGCGCGACGGCTGGGAGAAGATGGAGACTCGCTGGAAGGAGGCCGTCCATCTCATGGACGGCTGGCGCAAGAGGATGCAGGCGAGCGGTCGGCCCGTTAATGTTGAAGAGCTGAAGATGGGTCTACGACTCAGCCCGGTAAAGGTGAAGAATGTGGAGGAAACATCCCACGGTTACGCTCTGCGTTTGGGAGACGGCTCCGAGAACGAGGAGGAGGAAGACGATCCCCAACCACACTGCGACGAAGGGCCGTTGGATCTGGTTCCCCACCGGGGAGCCGATGATGACGGCAGCGATGCCTCTAGCATGTTTGACCACGACGTCGATGTCGACGATCTGGACGTGGAGGAGCCAAACGTTGAGATCCTACAACAATCGATCATGCTGCCATCGGCGCCAATGCCCTCTCCGCCAGAGCTCAGCCCGCTGCGTGACTCCTTCACGGCCGCAAACAGAGGCGAGCGCCCACACAACAGGAAGCCGCCAAAGGGCTTCCCGACCATTGCGGAAGAGAACGCCCGGAGCATTGACGCAGAAGAACCTCCCCTACCACCGCCCCACCTTGAGAGGTTACAGCAGTCACCGCACAGGAAGCCGATCCTGTCGCTGCGCACGGTGCCTCCAGAAGAGGCCGCGAAAGTCGAGCTTCCGCCTTCTGCCGCTGTTTCTACGCCAGACACCTCGGTAGAGACCATGCCCCTGAATAAGGCTGCCGACGAGCGCACGTCGAAAAAGTCCGCTGCCGCTGCCCCTGCGGCGAAAGCCCAAAAGCGTGTACCACCCACTACCAGGAACAGGGAGCCCTCCAAGAAGGTTGACCCTGTCAAGATCGCCGAGGCCGCCAAGAAGGTCGAGCCCTCCAAGAGGGAGACTACGAGGAGGGAGGTCATTAGGAAGGAGGAGGGGGAGAAGGCAAAGAACACGTCGAAGCCGCCAGCAAAACCCCGGCCCTCTCGTCCTCCGATTACTCGGGGGAGGTCGGAATCTCGGCCGGACGAGCACTCGAGCCACAGCGCCAGACGGCCGCGTGCCGCCTCGGCCACGTCGGCTGCGTCAGTGAGATCCACCGGCACGAACAGGAGTACAGCAAACAGGAGCGCAAACAAGAGTCCAAACAAGAGCGCAAACGCCGAACCGGCCAAACGCCCTCCATCCCCGTCAGCCCCTGCTGCGGGCCCATCACCCGCGCCTTCACCGAGCCGCTCCCCGAAGCGCGTAAACTCCCGCCTACCACTCCCCCGCCCCGGTTGTAACAATGCGCTCCCGGCGCCGCAGCAATCGCCCCTGAATATGGAGGCCATCACGGCCAAGCTTGCCGCCTCGGAACGCGAGGCTGACGCAGCCCGGGTACGAGCCAAGCTGAAAGCCGCCCGCCTTGGCAAGGGGGTGAACCTCCCCCCATCAGGCGCGACGACAGCTGCGGGCTCGACCGAATTCGCGGACACGGATTTCAACCCCGCAGATGCCGCCACCGCTGCGATCAGCACTCGCTCCGAAAGCGACAGTGCCACGACAGGAACCGCGTCCACGTCGGCCTCGACGTCAGACGGTGCGCCGCCCAGCTGCACTAGCACCGCCACAACCGCGACCGCGGCCGGAGATGAGGACGCGGATGAGCTGGGGTTCTCACCGCCGGTGAAGGCGCCTCAGCCGGGGCGGTCGCAGGCGCAGAAGCAACATGAGCGAAGGCGGCAACCACAACCGCAACAACAACAACAACAACAACAACAACAACAAGAACAACAACAAGACCGAGAACGAGAGCAGCAGCAGAGGCAGCACCAACAACAGAAACAAGTTGTGGACACCGACCCGAAAAAGTCTCCTGTCCGTAAGAGGGAGAGGAGGACGAGCAGGGTAGCATCCCGCAGGCGGAGTACGCTCAACCCGTGGGAGTTGGACGCGTTAATACAGGGGGGAAATGTCACAGTTGGACGGTAGCGGCTGATGAGTGTCCATCCGGTGTTTGGTTCGTGTTGTGAGGGAACGGCTTCATCTGCTCTTTGGTCTTTTGGGATCTGCGTTTTTGCTTCTGTTTTTTGGCGGTTTGTCCACGAAGAAAGACCGGGAGGAGTATTTTCCTCCCTTCATCGGGAAAGGGATAAGGTGGGAAGGTGCGAGAAGAAGGGCGAAAACGCTACGAGAGGGAAGAGAGGTCAGGAGGCCCCAAGGCATATCCGGGCTGTTGGTGCGTATGGAGACCGGGTCAGCAAAGGAGGAGTTGGCACGTCATGGGTTACGATTTTGCATTTCTCGTTCTTGGTCTTTTCTGTGTTTCATGGGGTTCCAAAGTTCTTGAATTGGGAGTTCTCCCTTGCATTCTTTTCTCCCCTCGCTCCATTTCTCGTTCTTTCCATTCTCACACACACACACACACACACACACATACTTACTTACTTACGGGCTGCTACTGGCCGTTGGGTTGCTCTGTTTGTCTGTTGTCCCTTTCGCTACTTGATGCATTTTCTGGGGGGCATACAATTCTTGGAAACGGGCATCTTCGTTCGGAGCACTGTGTTTGCTTGCTGTTGACTTTTGATTGGTTTCTTGCATTCTGCTGCGGTTGGTTTTGGAACCTCGATCCATGACCGGGTATTTACTGGGGATGCGGTTGTTTTCTTGGTTAGTTCTCGAGTTCTGTTGGTATGAACGTAACTCGAGGTAACAATGAATGGCATGGGTTTTGAACAACAGCAACAGTGTAACCTCTCAGAATGCTTTGGTGACGGAGGACCTACAGCAAGTGTTGTTGCATCGTAGAGTAGCCAAGCTTGCTGCGATGATCCTGTATTCCGTCTTTCAGACACTATTCGCACTCGGATTCTATGCTTTCCCCATATACATCCTTCTAGATCAAAGGCCACCCCTCCCTTAGCTCGACCTAGACTTTAAACCTGAACCCGTTGACGGCCCCCTCACCCGGAACGGCATTGATGGCGCCCTCGACCCAGATACCTGCGTCCAGCTTCTTGTTGAGTCTGACGAGGACGACACGCATCACGGTGGCCGTGCAGATGGCGATGAAGGCGGTGCAGCAGTTGACAATCATGGCGACCGTGTAGTGCGGGTCGGCGCTCTTGGGATACAGGTACGAGGCGTAGATGCTGCTGCAGTTGCTGACGGCGTTGACGAAGGCCAGCGCGGCGGCGCGCTTGGCGGGCGGGCGCGGCATCGTGTTGCTGATCCAGGCGAGGCCGACGACGAATCCCGAGTAGACCGAGGGGACCTGCATGTTGTTTCCCTTGTCTGTTAGTCTTGGAAAGGGCAAGGTAGCCCACTCACCCCCCCACCCACGGCGAGGAGAGTTCCAAAGGGAGAGACCGGGGGGGAGGGAGTATGTGAGGGGGGGAAAGGAGGGGAGGCTGACCATGAGCATCATGCTCAGATAGCGCGGCGCGATGCTGGTCGTGGTCGCGGCGATGATGTACGCAATCACGGCGACCCACATGGGGATCGTGATGTGCCAGTAGCGCTCGCCCGTCTTGTCGGCGTGGGTGGCGTTGAGGTAGGTGACGATGACGCCGAGCACGTAGGGAGGGGCGGTCAGCAGCAACGAGATGTTCTTGTTCTCCTTGTTCCCCAAAGCGCCTTCCTGCAGCGTGTTGACGACGGTCGGGAAGAAGTTGGTCACAGTGCCGCTGGCGACGATGCAGAACAGGAGGACCGTCTGGGGAGAACCGGGGATCCCCCACCCCCGTTAGCAAACCGCGCGTATGCCCCTGGATTCGTCTAAGCCGCTACTCACCAGGATGTAAGTCTTGGGGTCTAGGAAGGCCATCTTGGCACCCTGCCAGAAGGTCTGCTCCTCGCTGTTGACCCAATCGTCCTCTCCAATGTCTTCCTGGAGGCGCCTAGTATCTTCTGTTCAGCTTCCTCATCCCTCTCCCCTCCCCCCCCCCCCCGGGGAAAAAAAAACCCTGTCCTGCTTTTCAGGACAGTGAGCACGGAAAGCAACTTACCACGCAGCCAAAGTCCTCTCCTCTTCGGTGAGCCACTTAGTAGTCCGCGGAAAATTGGGCAGCACAAACATGCAAGCGATCGCCACTGCGATGGTAGCAGCACCCTCGATGATGAAGAGCCACCGCCACGCCCCGATCCCCCGGGCGCCGTCCATGCCCCACGACACGCCCGCGGCGATGAAACCGGAGAAGGCGCCCGAGATCAGAGCGCCCGAGTACAAGACGGCGGTGCGGAAGCCCAGCTCCTTGCGAGTGTACCAGCAAGAAAGGTAGTAGAGGCAACCGGGGCTGTCGACAGGGGGTGCCGGGCTCGGTCAGCACACGACGAGCGAGTCTTATTAGACAACAAAGAGGTGGCTCGATGACTCACAAGTACGCGGCCTCGACGATGCCGAGGAAGAAGCGATTTGCCATGAGACCGGCGGCATTGGTGCAGACGGCAGTAAGCGCGGAGATAAGTCCCCATATGGTCATCTAGAGATATTCGAGCGGCCCGTTAACGAAGCAGCCTCGTGAAGCGCCGCTGCAAAAGCCGGGGTGGCCAACACGTACACAAGCAGGTAGGTAGATGGCCGGTTTGCCAAACTTGTTGAGGAACAGGTTCGAAGGAATCTGCATCAGAAGGTATCTAGAGGAATGGTCAGCTGCTGCTTTATCTCCCAAAAAGAAACCAGCGGCCGGGAGGACTCTTACCCAACGAAAAGAATGCTGACTGAGGTCTGAAACTCGGTAGATGTCAGGTTGAGGTCCTCCTCAAGCCCGACTTTCCCGGCAAGCCGAGCAGCGGCGATGTTGTTGCTGAGCAGATTGCCAACCTCCGCGTTAGTTCTCACCCCCCATTTTTTTATCAACTTCTTTGACGGGGAGATTAATCTAATAACCCACCGGTCAATGTAGTTCATGATGTACATGATAATGATGGCCGGCAAGAGGCGAAGGTCAATTTTTCTCTTGAGCACCTTCTCCAGGCGCGCCCGTTCTTCAGGAGTCAGGTTCCTAATGAATTCAGGCGGCTGCATCCTCTGTAGCCTGGCATCTTCCACGTTGATCGTCTCGACCTTGTCGTCCGCGCTGCCCGTCTCGTCCCCCCTCATCTTCGCGTCTTGTCCCATCTCGACTGTTGTGGGCGGCCTGTCCCGTCTTGTTTAATCGGGTGGTGGATTGTATACACGGAGGCAAGTTGGCGCTCAATCTCGGAATAAGGGAGGGAGGGAGCTGGGGGGAAAGGACAGCCTGAAGGACTTTGAGAGAACAAAAGGGGGGAGGGGGGTTTGTTTCGTTCTTTTCCGGAGATCAAGGGACCAACATCCAATGGCTGCACCGCAGCCGACGTGGTACATACAAGTATGGATGTGGATATGTTTCGCTTGGGACCAGGTGGCAGGGCGGGTGCCACCGTCAACAGATGTGGTGCGACCGACCACCACTTATAGATTCCCGTCCCGTCGGGATGATTATGGCCGCCTGGGACGTCATCTCCCACATTGGCAACGAACCCTAACCGAGATCAGCCATTCTCGGGACTCGTTTACGGCTGTTGAGTCTGCCCGAGGGACCCTCCAAGACCCTCTCTTGAACGCGGCAGTGTCTCGACACCAACAACAACGGCTGGGTCGACGGCCTGACGTCAAAAGTACCCTTCGATGTCCCGGATTTCTAGCTCGTGGCCATGGTAGGAACGGGTGGAAGATCAAAAATAACCTCCATTCCGTCATTGGCCCCGGTTGAATGACCCCTGCACCGAATTCCGGGGTACCCAAGGGAGCTCAGTATGGGGCGGGACAATTCCCGTGCGGGGTGTTGCAGCGGAAAGACGATCATCGAAATGAAGCAGGGAAAAGGCAAGATGCAACTCGAGAAATGGGGGTTGTCGGAAATCCCGCCTGCCCTGCATCTCCGCACGCAATGGGGTAAAGGATGCGTCACCCTATGTATTGCGGAGCGTATCAGTGATACCGAGGGCACCTCCACGATGTTGGATCGGGTGGTTTCACAGCAGAGGTGAGGCAGGCGGGCCGGCTTGACAGTCTGTCTTTCCATTGGAGGTTCTGAAGCTTGGTATGCTTAGCTCCTAGTCCGTCTCTCGGCCTGATTCGAGCGGAAGAAAGCCAATCATAAAGGAAGGGCCAGGTTAGGTCGCCCTCGGGCCGGCGCTGACACCCTGGAGCGTCGGGATGATAGAACCTCATCACGGCTGGGAGACTGTCGCCCGATCCTTGTGGATGACGTCCTCTAGTTGAAAATGGCGTCCAAAGTACTTCGGTAGGTCCTTTGTGCGCAGTATTTGTTTGCAACCTGGCGGGAAGTCAAACCTGGCATACCCGAGGCCACACGTCCGATCCATTGCTGTTGTTGCTTCCATGTTCCCAGATCTTCGAAGCGGCGGGATTCTGGTTGGTTGGTTGGTTGGTAACTGCTGCCTCTCTCACCAAAGCCTCATTAGAAATCTTACAGTGCTGTTCGTTTCCAAAAGAATCGCCCCCAACTAACATTCCTCATCCCGTTCTTCGAAATAGAAAAAAAAAAAAAAAAGAAACAAAAAATGTACAAAGGCATCCGCTGGCTCACCCTTTCAAGGAGGCTGATGTACAGTAGTGTACATGCATGCACACACAATTAGTTCTTGGCATCCCTTTCATTTCATTGTTCCATCACTATTCCGTGTCGTGATTGCATCAATGCGTAACCGTTCTAACGGCCTGGAGGATCACCCCGAACATGAGGCCTCTCGCAACCTCCTCAATCTGAAGGCAGTCAAAGAGACGCCCTAGCGCCTCTGACGTGGCCGCCTGGCCCATGACGCCTGTAAGTGCGGCGGGCACGCCGCTTTCAATCAGCATCTTCCTTGCCTTGACCCGGAGGTTCTCCTTCTCCTCGGACGTCATCTCCGCCGGCCAGGCCGCCCGCTCCTGCTCTGTGGGAAGCGTGTTCTCCCGAAGTTTCTTCAAATGCGCCGCGATACCGGCGTCCGACGTGTTGGCGTCCAGGACGGTTGTCTGGATGAGGGATTGGATGGACAGGAGAGACGGGTTGCCCGGCCGCAAGAGGAACGACTTGGCCGCTGCGAGGAGGGTGCGGCGGATATTCCATGCTGACGAGAGCGTGTATAGCTCGTTAATGACCGCAAAGAGGAGCTCGACCGCGACCCGCGTTTCCTGTTCCGTCAACTTCGAGTGTTGCTTGCCCTGAAGCGGCGGTCCGTTCAGCCGTCTCTGCGTGTCTAGTGCGGGCATGGTCAGCGAGCGTGCATGATGGGAGTCGTGGGGGCGCGCGTTTGACGGGCTGACGGGGCTTTCGTAGTCGTCCGATATCAAATCGGGTGGCGGGGGCAATCTGAACTCGTCGAAACTGAAGCTCGACGGCGACCGCATCGGGGGCGCCCGGCTAGGTGCTCGACTCGATGGTCGGCTGAACTCCCGGCTGTTTCTCGCGGACGCTTGGGAGAACCGTCGGCTGTCAGGTTCCGCGTCGCCCTGCGAATTGTTGCTGGGTCGGCGATCCATTGACGGCACTTTGCCAGGCTGCAGCGCAATGACCGACGATCGTTGGCTGTCCAGGCTGTCCCGTGTCCTGCGCATCCCACTCAGCGAAGCACTGCTATCAACGCGGGGCAGTGTCGAGATCGATAGGCGACTGGCCGCCGTGACGTCTTGCAAGGCCGACGGTGGTGGCGACGGCGCAGAAGGCGCAGGCTTCCGCTGCCCTAGACCGATATTACCCAGCACTCCGGTCACGCCGCCGACCACCGCTTTAGATCCTTCGAGGGGAGCGCTGGTCAAAACATCCAGGACATTCTTGCCCAACTTCTCGAACGCCTGAAAACCAGTCTTCGGGGCGCTAGGGATATGTCCGTTGTCTCTTTCAAGGAACTTTTTCAGACCCTCGCTCTCCGCCAGGGTCTGGTGCGCGCAAGCATCTCGGAGGTAGCGTTCCAACTCACTGCGCAATGACGTTCGGGTATGTCCCTTCCACGACGGCAGCGCGCTGTGTCTCTCCGAGAATAGTGTTGCGCCAGAGATGGTTGCGATCCGCCTGAGGACTTCATGCAGTGTTTCGAAATCGCTGTACTTCCTAACAATCATCCACCCAGGGTAGAGCGTTGTCGCCGGTTCAATCTGAACCAAGTAATCCCATGAAGGCTTGTTTCTGATCCGACCATCGCCGGGTTCATCCAGGACCGTGATTGTTGCGTTGTGCAACGTTAAGGGGGGTTTGGGGGCCTCCTTTGCTTCAGCTTCTGGCTCGTCTCGCGCAGGTGGGACAATCTGGTCGAAACTTGTGAAACGAGAACCCTCCGTCGCTGAGGGTGGCGAATCATGCTTCGAGGACGGAGTCACACCAGATTGTGGCGTGGCGGGTGTATGGATGGCTTCGTTTCTGCTAGACGAGCCATCGCTGCTTGCTCTTTTGGAGTCGCCCGAGGATGTGTCCGGACGCTGGGGGAGGTTCTGCGTCTCAGTCGAATCCTTGCGGATGTCCTGCGCATTCGCGTGGCGCTCTAGGGCGTCATTGAGCCTCTCAGAAGCCTCTGCTGGGCTCCGGTTCCTTTCCGACTTTGCGTCTTGCTGTGCCTGCGCATTACTCTGCGCACCACTCTGCGCACCTTCCCTTGCAATCATCTGGTTCAAGCGCTTCATTTCCTCCATGGCCAGTTCCATCTCCTCCTCGGCCTTGCTCAGTTTCTTTTTATGTGCCATTGACTCCTTTCTCCGCGCTCTCTCAAGCTCCAAGGAACTCCTGTTACCCCTAGTGAGACCAATATTGCCCACGTTGCCGTCCAGATCAGCAAACACCACGTCCGTACTGCCGGGACCCGTCTGCATGCCAACGTCTATGGCCTGGCTAAGGTCGGGCTCCCCGGACTCGAGCAAGTAGACGATCCACGCATTGATCCATTCAGACTTGGAACACGACTGAAGCGTTGTTTCAAGAATGACCCCTGCGAGAATCTCCCTCAGAAAGATCCTGACAGGGTCACATTCGTAGGTCGAGCGATCCAAAAACCCCAGCATGTCTTCGGCAGCCAGGCGGAACTTGTGTGCCTGTTGCTTCTTGTCCAGCAGGGTGGCCAGGTTGGACTCGGGATGCGACGCAAGGTAATTGTAAACAGCGTCCGCAGCGTTCAACTTGGAATCGACCGGCAGCTCGGAGAAGGCGTTGGACAATTCGGACATGAAGACGACGAGAATAGAAGATGAATTCGTAAGAAAGTCGAGGAAGGCATCTGCGGGGCGCTTCCTGCTTAGGCGGTTGGAAACGGATGAGAGGAAGGTCGTGAGTGTCTTGCGGCATGCTAGCGGAAAGGATCTGTCGGAGGGCACAATTGGCGAGTACCACCACTTGACGTAGTTATCAATGACGGCATCAACCAGTTCGTTCAGGGCCTCACGGGTCTCGGGCTGAAGGTCGTCGAACGACCGCACGAGCGCGCTCTCCGCATCGCTGCTGCTTGGCTCCTCGACGGCGGCGTCCTCTGAACCCTTTCTCGCCGTCAAAAGACGTGCCACAACGTCTATGCCTCTTTCCCCCCTGACCGCCCGAACAACTTCGGCATTTCGCTGTTCCCATTGTATAAATGACACAATCCCGCCGAACGCGCCGATCAGCACGAGCCCCAGCCTGCCCAACACCAGATATGTGGTAGCGGCCAAACCCACGGCAACACCGCCGAGAGTCTCTGGAGTGGCCGTCGCGAGAAAGCTGAAGACTTTTGTTGATAAGCTCTCTTCACTGCTCGCGCCCGTCGACTTTTGTGGTGGGCATGCCTCGGTCTTCACTGGGCTGGCGGTCGGCCCGCCTTGTTCTTCCATCTTAGCGGGTATGGCGCCCGGCGTAGACGCATCTTCCTGTTTCATGAAGGCGTCAATTCTTTTAGATGGATCATTGATCCGAGCGAACGGTTGGGTTCGTTGGCGTCGAAAACCGAGAGGAGCACCAAGCTGTGATGGTTCGGTACCTCGGATTAGCGTTTGGAACTGGGTAGGAGATGCAACGCGTCTTCTTTCTTCTCGGGTGCGCTTCGGACCGGGAGCTCGTATAAGGCGCCCAACACTTTAAGCAAGCGTTGAAAGAATGAGCACGAGAGAATCTGGATGCTCTGGGCGCCTATGGGATGGGGTTATACTGATGATTTTTCGAGCTCGGTGCCATGCTGACGATTTCTGGTGGATCTTCAGGGGGCCTCTTCCCCAACATACTCTAGTAGACCGGGCTAGGCTCTGCCCGCCCTGAGGAGCCAAGGTCACCCAAAAGTACTCCGTAGTGCGTCTCCACCGGGAGGTTCGTGCCGCAATGCCAAGCCTTTGGTTTGATTGCCGGTGGACCCGTTTCCCCAGTATCACGTGCGAACGCGTTGCGGCAACCAAGGCGGGAATCTCCTGACGTCAGGGCGCCAGCGCGTTCTCTTATCGACAAAGCGCGGGTTTCACCACTGAGAGGTATCGACGGAAGAGTTTCGCGCCAGGAGACAATACTCCGCATCCTGAAAACTCATCTCGATACGGCACATGTAATCTCGGCACCTAACGAGGTCGCCCATCATGCCTTACAACAAGAAAAGGCAGGCCGGCTCTGAGAGCGACGCAGAGCAACAAGTGACCAAAAAGCCAAAGGGCGAGAAGAATGCGCAGAAGGACCTGAAGCAAGGCACGGATGCGGAGGGCAATCCGTATTGGGAGGTTGGTTGACCTGTTTTGTTCTGTTCCCCTTCCCTAGAACGTGGCAAGCGTTGCTAAATCGACAACAGATTGGCAACAACCGACGCATCGGCTCCTCCAAATTCAAGGGCTCCACCTTGGTCAATATTCGAGAGTACTACACTGCCCCAGATGGCGAGCTGAGGCCAGGGAAGAAGGTACGTTTGGTGTCTCTAAGCTGTCCAAACTTGCAGGCTTCTAACAGCCGTCAGGGTATCTCACTCACCCTGGAGCAATACAAAGCTCTTCTCCGGGTCATCCCGGAGCTTAATGAACAACTCCGCTCTCAGGGCCACGATGTGGGCAGCATACCGGCAGCTGAGGCAGGCGCCTCTGTGGTGAAGCGCGCGAAGCCGCAAAAGCCGAACATTGATGCCACGAGTGACGAGGAGGAAGATGACGAGTGAGGGAAACCCAAGCTATTTTACAATGCGTCTTATTTCCATTTCTGCATTTTGGGCGTCGGTTCCGGGGTTTGATTGTTCAATCGGTGCGAAGGGACGCCGGTCAGGTCGCATATAATACCAGATGAGAATTGACTGCGAATGCTTTTGGTCATTGCACTATTGAGATCACCATGATGAAGCTGTCCAAGTCGGTGCTGCCTACAAGCAATCTTCGGTTTTTTTTCCGCTGCAGAGCCAACCTAGTCTTGCATAGTAGTAAACCGCCGCAAGGGAGGTTGTTCGAGCCTCTATTGTAGAGCCTAATGGTAAAGGTCTAGCGGGCTGGAATGTTACCTTGCTTCTTCATACTGACTTCCGGCGGCGTTGGCAGCCGGCAATTAGGAATCGTATGTACATTATCATATCGTCAGCATATCTTACAACTGAACAACCCCAATTTATCATGATTTACTTTCTTCCTCCCGAAGCCTGGCTATCAGCTTCTCTTGCAAGAACGGACTCAGGCCAAGACTAAAACAGCCCGGTCAGTCAGAAAACACTCCAAAAACATACCGCAGGAAAGGAGAAGGGAAGGCGGGGAGGGAGGAAATTTGGGACATCTCACATTCCCTGGTTCGTCACAATCCGGTACGTGCCACTGGCCTGGTAATTGCCAATGATTTCCCCTTTGCCGTTAACCTCCACGCTGCCAAAAATATCCTCGGGCCTGGGCAGAAACGAGTCAGTCGTGAGTCAACACTTCTTCAGGCTCGTTAAACCTACCAAGCGATTCTCCCAAAGTCAGGCGGATTCCTCGAATCACTCAGGTGCACCCAGCCGCCCACCCCGGCACCTCCCGCACCACCTTCGGCACTGGCACCACCCGCCCCGGTGCCCGTACCCCGCTGATTTCTCGCCTGTATGAAGGTGAAGCCACCAGGAGACGCAAACGCTCGCGCTTGACTCTTCAGCCCTGGGTCGTCGGCGGCGTGCTTAGCGAGGACATCGTTGAGGATGGAAATGAAGCGCGGATTGCTTTGGAAGGAGTTAGGCGTCGGCGGTACGGCGGTGGTCGTGCCGATGGCAAGGGAGGGGTTTGGGGGTGTGGTGTCGAGATAGGACAGCAGATAGCTATTGGGTTGTTGAGGGTTTGGGAAGACTTTCTGCGCAGGATTAGATACTGCATTGCCATCTGCAACGTTGTCGAGACATACTATGCTAGGATTCGAAGCTAATGTTGAGACAGTCCTAGAGAAGTTGCGCAACTCTCTTGCGTGGAATAACCGTCTGGTAAACATCCTTACTGCTGCGTATCCGGCAAGTCAACTGCTCGATCGAGGGATGTTGGTAGACGATGCGGTCATGATTAACACGGCCTAGGTATGTCTGTAATCCGTACTTTGCAAGCTTAGAAAGCCCCATTGAGCTCCACATTTTGCCTGCCGGAAAGCCAAATGAACGCTGCCGCAATCAATCAACATCCCTGTTGCCCCCCCGCTCCGCACCGTGTCTCTGCCCCGCTACGGTAAATACACTAGACGCGCTCGACGCGCCCTTTCAAGGTCATTAACGCGTCGCCGAGGACAGACGCAAGATTCATCCACATCACCAAACCCAAAACTCAACAGAACGCCGGCAAAATGATTCCCATACAGAGTCCACGGAAAAGCCCTCGAAATAACCAACAGCAGAGCCCAGGGAAGGGGGACAAGAGGGCAAAGCCACCGCCACCCTCTTTCTTTGGACCTAAAGTCGCTGCTCCCTCAAGCGCCATCCCATCGTCGTCTCCCGCTTTCGCAACGCCGGCGCACCCGTTGAGGCCATTCCAACCACCCGCACCTGCAAAAGCAGCTGTTCTTCCCATAATCCTCCCCCCTGCCACGTTACGGCCGTTGGCGTTTCGAACCTTTACCAAGAAACATAGTTTGACGCTGACATCCTCGGCACTGCAAGAACTCGCAACCTTTATTGGCAGACACTGTGGCTCAGGATGGAGGGAGGAGGGCCTAGCGGAGAAGGTTTTGGAGGAGGTTGCTCGGACATGGAAGAATCGCAATGGGGGGGTCATCGTGGACGGAACGAGTCCGGAGCTGAAGGACATCTTGAAGACGCTAGAGGGGAACATGAGCGGCGGCAAAATAATGAGTGGGCCGAGAGGTTTGAGCCGGCAGAACAGTCTAATGCTGGAACCGACAGAAGATCCAAACCATTCCAAGACCCGACTGGGCTTGAGGCCGACAACGACGCTCACACGAGATGATAGCCAGACCAGTTTCGGCATGTCGAGCGTCGAGATCGACGAGGAGCCAGATGAAGAGGAGCTGCAGGACGTTAGAAGGTGGATGAAGGTTATCAATGCCTTCGAACAGCCCCGGTACACGTATAATGTCGCAAAGAAGCAGTTCGAGAAGTACGGCTACTAACTACACTGCCTCAAAGACGAGTATTGATGCTAACGCAGACAGGATCGCCTCTAAACCCTCCCTCCTGCCGCCAGCCTCGCACAAGACCGAGGCGTTCCGCAACAGGTACAACGCGATCCACCAACGTCTGCTCCGCAACGAAGCTTTCCAAACGTCGGCCGTAACGAGCGCCCGACTCACGGCGCTGCGTCGGAGCGGATCGACAATGCAGTCGCACAAGATAACCCCTGTGGCAAACCTTCTAGGTCGGCACGGCACCAATCACATGCTGCTCGGGATGCTGGTCATCCTACCCACGGGCAACTTGGCGATTAGTGACCTGACAGGGACTATCGGGCTTGACTTGTCTCACGCCGTGGCCATACCAGAGGACTCGGCCTGGTTCACGCCAGGCATGATCGTCCTGATCGATGGGGTTTACGAGGAAGACGAAGAGACGACAGGCAAGGGGTTAAGTGGTAGCAGCGGCGTGGGAGGAACTATTGGCGGCCGCTTTCAGGGCTTCTTTATCGGACAACCACCCTGTGAGAAACGGCGAGCGACACTGGGAGTGAGCGGCTTGGACGGCGGAGTAGACCATACAATCGGGGGCGGGTTTGGCTGGATCGACTTTCTGGGCGTCGGCAGCGCCCGAGCGGTCGGTCCTCGGATGCGAAAGGTGGAGCAGAGACTGGTGCGGCAACCGGCGTTGGCTGATCCAGATAGTCCTGGGCGCGGCCGCGTGGTCATCGTGGGCGAACTGAATCTCGACCAGCCGCGCAGCCTGCAGGCTCTCAAGAAGATCCTCTCCCTTTATGCCACCGACCCCGAGGGGTCGACACCGATGGCGTTCGTTCTCTCCGGCAACTTCACTACCCACGCCGTCATGGCTCGTGGGGGCAGCGGCGGGAGCATAGAGTACAAGGAGTACTTCGACGCTCTGGCCTCTACGCTTGCCGACTTCCCCACGCTCCTGACAACTGCAACATTCATCTTTGTCCCGGGGGACAACGATGGGTGGGTATCCGCCTTTTCGGGAGGCGCCGCGGTCCCGCTGCCGAGGAAACCCGTCCCAGATCTGTTCACTTCCCGTATCAAACGGGTATTTGCCGCAGCCAACGCCGAAGCAGGGCTGCTGTCTACTACCGAAGGGAAGGGTGGCGAGGCCATCTGGACGACCAACCCCAGCCGGATCTCCCTCTTTGGACCAAACCACGAGATCGTCCTCTTCCGGGACGACGTTTCGGCGCGCCTGCGCCGCTCTTCGGTCCGCCTAAAAAGCAAAACCGCAATCACTGCCACTGCCGTCGGAGATCCACAACCCTCCCAAACAGAGGACGTCACCATGTCCGGAGCAAACCCGACCCCCTCCTCCCCGCTGGCACCGAACCTCGAGGCGATGGACCTCGACGACAACACCCAGGCCCGGCAACCTCGGTCCCCGAGAGAAGAAGGAAAAGAGGCGGCGCTGCCTTACGACGTCCTCGCGGCCCGCAGGCTCGTCAAGACGCTCCTGGACCAGGGCTACCTCGCGCCCTTCCGACAGGCTATCCGCCCCGTGCATTGGGACTACGCGTCGGCCCTGTACCTGTACCCGCTGCCGACGGCGCTGGTGCTGGTGGACACGACGGCGCCGCCGTTCTGTGTCACCTATGAGGGATGCCATGTCATGAACCCCGGTAGCGTGCTCGTCAGCGGGCGGAGAGGCGTCGCGAGGTGGGTGGAGTATACCCCTGTTGGCGGCGCAGGGAGAGGTGGTCGTTTGAGGGAGTGTACTTTCTGAGCCGGCGCATGGGGGTTGGGGAAAGGGGTACAAGGAACAGGGAGGGCGGCGGTTCCGTGCTGATATCAGGTTGGATGATTCTGGATGAAGGGGATTAGAGAATTATTTGGAGTTGATGTTCCTATGTAATGGTGTCATGAAATCCGGTATCTGGTGGCGTTGAGTGGGTGATTAGAAGGTGCTCTGAGCGGGCATAACTCGGAGGGCTCTGATGGTACCTGATAGGGAAAAGCAGGTCGACTTGCGCATGGGCGAGGTATGACATGGCGATTTTCTTGACACGCGTGACAATAGCATGTACGGTACGGTACATACAATACATACATTTTATTCGTATATCATACCTCTCTACGAACTCACGGCAATTAGAGGAGCCTGCTTGACATATATAGTTTGTCCGCACTGTATATTCGCAGACGGGAATGTACTACGTGCCTGCCTGTATACGGATTATACCTTATGCACTGTACAAGACATATCTTGCGTGTGTATTTTACCTTATGCCTCGGAATGTATGCACAGTACATACAATACGTACAGTACGTATATTGTTGATTGTCAGCTCGCAGGCCATTGGGCCAGCCAGCTGTCCGTTTCAACTACAATGAAGAGTACATACACACAACGCAGGACTATCCTAGCCACTTTTCCTTTTCTTTATAGTATATTAGTATTCTAAATTAGGCATTAAAGGAGGGATAGAGGTTTTTATCTAGCCTATTAGGTATAATTTCCTTTGTATATAACTAGAGAGGCTCTAGTATACTTATTAGTATAGTGGTATAGGACTAATAATAATAATAATAATAATAATATATAAGTAGAATGTTTATCTGTGACATTGTAACTATATCTGTAGTTTTGTTAGCGCTCCCCTATCGTTCTTCTCTTTGTTTTTCTTTTTGTTTTCTTCTGACAATATATTGCTTTCTACGGCTGCGCCTGCCCTTCTAACTCCTCCCCCCCTTATCACCCCCTTAAGCGCCGTAGGACGGCCAGGGAAGATAAAGCTCGAGGTCTTTTCTTTCGGCGGGGGGACTGCTATGACTCTAGATGGTTTGCTCTGCCGAGATAGACATCATGTCGTTCGCCGGTTGACCGTCAGAGGTCAAGCATCATACCGAAGGAAAGAGAAAATGGCTCTTATGCCTAATTAGCTCATTAGTTCACATGTGATAAGATTTTGAGCGGATCATGAGTGGAGGCTCTCAAATACTACGCCCGGCTGGGTCCTTTTAAATCCTCGGGGACGGTAAAGTAAGATCCCGCTGGTGTAATTCCCTGACGAAACTCTTGCAGAAAATGCGGTCACTACACCTTGGGGCCGTTGTCTGGACAATGGCTTGCATGAAAGTCCGGATATGGGCCAGTTTCGGTCCTCGCTACGCGCAAATTTCGCGAAGCTTTCCCATTTCCGTCACTGTCAGTCAGTTAGGGTCAAGTCGTACGTGTGTGTATGTGTGTGTGTGTGCGTGCGGCAAGTCTCTGGAAGCAGCGTCAGGGGCCAATGCTCTCGTGGCTCGGGAGGGCGTGTTTTTTCTTGTGTCTTCTACGCGTGGAATCGCGTCCTGGGGAGCAGACTGTCGTCATCTCGTACAAGCCATGGCCAACTTGCGGACCCGAAGCGAGTTTTCAGAGCAGACTCCCCGCGGCTTTGCTTCTCTTTTCCTTGCCACCCAAGGAACTTTGAGCCGGCGGAACCCCGGCTGAAGAGCTTCTTGCCCCGAAGTCCTGAGACGTGACGGACCGACGAGCAGTTGCCCAGTGTCAGAACAGGTATGTATGCAGTGTGCTCGAGGTTTTGAACCGGCCTCGTAAGGCCTGTAGTGTGCCGAGTCCATCCGCGTCGTCGACCGCGTTGTGTACGTAAGTTCCCCGTGAGTCTGGTGTATGCGGTGTGCATGAGCCGCAGAAGGTATGGGTAACTGTTCCCTGCCCCCCCTAGAGTCATCTATATATTCTCCTCTTGATCTCCCGTCGTATGGTGGTCATCTCCTCCAAGATCTTACACTCATAATCCTGGCCTGGTACACGACGATTCTCCTCTCTGCTGCACACCATGGCTTCCAACATCACTTTCACCGGGGTCCTCAACTTCAACTACGCGCCCAAGGTGGTTGAAGTTGACGGCATCCCCTCCCACCATCCCGTCAAGGAGAGCTGCCAGCCTTGCTACGGGATGAAGGTCAAGTGCAGCGGCCACAATGACAGGGCCCGGCCCTGCCATCAGTGCATGACACGCCCCAGCGTGGAATGCTTCTTTACCCGGTCCAAGCGACCCGTCCGGAGGGGGGCTAACAACGCCGCCGTCCCTGCCGCCTTCCCTCCCGCCGCCCCTTCTGCTGTCCCGGCCGCCGCGTTCCCCGCAGTGGCAGCCCCTGCCTTGGTCTCCTTCTCTCAAGGACCAGTGGCTATCCCCGCCGCTCCTCCCGCCATCCCTGGCTTCCCCGCGCCCCCGACGGCCATGTCCGGTCCCCTTGGCGTTGCGACTCACGGCGCCAATCCTGCCGACCTCGCCTGGGGCACCCTTGGCCCCTTCCCAGGGGCAACCAACCTCGTGCAGGCTGCTGCTGCAGCTCCTGCCGCCTCCATCTCGCTTGCGCCCGGCCCTCCGCGCCCGCCCGGTCCCGTGCCCCCGTCCCAGTCCCGGCTGCGGCGGTTCGGCTGCGAGATCCACCGGGACCTGTACGACGAGCCGCTGGAGCTCTCGCGGCTCGTCAACGCGCCCCAGCACGCGGCGGTCCCATACTCGGCCGACTCGCTGCTGGGCCAGAACTCGGCCTCGCTCAGGTCGTGCTGGCTGGTCGTCGACTGCCCCCGCTGCGTCGCCCGCCCGGAGGTCGTCGCGGCCACGTACGAGGTCGCGCTCGAGATGTACACCATCTACGAGCGCGTCGCCCGCATCGCCGCCAATCCCGAGCCAGAGCCCGAGCCCGAGCCCGACCCCACCTTCCCTGCCGCCGCCGCCGTCGTCTCCGGCCCCTTCGCGCTGCCGTCCCCGCCGCCCTCGCCCTTGCTGCCGCTGCCGCTGCGGTTGAGCCGCGACGCCGAGGAGTTCGACTGCCTCGCCGAGCGCGTCGCCGTCCTGCTCGCCCCCTACGACCAGGACGGGGCTGTCGAGCTTTGGAACCGGGCAAAGAACCTCCGGGTAATTGCCGGTTGGGAGACGGACGAGTCGGGGGAGGAAACGGGTGGGATCGAGGAGGAGATTCAGGATTGGGTTGGCGAGGAAGAGGGGAACTTGCCGTGGTCTGGTGAGGTGGATATGGGCCTGTAATATTTTTCTTTTGCGTCTTTGTATATTTGGTTGTTTCGGCTGTGGTGAATTGGAAAAACACTATACGATTGCGCTAAACATGGAGACAGGTCGCAAGGCCACGGAAATTTAGGCCAAAATAAAAGCCGGCGTTTGGCGTTCTTGTTCAAATCTCTTACTCTGTTCTCAGCCCGTTAGAGAAGACGAAGAGACGAAATAGCAAGCGCTTTGTTGACACTACAAGCTACTGATTGAATTTATTGGGTTTTGCTGTACACTTGCCACCTGCCGCATTAGAACAATCCCATCTAACATCTCAACGCGCAACTTCCTGGTTCGTAGGCCTCTGCGCGACCTGGCACAGCTGATGTGATGGACAAACAATCAGGTTCCTTCTAAAGTAAAACTTCTGAACGATTCGGTAGCCTCCGGGCCGTATGGCCGCAGAAACGAGGGCAGACATCTGAAGGCACTAGAACACCACTGCCGACAACCTGAGGGGGCGAGCGGTGCAAAGTTCACCGTGATTCGTCGCGGTTTCAGACGCAAAAATGGCGTGCAGAATATGACGAAAGCAGTCCAGTCAACCTCTTTCCGTTGAGTTAGTGGGGGCGCAAGTGCCGAGGTTGGGCATAAGCATTTCTGGAACCGCGAGAGGTCTGGAAAGTGCGCCCGACAATGTGAAAGCCCCATATCCTACACGTGATTCCGTGGCTGCGTGGCTTCAAGAACCTGAATTTTAGACATCGCGCTCTATCACATGCTTCTTCCTATAATGGTCAGAATCGTTGTCTTACTCGCCTAGCCTCTGATATTTCTTGGGTGATCGACTGAAGGAAGACGGTGCCTCACAACCGTTCGAGTTCAGTAAAGACGCTATATTCAAGCGCAGGAATAGAGCCCTGCGTCTCGGTCCCTACCTAGTTCAGGCACCTGGTGCCTGTGCTCGGTGATCGTGTGTTGTGCCTGCAGTGGATGTGCAAAGCAGAAAGGGACTCTCTCTGACCATCATGTGTCCCTGACGCGTTCATCTAGCGAAGTTGCCCAGGCACGCGCGGCCCCTGCGACTGCTCCTTCCGTATCGGGAAGAGAGCGAGGGGTCTAGGCCAATCATAGTTAGTCCCTAGGCGCATTGACTCGCCACTTCCCTACTAAGTCGAGGGCCAGGCGCACGGGCAAAATCCAAGTTATGTACTATACTGTTCAGAATGAAGCCCTGTCTCCCACAAATGCAAGTTATTAAGTTGCTGTTTCATTGTTAGCACTCCCAAGCAGAGGCGAGCGATAGAGCAGGAATAGCCCGACGTTCGCATGCAGTACATATGGGAGTGCTCCGAAAGCCTCAAACCCGCGGATCAACCAGCGGCCTGAAAGCGCTAGAGATGCGATTGGCAACGTTCCGAAGTCATAGATGGAGCAACATAACCTAATTGAAGCGAAGCTTCAATTTCTGAGTCTCTGAGATGTGTATACACATTGAAGAGCGAAGGAAGGAGCTTCACTTCTATCTAAACGGCTAATCCTCCAGATTAATCTGTGCGCCCATTGGATGCCACACTCTTAGCATCCCGCAGTGCTCTTTCCCTCTCTACTTTAACTAATTAGTTATCACAATCGAGGGTGCATTCGAAGCGAAGCTTCATGCCTACTGTGGGCCTCGATGAGAGCTGCGCGAAGTGTACACCACAGTCAGGGTATTTATGCATTTATACAGACATTGTACATTTACTAATTGACGACTGACACATCCCTCTTCCGCTGAAACCCTTGCAGTCGGGGACCACTGCCTGACCGCTACCACTTCGGTTTTGAAACTCGATATATACCCTCCCTCCTAAGATCCGCCGCCTAGTTGTATTTTGACAACCTACGGAGTCAGGTACGACGTCTCAGATGGCAATCAATGTTTGGAGGTTTTGAAGCAATAGGATGGGCTAGGATGACGAGTCGCAGGCGGAGCACAGGTATTTGTTAGCCTGGCCATTCCCCTTGACTTGGCCTGACCAGACCCCCCTTAACCGAGCATCACGTGACGTAATCTGACCAATAGTGTATAGCCTAAAATATACGATTCGATTCAGAATTGATTCTTCGGCTTAATTACTCTATAGTTTATAATCAATTCCAAAGTGATCTAGAATCCCTTATAGAATGATCATCCTCAGGCACCTCTAGTTTAGGCTACTATTCAACCTCCTTTTTAAGTTCATTTATAAGCTAGTAAGAGACCTCTTTAAATACCTCAGGTTCCAGTAAATCAAAATTAAGATATTATTCTTAAGTAAGATATTTATTAGACTAAATTAGTTAAGAATCCATTTTAAAATAGTTAAGTATTATTATTATTATTATTATTAATCCTATACTACTATACTAATAAGTATACCAAAGCCTCTCTAGTTATATATAAAGAAAACCATACCTAATAGGCCAGATGAAAACCTCTGTCCCGCCTTTAACGCCTAATCCGGAATACTAATACATTATAAAGAAAAGGAAAAGTGGCTAGAATAGCCCTATAGAGGCCTCGCCTCCCGGTCTAGCCTCCTTATAAGGCAATGCTTAGCCTCCCTAGGTCCATTAGTCACTATAGGACCCTCCTTGCCAAACGACGGTTATAGGCCCTTATACCTTGTAAAATGAGGTCTAGGTCCCTTTGTAACCGAATTTCCTAGGATTCTCACGTTTGGCTTCTTGGTAATATAGGCTTATATAAGTACTATTAGCCTTTATAACTTTCTATTTAAGATTTAAATCCTAGGGGATCCTAGGGGTTAATACCCCTTATTATACCTATAGCTAAGAGAGAGAGATTATAGAGTACCTAGTTATATAATATCTAAACCTACTAAGAAGCTAAATATACTACTAAGGATAACTTGTGTGCTATACCTTGTACTCTAGCACCCATTACCAAAGCCTAAGACGACGTAGCACTTTTCCATCTCTGACCATATTGCCCAGCACTGAAGAATATAGTTGTATATCAAATATACGATGTAACAATAACTATAAAACACACGCTTCAGTCTGCACCCTTCCGGGTTCGCTGCTAAGAGGACAGGGGCCGAGACGGTCAGTCGCAGCTTTCGTCTATAAGGGCCTCCCTGATGAAGCCTTCCAGTTGCTTGGCCTGCGTTCCTGTGAGTTAACATCGCAGCATCCTCAAGTGATGATCTTGGGAAAGGCATACCAGCTCCCCGTGAATCATGGTGAAATGATTCCCAGGCATGTGTCTGAGCTTCAACTTGTTCACGTCCAGATACTCGTCCCATCGGTTCGGTCCAAAGTCGGTGCGGTTATCCAGAAGAAAGAGGGCGTGGCCCTTCGGATACGGCTCCGGTCGGGGGTCCGTGGGCAGGTGGCACACGCCGTCCTCACACCAGATGGCCATGGTCTTGGGGCTCCTGTCCTTCGGGATGGGATCGGCATAGTAATTGCTCAGGGCCGTGATGGAGGCGGCAAAATGGGGAAGAAGCCACTCCGGTACCTTCTTCTCACCCCCATCTTTCCCAGAATCTTCGCCAAGCAGTCCGATCGAAGCGAACCATGCGTGAAGGCCTTGAGGAAGCGGTTCGATAGTGACCGGGGCGGGGGCATCGATGAGAATAAGGTTCTCTACCTCCTCGCCGGACGTGGTTAATTGATACACCATCTCATACGCAATGACGCCGCCGGCGCTCCACCCCGCAACAGAATATGGGCCGGAGGGCTGGCGACGTTTCATCTCGGTGATGAATTTTGCCGCCATGCCGTACACTCCGCAGACATACTCCTCGGGTGTCTTCATGAAGGGAGAGAAGAGGCCCCAGACACGCCAATCACCCCCAACCTTGGCAATCTCCGTGTACGATGTGGCGGAGCCGCTGCCGTCCGGAATCATGAACAGCTGCTTGGAACACTTTGATGTCCCAGACAGAAGGACAGATCTGGCCGTGCGTTGTGGATAATCGTCCATGATTTCTGTGGGCCTAGGAGGTTTTGGAGGGGCGGGTTCCTCCAAACCAATCCTCGGATGCTGCTTGACAGGAGGGCCCGTTTTTGAAGATTCCTCGGTCTGTCTCCGAGACTTCTCGGCTTGCTTGGACTCCTCTTCAGGTCCCTTCTTGTTTTCCTTCTTAGGCTCCTGCTTGGGTTCCTCTTTCGTTTCCTTCTTGGATTCTTGCTTGGGCTCCTGCCTGGCTTCCTTCCTGGGTGGTGCCTGTTCGTGTTGTTGTTGCTTCGGTTCCTGTTTGGCTTTGGAAGACTTCTTGGGCAAGTCCTCAATACCGAGGGCGCGTTCTATCTCTTTGAGCGTTGTGTTCGTGAGGAAGAGGTCTTTCTCCAGAGCGACACCAATCTCCTCGAGAACACGGCCAACGATAGCCAGACCCATGATAGAATCGACGCCAAGACTGGGCAGATCCCGCACGGCAAGGACTTCTTCGACTTCAACCTTTGCTTCCTCGGCAATGGCCCGGCGAAGTGTGTCCCGCAGTTTTGCACCCTCGTCAGCTGAAGGGGCTTCGGCCGGTTCGCCGGCCTTGGATGAATGGGTTTCGCTGTCGTCGGGCGGCGTCGTTACGTCCGAATCTGAGTCAAGCTCAGGGGACTCGTCGTCCGGCGACACTTCTGAGCCTCGAGACGGCACGCTTTCCTGGCGACCCGGCCGAGACTCGAATCTCGCCAGGTACTGCTTGAACGCGCCAATAGTGGTGTGTTCAAGGAAGACGTCCGAGTCAATATCGTCCAAAGACAACTCTTCACGGAACTTGCCAGTAACCGTCAAGCCCATTAGGGAATCAACGCCGAGATCATTGAAGGAAACGTTGTCAGCAAGCTCGTCAGGGCTGCAGCCCAACTCCCGGACAAGGATGTCCATGACTGCCGTGACCACGCTCTTCAGATTCTGGTCCACCGTACGTATGTTAGAGGGTGTCACAGTCTTCTCCTTCTTCTTCGTCTTGGTGGCCGCAGACTTGTTTGGCGGCTTGGTTGGTGACTTGCTTGGTTCCTTGCTTGTCTGCTTGCTTGGCGCGGCGGTCGTGGTGGGCGGTCGGGCAGCAGCAGCAGCAGCAGCAGCAGCAGCAGGGGTCCGAACCGCTTGTGCGCCTCGTGGGGGAAGCACCGTGTTGAGGACATGGCGCGGAATGCATTGGAACTTGATGTCGCCCGTCATGCCGATGATCTTGTCGCCGTCGAAGACATAGGCGTCGCCGGCCATCATCTTGCTATCCTTCATCTTCTGCATGCGGATATAGCTGCGATACTCCTTGTTGGCGTCCGGAATCTCGGTGAACCTCATGGAGCCCCAGCCGTGAGAAATAAAGACCTGTTCGCGGGAATCCACGGCGTCGGTGCCGTTGATGATGAAACCAGAGATGTGACAGACGCTGTCAATGTGGTAGGGACTGAAGTAGAAGGTACCATCCTGCTCCGTTGTCTGGAAGCGAATCCTGGCAGTCGCCTCGCAAGTGGCACTGTCAAGGGTAACCTCCTCCATGCCCCGATAACGCGGGGCGTAGTCGACCAAGGCGGAGAAGAGCTTGTAGGCCAGGCCACGGCCAACCTTTGACGCTTTCCCCCTCTTCTCAGCCTCCTGAAGGAAGTCAATTCGGGACTTGACGAGATAGGCGGCTCTGTCAAACTCGCTCTGCCAGTCATCACGGTTGCCGTAGTACACTTTGCAGTGGGCATGGTTGATCTTCCTCTTGCCGTCGCCCGTGTGCCAGGTCAAGTCGGCGAAGCCGAGTTTTGCATTGGCCGTCACCGTCAGGCGGAGGATGTGACTTTTAGCTGTTTCATCAAGAATGAGCGTCTTGGGGACCTCCATGTTTGAGACGTTACAGCCGATGTCTCGACTCTCGGGACGCAGCAGCTTGTAGGCATAGTCGCACACGGTCATGGCCATATCGCCATAGAGAGATGATGGGCACAGCGGGGCCCCGTTGACCCGATGGCCAGATACGGCATTCCGGAGCTGCTCCTGGTGGAGGTCGGACTCAATTTCCACCGTGGCCACGTCGCCGTCGACTTCTACCTTGACGACTTTCTGTACCGAAGTCGTGGAAATGGTCGGCCATCGAGGCTTCGACTCCGACTCGCTGGCCGCCGCTGTTCTGTGCTTGATCAGGCACCAATCGCCCGTGTATTGGATCCAGTAGTTACGTTCGTCGAAAGCGTAGCTGGGCAAATCCAGGAGGCGCACAGAGTCGGAAAATTCGCGGTGATACTCGTTGAAGTCTAAGTCGACACCCTGGCTATGAAGCGTGGAAATGCTCTCCGTCACCGTCTTGTAGCACGGTTCATCACGGCGCAGGGTAGGGACTGCCACCGTAGTGGTGCCAAAGGTAGCCCTGACCATGGTCGTAAGAACGGGGTGAGCGCCGATCTCGAGCCAGACAGTTTCGGCATCAATAGTGCCGTTCCTCTGAGCATCAACGAGCCCGCCGAGCATATCGACGGTGTTGCGTGAATGCTCGCGGAGATACCTGGCGTCAAATTCGTCGGCCACAATCACCTTTCCACGGGCCGTCGAGATGACGGGGACTTTGGGAACATTATACGTGACTCCTTGCGCGAGTTTCTCAAAGTCATCCATGATGACCTCCACCTGTGGGGAGTGGAAAGCATAGGCTACTTTCAACGGAGTGCTCCTGAAGCCGCGAGGGGACAGGAACGACGCAACCTCCAACGTCTTGGCAACCGGACCGCTAAGGACAGTCTCACGGGGCCCGTTGATGCAGGCCACATTGAGCCCAAGGGCCCGCCGACCCATGGCCTCCATGATGGCGTCGTGTGCACCCGTGACGGCGAGCATGCCGTGGGTGCCGGGTTCGCATGCCTTTTCGAGCAGTTGCGCACGAGAACCGACGAGGTAGATGACATCGCTGGCGGAGAGCACGCCGGCGATCTCGAGAGCGGCATATTCTCCAAGGCTATGGCCCACGACGGCGGCGGGATTGATCCCCCACGACATCCACAGTCGGGCGAGCGCCATCTGGAAGCATACCAAACCAAGCTGCAGCTCAACCGCCGACAGCCGAGACACGTCTGGCTCGCTGCCGTCGATGAGCCCAAGGAAAGATGGAAAGTTCTGCATGCGAGCCAACTTAACAAAGCCGTCAATGCTCCTGCGGAACACCGAGTGGTTCCGATAAAATTCCTTGCCCAGCGCGGCATAGAACGTGCCTTGACCAGTGAACATCAGGACGACTTTAGGCTGCTCGGCTTTGACAGGCGAAAAGTTGCCCTCGCCAAGGGCGTTCTGAATTGCCTTCTGGATGTCTCCAATCTCGGAACCTGTCACGCTTATTCGCCAATAATGCTGCATCTTTCTCGCCGTCGTGCTGTATGATATGTGCGAGACAGGCGTTTCCGGGTGCTGTTCCATCCAGCGCAGGAGCCGCTCGGCGTTCATCAGCAAGGAAGCCCTGGCCTTCCCGGTCAACGTGACGATGTGGTGACTGCGAGGATCAGGCTTAGCCGGCGGAGGCTTCGGAGGGTCTTCTACCAGAATCCCGGTGTTACCACCCGCAGCGCTGAAGTTGTTGACGAAGACGCGCCTCGGCTTGCCGTCTCTCCTCTTGAAGGGCGTCGTGTGGAATGCGATGTTGACGCCTCGTTCCGAGAGATCCTTGGGGAAGGTCTGGTTAATGATGCTGTTTGGCTTGATACCAACGTGACGCGGAATGAGGTTCTTTTCGAGCATCAAGAGGACCTTGATGAGCGCGGTAACGCCGGAGGCGGCCTCTCCGTGTCCGACGTTTGCCTTGACCGAACCCAAGAACAGCGGCCTGTCGTGGGGCCTTGGGCGGTCTGCAGGGGCAAAGACATCGGTGACTGACCGCATCTCGGTGCCATCCCCTGCCTGCGTACCGGTTCCGTGCATCTCGACGTAGTCGACATCATGAGGATCGACGCCAGCCTCGTCTAGAACAGTGGTTGACAAGATGGCCTGCGTTGGGCCATGCGGGTGAGTGATGGAGATGGCGTCTGCCGAGTGATTCGTGGCGGTGCCGAGGATGACACCAAGAATCCGGTCGTTGTCGGCCAATGCATCATCTAAACGCTTGACGACGACAGAGGCGCAGCCATCGGCACGGCAGTAGCCATCAGCCTTATTGTCGAAGGTGGAACACGGCCCGTTCTTGGAGAGGAACTGGCCTCGACTGAGTCCGGAAAAGATGTCCGGGTTCGTCATGCACGACAGGCCGCCAACAACGGCCGTGTCGCAGTCCCCGGCCCAGAGAGCCGTGCAAGCCACCTGCATCGCTGCCGCGCTGGAAGAGCAAGCGGTATCGATATTGAGACTGGGTCCGCTGAATCCGAAATGGTAATTGATCCGGCCAGGCCCAAAGGCGCGAACGCCGCCCGTGATGAAATACGTGTCAATCGTCTGTGCCGCATTGATTTCGCGCCAGTCGTCGGACGTCTGGCCATAAAACGTTCCGATCCGGTCAAGCCTCGTTGAGGGGGTCCTGTTGGGGACGTAGCCTGACATCTCCAGTGCCTCGTATGCGGTCGTCAGCGCCATCCGCTGCATCGGGTCGGTCTGGGCGGCCTCGCGAGGCGACATGCTGAAGAACCGGGGGTCGAAGAGGCCCGGCTCCGGAATCCAACAACCGTACGGGGTGTGGCTCGTGTTGTCCTTCTGGCCGGTCGGGTCGAAGTGCGTCTTCACATCGAAGCGATCGGGGGGGACCTCACGGTGCACGTCGAGACCCTGTTCCAGCAATCGCCAAAGCGCCTCGTGGCTGGGGGCATCGGGGAAGCGGCCGGCCATGCCGACGATGGCAAGTTTGGGTCTCCCAATCGAGCCCTGGTTTCCTACCGTGGATGCCGTACTCTCTGGTGAGTAGGGCGGCGGCATGCGAGTCTTCACCTTCAACTTTGCTTCCTCTTCGAGGAGTTTCTTCAGCGTTCCCGCGTTCTGAGTCGGACCGAGGGGGAGGATGAGACATCTCCTGTCTTCGAATTTAAATTCGCGAGCAGCTTCGACACAGCCCTTAAGCACCTTGGTAAAGTCCAATGTCTCTTTCAGGATGGTAGTGGCAACCGCGGCCACGAGCGACAGCGTGTCCGTCTCGGTAAACCACGTTCCGGCGCCGCAGTTCATGATGGGTGACCGAGGACTTGTCATGTACAGTGCGTCCCGCGTCTCTGGCTTATCCAGGTCTAGCAAAGCCTTGACGTCTACCTCGGCGTGCAGGTGCGGCGCGTGGTAGGGACCATGGACGGGGATGGAGACCGGTTCCGCTGGCAAGATCTCGTTCTTGACCAGCGTGTCTAGAGTGCTGGGCGGTCCGGATATTGCAATGTTGTACTCGGATACCGCACTCACGTATGCGCGACAAGCGGGCGGGATGTTCTGCGGGGCCCCGGTGACGACGGTTAGTTAGATCACTGGTCTATCCGACACATACATACACATCTCTGGCGGCCGGGTGGGATACTAACACACACGCGGTTGAAGGCATCTAGCCTGGCTACGACATCGTCCTGCTCCAGCCCGGAGAAGACGTACGTCCAGCACTCCGACCGGTCGAATGCCGGGCTCAACTGTTGCGAAACCGAGTGGACGTATGTGCCCGTCTTGAAAGCGAATAGGACAAATTGAACCCCTACATGGACGAGGTCCGGCAACGACGGTGACACCGATATAGCGGATGACGCCCAAAGCCCGGAGCAAAGTCCAATGAGAAAGGTCTGGTGAGGCTGTGTGATGTCCTCGCAGTGTTTTTCAGAGTGACTGGGGAGTAAGTGTTAGAGACAACGGCCTAAGTGCGAGCAGCAGGGTATATTGGTTATTGGAAGCACTCACTTGATATAGTGCACGATCTGAGCCATTGCCAGCAAAGCTGCGTCGATGCCTGCGTGCTTCAGCGTGGCACTGTGGTATCGCTCATTGAGTTGCTGCAGTGTCCTAAATTCGGGCAACATTGCTCTCTCGGCCGGGGGCATCTTGTCGATGAGTTTCTTCAGATGATGAAAGGCCTGAAGCAAGAAGGCCTTCGCCAGGTGGCCCTGGTCCATGGCGGGCTTGCGGAAGAAGTGAGCCAGGAAGGTGTGGCAGTTGAGCGACTGATCTCCAAACAGGAGGAACGCCGGCCTCTCGGCCCAGCGCTCGTCGATAACGGGCTCCATGTCGGCTTGAGAAGCCTGCTATCGTCGCGCTGGTGCTTGACGGGGCGGCAGGAGTTCTGGCTTCTCAACCCTAGAACGAAAAAAAAAAAAAAAAGAAAGGCTGCAGACTAGAGAAAACAAAAGCACATTAAATATAGAAGCCCAAGCCCCGAGCACGTCCATGTGTTAAGTTCAATTCCGTCTGGATTACATTACATGTTTGTAAGGTATGTAGATGTACAGTACCTATGTATGCTGTCACTGCCAAACGCCAAGTCCTCCTTTGCAGTTTTTTTTACTGCGAGCGGCAAACGCCAAGTCCCCTTTTGCAGATTTTGGGGCCTCTACGGAGCTACACCCCTTCAAATACGGCTCGAGACAGAAATCAGGGAAGTTCAACTTATAGAGATGTTAATATGGGGGGTGGTTTGGCCCGGCTTTCTGTAGCCAGTGGGGACTTGGCGTTTGGCGGCCACAGTGTATGTACAGTACAGTACAGGGACATCTCCAATCTGCTCGTCATGTTGACTCTATTAGTTGCACATATGTTCCCGAACAGACATCGGTGCTTGCAGTTCCATTACAAGGAGGCGAAAACGATATGCGTGGAGAATACACCACGTTAGCTGCGATTTTGCCGAGAGCCATCTCATTCCCGTTCCCTTACATTTTCCCCAGTGGAACAGTCATTCTCGGCAATTCTCCCATCTGCCTTCATCTTCTTCAACAGGCGTTCACTATGGCTATCACCCAAGCTCGTAGCTTCCCTCTGCTGAGCAGGACCCACAGCAGCTGACGTCGGTAACGTTAGACATTCCTCCGAGTCCGTAGCCCCTCCCCCAACCCGCAACACCGACACCGTCTCCACACCACCACCGGACCCCCGATTGTCCGGCCCGTCACGCGACTCGGCAGCGGTGAAAGCCCTCGTCTCTTCGCCCCGTAACACGAACTCCTTTTCCCTTTACAACGTCCGATCTAACAATATCCGGTTCCAGAGCAATATTTGGCTCTTGCGAGAGGGCCTAGCGCGTTTCCTCGAGCCAACGAACTTGATGGCCCCCGACTCTGGCTATATTGTTGGTGCAATTTGCTTGCTTACTACGTCTCCAAGTAGCCAGCAGGCTCTCCTCTTCAAAGCAACCTTGTCGAGTACACACTTGTTGTGTGCTGTAACATTGTCCGTACACTCTCCTACCCTCGTGAAAACGGCTCGTATTTGGTTTTAGCTTAACGCCGTCATCACCCCCGAGACGTTCCTTGCCGGTAACACAAATGGGTCAGCGGAGCCAGCGGTGAATCGCTATCGCGCTCCCGAAACTTGCAGGTCCAGCCAACCAAGAGCGGCCGACGTACGGACACCCATCACTTGCTCATGTAGTACATACAAATATTCTACGAGAAGCAAGTAATATCTACCACGGTCAGTCAGACGCTCAGAATAGGAGCAACCCCCTTGAATCATGGCTCAATGGCTTGTTGTGAAGTCAGGTCCCTCGGAGAGATCGCGGCCTTTCCCGCATCATGGTATCACCAAGTGGCTGCTTGACCGGCCGTGACTCGAATCCTCGTCAACCCGCGCCAAGCATGAGGCGCGTCTTGCGAGCTGATGACCGCTTGTTGCCTCTCCTTTCGTCTTTGCTTATGGTTTTCCAGGCTCCCTGTACGACATCCAGGGGGCCAGGAGTGGCCTCTGAGACGCCCTTAACCGCTCGCTTCGGAGTCCTTCTTGACTTACTCACATGGCATGCTCTTGGGTCAAAATGGTCGGCCATCAAGACCAGCCTGACAAATGTTCCCCTCCCTAGCCGCTAAGCACTCCATGCCTCTCAGCTTGCGTCAATAGTTCACCAAATTATCTAATCATTACCAACTGGCTTCCCCAATGTGAGACTGACAACCGACAGATGTGAGAGCCATGAGAGCGAATTTGTGATGTGATGTGCCTTACCCATCCTACCGTTGCATGAACAGACGCGCTGTCAAGGGTAACGAAACTATTAAGTGCCCCTCTCCACTATCATTTTTGGATCATCAACTCTTGGTTTCAGCTCGGTCAACCCCTCCTGGGTTATAACATAGGTATACAGGAAGTTCCCTTCACAGCTCAACTTGGTAGACGATGTGATCAAGACAGGCTCCTACTCGATGATATCTCTCTCTCTCTCGTTCCTTCCCTCCAGAATACGGACCACATATAAAAAGGTGTGGGCTTGGTTCCCTTTCCGTATCAGCGACTTCTCCAGGACCAGGTTTCAGATACAGAAGAGCTGTTTCCTCGTCGCCCCGAGCACCCACGAACCGCGTAATCCTTGTCCTCCCATCTAAACGATACTACGAACGCCCAGCTAACCCTGTGGCCGTTCTTTCGTTTCTCTCGCGCATCCTACTACTATAATCCTTGATGGAACTCCAGACACCCAAACTGTGCACTCCATTGAACTCTCGCGTTCCCCGACACAGTTAGACTGACAGGCCAAAGCCAGGTGGCCGTGCGTTCCGTCTTCTTCTCCAACTCGGTCATATACTTACACGGCACGAAGGCCACAATGCCACTCCCCAGAGGCTTAACAAAAGACTCGAACTTGCGCTGGAGATATGCGGAACCACTTCCCCCTTTCCCCTCACCACCTTAATACCAAACCGATCCAACAACCTACAAAACCAGGAAACGAACTGACACAAGGCATTACTGATTTGGAAGATCAGGAAAAGCCAGCTCCAAGCTACGCGTAGGAAATTCAGCTACAAATGTGTATCTAAGTACCTTTATAGCTATTATGTCAGGAGAGAAGAATGGTTAAAAACATGCCGGACATATTCATTTTGGCTCTCGCCTAGCTCTTGACGCCCGTCAGCCGTGGTCTCAAAAGGAAGCTAATTGTTCCCTAATGATGCCATAGCCAGCCGAGCTTGGCAAATGGTACCACTCTTTTTCTGAGCATTGGCTGTGTCGGCGTATGACGCTTCCGTTGAGACGTGGTGTTCGGGGGCGGGTATGTCGAGCTTATCGGAATGGAGGTTGTCAGTAAAACTGATAACGACGCATTTTATAAATTTCTCCAGCGTTGATGAGACAGACAGACAGACAGACAGAGAGAGAGAGAGAGAGAGAGAGGAAGGGAGGAGGACACGCACCCGTAATAGGTAGTCGGCGGCACCGTGATAAAGCCCGTGGTGTCGGTCGCGTTCCCTATATTCCCGGCAGCGTTTCCCTGGTACGGCGTGCCAGTCTTCTTACAGGCGTCAATGTGGTCGTCAGGGAAGGCCATGTTGCGCAGGCGGTCGGGGGCCTCGATGACGGTCGCCGTCAGGCCCATCTCGACGTGCCACTCGATGTGGCAGTGGAACAGCCAGACGCCCGGGTTGGTCGCGCGGAAGCGCAGGACGACGTACGATCTGGGCATGACGGTGATCGTGTCGCGCATGGGCGGGTTGGCCGCGTAGTTCTCGTCGCGCCCCGTCCAGTTGCCCGCCCCGCTCGCGGCGCGGTACAGCACCTGGAAGTGGTGGCCGTGCAGATGGAAGGGATGGGAGGCGGTGTCAATGTTGTTAACGACGATCTGGACCGTGTCGTCGTAGTCGACGATGAAGGGATTGACCTGGCCGTAGATAACGGGATTCGTGTTGGAGTCGCCTGTCGTGGCGGCACTGTAGAGCGTCGGGACCCGTTGGCTGATGTAGGTCAGGTTGTTGAAGCAGGAGCGAGGGTAGCCGTTCTGGTCGAAGCAGAAGGCAAAGTCGAGCTTCATCAACTTTTGGTACGTGCTGTAGGCCGCGGCCCCATCATAGGGTTGGAATTGGGCATCGTCCACCGGCTGCCATTTGTCCACCACGTCGAGCCTGTCGAGCGGTTTGGACTCGTCCATGACGAGGTAACCCGTGTAATTGTGTGGCCACACAAACCTCTCGGACGAGTTGGTCCAGTCCCGGTTAATGTCGAGAGAGACCAGGAAGGGGTAGTTTCCCTCGTCACTATCATTAGGCGAGAGCAAGACGTCGTAGCGCTGAGCAGGGGCAAGCCTCAACTGATAAGCGTCCTGTTTCTTGATGTATGCTCCGTCGTTCATGATCACGTTCATTGTGTGCGAGTCGAAGTGAACCATGGCGGCGCCGAAGGCCGCAAAGCTTATCATGCGGATTCGATATCGTTTGCCCTTGGTGAAATTGATATGCAATCCCTGCCCTTCGTTCACGGTGAGGTTGTCCGGTATCGGGGGCTGGAAGAGGGTGTTGGACGGGGTGAGCATGTTGCGGACCGAGGTGATACTGTCGTTGTGGTACCTGCAGACCATGAGCCTCTTCTTCGGTCTCGGAGAGAAGCAAGTCTTGCGAGCTCTTACCAATCCGAGACAGTCAAGATGTGCTCCTCGTCATAGTCTCCCTTGTAAGGATCGTTCGGATCCTGCACAACCAAGGGGCCGCGCAACCCGTCGGGATACTGGCCCATGTTGTGGGAATGATCTGATCTCTGTGTGTCAGCGTCTACTAAGGGGTTATGGAAGCACGGAGGCGCAATGAGCGTACACCAAAAGGTCCCTGGGGCGTCGACCGTGAATTGATACTTGATTGTCGAGTCCGGTGGTATTGCGCACTGAGTGACGCCGCTGGGGCCGTCCATGTCGGCTGTTTGTATCTGGTTTATGCCGTGAAAGTGTAGGCCTGTCGTCTGATTTCCCAGCTGGTTGCTCAAGTTTACGACGACGACGTCGCCTGCGGTGGCCTGGATGGGAGGGCATGGCCACTGGTTGTTGATTCCGATGACGGGCCTCCCAAAGCCGTCCGGGGTTGCCCACACCCAAGTCACATTCCAGTCATAGTTCACAGTCTCTGCCCTGGATATTTTTACCAGGCACATTAGCAACCTCGCCAGCGAGAGAAGGGTCGGTCGAAACATGGCAATAACAGCTGGACGGACGTGCAAGCTAAACGAAGCAGGATATCGATACTGAGAGAGATCGGCAGAACATGTACGCAGAAGGAACAACGAACGTCGGCAGAGCTGGCGAGAATGGACTGTCGGCTGCAGGCCGCAAGCGCGGCGCGCGCTGCCATTCTCTTATGATGACGGCAGATGTAGAGGGCCGGAGTGGGGGACTTTGTGACGGAGTAAGCTCGTGATCGAGTAAGCGCAGGATGCTCCAAGCCAATAATCCGGCATGAAACACCTCCACTGGGGGGTCATGGTAGCGATCGCTAGTTCCGCTTTCTTCACGCGTCCAGCTGTCAAGCGATGTGGAAGCCCGGACGACAGACAGGGACGCAACTGCACGGCAGGAAACTGGTCTCTAACGATCAACCGCCACTCCGTCAGGCCGTCTTTCCCATCCTTCCCGAATCCACGAGACTCCAGGTCGATTTCCTTTGCCGTTAGCTTGATCAAGACTGCTGGACGCGCTGGACCTGTCCCATGGCCTCGAAAGAAGCTTGCTGAGAGGATAGCGTGCAGATGGCTTGATGAAACAGCACCTTCATGCAAGGCCGTCGCGAAGCCTACGGAAAGATATCCTCATCCTGCAACACCCCCGGGGCAGCTCTCGCGCGAAGAGCAACACCGCCACTGGTACGGCTGTTGACAGCCCAAGCGCCAAGGAATTACCGATACAGCTCGCGGTGTTTCTTAATAAAACCATGTGTTTCGGGAGCCAAACAAGGCTGAGCCGTGGTAGTCAGTGCGATATGCATGCCGCGAGCGTGACGACGTCGAATTAGCCCAATGGTGAGGCCGAGGAACGCTAGAAAGCATAAAGACGCGGCAGCTCTGGTCTTGCAACGACAATGGGCTTAAGCCCTGGGGCAGCCAGCGTCAGACAGCTGCACAATTCCTGCCATTCAACGGTCGTCTTACAAACCTAGGCCGCCCCCTCATGTTTTCTCCGTATGTCAAAGCGAAGTTCTTGGAGCGCATACTGCATATGTGTGGCCTCGGCATTAAGCGATGTACGCTGTCGTATGCCGCTGTCATGGAAGAGGAGAGTCGCTGAATCTGTTCATAGAAACTCTTGTATTCTTCTGCTTTCCATGTGTTTGCAGAACTGCAGTCACTGGGCCGCGCTGGAACCAACAGAAGGTGAAGAGAAGAAAAAAGAACAACAGAAAAGGGGAAAGGATAAATTGAGGATCGGCCATTGTTGCGAGTGAAGTCGTGCTGGCGAACCTTAGGTAGGTACCTATCTACCTAGGTACCTACCTACGCACGGGAGTCTTGTTGGGATCCAAATTGGAAGGAAAGCTTTCTGTTCAGGGCGATCGACTGCATCGGGCTTCAAGAAGGACCGAAGGTTCGATCAAGTCCACTTATGTCAGCCCGTACACAGTACATGCGTAATACGATAGCGACACCTGAATACGAGAGGACGTGCACTCATCAGCGCTGCAGCTCCTGCAAGGTACCTGCTCGAATGACGTTCAGTCTCCCGATAGTTGAGGCCGAGGTGAGATTCGTCATCATCGACTCGATAGAAAGGGACCAAGCTCGACAATCGGTTTTGGGCCTCGCTGCAAATGGTGCTTCCTCTTCTCGTTGTTGTTTCTCTTCCTGGGGCCATCTCAAGAGGAGCAGGAGTTCATCCTTACCTGCCCGAACTTGCCACTTCGTGCACCTGCCTCGAAGCGAACCCAGTTTCCCAAGCGATTCCGTCCGGAGATCAGCAACCTGCTTCCTTACCTGCAGAGTTGTCAGGCAGCGGAAGTATCGCTGCTCAACACCCTCGACTTCCCTCGACTTGAAATAGCAACCTGATTGAATTGGTAGCTAATGACAAGCTGGGAGTGAAGGCCTGCTTGATTCATGCGTTGACCGGAAAGCCGAAGAGTTCTCCAAGTCGTCGACAGCTCCCACATGCAATCAAGTCATGCATTCAATGCTGTAATCTTTGACTTGGACTATGCAGCATTGATGGCTATGTGTCAACGCAGTGGTTTTTGGTTGGCCCCTGAGCGTCGAATCGGCGTCCATCCGCTTCCCGCTAATGTCATGCAGTGGCGATCCCGTTGGACAGGGACAAGGGGCGTGGCTGACCGGTATGTATGCTAGATTGGGTCGGTGAGAGTGTGCTAGTTAACTCTCAATTCCACAACAAGTCTGGGATGCAGCATTGCACTTCCTGGGACGCAGGGGCAGCCCGTGTGTTAATGAGAGACGGAGCACGCTCACCCACGTCTTGTCTGTCCACTCCACTCCTCTACCGTTTCCCCCCGTTTTCCTATCTGGTTGGTCATTGGCTCGGGTTCTACTTGAGTAGCTGGCCTGTTGGTGCTAATTTTGATGCTGTTCACGAGGATGCAGATCCGAGCGGTTCTCTGGCCAACAAAGTACGGGGTCCGATGACACTATTCTTAGACTTGATAAACACGCACATTCATGCCACCCACCCAGCTGCGGAGAGATTCTATCGTGTAGCATGCTTAGTGCTCAAAGCGCGGGTAGAGACTGCTTTCCTCTCCGGTGTGTTCCCGTTTTGGCCCGGACCTGCTCTGCTCCGAAGCTGAACAAGTGGAACGGTGCGGTTGAAGCTCAATTGACCCCGAGCTGTATGTACACAAGGCTTAGCGGGGCTGAGAGTGAGCTGAATTCGGTCCCAGGACGACCAGGCTGCGACGGAAACTAGAGACCCTCAGCCAAGGTGCACCGACGCAGACCAGCTGGCTCGATCTCAACGCTGACCCTCATCCCCTATGAGGGGTCTGCTCATTTTCGTACCACTCGAGGTTTTCTGCTGTTCCCTGCGCGCCGCAAAGGGCTGACTTTGGGGCGGGTTGAAGTCTGGAAGCCGACAATCAGGTCAAAACCGACTTAGAACCTTCGACGAGAGTACCGAGCAAAGACAACACAGTATGTCAGATGACCAACTCTTTTCGGCATTTTTCCTCCGCCCGTGGTGGTGACAGAACATCCATTCAGAGGCCGCATGCTCATGTCGTTTTGCTTGGTCTTGCCTATTCGCGTGTTTGCTTGGCTCATGACGTGCAAGCCCCTGTGGACCATCCGCGGCCATTTGGGCTCGTCCGCTGCGGGTCTCGTGCCTTCCGCAGTAACACCGATAGATTGGACTTCTAGTTGACTTTGTGTATCCCTTCTCCCTCTACCTCTTGCCCAAGACGGCAAGGGCACAGCTTCCTTCGCGGAGATCGGGGTGGATATTGATTCTCGCTGGGACTCGGCGAGTACAACCGCACCACGTTTCACCAGGTGGATATTGTGGTAATGTCCGCTCTTTGACAGCTTCACGGCTTCCCCTCTTGTTTGTTGTTGTGTTGCTGTTGCAAAAGCATCTGTATGCCGCCAGCCGTCTTACGAGTTGCACTGCAAGAAATGCTTTGGCGAATCAATCGACTCGGAACTGTACAATGTGGGCGTAGGCTGCTCAACCCTGAAGCAATACTACTGGAGCGGGCGACACTGACATACAAAGCAGCAACAACCGAACATGCTTCACCTCGCCAGTTCCCGGCCCTAGTTAGTGATCAGCAGGTGTATGCGGAGAACAGGGTACGCGAACCGAAGGCAACAGGACAGAGCTACGGCTCTGCGAACACCGTGGTGCGAAGCCGTAGCCGCCATGATGACAGCTAGTCTCCTTCATCTTGTCTCGGCCGCTCCAGTGATATTAGTTCAAGTTGTTCGGTGGCCGCGATCGGTTGAATCGGGTGTCAGGCTATCCATACGGCTCTCCTGGCTCAAGTCATTAGCTGACAACCTGAACAAATTTCTCCACATCACCTCTCCGTGGCGGCGAGGTCCCCATTCTCCAACTGGTCAGGTACTACTCATGTAGGGAATCTTGTGAAGGCAAGATTAATTCATCGTCTGGAGGAAATTCATCGTCTGCTGAGCCTGTCCCAATCAAGGCACCCAGTTCCGTTCATCTTCGACATGGCTGGATGAAGCTGATGACGCTAAGTCGGAAATATCAAGTCCATTTATTAGCCTCAACGTTTGATGGATAATCGATACTCAAGGCCTCTTGTCAGGATTGAACGCAGCTGGAGTTGTCTGTCGTTCGGGCTCTGACGTCTTTGGCATGGTACCAAAACATAGAGTCGGTGCTACAATCCCAGCTGGTAGCATACAAGCTACAAGATTGGTCGCCCGAAGCTGCCCTCGTTTCCATCCTGACTGGGGCGCCACAATATGCGGTGGGGGTTCTTGCCACGTGGTGGGTTGGAGCCGCAAGGCACAATCCCGCCAGGAACCTTCTTCGGCATCATCGAATTTCGTTATCGTACCTGGGAAGATAGCATGAGTAACCAATGAATGCCACAAGTCTCTTGTCAAAAACTAACCTCCTCAGGCTTCTCAGAGTCAATCAGCCTTTCCAGCTTGGTTGGGAGTCAAGGGGCAGTCACGATTGACCAGGTCCTCCCGTTAGATCGCCCCTAACCCCCCACCCCCTACGGACATCCGATGTGACTGAGCCAAGGAACGTGAACGTTACTGCCCGATTCTAATACGCTTCATGCACAACATGCGGAAGACGCCTGATCTCTATTTCCGGGTCAAGGATGTTGCTAAACGAAGGATGACAAAGACACGAAATCAAGGACAAGAGACGCCAAGCGATATCGTACAATGATGTTTTGGAGCGTCGTTTTATGCTGGTGTGGATTACAACGAGAGCCTTCCGAGGAAGGTTTGGGCCTACCTCGCAATTCGTGTGGGCCTGGTAAGTGGCTTCACCGCGCTGAGCGGTTTGATAAGACTGCTGAAACAGGCAAGGCAGCAGCAGTGCACAGGCACACAGCTAGCCGAGAAGAAGATTTAGAGAGTGCACCCAGAATTGGAAGGCTGGTCCGACTTGGGTAATTCGCAATTCCACATCTCCTATTTACGCGCGACTAAAGGTCGGAGCTGCTGCTGCTTTTCTTGGGCTCGCTGCGCTAATGGAATCTATGAATTGACATACCGAGGTGCAAGCTTGAAGCCTTTGCCGCGGTGCTCCCTCAGCCCGCATATGTTGCTGCCCTTGAAGAAATCGCAATCGCCACCAATCGGCAGGCACGAGCCACTCATCACGGCAGCGCCTCGGTCCGACGTCAGGGATCCGCTGCTATAACGTATAAAGCGCTACACACGAAGGTACCTCTATGCACGTATGTACAGTACATGGCCAAGCAACTTGCAGCTGCGGGCCAACGGGTACTAATCAGGTTGTCGGTCGTTGGGTTTGCTGATCTGTCTCCTACCTCTCAGGTTCTTTGCACAGAAGCTCGCAATGCTACCGGATGGGCGTGTACATGTACCGATTCGAGCAAGAACACCTCTATCCTGGACTGGTACTTCTCCGTACCTGACCACCAGCGACGGAAGCTCCACCACTCGCTTCAGTCCACAAAACACCGCATCCAGCCGTTGTGCGTTTCCAACACAAGGTCACCCTGCCGACTGCAGCACAACAATTGCGCGCAGGGTTTATTCTTCGGTCAACTTGTCGTTGCCGTACCCCGCGCTTGCCGCGTCCTCAGATCTTTGAGACGCGGTCTGATCCTTGTCTTGCAGCATCCTCGCCTTCTGTTCCGCTATTTGCACTCCGGATAAACACAGTGCCGGTCTAAAGGAACTTCCCGTATTATGCAATCCTGTCCTCCTCTGATATTTTGGAAACAGGAGCACTGGGACCACCTGGCGTTCGTGGGATGAATAGACCTCGCTTCTCGCCGTGCCTCTATACGAGGAGCCAAGGAACTAATGCCACATCGCCGACTTTCAGGCCTCGCCCCTCCGGCCAACATGATCAAGCCAGTGCAACAAGGTGGGGTTGACTGGCATTACGGGTGCCCGCCGGTTGGGTTTCCGCGACCCCAGCTGGACATTCTCCCCAATTCCAGTGCGAGTCATGGCACCTTCGTATTGTGCACTCCCTTGGTCATCTGGATTACTCTCACCCCTCGGGATGCCAGCCTCGACATCTCTGTCAGCAAGATAAGAGGGACACAGAGTTACGCAGTAGAGCTAGTGCAGCCCCTCGGATCGGCACACCGCAGCTGGCTCCACATGGAAAAGAGACTGCGTAAGGGGGGGGATTGAGCTACATTGTCGAACGACCCCGGGGCACGCCGTAGAGTCGAGAAAGAAGCGAAAGTATGTACGTCCTGGAAGCTATCGGATGGAGCACCCCCAGCAATGGTCGGAACGACGAACTCTGAACCAACGGCAACATTACATGGCAAGAAACCAGCTCCTTCTCTTCCATTCGTGCCTCGGAAGCTGGTTTCATTATGTTGTTGTTATTTAGTATCGAAGAAGCTCGCAAATTGCTCAACAGTTTCTAGCAAGGTTGGTCCCTAGTTCTGTCCTCTGGCTTATATGAGCATGACTTCTGTGATATCAGCTGCAACCTCTGCTGCTTCACCATCATGGGGAGCGTCACGTCCTAATTTTGATCCATGAGGAGGCTAGCGGCCAAATTCGTTCGGAAAAAGGTTGTGTTCCGCCTGCCTGGTCTTCTCCCAACTCGCCTGATGGGGGCGAGAGCAATGTCGTCATTGCTGCGTTGGGAATCTTCCAAGAGAAGCCTCCCGGCGTTCACTCCTGAGCCCGGGAGGATACACAGGAGTGTGCTCTTCGGGACTTATACTACTCCGTAGCTCATCGTCTCTACATATTGGGCCTTTCCCCGTGGCATGGGGACAGGTCCTTGTGTTGCAACTGGGGACAGAGAACCCCACACCCACGCCCTTTGTGTTGGGAGGGGAGCCTCCTGTGGGTGGGCCGACAGGGTGCAATGCCAAGCCTGCGACGGTGGATCCTGGATGAGCTTATTCTGAGTACGGATTCCATAGTCCATACATATGTACGTACTCTGTACATACATACATACTTGTGTGGATGTACAGTACGGTACAGTAACCCCCCCCCTTTTCATGTCTACAATGATTTAGGACCACAGGGGCCGAGTGGCAGCCAAGGTGGGAAAGGTTCCAGGTCGACGGCACGAAGCTGAACATGTAGTGTACCGTATATACCGGATTATTGTCCCGCCCGTGGGGTTGAACTAGACCGCAGCATCCTTGATCTTCAACTCGTGTCCTGCCAAGCCCGGAGATCATTGGTTCCCCAGCATGCACACATACCAAAGAATCCCAAGGGGAATGTTCACAAGCATGATCGAGAGAAAGTCTCCGAGCCACCTGTCTGTCGCGCATTTCTTCCGATCCCCCTGTCTACCTGGAACTGTGCAGGCGGATGTGGCACCAAGGCAGGCAGCGTGGCCAGAAAACTGTGACTGAAACGAGACATTCTGAACTGCCCCAATTGATAGGCCGAGATACTGGAGTAAGTGATTACAGAATGGACTCGAACTGATCAACGGCATGCCGAAACGGACCTCCAGCGCCCGCGCCTGCTTCCTCACCAGATATTATTCCCCCGTCTCATGCCCGTCATCACGAGGGTTTGTTCAACTGCCCCACAGCTGACGACGACGCGACTGGAACAACTGATCAACCGTACCACGGTCTCAAGCGCCGCTTGACTCGAAAGATGGATTTGCATTCTGGTGCCATTCATGTGCATACCAGTGTGATCAAGACCAAAACCTGCGTGCGTCCAAGACATTGATGGGAGCGTGTCCAGAGCAGGACAGACCCGGGCTCTTCAAACCAACGTGCCAGCTTGTTCCAAGTGCATCTTGGCTCATGTGAGTGGCAGCCCTTAGCCCTCTTAACTCCCATTCCGTTAACGTATGTGTGTACCAGAGAGATAAAATGCCATCTCCTGAAAGAATGAACCGGCAATCTCAAAGAATCTTCCCAGCAAAGGATGTATGGGAGGTGACCGCAGCATTGCAACGTTGGCTTCAATGTCAAAGGAAAGGAAGGAAGGATTCTGAAGCGCTTTACATAAGAGAAAATGGTTAACTAAATGCAGAAAGAACAGCTAATTCATCTTGAGGAGCTTATCGTCGTGGGTGACTGTTCTCTTTTAGAGAAAGAAAAAGGGTATGGAATGGTGCCACAATCCCGATAACGTATCCGACAGGCCTATAACCCCGAAAGCCATGGGTGTTCTCAACTAGAAAGTAGTTTCGAAGGTAGTCCCGAACATAAGCCAGCTTTTGTTGGGGCGTGTTGCTCGTCTCAGGCTCCTAACATCCAGCACCAGACGGTGACAACACCGACACTTCCAGATTCCAATTCTTCCCTAAGGAGATCAACTTCCGCTTGATACCCTCCCCAATTCTCGAGCTATAACAGGTTTCAATGTCGTTGATAGCACAGGTAAGGAGACGTCCTGGATCATCCAAGCCAACTTGTGTACCCCTCGGTTGCGTCAACAAGGGCATTCCATTGCCGCTCCACAGGTAGTTGATAAGTGCCGGATGCTCGAGAGTTAGCTGATCAATCATGACCAGAACAGACTCCTGAGATCCAATATTCCCATGTTCATCTCCCCGGGCATTAGGATCGACCCTTGATATGCTGTCGGCCCATAGAGTCAGCATAGCCCGGTACATGGCCGCTGGCCACCACGCTGGCCTGCATTCCTTGGGCATCAGACGTAGGAGCCGGATGACCTGACCACAGTGAATGATGGCTTTTTGGCGATGAAAGATGCACTTCCCGTGGCGAATTGGCAATTCCCACTGCAGACCACCGAACTCCTCGCGGCGTGCTAACCTCTCGATCTCGGAGAAGTCAGCTACCGTGTTGAGAGAAACCAGATGGTACATGATCAAGTTGCAATGGGTAGCTGGACACCCTGGGTTGGTCTTGCTGTAGTTCATGGTGATGTCGTACCATTTCTGCAATAACGCCTGCACCTCGTCCAACCGGTGAAGTATCGATTCCTTGGTCACAGGGCAGCCAGCGGGGTGCGGCGTGCTAAAAACGTCGGAAAAACACGACACCATCTGGCGCAAATGGCAGACCATTGCCTGAAGTGGATGTAGAAGCAACCTTAAGTGCTGCGGAGAAAGGCCGGCCTGTCCCATCAAGGGGTGATCTTGGAGGAACTCCTGGAAAAGTCCATGGAGAGATTGCGCAGCAGGCGCGGTGCTGAAAATCGGCTGGGTGCCATTGACTGTACAGACGTTTAATGACTGCATTGCACCAAGCCATTGCGCCGAGTCGGCCGACATCCAGAGTACTTCAGGGGCTGGGAGGGGGCATTGAAGCTCCGTGATCGCAAACAGAGGCGCGGTGTCATGGAAAAGGCTGAGCTCCTGGTCCAGCATGACGTAGTTGTAAACCAGTCTGATCAGGTTGTGAGCCCATACTCCAGTCTACTACTGCCAGCAGTTTAGGAGGGCAGGCAGTTTGGCTTACCTGTGCCGAGTCTCACGCTCAACCCAGGCGCGCCATTGGACCTCGGAATTTATTGCATTGTCATCGAACTTCGGATTCTTCGCAGTCTGTGATCCCAGCATTCCAGCATGCTTGAGCATCTGAAAAACAGATGTTAACATTGACAGTCCTGTCTTGAGAGTGGCGGATCGGTTATCACTTACCGACATATACATGCCCCGCTGGCCCATGGCGATGTCCATGAGCCATTTGTCCCCGCTCCAAGCGCCAAGGACAAGAAATAAGAGCGCACAGCGAAGGGTAGTGGGATCTGCCGACAGTCCCATATCCTTCTCAACAATGTCAAAGAGGGATATGCGGCAAGTTTCCGTCAGGCCCGCGGAGAGATAACGAGCTTCCTGAAGTGGCATAGCTGCAGCTCCCTGGGCAATCATGAGCAGCACCAGAAGCGTCGATGCCTGGTTGTCTTGTAGCATCTCGTTTGGATCTACACAGCCAGCAGTTACCAGGGGGTAGTAAACTGTAAGGCTGCGTAGATAGCTCCGTAAGAAGTACTCGAGGATCTTCGGCGGGGGTAGGACTATGAAGTTGCAGTCTCCGGGGCTGCAATACCCGCTCTTCCTGCAGCTATTATGCCCCCTCCGGTGGATTTCTAGAGCTTTATGCAAGAAGCTCTGGGTGATGGCGAGCAACTTGTCCCGGGTGCAGGAACTTATAGGCACTACCGGCGCCAAGTCAGACGCGTCCCCCTCGACCTTCTCCAGATACTCTTCCAAAGCGCTCCACGTGTCTTCCTGTTTTGACTTTTGCTCTAGGATTCGGAGGTGAACAACCGCCGTTTTCGGGCAATGTCCAGGCGGTGGTGGTGGGTTGCAACGCGCCAGATTCCACTCAGCTTCGGCAAGGACGACTGCTTCAAACTCGGGTACCGCGCTGTCTGAGTGAACTGCCGTAGCAAAATCCCTGGTGCCCGGCACCGCTGCGTATTCAAGTGACATTACGCTAGTCTCTGGGGTGTTGATGGAAGTCCTGGACGACGCCACTACCAGTTCTGAAGGAGACGGGATATTGGCAAAATTGGGAATGGCGCACAGGGACGTGTCCTGTCTGGTGAGCTGAACAGTGCTCGGGTATCTGTCTAGCTCGTCTTGAAAGTCGCTCCACGGAAGATAGTCTGGGTACGAACCGTCTGCGGCTGCGAGGTCGTTTCCCATTTGTTGCATCAGGTCTTCCAAGCCACTCTCCATTCGCATATCACCTAAGGGGAAGCTGAGGTGCGGTTGAAAGTGATGTGGCGAGACTGTCTGTGGTGATCCATTTTCTCGATCGCTCGGTAAAACGACCTCAATAGTGGAAGGAGAGCCGCCAAGTCTCTCGAGCTTCCCTCCTGACCGGCTCATGCTCAAGAATGCAGGGTTGGTCACTCGTGAGGGTTGTGGCGAGGGACCCTGAGTCGTGGCGCTTGCTGCTTGCGCGGCACGAATAGCCGCCTTAGAAGACCGTCTTGCGTAGCGGGCCTCGCATGGTAGATTCTTGTCTGCACACCTCGTACAAGGAACCTTCTTGTCGCAGCCTGTCTTCGCATTTGCGCAGTTCTGACACGCAATTGGGGTGCGACCAGCAGCTGGCGGCAGGCCCCCCGGCAAAGGATCCATGGAGTTCCTCGCCTCGTGGTATGTGGTGAAGTGTCGTTGCAGCAAATCTCTGTTTAAGACGCAAGTCAGGCCAACCACTCTGCCAACACCACCTTTGTACGGCCGCCAAGTGACTGATCTACTCACCGTCTAGCAAAGCCCAGCTGGCACGCACTACAGCGGTGAGGCTTCACGTTGGTATCTGATCGGCAAATGTTTTAGTACCGGCAGTGATCCGGATATTCTCGGAGTACTGACGCGTAGGTAGGTGCCGCTCCAGGTGCTCTTTTCGGGAAAATCCCTTTCCGCAGTATGTACAATAAACTCGCTCGGTGGCCTTGTGCGCGCTCGGTTCCGGTTCTGGCGCTCTTGACTCTGGCATTTCGCTACGGGCTCGGCGGACAACCCGAATGGGACGTTGTGGGAAAAGGTGTAAATCGGCCCCAGGTCAATGAGGGATCAGCACAGCAGTCGCCGTTGTCGGGGCGTTTCTGAACTCGTTTCCGAATGTATCTCTGTAATGGCGTCTAAGGAACAGGGAAGTATTGGTATACCAAACAACAATGAATGGCCATACAACAGAGGGAGGAGAAGGCGAAGAAAACAAGTGTCCGAGACAGGGAGCAGTGCTAGAGTCGATGAGGAGATCAGTCGAGGAGCTCAGGCCCAGAGATGGTATAGAATCGGGAGCAGAACAAGGTTGACCCGAGACGGGGGGTGTCAGGGTGAAAGTTGCCGGGTGATGGTTCCTCTTAGATACCGGAAACGGTGACAAGATGTCGGCCGCCTGCAAGCACTCCTTGTGTGCTCAAGGCTGAGGCGGGGGTGCGGAAGCTGAGCCTGTCAAGACAGTCCAATTGGCAGTGAGATGGCATGAACACTAGGCATAGCAGGGGACCGGGGTCTTGCGCGCTGTGTCGATGAGAGGAACATGGATGGTGGTGGCTGTTCTTGTGATACATACCTGTAGTTCAAGACGCTTTCGAGGAACGGAACTCTACCCACCCAGCCTACTAACAGTGTTCGGCAGTTGATCAGATGGAAACCTTATAGCCATACTTCAGGTCCATTGACACGTACCTGGCTGTTCTTTGAGGAGACCTTTCGGAAACGTGGTGCCGTAGTGGTGAAATTGAGAGTGATGTGAAAACACATTGGTATGCCGACAGCTCCCGGACCTACAGCTTCAACAAGAAAGCATAAAAGAACACCAATATTCTGGGAAGTAAGAGAAAAACGAAGACCATAAACTAGCAGGCCAGGGTATGTTGCTGGAAATTGCCTCTACGTTAGAACCCCGGAGGGCGACTTCCTTTCTAGGGCGTTTTTTTAAGCAGCACCTCTGAGTCTGATCTGACGAGGAAGGTGCTGTTTCCGTTACATCTTCATATGGATACCTCACCAAGGTTCTGTACGCGCCCTTCCACGCGAGTTTGCCAAATCTGAGAAGCACAAACTGGGTTATCAGCAGCAAGAGTTCTCAACGACTCGAAACAAGGTGTGATCGTACACTATACAGCGAGGTGAGGCGATAGTGCGAGAATGACCATTCGGTGTCTGTTTGAGATGCCCTCAGTACCGAAACCAAAGTTGTAACTCCACGTACCATAAGTTGTTCAGTAAAACTGAAGCGACCGGTAGGTACACCCGGAGAGAGCAAACCGCTCATCAAGAGGACGACCCGGCTGAGACCTACAGGTTGGGACGCAGCGGCTTACATACACACTGACGACATCATGTGTCTTTCCTTGGAAAACGCACAAAACTGGAGTCCTCAGGGAAGAGAAACAGCAGATCAAACCCCATCGAAAAGCATCTGTTTTTACAGCATCGGGTACCTTGGGTACCAGGAATCTCGCGCACTTCACCAGTCTCCCCAAACCGAGCGTTGATAATAAACAAACCTTTCGAGAGGTTCTACTCGTCCAGCAATTCGGAAGCCTTATCTGGAGGGGCAGACGAGACACAGGTACTCGACACTAATATGCTGAGCCTGCGGCATCGCAGATTTGACGCCCCGGAGCTCGCGTAAACTGCAAATCCATGGCATAGTTGAGGTGCAGAATAAGGGTTCAGAAGCGCTCTCGTACCTGAAGCCGGAAACAAACGATACGGGCTCATTCAAGGCTGGGAACGAGGCCGTGTGGACCCGGGTAGGCGGTCTCACGAACCGGCCTCGAGGTCTCCTGGTCGCCACCGCCAACAGGTAGTGGCATAAATTTTGGCAAAGGCACCTTTAGCTAGTCTTACCAGGTAGGTATTCATGATACAAGTACGTTTCCTTATGGAAGGAGTCCGTCTGTTGCACCCTGGCACTTCCTTGAGGTAACAGCAGTTGAGAGATTCGCCCGTTATTCGCCGCCATCACTTCCTCGCCCGGGCTTCGATCTTGCCGACATCCAATGCTGCAGCATATGAAGTGTCCAGATAGCCAACCAGCAAGGAGATATTAAGCGGGAACCAGAAGAACACTCGGCACCGGCACGAGGCGTCTAACCAGTGTGACCGAGACGGGCAGGTTCAGGCACAGCGTCAAATTCCCGCTCGTGTTGCGCCAGAAAAGGTACGGCCTGATAGGGCGGCAACCAGGGAAGCTGACTGGGGGCAGATCACGGTCGGCGGCATCGAGCCGAGCAGCTAGAACGGGGTAGGATTTCCTAACACGGCGCAAAGGCACCGTGATGCATACGATTTCGAGGTCTTATCACTAACAAACGTCGAAGCTAGGTGACGTGATTAAGAAGGTTGGTGATCAACCCAAAAAGATTGACGTCTAATACGGCCACCCCATAGTGTAGGGGCGCGGCGGGTTGGATGGAATACAACACCATGAGCGCCTGCTCTAGCACTTTGTGTATATACGTACAGGTGCCTACTTTCGTACTAGCAGGACCGCCCCGTGCCTGCAGTGTGGGGGCACCAACCCCGCCGAGCTTTAACCTCCTTGTAGCCGCTCCCGTCTCGGGAGGATTTCAGCAATCCCTCCAGCTTCGAGACGTTTACAAGGCTCGGCATCGGCGGTTCGTCGGCGCTTTGAGCACTCTACTGGGTGGCCAAGTAAAACTCTGACGGGACAGCTTCTTTACGGGGACTACCTGTGACGCTGTACTTGCTCACGAGAGGGTCGGATGAACACCCGGATGGGGGCCCTGAGTGGGCCGCGCTCCCATCTCATGTCTCTCACATCACTCAGTGCACAATGCATCTCTGGGCAGGCTATGATTCGCCATGCTGAGTTCACGCGAGAATGAGACAGCCGCGGTCTGCAGGCTCGGGTGGACCGCGCTCTGCCATCGCCCAAAGGGGTTCCTGTAAAAGGGGTTCCCGAAACCAAGTTGCCAATAATCCCGTGGAGCGCTAAGAAGAAAAGAAAAGAAAGGAGAGGAGAAGAAAGTAAAGATTTATAATAGCTTCTATTTCACTCGATGGTTAGCAACGTGATGGACAGTGCTGGGTAACTATAGCATCATTCTCAGGCCAGGTTCTCCCATCCATAGCCGATGTGCGACTGGGTTCAGGATTCTACGGCTACCTTATGTGTTTAAACCACAATCCAAGGCAATCCTAACAGACCAAAGACCCTGGAAGTGGGTCTTCCATGTGCCCAAAAAAAGGGGGGGAGAGGCGGGAGAGTGCACTGTTTAGGATCAGAGCTGGGCAAGCTTTCATCTTCTTTTCTGCAACTAGATAGCTGGACCCGGCAACCTGGGACTTGAGGTGTCACCTCGCTGGGTACCGCCACAAAGGCAATGCTACCCGTTAGCAGTCTCTCACAATCTGCGGTGCGGCTAAACAGAGGTTACCAAACTCTGAAGTGTGACAGATTGGTGGGTACAGGATTGATGGAACCACGCGTGGTCGTTCCCTGACCGTCTGCCATCGGAGTACATATGCTTGGGAAATGTTAATATCATTTTCCAGGGTCGAGGCGTCTGTGTAAAGTGCTCGGAACGGGAAAAAAGGAACAGGATTAAAGGATTGGTGTAGGGAGCAGAATATGTGGAATGGATGGATAGATGCGGAAATCAACGATCGTATAATAACTGCTATGGAGTTCGATGATGGAGGAAGAAGGAAGCTGACCAGGGTCACCCTGCAGGGAAGATGTGGGTGGCTGCAACCCTGGTGGGGCCGGGAACCCTAGTGGGGGCCCAGTCCACCGCAGAATAGGAACGGAAGCCTCGCACTGCGTAGGCGGTAACCTTAGGCTGGAGATTATCTATGGCTTACTTCACTCCTCGGCTTTCGTTTTCTGCAGTAGCACCGCATGAGGATGCTGTAGGTCAGTGTCGGGAATTGCTCCCCGCCCGACGGGTGGCAACCCGAATGCCGCTCCTGGAGATCGTCTCCACAAATGCGGGAGAGAAGTAGGCCATGATTTTTTGCCGAAATAACGGACACATTGCGAGTTTATCATTGTCAAAAAAGATCCCGCTGTCTGTTTATCAGAGCTGACCACTGCTGTGTACCTCGAGCAGGGTGTTTGATTCTCGAACGCAGCCAAGATAGGCTGGATAGACACACGTGTTTGAGGACTCTCCAGTCTCATCCCAAAATACAAGTAATGCACCCAGCAAGGATCACTGTGTATGTATTGCATTGGCAACAACTGATTTGTTCCCGATAGGTGATATCGATAAGTTTGACTGGTCTTCCCAAACTCCTCCGGTATCTTTGGTCACTGATTTAGTGTGCTGTACGTCCGTACACTACAGTGGATTACTGACAATGTTCTTGGCCCCGTGACTGGGCCAATTGGGTCGCGGAACGGCAACCCTGAATTTCCAAATATGGATGCTCCCGGATGGCTCCACCGGACTCGCCAAAGTAACCGGGCGTTGAAGCATCCATAAACGTTACCAGCTAGATCGGATTAGCAGCTGGTCTCATCAGCCCGGGCTTTTTTCGCTAGCATCTCCCAATGAAGGGCGTATAGTACTCTTGCTACGCTGACTTACAAAAACCAGTGTTGTCTGTCGCGAAAGTTGGGTGACGGAAGTCATGGAAGCAAGAGCTCAAGATGGCGAAAACAAACGCGATGTCGTAAGTCTCGAGGGAAACTGTATAAGAAATTCCTTGACCGCTAACCTATGAGTAGTCTGCAAAGGGATGGAGGGCCTGGGAATGCCAATTGAAAACGATATGCATCCGACGGCAATTCGGGGCTGAAGATCGCTGCGTGTCTTCGTATTTGGGATTCGTAAATGGCATCATTGCTTGTCTCAAATCTTCCAATTAACAATGTGTGGGTGAGACATGAAGCCTCATGGGAGCGGGGCGGCCTGGGTCTACGCTGCTGGCAGTCGAAGCCCAGTTTGTCTGTGCATAGCACCGGTTCCTTTCTGTTAATGAGGTGAACTGCCGTTCATGCTGCTCGGAAATAACAGAGTGCTTTTTTCCCTGGTTGCACGGCCGTGACTCGGACTCGAAGGCCGAAGAAGTAAACAATATTAGATACTTACTGATTTGGTCATTTGCAGTGATTCGGACCGTCTCAATTTTGTGAATGGTAAATACAGACGGAAACCAGACCTCAAATCAAGCTTTCCGTGACTCAGTCGATGATGCTGCTGTTAGCTTGACCCTACACTTATACGAAACTAATTAGTTCCCACTCCAAGATCGGTTGTCCGGAAACTTTTAGGCATGAAATCACCGTGAACCACCTAAAGCTTTCAAAATACGCACCGGCATGAATTGGTTAGTACCTAAACTCGGCAAGATGGCATAAGCCCCCGCCAGCAACTGGGGCTTGGATCCCGCTCGGGAAGGTGTTGGTGGCTTATGCGACTGCCGTATTTAACCGAATTAGGAAAGATCTCTCCCAGCATAGCAGATCAAGCAAAGCACGACCCCTTTCCTCAGCCTGGCTTCGTTCCTCCTGCCGGGCTTTTTAATTTCTCTGCGAAACACAGAATGGGTTCTCGAGAGGAGGGTGTCGAAACACGTCAGAGAGGCACGAAAGATGCATGTTACACAACTGCAATTTGCGTGCGGCTGCCCGGTTACTCGCATTGGTCGGCGCTTTTCTCTGTCCACCATGACCCGTCTCTGTCTCGCCTTCTCAGCGACCACGGTTGCTCCAGCCTCTTACATCAACACCAAGACGTCCCCTTGGTTGCTGAACCGGAAGGCGGTCCGGCTGCCGAATATCGCGTCTGAAGATCAGGTGCGATATTTCGCCGAGCATGCTTCCTAGAAAATGAGAACAGACCCAATTGCGGCGCCTTGTTGGAAGAGGTCGTGAGACCTCAAGCATGCGGTGAGTTCTTGCGCAAGCATTGACTACTGGCCGATGGATGGAAACAGGCTGCCAACTATGGATTAACCAGACACTTTCCTGTCATTGCCGCTTACAAGCTTACCTAGGACCTGAAGCAGGACAACTGAGCACCCGGGCATTCGCCGGCGCTTTACCTGACCGAGGAACGACCGCTGTGCTACGGCGATACTCACAGGGCAATGGACCCTGGAAAACCCTTTCAAACGCGTCCACCCTAATTCACCAACTTGAAGAGAGCCTGCCTCCTTTTCCAGGACGACGCTGACTCTCCTGCATGCCACCTGTGCAGTCAGGCCATTCATCACCAGTGAGTCTAGCATTCAAACATCTTAACAGCGCTTGTTTCGTGTTGCATTACTACAGTAGTACGATCATGCAACTACGGGCTTCACCAAGACATTGTTTACACTCCTCACGCTTTACTCTGGGCCACCCCACCTACCTAAAGCTGCACTGCTGGATCTCAACACCCAAAACCCCCCCTTCCGCCTGTGACCCTCCGCTCTGACATATGTGGTATGTGGATTCAGCACACCCGAAGAATATCTCATCCGAATGGGCCTTGGAGTAAGGGTCCAGTCACAGTCATCGAGGCTACTGCGATCAATACCCGTAACAAGGTCACAGGAGAAGCTGACTTTCCCACTGCTGAACTTTGCCAGTCTGTTCTTGGTGTGCACCACCCACTCGTCCTACAACTGCGGGATACACCGTGGCAGCCCCGGCAATCGCTTAGTCGGATCACGACTTCCTAAAATTTCCTGTGGTGGGCAATGGCCAGGAGAAAAAAGGCCAAAATGTTTGTCACAGTGGTTCAATGTGGATTGGCAAAGGCGAGGACAGACACGGTAAGTCATCACGGTTATGGGAGAGCGTGGCATCGTCCCAAGGCTGCCTGTTCTTGCCATCGAGTTCGGTCGCAAAGTTGCTGCCAGACACCCACAACGTTCCCTGGCTCTTGATCTGATATGGAGCGTCTCGAGACGGGCTATGACTGCAGGCTGTCTGACTAGCGATCAACTATGGGAGAACCACGTTGTTTGTGTTGCGTTTCCATGACTCTCGAAAACCCCCTCCCACCGAACCAGATGTGAAGTAAACAAATGCATGAAGCAAGCCTCACTATGCTCACTCTCTAGTCTGCGTCAACACTTTGAAGGATTTGCCACTCGACCAGTGGGCGCTTGAGGTCGTCATGAAGGACAGGGGGAAGCATCATCAGGAATGACGTAGGATGCTGCATGAGCGTGGTGCAGGTACTGCGGCGCTTCGGAATATTGAGGCTCTTAGGTATCTTCACAAGATATTTTGATTTCTTTTTCAAGGACAAGCCCGAGTTCAACATTACGTCCGCCAGAGGCAAGGAAACTGTTGGGGTGCTTCGCTGATGCGGTAGCTTAGGTACTCAGTGTTCGAAGCTAGCCATGCCTTTGCATTTGGACCGTGATAGCCCGGAGTCTCAGGGACCTTCAGTTCTATAGCCGATCGGGAGATACTTCTCAGAAGTTTGCATCCCTGTTCAGTTTATTGAGCCATTTCATTTCTTCAGATATCGACTCATCCGGCTGAGGCTGGCTGCTCCCTGAACCCTGGGAAGGGAATTCCTATGCATGGCCGTTAGCTTTGGGGATATGGCCCCGCGAAGTGGGAATCTCTCTTATCGGCATGTTGGAGTCGCGCATGGAGGGATCTCCGGGCCCGTTGCTGCTCCGGCCGGTGGTGCCAGACACGTTCCCTCGTCATTCACTGGCCGTTGCAATCTCCATATGGTGCCGTTGTGAGCTGTTAAATTCTCCAAGAGTTGGGATCGTATTAAGCTCCTTTGTTGCACACGCAAAGGGACGCCGAAGTCGGAGCTAATCGAAAAGCTTCCAAGACTCATTGCGAAGTCAGCCAGAGCATACCAGAAGGTCAACAATGGTGATCCAAAGCCCAACTTCTGTCTAAACAGCTGAAGATGCGGAAGATGGAGACACTCCGATCGGGCTTCCGGTTCAGTTACTGTTCACACACATCACTGCTCACACAAGTCCCTTTTACGATGCTGTTTCCCTGCTCATCCCGGACAAACTACTCCAATATGGTCCTCTCGTTGTCTGTCGCAGAGAACGTTCGAACGGAGCCGCCTGTTATTACCCGAACCCCTTCACATCGAAACATTGTTGCTGTACAGCCAGTGATAACCTCTGCAGGTATCGAATTGCTACAGGTATGACTTATTGTGTCCTGGCCCTGTTTCCGGAACCTCATGCCACCGGTTGTCTGCCTTCCAGATCTACCATTCGTGGTGTAATCGTCCCATTTGTATGCAAGACGGCAGCAGGTCAAACCGCTGATGTTGGCGGACTTTGTCCCGCAACCTAGATTGACCAGCGGTAACAGGAGAAGATGGGTATTAAAGGGATCTGAAAGGACGAGTTAATTTCCGTTTTAACGTTCTTGACTCTCTCCCTTGTCCTATACGCTGACCACGGTGCAGCTTTCCTAGTCGACGCCTAACATGTCATCCAACCGCGAAACGAACGAACTATGCATGTACAAGTATGCGTATACTCAACAAACCTTTATATACTGCGTCACCTTCACACGTTAAATTTTGGCTAATGACGCAAACCAAGATTCGCAAACAATATTCATCGAGGAAATGTAAGGGACGGATGGCGAAGGTCTAATGATGGACCATTGCGGAGCATGTCATGGTACAAGGGCGATGGAAAGGGCGACAAAAAGCGGCCTCAAGAGGATTGTAACAGTTGCGCAAGAGGTGGAATGTGGATACATAGTTGAAGAGTAGGAATGAGCTGGGCATATCACCGTCGACATGCCCGGGGAACACTCGAGTCCGCCTCAACCGCCCAGTCTCGCCCGACCGGATGAGGTGGACTGGAGACGGGCACTTGAACGCAACTTCAAAGAGGGATGATAAGAACAAAGAGATGAGAAAGGATCAGTGTGCTAGAGTGAGGTCGAATGAGATCACAGCCTGTCTGGTTGGGGACTGAAGTGGTCTCGCCTTGGTGAGGATTTGGAGCGAGGACAAAATGGTCCTCGAAGGAAACCTCGACGGGCTCGCTGTGATCATTGGGAAGTGTTTGCAGAACCTTACTCAGCAAATTGGGATAAGCGGACGTAACGCCAAATGTGCAATTCCTGTTTAGGCAAATGCTCAAGGCCGTGAATGGGTAAATGATAAAGGAAGATAATGTCATAGATACGCATGTACTGTAAACAAAGCAGTTTACGTAGGTGTCTTAACAACCAAATCTGGCAGGCAGAAGGATCATGAATTCTTGAGAGCATGCCAGTCTCGGCGCAAGCAAACCAGAGAAGTAGAGACTCGTTTGGCAAGGGTTAGGGCTGCTAATTGCTTCTCTGATCAACCGCCGCACGGGCCATGTTGCAGGTAAGTCGAGGCAGCTGACGAAGCCTAGGATCGGTCATTACCTTGACAAGCGTCGCACCTGCAGGTAGCATTTCAAAAGAGAAAAGGGAAAGACCATGCGGTACGGAGGGAACTGCAAGTAGACCGCTTCTCCCCCGATCTTGGAGTTTCCTTTTCATCGTCTCTCAGGCAAGACAAGATGAAGCCCGCCATTGCCATTCCCGCAACGCTCCTGCTCGTCTACCGGGCCTACTCCAAGAAATCGCTGACGCCGGGCGGTCTCTTGGCCGCGACCTTGACGGCGATTGCGCACGCCATTCATCCCTGGAACCTGCCCTTTGCCCTTCTCGTCGTGTTCTTCCTAGCCGGGACGCGGGCCACCCATGTATGCCTCTCACATCCGAGGAACGCATGATCTCTGCCTTTCTTCCGGTGTTGACGCCCCGTGTTCAGGTTAAAGAGAACGTCAAGGCTAATCTCACGCTGAAATCCGGCGGCACATCTGGCGGTGAGGGCCCTCGGACCCACGTCCAGGTGTTTGCCAACTCGCTCAGCGCGTCTATCTTTTCCCTGCTGCACGCCTACCAGCTGCGGTCTCGCCAACGGGCGCTGCTCAACTCGCCCAGCGACGATGCCGGCAGCCTCTGCTTCGCCTGGGGCGGCGACCTGCTGGTGATTGGCATCATTGCCAACTACGCCTGCGTCGCAGCCGACACGCTCAGCTCCGAACTGGGTATCCTGGCCAAGGGCGAGCCACGGCTGATCACCAGCCCGACGCTGCGAAAGGTGCCCCGAGGGACCAACGGCGGCGTAACCCTAACGGGGCTTGCTGCCGGGCTGCTCGGCAGCGTCATCATCGTCACGGCGGCGATGCTGTTCCTGCCCTTCTGCACCGACGAGACCGCGGGCAGGCTGGGCGGCGGGGCGCCGTGGTCGACCGAACAGCGGCGGACGTTGATCCTGGGGCTTACGCTCTGGGGTCTTTTGGGCAGCATTGTCGACAGCATCCTCGGCGGACTTTTCCAGAGCAGCGTCAAGGATGTCCGCAGCGGCAAGATTGTGGAGGGGGAGGGCGGTGTGCGGGTGCTCGTGTCTGCCGGCGCGGGCCCCCGTGGCTCGGAACGCGAACACGACGCGACGACTGACGGGGCGTCTGCTGTCGAGGACACCGATCCGACCTCGGGGTCAGCAGCCGGGACCACGCCCCGCCCAGACAGGTACAACGCGCGCAACAAGCACCGCAGGCCGAGTTTTGGGAACGAGAAGCCGTCCAGAATAGTCGAGAATGGCTGGGATCTGTTGGACAACAACGATGTCAACTTCTTGATGGCCTTTGGCATGAGCGTTGGCGCCATGGCGGTGGCTTCTTGGTACTGGCAGGTGCCGCTCCGGTCGGTTTTCCCGGGAGCCTAAGGCCTGTCCTTCCTTCCGGTCTGGTTTCGCTGGGTTCTTGGAGCGGTTTACATCTTGCGTTCGCGAGCAGAAGAAGCAGAAGGGCCCCGGGCCATCGCATGTGCATGTACAGTCACATCCAAAAAGTGATTAGCCACATCAGGATTAGTAGGTCTTTTATACACCACCCCACCATCTTATAAGACATATAGCAATAGCAACACTAGGCATTTGAACATAGAAATAGGTCTCCTGATTCCTTAGAAAGTATAGAAAGAGCTTAGATATATAGGAAATTCAGTAGTATATAGCTCCTCCCTTGTTATAAATACATTCCTTACACCTATTTATAAATGACAGGACCACCCTCTCCTAATCCTGGCGCGTCAGTCTGTTCTACTCTTTATATAAGACCTCTTCTATATACCTAAGGTTATAAATTCTATAGCGCTGCTGGCTGATCCGAATCTTTATAATACGTTAGAGGTTCTTAATAGGGTTTAAATCTAGGCTCTAAGCTGGCTACTCTAGAGTAACTATTTATAATATAGCCTTATAGTTCCAAGTAGCCTTTAAAGTATAGTAAGTAGCCCTATCTTCTTATTAAACTACCTAGCCTTAAGCTTTAAAGACCTCTTTATAAAATAGGTAGGTATATTTATTAAAGATAAGCTAGATATATTAGCTAGAGTTTATCTAAGTCCCCCTAGGTAAGATAACTAACTTAGACTTATAATTTAAGGAAATAGCCCCCTAAACGCTAATCAAGGACTTCTTAGATTTGAAGCTTGGCTTTAGATTCTTACTCTTATATACTATACTAGTCTTCCTTTATATCTAGGGGGGTATTATATAAATGCCGAGCTTAAATATAGCTTTATTAGAGAAGTAAATATAAGCTATATCTTCTAGCTTTAAATATTATATCTAGTATATAAATTAGAGCTAGCTTTTCTTATAGGCTAGGGTTAGGTATAGCTTCTTATATAACTAGAAGGTATAGTATTTATTCTTTATAAGATATACCTATATAGTATTTAGGTAAAGCTAGTAGCTAGATTTCAAGGGGGTACTTATATAAGCTAGGGTTTCAAAGGGGTTCTAGGCTATATAATAAATAAGACGTTGTTTAACCTTAGAATTAAGCTTCCTTGGCTAGCTAGTTCGTTTTCTAGGTTAAAAACTAGGCTTAGTAGCCTTTTGTTTATAACAGAGGATAGCTATAATAGTAGACTTTAGAAGGCCATTAATATCTTATATCTTTGAGGCTAAATAACCTAACTTATAGAGCGTTTTGATGACTTCTACCACTATAGGAGAGTGCTCTCTACGGTCGGTTTTCGGTTTGTACCTTATATTGTATATTGTAGATAGAAAAAACTGGTTTTGTTGGTGTAGGAGGTGGAGGGGGTATGTAAGTCAGGTCCCACCTTCTAAAAACGGCTAATCGCTTTTTGGATGTGACTGTACAGTACATAAGAACACATTCCCCTGAGCAATCCGTCCCTAGCATCTCTTATGCGACCTCCGTACTCATTTATTCGGCGTTGCCTCGGCTAGGGGCTCTTGACATGAGAAGAACGCTTTTTGATGTGCTTAAAACGATAAGAATGCGTCGCTGCATGTAGGGACTGATTGAGCCATTTCACCTATAATACGTATGTATGTGCATACATACCTTTTCCAGAAGGGTATTATGGCAGCGCCGGGCGTTACACACTAGTACCCGCGCCGTTTCATCGATTCTCTCGGCCATGCTTGACGCGCTATATCCCGGGTTTATCTCATTGCTTTATCTTTTACCTTTTTCCCTCTTGTTTCTAGTTATTTCTTTTCTTTTCTTTTTTTTTTTTCATTTAATGGTCGTTTCCTTTCTTAGGAGAGAATGTGGGGCGCACACGTCGAAGACCATGATCACTCTTGCGAGGTTGATTTTCTTGGTGGTCTGACCCGAGGTCCCCCGGGGAGGTGAAGGCCGAGTGGGGCGCCGCCAATCTAGAGGTGGGGCAGGGCCGGTGCTGGTTGCCACATCTTGCCTGTACGCAGTAATGGGGTGCAGGCCACAGCCCCTCCAAGAAGCGGGATACTGTGCACGTCCGCTGCCTTCTCTCGCTCGTCTATCCCCGTCCTTCCAACGGGAGTGGACACCTGCCTTGACCTCGACAAGCTGGTTTCTCCAGCGACTCCACACGCACAACCTGGAGGGGGCTCCATCTTGGAACCCATTTTAAAACGAGGAGAGTGGAGGCTAAGCCTGCGGGTTCCCCGGCAGCCATGGCCCCGGCCCACGACGACGAGGAGCTGTCCATCTCGCTGTCCCCATCGCAGATCCGGCGACGCAGGCGGCCAGGTGAGGGACAGGACCAGAGCACCGACAACAGCCACCACCGGCACCACCAGACGACGACCCCGCGCTCATCCATCGACGCTGCCGTCATGGCCTCCGGATCCGCACCCACCACCGCCCAAAATGCCCCGCTCCGCGACAAGACGCGCACCGAGCAGCGCATCGGCGCCTACAACATCGTCAAGACGCTCGGAGAGGGCAGCTTCGGCAAGGTCAAGCTGGCCGTCCATCGCGGCACCGGCCAGCAGGTCGCCCTCAAGATCATCTCGCGCAAGAACCTCATCAGCCGCGACATGCAGGGCCGCGTCGAGCGCGAGATTGAGTACCTCCAGCTGCTACGCCATCCTCACATCATCAAACTGTGAGCCGCTCATTTTCTTCTTTTTTTTTTTTTTATTTTATTTATTTATTTATTTTTTTGGCCGGTTTCTCTTGATCTCCCAACTCCCCCTCCCCGGCAGCTCAAACCCAAGTCATTTCCGTCCCCAGCTGACCATTCTTGTCTTCTTCCGCATCGCCCAGTTACACCGTCATCAAGACCCCGACCGAGATCATCATGGTCCTTGAGTACGCCGGCGGCGAGCTCTTCGACTACATCGTCGCCCACGGCAAGATGCAGGAGAGCGAGGCCCGACGTTTCTTCCAGCAGATGCTCTGCGCCGTCGAGTACTGCCACCGCCACAAGATTGTCCATCGCGATCTCAAGCCCGAGAACCTCCTCCTCGACGACAACCTCAACGTTAAGATTGCCGACTTTGGCCTAAGTAACATCATGACGGACGGTAACTTCCTCAAAACGAGCTGCGGCTCGCCCAATTACGCCGCCCCCGAGGTTATCGGCGGGAAGCTGTACGCGGGACCCGAGGTTGACGTCTGGAGCTGCGGCGTCATCCTCTACGTCCTGCTCGTCGGCCGCCTCCCCTTCGATCACGAGCACATTCCCACCCTGTTTGCCAAGATTGCCCGGGGCAGCTACATGGTGCCGACCTGGATGAGCCCGGGCGCAGCGAACCTCATCAAGAAGATGCTCGTTGTCAACCCGGTCCAGCGCGCCACCATCGAGGACATCCGCCAGGACCCCTGGTTCCTCAAGGACCTGCCCGCCTATCTTCAACCGCCCGTCGAAGAGTTCCTCAACACAGGTGTCGACCCAAACAAGGCCATCAAGGTGAGCGACATTGCACCTCACGCGCCGCCACAAGAGCAGGAAAAGCTGCACAACGAGGTGACCGAGAAGATCAGCAAGACCATGGGCTACGGCAAGCGGGACGTGGAAGAGGCTCTCGAAGCCGACGAGCCGTCCGCCATCAAGGACGCTTACATGATCGTGCGCGAGAACAAGATCATGGAGAGCACCCAACTCGCCGGCCTCGCCACGGACGATGCCACACCGAGCCCGCACCCGGACCCAACCATGTCGTCCACCCGCTCCGTAGCTTCCACCAGCACGGGAACGTCATCAGCCAGACCCCCCTACGTGAGCAAGGTGGGCATCCTTCCGAGCAGCTTGCCCGTCTATCACAAGGCCTTCATGGATCGCGAAAGAGCGCGGGCCGAGGGTATCGACATACCCGAGGCACCGATTGCCGTGCCAGACCCCAGCTCTCACACGCGGAGCCCGGCCGAGCAGGAGGAAACCCTGCGTCGACTGAAGCCTCATTCTCGCAGTCTTGTCCCCCTCGATGACCCGAGCCGTCCCCGAGGGCTTACCCCCGTCAACCCGCCAAAGAAGAACAAGCCCATCCGGTGGCAGTTTGGCATCCGCTCTAGGAACGCGCCCTGGGAAGCCCTGCTGTGTATCTACAAGGCGCTGCACAAGCTCGGAGCCGCATGGATAGTGGATGAAGACTACGACTTGTCCCGCCAGGACGACGAGAACGGCGACTGCAGCGGCAGCCGTCACTCCCGCAAGCAAAGCTCGTCGTCGGGCGTGGACCCGCGCGAGTTGTACAAGCTCCCAGCTGACCCGTGGCACATCAAGATTCGCTGGGAAACAAACAGTACGCCCACCCGAACTCCGCTCGATAGGCTCATTCTCAGGCTAAGCTAACCTCGTCCTCCCTTGCAGACCTCCAAAAGCATTCGGCTGCGTCCGGGCTCGGCGAGACCAGCGCGAATCCGCAGGTCACCCGCGAAGGGGAAGACTTTGACATAGTCGCCATGCGTATGGAGATCCAGATCTACGAAATGGAGCCCGGCGTCTTCCTCGTCGACTTCAAGGTTGACGGGTACGAAACGCCCGAGGGAAAGCTCTTCGAGGACAAGGAAGTCGCGAGCCCATTCCCGTTCCTCGACATGGCCGCCAGGCTTATCATGCAGCTGGCCGATGCGGATTAGAAACCCCGTCAGGCAATGGCAAAGGAATTGGCGCTGGCACAGGCACAGGTACAGGCACAGGTACGGGCAGAGGCACAGGCGCAGCCGCTTGATCAGCAGGTACAGCCTATAATAGATGTCCCGATCGCCTCGGCTGAGGCTCCCTGGCACGACCAGCGTGGCTTCGACGACAGCGACGGTCTCGAGACCAAGGGCTATCCAACGCCTGCCGAGAGCGAGGATGGGGAAGACCTTGTGTCATCGGAGACACAGACACCAAGGCGCGCGGCTTTCTGATCGCTGTGCTGCGGCCTGTCGCTGGTGATTTATTGGGGTTCCCTCGCCACTCGCCACTCACCGCCGGACGTTGGAGTCGCGGTGGTAGGCAAATGGCTTCGCGGGTAGGGCACCAGGCGCAGTGAGAGCATCGAGAAGGGGCAATGGTTGGTCTCCAGCCAGCCGTTTGCGTCTTGCTGTCGGTGGCTGCGCTCCCAGCTCCAGATATACTCGCAACTTTCGCTGGGTGGTAAACAAACCAATCAACCACCTGCGGTGCCCTTGCTGCGGTCACGCTGGCCCATGCACTACCTGGGCTCCGCCAGCAAAGGCCGTTTACGAAGTGGGCGGCGACCCATGGCTCGCCGGCCATTACTGCGTGAAACGGCGACTGCTTTCCCGATCTTCCCATTTCTTACCCCCGGACTCCTCCACATCCGGGTTTCTTCTGATACTTGGACGCTTGGCAAGGAGTCAAGCAAGGGATCAGCGTAGTATTTCCCTTCTACGAGCGTGATAGAGGTGAATGAATAGAAGAACATCAGCCCAAAGATTTGTCTAGTAAGCCGCGTAGCTCCAAGTGGCACCAAATATGGCCCACGCTCCCCCGCCAGGTGACTGCAAGAGACAATGGTGATGATTGCTACTACTTTCGCATCATATGCCTGTCTACTACACGTTTTTGCACGGGAAAACCCATTAACCATCCTTCAAGCCTGCAGTGCCGTCTCTTCCCTCGCGGCATGCGATCCCTTCTTCCAGCTCTGCGTGGGATCCGCCTTCTCCTCGAGTGCCTTGGCCTCGCCGACCTTGCCCCAGCCGCCACCGCCCGGCGTGCACACAATGATGCGGTCGCCAGCCGCCATGAGCGCGCTGTTCTTGGCTCCGAGGTTGATGAACCGCTCTTCGTACTCATCCCCCTCCTCCTCCTCCTCCTCCTCCTGCCCCCCTTTGTCGCCTTGCACAACCCCATTACCGTTGCCGAGTCCTTGACCTTCCCTCTGCAGCTTCCTCAGGCTGCTCTCCCAGCTCGACTTCTTCACCTTCCTCACCCACAGGTTCAGGCCGCACTGGCCCGGCTCGCCGCCGGCCATGCCGTACGGCCGGTAGACCCGCCGCTCGCTGAGGATGGAGACCTGCAGCGGGATGCGGAACTCAATGTCCCTCACGACGCCGTCGCCGCCGCGGTGTTGGCCCTTGCCGCCGGAGCCCCTGCGGATGGAGAACTCGCGCAGCAGGACGGGGTAGCGACGCTCAAAGATCTCGGCGTCGGTGATGCGCGTGTTGGTCATGTGCACGTGGACGCCGTCGGTGCCCTCCCAGGTCGGGCCGGCGCCGCTGCCGCCCGCGATGGTCTCGTAGTAGCCGAAGCCGCGGACCTCGGCCTGGCCCGTGACGTTGCCGCCGAAGCCAAAGGTCAGGTTGTTGCAGTCGCCCTGGCTGGCGGCGCAGGCCTCGAAGGCGCGGAAGATGACGTCGGTGACGCGCTGCGACGTCAGCACGTTGCCGCCGACCACGGCCGCGTTGTCCGACGGCGAGAGGAGCGACTTGGGCGGGATCTTGACCGTGATGGGCTTGAGGCAGCCCTGGTTGAGCGGTATGTCCTCCGAGATCATGCACCGCAGCGCGTAGATGATGGCCGAGTACGAGATGGCCTCGGGAGCGTTGATGTTGGCGTACACCTCCGGCCCGGTGCCGGCAAAGTCGAAGACGGCCTCGCCCTTATCTGGGTCGATGGTGATCCGGAGCCGGATCGGGCTGCCGTCGTCCATGAAATCCTCGGCCCAGAGGTCCTTGCCCCGGAAGCGCTCGTGGACGGTCCGCAGGAGGTTGCGGACCTGGAGCTCGGCGTTGTTCTGGATCGCGAGCATGTAGAACTGGACCGTGTCCTCGCCGTACTCGGCGATGAGCGCCTCGATCAGGGAGATGCCCTTCTGGTTGGCCGACACCTGGGCGCGGAGGTCGTTGATGTTGTCCGCGAGGCAGCGCGTGCCGCTGCAGCCGGGGTGCTTGGCCGGTTCCTTGTAGAACAGCTCGATCACGCGCTCCTCGTTGAACCTACCCTCGCTGACCAGCTTCTCGCTCTTGATGGCGGCGCCTTCCTGGTGCAGTTCGCGAGAGTGAGGAGGCATGCTGCCGGCCGTGATGCCCCCGATGTCTGCGTGGTGAGCCCTCGAAGCCGCGTAGAAGAGGATCTTGTCCCCGGCCTCGTTGAACGCAGGCATGATGAGAGTGACGTCCGGGAGGTGGGTGCCGCCGTAGGAAGGGTGGTTCGAGATGATGACGTCTCCCTTCTTGAGCTTGCCTTTCCAGATGTCGGCCTGCCGGCGGACGCAGGTCGACATGGAACCCAGGTGGACGGGCAGGTGAGGGGCGTTGGCCACCAGCCCCCCGTTCTCGTCGAAGATGGCGCACGAGAAGTCTAGGCGCTCCTTGACGTTGGTGCTGACGCTGGTCTTCTGCAGGGCGCGCCCCATCTGCTCGGCAATGGCCATGAAGCGGTGCCCAAAGATGCTGAGCATGATGGGATCCACCTCGCGTTCTTCGGACGCCTTGGAGTGCCGGTCCTTCTCACTCTCGGGAATGTCGATGACGACGTGCGTCTCGAGCACGAGAGCCGTGGTGTTGGGGGTGACCACAATGGTCTGGGTGCCGTCAGCCAGCATGGCGGGCCCCTTGACGACCTCGCCTACCGAGAGAACCCCGAGCTCGTAGATGGGGGTCTTCACTCGGCCGCCCTCGAAGTAGACGTCGGCCTCGGAGTGCTTCTTGTCTGCCGGCACGTCTTTCCGCGTGACGGTCTTGAGCTGCTCGTCGACGCTCTTCTCGTTGTAGCGGAAGCTTTTGCCGATGCCGCGAACCCGGACGTCGTCGACGATGATGTCTCTGTCGTCGAGGGTGAAACCGAACTCGTAGCGGTGGTGCTCGACAAACGCGGTGCCGAAGTCCCATTCCCGCTCGCCAGTGGGCTTGACGATCATGAGCGCAGATTCGGTGCCGCGGTACCTCATGTTGAGGTACTCCTCAAAGGCGATCTCGCTGTCCTCAAAGCCCTGTTCCCGCAGCGCTTGGCGGGACTTCTCCTTGAGACCTTCCATTTTCCGCTTCAGCTGGTCTACCACGTCCCCCTTGTCGGACCAGACGGCCGATTCTGGTTCTTGCCTCTCGTCAACGACGTCGGCCAGGGCCATGCCGTAGGCCGAGAGGACCGAAGAGTACCGATGGATGAGAATCTGCTTGATGCCGAGGGACTCGGCGATGGCGACGGCGTGCTGGCCACCTGCGCCGCCGAAGGTGGCCAGGCGGTGCTTGGACGTGTCGTGGCCCTTGGCCTCGGTGATGCTCCTGATGGGCCGTGTCATGGCCTCGTTCGCGACGGTCAAGAAGCCGTAGGCGACCTCGTCCACCCCCATCTTCCGGCCGGTTTCTCGGTAGATCTGGTCAGCCAGCTCTTGCAGCACCTTCCTGCTGGCTTCGGGATCCAGCCCCTCGTCCTCGTTCTTCCCGAAGATCTTGGGGAAGAACTCCGGCAGCAGCCTCCCCAGGAACAGGTTGGCGTCCGTGACCGTGGCAGGGCCTCCCTTGCGGTAGCATGCCGGGCCGGGATGGGCGCCGGCCGACTCGGGCCCGACCACGAAGAGGCCGTTCTTGAAGAATAGCATGGAGCCGCCGCCGGCAGCGACGGTGTTGATGTCCAGCTGCGGCGACTGGATGGTGACCCCGGCCGTGGTGGTCTCGAACGTGTGGTCGTAGCGGCCCTCGCCGTACCGCGAAACGTCTGTGCTCGTGCCGCCCATGTCGAACCCGATGACCGGGATCCTGGTGTTCTCGTCGTACGAGGTGATGGCGTATCCCACGACGCCGCCGGCGGGGCCGGACAGGATGGCACGCAACCCGGTGAACCTGTCGACGTCCACCAGGCCGCCGTCGCTCTGCATGAACTCGCAGCGGGCGCCCTTGCCGCCCTTGCCGTGCTCGACGCTCTTGGTTCCCAAGCCGCCCTCGAAGCCCTGCTGGAAGCCCGAGATGTACCTCTTGATGGCCGGCGTGAGGTACGCGTCCGCGCACACCGAGGTCGCGCGCGGGACCAGCTTGATCATGGGCATGAGCTCGTGGCTGAGCGAGATGTGCCGGAAGCCGATCTCGCGGGCGACCTCGCCGACGAGCGCCTCGTGGTCCGGGAAGGTGTAGGCATGCATCAGGCACACTGCCACGCTGCGGATGCCGCTGTCGAAGACGGCCTGCAGCTGCTCCCTCACCGCAGCCCGGTCGGGCCTCCTCAGCACGCGCACCGCCTCCCCAGACAGACCCATGACCAGGTCGGCGCTCGCAGCCTCGGGGGTGCCCACCCTGACGTCCACCTTGGTCACGGTGCGCTCGGGATCCTCGGCATAGTCCTCCAGCGTGACGCGCTCGTCCACCTCGACGACGGTCGAGTAGAGCACCTCGGGCTTGCGGATGGCCAGGTCGAAGATCTTGGGCCGCGACTGGTTCCCGATGACGAGGCAGTCACCGAAGCCTTTGGTCACGACCAGGGCGATCTTCTCGCCCTTGCGCTCGAGCAGCGCGTTGGTGGCAACCGTGGTGCCCATGCGGATCGAGTCGATGCGGCTCGTATCGAGGGGGCTGCCGCGCGGTATCTCCTCGCCCAGAAAGTGTGACATGATGCGGCGGATACCCTCGAGCGGCGCGTCGCTATAGTTGGCCGGGTCTTCCGAGAGCAACTTGATGATGACGTCCTGGCCGTTGTAGTTGCCCACGCAGTCGGTGAAGGTGCCACCGCGGTCGATGGCGATGCGGATCCCCCGCTGCTTGGGCGGGGTCGTGGAGGCATTCGTCATGGTGCAGCGTGGTTTCTCTCTCTTTTTTTCTTCTTTTTTTCCTTCTTTTTTTTTGGTTCTATAGAGGTCAAAAGAGACGGAGAGAGAGAGGGATTGGGGTGAGCGCGTCGTATCCCCTAGCTGGCCAAGTCCCCTGAGCTTCTTTCGAACGCAGCAGGCATCAGATCGGGATGCAAAGCGCCTGGATAGGAAACGGTGCGACTCGAATCAATCTCAAGGAAGCTCGGAATAGCTAATAGTAGCTAGGTAGGAGAGGTGAAATACCCGAAAAAAAAGGAAGAAAGTGATAAACAAAAGAAAAACAAAGTATTCAACGGGGTGTATTCGCAGTCACCCCAGAATCGAATTCGTTCTTGCCACTATCCGGGACCTCCTCGTGAGAGTCGGGTTCTGTTTGCTTGTTCTTGGCTTTTACCAAAAAAAAAAAAAACGGAGCAACTGTCCGGTGCAGTGTACTGCGTAGACTACGTGGAATCTGTAAAATCTCCGTTAAGTGCCTCAATGTGTGCCTCGGTGGTGCCTGAGTGTGCCTGAGAGAGAGAAGTGGAAACGCCGGGTATTGTCGTCATGAGCAGAAAGGGCAACCCTCCGGCAGCGGCGGCCGACTTCCCCGCACTCGGCTTACAAACCGCCGATCCACTCGTGCCAGAGGCACCCTCGGCACTGTCATAGAATAGTTGCAATTTCCGTCATGCTGAGAGAGGAGATTCAACATTACACATCTCCAAAAGTGAATACAAGGTCCTGTTCAGGTTCTCCGGGGTATTCTCGAGCTTCCTGAGACGACCAGCCTGGATTATCTACGTACCTGTGAAGTTGGGGAATGAACTAGAGCATTTGTTTCACCACACCCCACACCTCTCTCTGGTCGGTCGTTCTGATCTTTTAAAGTAGCTTTCTCTTAGTTATAGTACATGGGGTCGGCTTGGGGCTAACCCCCCTGATGCCGCCCACCGCTCGCCAGGAACGGCAAAATGTAAACACAACCTAACAAGATTAAACCATCCCCATGGCGGTACGCTACTCGCACTATGCAACCTCTACGCTGTGATATTATCACATCCATGAACGGTCAAGCACGACGGGCTTTCGAAAGGACTCGCTGGGGGCCGCCCATCTAAGCAGCGAAGAGATCCAACACACCAGTCCAGGACCCCTTTGCCCTCTCCTCCCAGTAGCCGTCCTTCCCGCCCTTCAGCCGCCACACCTCCTCGCCGTCCTGAGTCGTCTCCGCCTTGACGAACCACCTCGGCCGGTACTCCTCCCCGCGCTCCTCCATGGCCCTCCTCCTCTGCCGCTGCGCCTCCTCCAGCTTGACCTTCCACTCCTCCGCCTCGTCCAGCTGGCCCTGCTCCGCCAGCCGCTGGTCCGGCCGCAGCCGGCAGTCCGTCGGCGGCAGCTTCCCCTTCTCGATCGACGTGATCTCGTTCAGGCTCGCCGCGAACGTCGTCAGCCCGTACGTGTTGGCCGCGTTCTCCACCAGGCTCCCGACCTTCCACACCTCCTGCCCGGCAGCCTTGAGCGATCCGGTCCACGTGCCGCTCATGCTCACCCCGGTCTGCTCGCCGTCCGGTCCGAGGAGCTCGACGTGCACCTCCTCTCCGCGCCCGCCGAACACGCCCTTGGAGCGGAACTCGACCGCCGCCTTGGCGCCCGTGCTGTCGTTGCACACGTACATCGTCCCCACCGGCTCGACGTACTTCTCGCCCATGACGACGTTCCGCAGGAACACCGTCGCCACGTTCCAGCTGTAGTACTCCTCGCTGCCGTCCGGCAGGCGCAGCGTCACCCGCACGCGCCCGTCGGTGGTCAGCTCCGCGCTCTTGCCCCAGAACTTCTGCGTCGGCGCCGGCGACTGCGCGAGCGACCACTGCGCCGCGTCGGCCTGCATGGCCAGCCGCACCGGCCGGTGCGACACCTTCTCGACCAGCAGCCGGAACCCGCCGGGCACCTCGCTCTCGGTCCGGACCAGCTCGAACGTCTCGCCCAGGAGCGGGTTGAAGGGCTTGCGGATCGCCCGCTCCTTGGCCCGCCCGTTGCTGAATTGGGAGATGGCAAACGCCGCCACGCGGAGGAGCCGCTGGTGCGCCTGGCTCTGCCGGGCCGCCTCGTCCAGGAGCTGCGCGTACTCGAGCTGCTCTGCTATCCGCTGCAGGAGCGAGATGGGCTCGTTGGCCGACACGGGCATCGAGATCGTGCTGAGGTCTTTTCCCACGTTCTTGCGGACGAAGGCGATCAGGCTGGGTGGGGCGACCTTGGCCGGCGGGATGGTCTTGCGTCGGGCCACCATCTCGGTAATGGGAAGCGGCGAGAGCGCTTTCGGCTTCGTCGGGAAGAGGCTGCCGACCCCGTCCCCGGTGGGCGGTGCCTCGTCCTCGTCCATCGACGAGGCCGAGGAGGACTCGTGGATCGATACCTCCTCGGCGTCGGAAGCCGTCGTCTCCTCCTCGCTCTGGTGGTTGATCAGCATGACTTGGTTCTGCGACTTGTCTAGGTCGCCGGCCTCGGCGTCAAAAAACTCTTCGACAGTCGACGTCGAGGACTCAATGCTCCTCCTCGGAGGCTCGGCGGCTTCTTGCAACGGCATCCGCCTCCGCTTGCTGGCGCTGAGAAGGGTCGAAAACTCAACGACCACCGAGTCTAGGTCCTTAAGCAACGCCGCGCAGTTCTCGTACGTGTCCCGCTCCTGACCCTCCTGCAGCGCTCCGTAGGATTTGGGCCCGTTCGGAACCGGTGCGCCAGCCGCGGGCGTTGTTGGGACCGCTAGCGAAGCGCCCGTGGCAGCCTGGAAGGATTGCGGCGTCATCGGAGACGAGGGGGCGCTCGCTTTGCGCTTCCAAAACGACCGCTTGTCAAGCTGGCCGGCGGAGTAGCCATCAGAATCCTCGGGCACCGTCGAGGTATTGGGAGGGAGGTATGCTCCGTGATTGCTAGGTGGCCGCTTTTCGGCCGCTAGGTCCTTGACCAGGCGCCTAAGCGCATCTCTGGTTCCCACTATCCGGCTGACCAGAGACTCGACGTGTTGCCAATCCCTATCCTCCTCCTCTTGCTGCGCATTTCGAGCAGTCGGCGCGGGCTGCGACGCAGCGTCACCCTGCGGCCCGGGGGCTACCGTCTCGTTCGCCGAATTTTCCAAGCCCCTAGCAATCTTGCTCGCCCGCTCCAGCGACCGGGCCCATTCGGTGAACTCCTTCGCATTCGACGCCCTCAGGTGCCAGATCTCGGCCCCGGAATCGATGGTGATCTCGCGCCGTCTCTCGTCCGCGGCAATGGCCGCTAAACTTAACGGTATCGCACCCCTGAGGGCCGACGAGTTGCGGTGATGGTAGTACGAGAGCGTGCACGTCGTGTAATCGAGGGAAAAGAAACGCCTGGCGTAACCCTGGCCCTTCTTGCGCCTCCTCTTGAGCAAGACGCCAACGTGATAGGGGCTCGAACCCCCTCCGTCGCTCTTGCCAGCTGACAATGTCGACATTGCACGCCCGCGTCCCGGAGCATGGCTGTGCAGGCTATCGACCGAGTCAGAAGGTACGGCGCCCAGGTGCGGGCTGTTAGATCTCCCCAGGCTGGACCTGCTAGTGCTAGCAGCCGGGCCAGCCTGGAGGTTGGGGAGATGACGCGCCGTCTGTGGGGGGGCGCCCGTCGGATAGGTCAGAAGGACAAATGTCGCCGTCTTGGACGTCTGTTTTGAAAATGTGTTGTCGAAGACTAGACCAAACATACCACCTTCAGTGACATCGTACGTCCCAACCGAGACCTTGTCTGCTTCGCATTTCCCGTGCCATTTTATGGGTATGAAGCCCTTCTTGGCGAGCTGGTCTTGTGCGGTGCTGACATCTTTCTTGGCGAAAAGACCAGCTTTCGAGTCGGCGGTGCCGCCCGTGTGCTGCTCGAGGCCGCCGACTTCGTCGGGGTGGGAGGAGAGGCTCGTAGCTCCAGTTCCGGGGTGTTTAACGATCGCAAAGTTTCTGGTCGATGCGAGGTCAGCGTGCCCGCCTGGAAGATGATTCGGGGCGTTGGTAGTGGAAAGGGCCCCGGGGAGGGAGTTTGGGGGGTGCGCACATTGATTTCTTGTGCGGCTGCACGCTCCATGATATTGTGTGACCGGCGTCGACCTTGACCCATCGAACAATGTACGCCTGGAACGAGGGGGCACGGGCGGCCCGAGTTAGCAATTGCTACGGCACGGGGACGGGCAAGCCTAGGGCTAGAAAGAGCCATGGCCAACGAGGCGGTCGGGTCCATCCCGCATGGTTGAAGGATCTCGACGCGGCGGCGAGCTAGGGAACGCACCTTGCTATGGATCTCGAGCTGCTCGATGCCAGCCATGCTGGCGTACTTTTGAGCTTTGGAATTCGGCGCGCCGAATAGAATGCTCTGCTCGCTGTGTGGTGTATCGCGCGCCTCAAGCACTTCATCGACGGCGTGACGGTTGTATTCTGGTGCGGGTGCCCAGGAACCTTTCGGTATATGTGGCAAGATGAGACGAACCGTGCAGGCGCGGTCAGAGAAAATGCGCCGCCTGTCTGTTCATATGGTGTTCAACAGCGAGTCGGCAATGCCGGGCTCGCGTCAGTGGGGCCCCCCCAACCTCTCAACCGGCAATCCTGTTCTTTTTAAAGGCCTAGCTTCCGAGCTTTCCCCTTTTCGAGACAGCTCCCTACACAGACAGTAGTGTAATCAGGGTTCTGGCACGGGCGCACGTTGTCAGCCCTACAGGATTCGCCCCATGAATTTCCAAGCATTTGTCAGAAGTGAATGGGTTATGGCAAAGGATGTCTTCTTGTCGAACGCGAGAACATCCTATGTAATGATTATGGTAATGAGGGGGGATAAATAAGAGGGAGGCACTTTTTCGTCTTGTTCCAACAGCAGTTTACTCCCTAGTCCGAGGTATCCTCCTCCGCTCTAGGCAACAGTGTCTGCTTACTTGTATGTACAGTACAGTACGGACCAATCTATGTACGAATTATATATTTGCTTTGCACGCTTCGTACTGCGATCAGTAATCCTTCGGCAAGTCAGCCTGCTCAAACGCCTAGGCTGGGCATTCCGAGGGTGAGCGGTCAGCAAGAGGCGTTGCAGCTCCCGGGGCGCGCTAAGAGTGGTTGTTGCTATTGCTCTGTCGCATTGGGCTTCTTCATGAGTATTGTACAGTTCGATTTGTCTAGAAACCTCTCCTGCCATGCCTCAAATCCTCACGCCCGCCTCCCTGGTTTAGCCATAGCATAACCTCACGACAAGCTAACCATTTTATTATTAATCACTTGCGCCCCCACCTCCAAACAACAACAAAAGTGATGCTCCGCGATGTTGATCAATGGCCCCTAGCCCCCCCAGCTTGCTGCATCTTCAGCATCTCGCTCTGATATCGCAGCTTAAAGCCGTTACAGAGCGCTCGCATGTCCGGATATTGGCTCTTCATCAGCTCGTACGCGTGCGGGACCACCCGGACCATCCAAGCAACAACTTTTGAGTTGCGTGACGCCTTGAAGCAGAGGAAGAAATATCCCGGATGCTTCGTGTCGAGGCAAAACGCGTAAGTGGACCGATTCGGGTTGGCATCGATATAGGTGGTCAACCATTTCTCTGCAAAGAAACGTTAGACCTAGCTTCAAGCCAGTGCTTGGGGGGGGTTGTGGAACGCTTACCAAGATCCGCACGAGATCCCTTCTGGAACTTCTCATGCTGCATGAGCTCATCCACCTTCTTGGCCATCGCCTTGACGTGGTCCACAATCAGCTCGTCCAGATCCGTGTACGTGTACTTGCTACCGACCCGGAGGACCTTGCCAACGGAGAACTCGTTCTCCTTCTGCAGCTCCAGCACGTCAATATGCTGATAGACACCATCGGCGACCTTCCACGTAATCGCAAGGTGGTCGTTGCCCTTGGAGGACGGGCGAATAACCACTTCGCCAGGTGGCAAGCCGCCCAGGTACTCCTCTGCCTGTGTACTGTTGAAGGGCTTGAACAGAGGGTGCTTGATGACCCTCTGCGTGCGGCCAGTGACCTTGTCTTTCTCCCGCAACTCCTCTCGGTCTTCCTCTTCCTGCTTGTAATCCCACTGGCCCCGGCCATAGTCGTAGTGCCTTCGGTACGGGCGCCGCAGCTCTTCCTCTCTCATGGAAAGCTTGCAAACGAAATCTTTCCTGTTGATATCTATGATCTTGGCCTGCGCGGTCTGCCCGACTTGGAGCATGTCCTTGATCGAGTGCCGGTAGGACACCTCGTGAGCCTCGACTCGCCCCTCAATGCCGCAGTCCAGCTTGACGATGGCAAAGTCATCTTTGACAACGCGGACATTGACAGGTACGATCATCCCCTCGCAAAGCGAGTCACGCGTTTCACCCGTGAACATAGTGAAGATCTGATCCGTACTGAGAATGGCGAAGTTCTTTCGGAGTTCCTCAAACGGACCCATCAGCTCCGCCCGAATCGCCTCCAGGGTCGCTCGCTTGCGCTGCTGATATTCGCGCTCCAGTTGCTCCGCGTACTCCTCAAGGATGAGCTCGTTAACCTTTTCTTGTTCCTCTTCCTTGAAGAGCTTGCGGACGATGGCGCCGGGCCCGTTCTCGTCCGTCTCAGCCTTGACGTCCTCCTCATCCAAACCCAGAGCATCCGCCGCAACCTTGCGGGCCAGGTCGTAGTCCTCCGGGTGGATACGCGTGTTGTCGAGCGGGTCCGAGTCGGGATTGGTGCTGTCGTGCTCGATATACAGGAAGCTGGCGCAATTGTTCCAGACCCGAGGACCGAGAACCGGAATCTTGTGCCGTTCAGGGTCACCAACCAATTCATCGCGCGAGGTGACAACACCGCCGTTCGCATTGATGCCCTTAATAAGAAGTTGCGCTTTACGCGGGCCGAGGCCGGCAACATAAGGTAGGAGATTGGCTGTGTAGGGGTCCCCCATGGCCTCGTTGATGTCCACACCACAAAGGTTGACGATGTCCACCATGGCTGTCTCAAGATGCTTGTACAGCTTATCTTGAGGGAGATACTGCTGGTATGGGTGGATCAGCAACGACGTGACGTCCTTGCCCAGTGCTGCGTATTCCTTCATTGGGTTCTGCATATACCGGGCAAGCGCGATGCAATAGCGCGTGAGTGGACTCAGCGTCGGGTGTTCGGTAGCGGCGCGGGGGCTGTCCTTGTACAAGCGCGCCACCTCGTCATTGACGATGACAACCTCGAGAAGATCGCTGCGGTACTCGTTGGTTTCCGGATCGTCGTACTCGGGTCCCATGAGGCCCTTCTCACTAATGATACCCTCCACGTCTTTGACCAGTCGGTGGCTATCCGCCGAGAATCCGGAGATGCCAATGACATCGGGATTTCTTCGCCGTACCAGCTCGGCGAAGAGCTCTCTTTGGCTCTCATCCCTCGCCAGATTGGCGAACTTCCCGTGCTCGAGGACCCTGCCATCCTCCTCGACCCATGTCCATGAGATGGGGTCGCGGTTGGGATCGCCCATTCCATTCGACATCGTGAGCACACGTGGTGTGGTACCGAGGACCATGCCCTTGGGCTTCAGAGGCGCCTGGTCGAGCCGCTTGAAGTACTCTTCCCGGCAAGTCTTCAGCAGCTCGTCCTGACAGGCAGTCCGAAGGGAGTCCTTCACTCCCTTCGCAATGACCTTCTCAAGTTTCGAAAAGGCAATATCCAAGACCTTCTGCCGCTCCGAGTTCCACGCATCAGCCAGGTCACTGAAGTTATCTGACGCAAACTCGTTGTAGAGCTGTCGCCGGAATTCGCGCTCGTTCTCAAGGGTGAGGTGGACCTCCACAAGGCCCTCATCCTCAGCTTTCATCATCTTGAGAAAGATTTCTGGTCGGACCGCCAGGTCCCTGATGGTGTGATTGATGAGATACTTGATCTCGTAGTAAGGATGGGCTTCGTCAATCTTTCGAAGGCCCTTCTCCGTCCGGCGGCAGCTTACGATGCCCATCGAATAGTACTGAATGCGGAAGTGCTTGCGCATCCGTGGGCTGACGAATAGCTCCTCCGCATACATCTGGCGAGCAGCATTTATTACTTGATCACCAGTGGGGAAATCATCGTCGACCAACTGATCAGCTAGTTCAGTCGGCGGCCTCGGGTCGTCTTCTGATGACTCCTTCTTGCCTTCACGAAGAGCATTTTGGGCAAGCCGATCGGGCGTGATACCGAGCGCCAGAACGAACTTGTACGCTTGGGACCTCCGAATGCGCTCAAAAAGAGCAGTCTTGGCACCGGGTCGCTTCACCTCTTTGGAGACACCGTTGCCCATCGCGGCAATGTCCTTGAGCTGCGCCGAATACTGGAAGTTGAGGTAATCCTGTAGGTCTTGAAGCTCTTCCAGCGTCGCAGCCTGACGTATCATCTCCTCGAGCATGTTGTCTTGGACGCCCACTTCCTTCAGACTCTCGACGGACCTCTCGAGCGCGTTCCTCTTCTCGACCAAAGACCGGAACTTGATGTCGAGTTCTAGGATACGCCACAAATCATCTTGAGTCAATAATTTCTCGGCATCGACAGTGTATTCAGGCGCGTCTGGGTTATCGCGGGCATCCGGGTTCCTGATTTTCTTCGCATGAATGAGGTAGTCTCTCCGGTGTTGGAAGACATAGGGAACTTCGACGCCGTCGATGATGAAGAACTCGAGGACCTTGCCGATTGCTTTGTTGAATGGCCCATGAAGGTCGGCGGGCAGCTGCTTCTTGGGCCACATGAGATTCGTTATCCAACGTGCCTCCTCCTTGAAGTACTCGGCTGACGTCTGCTGCTCCTTGAACGGTTTGCGGTCGAGCTGGAACCGCTCGGGCTCGTCGACGACGCGAATCTGGTTGTCCTCGTCGGTGAGAAGCTTCTCCTTGAGCTGAGAGGGCTCAAACACGTCCTTCAGCTCAATTGTCTGCTCCTCACGCTCCCGATCTTCTTCTTCCTCTTCAAGTTCCAAGGCCCAGGCATAGTCGTCGCCATTGCCGAAGATAGCCTCCATGTCGTCGAGGGCGTCCTTGTCGAGCCCAGTCGTATCGACCGCGAGTCCCTTATCTCTGGGGCGAGCCACCTCCAAGTCCTCCTGGCGCTGGATGCGCTCCTCGTCGTCCTCCGGGTAATCATCCTCGATGAAATCATCGAACTCATCTACGTGTGCGCGGTGGCTCGGACGACCGTAGCCTCGCTCGTCGGCCATGTCCTCCTCGTCGTCTGAGAATATCTCCGCCAGGTCGGGACGCTCATTTCCACGATCTTCATCGCGATGGCCGCGCTTAAGACGCTTGAACTTCGTCTATGTATTGTAAGTCTCCAGCAGCGGCTGAATACACGCAGGGACACATACCTGAGTCTGGGTTTTTCGTTCCCATTCTGGATTAGCCTCACCAATGAGGTCGAGGTCTTCCTCATCAAGCTGCTCTTCTTCCTCCCGCTCGATCCGACGGCGTTTCTTCTTCTTCCGGCGCTCGCGCTCGGAGTCGTCTGCCTCTTCTTCTTCTTCATCCTCATCAACGATGAAGCCTTCTCGAATCTGCGCAGAGACCAAGTCAGGATAGAGCAGTCAACAAGACGGGCCCATAAGCAGCCATACCCTTCGAGCTTCTTCCTCATCCTCGTCATCTTCCTCCTCCTCACTGGAATCATCTAGGATATTCTCCCGCTCTCTGGCATGAGTCTCACCGGTCTCCTCGTCGAAGGACTCATCCTCTTCCTCCTCGTTCAACTCGGCCTCCCCGTCAATTAGATCGCGCATTGAAGTGCTCATCTTGTTGCTGCGGTCGTGACGCGTTCGAACCTGCTGTCGCTTGAGAATATGGAATACAAACGTGGTCGGAGCGATGGGTCGGTTGGCGATGCGCGGAAGCGCTCGAGGGCAATGACGGAAAAGGAAATGGAACGAAGAGCAAGCCGAACGCAAAGCGGGGAACTCTGTTCAACGAGTCGATGGTATTAAGAAGAGAGCGGAAGGCTGAATTGTCCCAAGGTGGAAATTTTGGGGGCATTCGCACGCCGACCAAATCGTCACGACCATGCGCGTTCCGTTCAGCCTCGCCCCTTCAGTTGTCGCAGTGCTCGCTGTGTGATCCGTGCTCCCAGTTTGGGTGGCTACTGTGTGATTTGACTAATCTACCAACGATAACTACCAGGTTGACTTCCTCCTAGATAGGTCTAAGAAAAGTCCTTGAGATATCAATATTTTCGATAATCGATGCGATGAAAAAATGAGAAAATCGTAAAGTAATCTAGTTTCTATTGAAATTTCAATTCCGCGATGAAGCACCTCAACCTAAACCTTAACCTGTCGGTCTTCATAAAAACACTTGGAGCCTTACAGTACGGAGTCCTCTTTCCTCTTTGGGTGTCAATGGCTGCGATGAGGGTTAGGGTGTGTACACACCTCCAACGACCGAAGCTAAACGAGGAGGCGAGCCTTTGTTCTCTTTCTCGTAAGCAGCTCCGATGTAGTCCGTAATGCCCTCTGAACGATATGAGACGCACCATAAATAAAGCAGTGCACGGGATAAATTGTAATCAATGTTTTCAGCCTGGCGATTCCATGCAAGGGATGGCGCTTGTTGATTCAGTTGGCTGGCGTTGTCGCTGAGCGGCATGCGTGGAGCAGACGCCGAGAAGCATGGGCCAACGGCCGAGGTGCAGTTACCGCTCCGTACCATCGACAACCTGGAACAGCCTCTGGGGACCCCACCTTGACTGACCATCGGCGGCAGCCCAGCCAGAAACCTGACCTCCCAAACCCGAAAATTTCCAAAGCACACGTCTCTTTGCTGCCCACATATTCCTGAGGGTGTCGTCGAGGCCGCTATTCCCCTCCCGAGAGTGAGTTCTCGTGCCTCAGTTCCTAGCCGATCTCGTGAACCCCATCCCACTCGCACCGGGACCTCGAGTACTGCTCCGCAGATCACTGCCGACGCCCTGCACGCCTGGCCCACCACTACCATCTGTCCCAGCGACTACACATATCGCGTTCCAGCTGTTACGTGCATCATCGAAGATCACTAAAGCCTTCCACTGCCCCGGCCAGCATTTCAACACAAACTTCGCTCGGCAGGCATCGAAAAGGGGCTTCTCCTCTTGGCGTCATCCCTTCAAACACTCCCCCCGCCCCCTGACGGTTTTGGTCAACCCGCGTAAGTCTCCCGAGAGCCCGAACGTTAGCGCTAGCGCCTTCACCAAGTTCCTGCCTTCGCTGCAACATTTCATCGGGGGATGCGACCGGAACAAGTGCAATAAGCAGTTCCAGAAAATTTCCGTCTCAACAATCACGACTCAAACCAGCGATTTCGACGCTACATAGACCTCCGCCATGGCTGACGCCTTTGCCCCGCGCTCCATGAAGCGCAAAAATGTCAAAGGGCTCGCCTTGAAGGCACCCGCTCCGAAACCCCCTCCGACGGCCGAGAGTGCCGCCCGTATGGGCGCCGGAAATGGAAGGGGAGATGATAACACCGCGCAGCTGGAAATCGGGATTGAGTTCAACCTGGATCTGAAGCCCGAGGATCTTGAGATCATCAGGGATCTAGGTGCTGGGAATGGTGGGACTGTCAGCAAAGTCAGGCACATCCCGACCAACACGGTCATGGCGCGGAAGGTTGGTTTTGTTTCCTTGTAGTTCTGGTGTTGCTGTGGGTAGTGCTAACTTGGGAAACAGATCATCCATGTCGAGGCGAAGAAGGAGATGCGGAAGCGCATAGTCAGGGAGTTGCAGATCATGCATGGATGCCATTCCGACTACATCGTTACCTTCTACGGGGCTTTCCTTAACGAGAACAACGACGTAATCATGTGCATGGAGTACATGGACGTTGGGTGCGTGGCCACGAACCCGCAAGCTTCATCTGGGAAGGAGCTAACCACCACAAAACAGCTCTCTCGACCGCATTTCAAGGGTATTCGGTCCTGTCCGCGTAGATGTCCTGGGCAAGATAGCCGAAGCGACTCTGGGCGGCCTCACATATCTCTATTCGAAGCATCATATCATGCACCGCGACATCAAGCCTTCTAATATCCTCGTCAACTCACGGGGTTCCATCAAGCTCTGCGACTTTGGCGTCTCGGGAGAGCTCATCAACTCCGTTGCCGACACCTTCGTGGGCACCTCCACATACATGGCTCCGGAGCGGATCCAAGGCGAGAGGTATACGGTGAAGTCGGATGTGTGGAGCTTTGGCCTTACCATCATGGAACTAGCTATCGGCAAATTCCCATTTGCCGCGAGCGAGCAGTTGTCAGATGCGGAGAGTGCACCAGCCGGTATCCTCGATCTGCTACAGCAAATCGTGCATGAGCCGGCGCCTCGACTGCCTAAGAGCGATGCCTTCCCGCAGATCCTCGAAGACATGATCCAGAAATGTCTTTACAAGGAGCCTGAGCGGCGGCCAACGCCGCAGGAGCTTTATGTATGGTGTTCCTCGTTGTCCGCGAGGCCGGTAATTCGTTGCTGACCACATATCAGGATCACGACCTCTTCGTACAGGCTGCCAAAAGAACCCCCGTTGACCTGAGAGAGTGGGCATGCAGCTTGATGGACAGGGACAACCGCAAATCTCACCTGGCCCCTCAGCCTTCGCCCGCGACTCAGGAACTCCTGCGTTCCAGTGACTCCCCCACATACGCGACCCAGCAGACACCAACAGCATGTGAGTTTCTAGCCGCGGAGTTACAGTATGATCCATTCTGACCGATATTCTAGCATACCGGGTCGACCCACGGCAGGCGGCCGACCACGCCAATCTAGCAGCCCAGGTGGATCGCCTGTACATCCGCGAATGGGACCACGAATGACTTTGGCAACCTATTCTTGGACAAGCTACAACGAATCGCGGCTAGAATTGTAGAAGTCACTTTCGGCTCTGGAGTCTAAAGGCATGACCGCCATTTTGGTCCCGATACCAGCAAGCGCCTCGCGACGCCCAGAAACGCGTCTTTTACAAACGCTGGCGGGAGGACCAACAGGAGAGACAAAAATGGATGACTTCCCCGCGACGTCGCCCTCCCATTGTGCGGTCATCGATTTTTCCACTTGGGGCCTGGTATGAAGAACCATCGTTTATTTTTGCTTGGGTTCTCTTCGCTTTGCAAGCTTAGCGCTGCATCTTCTCGACAGGGGTCACCTCGTGTTAGCAACCAGCATTTACGGGCGTCAAGCTCCGTCCTGCTCTCTCGTCTCTCTACTCCTCTGACAGGTCTGTCTAAGCAAGAAAGATGACGTTCGCGCTGGGGACCGCGTGCTATATTTGCGTGGCAACAACAAGGCGAGCGTCGCTGCTGGCCAGCGCGGCTGTGCAGACCTAGGATATGCGTTGGGTTTTCCTTTCTGTGACTAGTAGAGCCAGCGTGTTTGTGGTCTTCGTAGAGCATATAGTCAACCATCTACGCTATACATACGTGGACCGACCTTGGAGGGTACAAGGGGTTATGTGTCTGTCAAGTCTTGGTATTCTGATTAGAGCGATCCGTTTTCAAGGACATCGATCAGCTCATCTAGCCGTGTTATTGCCAGATCGGTGTGCTCATGGTCAGCTAGATGGCGGTTGACATCGTTCACAAGCAAAACGGTCTTGGCTCCCGCTCTCCGACCTGCCGTGATATCATCAATGCTGTCACCCACCATGATCAACCCACTCGCATCGGCGACCTCTTCCCCCACCTGGGTCTGCAGCAGATCCGGATTATCGGTCTCTTCGCCCCGGGCGTGAGCGCCCTCCTCCGCAGCCGCTCGACGCTCTTCCTCTGCGGCAGGATCGGCGGGCACCCCGGCCTCGCCGGTACTCCGCCGCAACAGCCCCCAGCTGCGGGCGATATGAAGGATCCCCGCCGGGTCGGGTTTGGGGGGCCGAAAATCTCGCGTCACAATAGGCGCAAAGACGGTCCCCGAAAGGAACTTGCTCAGCAGATTCTTGACGGGCGTTTCGAAGTTGCGCGTGCAAATCCCCTTGCGAATGCCCCGCGAGTCCAGGTAGGCCATGAGCTCGGTAAGCCCGGGCTGTGCCACCTGGTGCAACATGGCGCGCCGCTCGATGTCGCGGATCAGCTCCATTGCGCGGTGTTGCTCTTCCTCGGTTGGGAGGCTGTAGATGTGTTCGAGGATATCTCTGGACTTGGGAATGCCGAGGGCGGAGCGCATCTCGGCAAACATATAGGTCTGTGGTTCGCTGCGGGAAGGTGTTAGCACGAGGGTTTCTATAATTTTAGGCTTACTGTAAGTGTTGAATGCGAACATTGTCGTGGGGAGAGCACCCGAAGCAGCACCCCCCCGCTCCCACCGCTCTAACTCCAGTTCCCGTCTAAGAACTTGGAGGACCTAGGTCTCTTGCCGCAACTCATCTTGGAATGGCCAAGTGGTTCGACTTGCATCGGAAAGGCAGCCGTAAAACTTACCATAATGTACCGTCAACGTCAAAAACGATGCCCTCCAGCTTCCGCCTCTGTGGGCTAGGAGTGTAAGGCCGGTTTAACGGCGCAAACTTCCAGGTTGGCGAAGCAGACGGCATCATGAGCCAGGGTCTGCGCATGAAACAAATGCTAGGGGCAGCCGTGAAAAACCTTCCATGACCTGACGGAAAGTTCACGGAACGCACCAGCAACTTTGCGCTAAGATCCTCTTGTTGCACGCAGTATCAGTTTACTCTGGTAAGTCAAACCCGCAACTCAACCAGCCCCACCCCAATCAAGATTGATATCGGCCCCACGCCGGGGTCCCTGCCGAACAAGAGTGACGTGCTGAGGTGGGACCTCGGCGGCTGCAATTGCCGTGTTGCCGCGCACCAGCACACCCAAAGGCACCGCCCGGTGGCAGGCTGAAGTGAGGTGGGTCCTCACAGCTCTCGTGACAGGCTCGGCACGCACTGAACGGATCCATACGTACTTTACCTCACACGGAATCCGTAAGGTATGTACTGTACATGCAAGTGTTCCGTACAATCTGCCTGGGATCGTTACGTAGTTTGAAGAAAATTAGTAACTACCTGAACTTTAAGTATGTATGGAAGGTACATATCTCCCTTCTATACAATATTAAACCACACCAAGGTATCATCATGTAGGTACTTGCGGATTACTGTGGGTCGGCTTCTTCTGTCTCTCTCCTGTAGTGTAAGCCTAGGCGGGCGCGGCCAACCAACCACAAGGCTCGAGAAACAAGCTTCCTACTTCCCCACATCTTCGCCTCGTTGGGAGCCATGCACAACGGACCATCTTCGTAAAACAAGCACAACAACGCACCGCGACCGCAGCAGACGAACATGGTGGGATCGACGTCCGCGCGGAGATGAACTCGTCGCCAACGCCCTCGGCCGGCCACTGGCCCCCGCGAAGGCCATCCAAGAGAAGCGTAAGTTGGACCGGACATCCAGCCTTCTGTCCTGGGCTTTGCGGGAAGCCGACTCGAACTTTGCCAATGGCGTCTCTGACCAGGCGTCCTACAGAAACTGCGCAACGGGTCCGTCATCATTCCCTCGACCGGCGAGCGGTTGCACCGGGCTTTCACCCTTCGCCCCTCCGGCCTTTTTACTTCCAGACAAGCCGATGCGTCCGAGTCATCCACTACGGAGCCGTTCTTGGCCCGCGGCTCTTTGTCAGACCGACTGCAGGCTGCGGCAAATAGCGCCCGAAAGGGAGGCGCCCGGCTGCTTCGCTGGCTTGACTCGCCTGCCGGCCATGGTGTGATCAAGTGTACACTAGCATACACCCTTGGGAGCTTAGCAACGTTCTTGTCCCCGCTCTCCAACTTCCTGGGCAGGCCGGATGGGAAACACGTCGTAGCCACCTTGACCGTCTACTTCCACCCCGCGAGGTCTATAGGATCCATGATTGAGGCGGTCTTGATCGCGATCGTGGCCGTCGCATACGCAGAACTGGTCTCGATCTTGTCGATGTGCACATCCGTCCTGTTCGGTGGCATCATGGGCATGGTCGCCCTCGCACACGGCCTCGTCCTGGTTGTTTTCATTGGCGGCGGCTTTGGCTTCATGGGATGGGTCAAGCAGAAGATGAATAACCCGCTCGTCAACGTGGGCAGCACTCTTGCCTCGCTCGCCATCACCGTCGTGGTCACCAAGGAGACGGCCGTCTTTACAAGTGTCTTCTCGAACCAGAAGATTGTCCAGTTGTTAAAGATGCTCATCATGGGCATCACCATCACCACCGTCGTCAACATTCTGATTTGGAGAGTGTCCGCCGTGTCGGCCTTGCGTCAGTCGATGAATAAGGCGTCTATCTCGTTGGGCGACATGCTGTCGATGGTCACCCGCGGCTTTCTAAGCGGGTCCGAAGACGACATGCTATCCCCCGAGTTTGCTGCGGCATCGTCCGCGTACTCCTCGGTTTATCCTCAGATGACTAAGAATCTCCGCGAGGCCAAGTTTGAGCGTTACTTTCTGGGCCATGAGAGACTCTACCAGCTTGATAGAGCTGTGGTAAGGTCAATGGAGACCCTGGCCCAGTCCATTGGCGGATTGCGAAGTGCGGCCAATTCCCAGTTTGCCCTGTTGAAGGAGCCATTATTCACTCCCTTGTCGCGCGTCATGTCCCCTACTGAGTTTGCCAGCTCCCCGACGGCCTCACCTGGCCTGTATCGAACGATGTCTGGCCCAACGCGAGTTGGTAGGGATAAGTTTCTCACCCTATCTTCCATTGACGAGGCGTCCGAGGACGGCCATGAGGAGGGGAGGACTGCCGTTGGAGAGAGGCGCCGGTCCGACGCCACCGCCACAAGCCTGCCGCCCTTTCAACATTCGTCGGAGATATTCGAGCTGTTTATCCAATTGCTTGGGCCCTCGATGAGGTCGCTGGCATACACTCTATCTGAGGTGCTCCGGGATCCGCCCTTTGGAGAGGCCCCGGACTATAACATCACCATCAACGCCAATTTCCGGCACAGCCTTACCGATGCCCTGTCACTCTTTAACGAGGCGAGAGCCCATGCCCTCCAAGAACTGTACAAAACTCTCGAGCTAGACCGGACGCGGTCCAAGAGTATCCAAGCCGACTTTGAAGAAGTTGCGGCGGCCTGCGGACACTTTACTTTCAGCCTGCAGACATTTGGGGAAGAGATGCAAAAGTATCTGGACGTATTGGAGGATTTGAAGTTTGCCAACGAGCATCGCAAGCGTAGTTGGAACTGGCTCAAGTGGTGGAGAAACAGTCGCCAATCAGCCCATAATGCCTTGGCTCTGCCCTACGACAATGCGGAACGCGTCGCCTTGATCAAGCCTATCAAGAAGACTGCCATTCCCAGAGGAATAGCGGAGCCATTAGTCAGGCGGAGAGATACGTACAATTGGGAAGCCGCTCCCGAGACTAAGAAAACAGGGCTCGTCGCGAGGTTGTCTCAAAAGATCCTCGCGGTGGCGAGGAGTCTGGCCAGGGATGACGGTACGATACGGTCTCATGCTGTGTTTTACGAGTGCAGAATGCTAACTCCCGAGCAGTTCGATTTGGCCTCAAGGTGGGCGTAGGGGCTGTCCTTTGGGCCTCGCTCGCCTTCATGCCACAGACCAGGGACCTGTATCGGCACTGGAGAGGCGAGTGGGGTCTTCTGTCCTTCATGATCGTCTGCTCCATGACGGTAGGCGCATCCAACACCACCGGCTGGGCAAGGTTCGTAGGGACCGTAATCGGCACCGCCGCTGCCGGCCTGAACTGGCAAGTGTCAGGTCACAGCGCGGTCGCCCTCGTCCCCCTTGGGTCGCTGGTTGCCTTCTGGAGCTTCTATGTAATCATCGCACGGGGGAATGCTCCGTTGGGCAGAATTACCCTGCTGGCCTACAACGTGTCGACACTGTACGCGTACAGCCTTACGCAGAAGGTGGAGGACGACGACGACGATGAGGGTGGAGCGGACCCCATCATCAAGGAGATATTGCTTCACCGCTTCGTAGCTGTGACGGTCGGCATTCTCTGGGGCCTGATCGTATGCCGCGTGATCTGGCCCATCTCAGCCCGCAGGAAGTTCAAGGAGGGCTTCAGCATGCTCTACCTCCAGATGGGCCTCATCTGGAAGCGCGGACCGCTGGCCATCCTTTTGCGGAGCGATTGCAGCCGCTCCTACCTCCGCACGGGCGAGCAAGCAGCGCTGCAGAAGTACGCGGCGCGCCTCGACGACCTTCGCGCTAGCGCGGCCCGTGAGTTCGAGCTCCGCGGCCCATTTCCGTCGGAGCAGAGCCGGCGGCTCATGGCTTGTACGCACCGTCTGCTCGACGCCTTTTACGCCATGTCACTCGTCACACAGCGGAAGGGTCACCTAAGCGAGGGCGAGCGCGCCCTGCTGCTTTACACGGCCGATGAGCGCGCCATGCTGTGCGACCGCATCTTCCATGTCTTCCAGGTGCTCGCCTCGTCGCTCATGTTGGAATATCCGCTCACGGACGCGATTCCCAGCGTGACTCGGCCGAGGGACCGGTTGTTGGGAAAGATTTTCCAGTTCAGGAAGGAGCATCAGCACGATGCTGCGGGTGAAGGTGTGGATGGCACTAGCAACGGCAACGACAGCAGTGTGGCCGGTTCTCGAGGCTTGGGACAACTCAGGCACGTGAATGTACAGGAACGCGACTACGCGCTGCTCTATGCTTATGCCCTGGTAACCGGCCAGGTTGCAGAAGAGCTGAAGGCGGTTGCTAAAGAGATTGAGGACCTGTTTGGCGTTTTGGATAATGAAACGCTTCTACTGCAGTGATCGTTCTTTTTTTTATTCTTGTTCATTGAAGCAAGATCAGCTGTGGGGGGATTCGGTCAGGCTAGGGCTTGGGGTCTAAGGTTGGAAAAGGAGTTGGATTCAAGGAGTTGGATTCAAGGAGTTGGATTCAAGGAGTTGGATTCATTCGTTGGCATACATGAGAATGTTTGGTAAAAGGCGTTCTTCCCGTCATGATTGGTTATGCGCTCTCTTGTGAGAAGTGGAACACCTGGGCAGGAAACAATCGGAACACGACACTGAATCGAATGCAAGTCTCACAAGGCCCTTTTCAAAAAGGTAGTCCGTACTAGCCCAGTATCGGTTGTTCGGAGTTTTTTTTTTTTATAGCGAATGAGTCGCAGATCCAAAGGAAAAAGGCTTACGAAAATTTACAGGATATAACCCTAACCCTAAACTGCAACAGGTGTGGAACCTGCAGCGCCTACTCGACTTCCCCGGGGCGCCTCTGAGCCGCGTCCTGTTCGCCTCAGAACTTGCTGCTGGACCGTCAAGTCAGCAACATTTAACAACCACGACAACCAGCAAAGACGCCATGGCGAGTAGGCGCGATTTCCTTAGCCAGCCGGCGCCCGAGAATTATGTGGCCGGTCTCGGTCGCGGAGCTACTGGCTTCACAACCCGGTCAGATCTCGGTCCTGCGCGCGACGGACCCAGCGAAGACCAAATCAAAGCCGCCGTCGCAAAGCGGTCGGCCCAGCTCGGACTGACTCCCGCGAAAGACGACGACAATGACGACGATGAGCGGTACCAAGACCCCGACAATGAGGTTGGGCTTTTTGCTGGTGGCATCTACGAGAAGGACGACGAAGAGGCTGATCGGATATGGAAAGAAGTCGACGACAGGATGGCCAGGCGCCGCCAAAAACAGAGGTTAGTGACACCGTTTCCCTTTCTTCCTCTTCCCCTCTGCCCAAGCACATCCTCCCAAAATACCAAGCATGTAGTTTATCTGTCCGCGCCTAGATGAGCAAAATACCGACCGGTAATCGCACAGGGAAGCACGAGAGAAGGCCGAGCGCGAAGAATACGAACGCAAGAACCCAAAGATCCAGCAGCAGTTTGCTGGGCTCAAGAGGGCGCTCGAGACGGTGACGGACGAAGAATGGGCCAACCTCCCGGATCCCAAGGATCTAACCGGTCGCACGAAGAGGGCTCGGCAAGAACGGATGCAACGATTCTACGCTGTTCCCGATAGCGTCCTGGCGGCTGCGAGGGACCAGGGGCAGTTTGGGACCACCGTCGCCGACGACGGCACGGCCACCGAGGTGAACAAGGACGGCACCGTGACCGACTTTGCAAAGATCGGCGCGGCCCGCGACAAAGTGCTACGGGCCCGCCTGGAGCAGCAGTCGCAGACCAGCGGTATCGCCACCGCCGGAAGCGCGACGAGCATCGACCCCAAAGGTTACCTGACGTCGCTATCGAACGTCCAGATCGCCGAGCAGAGCATCGGGGACATCGAGCAGTTTCGGAAGATGCTCAAGTCCGCCGTCGACTCGAACCCGAAACAGGCGGCCAGCTGGATTGCCGCGGCCAGGTTGGAAATTGCGGCCGGGAAGCCTGGCGCTGCCCGCACACTGATCGCCAAAGGCTGTCAACATTGTCCTAAGAGTGAGGATATCTGGCTCGAGAACATCCACCTCAACGACAACCGCAGCGCTAAGGTGATCGCTGCGCAGGCCATCCAGGCGAACCCCCACTCGGTCAAGCTGTGGGTGGAGGCGATGAAACTTGAGAACGACTTGAGGTCGCGAAAGAAGGTGATCCGGCGCGCGCTGGATCACAATCCCGAGTCCGAGGCGCTGTGGAAAGAAGCGGTCAATCTGGAGGAGGACCCCGCCGACGCGCGCATGCTGCTCGCCAAAGCCACGGAGCTCATCCCCGAGTCTCTCGACCTGTGGCTGGCTCTGGCGAGGCTCGAGACGCCAGATAATGCTCGCAAGGTGCTTAATAAGGCGGTCAAGAAGCTCCCAACTTCGCACGAGCTGTGGATCGCCGCCGCCCGTCTCGAGGAGCAGTTGGGAGAGGGCTCAAAGCGGCCGGTGATGAAGAACGCCGTCACGTTCCTGGCCAAACGAAACGCCATGCCAAAGCGTGAGGAGTGGATTGCCGAGGCCGAGAAGTGCGAGGAGGAAGGAGCGGTGCTGACATGTAGCAACATCATCGAGGAGACGCTCGGATGGGGCCTGGATGAGGACGATGACCGCAAGGAGATATGGATGGAGGATGCCAAGGCCAGCATCAGCCGGGACAAGTTTGCGACCGCCCGCGCAATCTATGCCTACGCGCTGCGGGTGTTCCCCAACAGCAGGAGTCTGTACCTGGCTGCAGTGGACCTGGAACGGAATCACGGCACCAAGGACGACCTGTGGCGGGCTCTCGAGAAGGCCGTGGAGGCTTGTCCGCACGTCGAAGTCTTCTGGCTCATGCTGGCCAAGGAAAAGTCTGGCGAGCTTAACGAGGCCCGCCGGGTGTTGGCCAGGGCGTTCAAGCAGAACCCGGACAACGAAGACATCTGGCTGGCCGCGGTCAAGCTGGAGGCCGACAATGGCTTCACCGACCAAGCCCGCGATCTCCTCAAGACGGCTCGCCAGAACGCCCCGACAGACCGGGTCTGGATGCGGAGCGCGGCGTTCGAGAGGCAGCTGGGCAACAACGAAGCCGCGCTCGACCTGGTGCAGGACGCGCTCCAGCTCTTCCCCGCCGCGCCAAAGTTGTGGATGATGAAGGGTCAAATCTACGAGGACCTAGGGAAACTCCCGGAGGCCAGGGAGGCATACGGCACCGGCGTGCGCGCGGTGCCGTCTTCGGTGCCGCTCTGGCTCCTGTACTCGCGCCTGGAGGAACGCTCCGGCAACGTCGTCAAGGCGCGCAGCGTGCTCGACCGGGCACGGCAGGCTGTGCCCAAGTGCCCCGAGCTCTGGACCGAGCTCATCCGGGTGGAGCGGCGGGCGGGCAACATCAACCAAGCGAAGAGCCTCATGGCGACAGCGCTCCAGCAGATGCCCAAGAGCGGGCTGCTGTGGGCGGAGCGCATCCTGCACCTGGAGCCGCGCACGCAGCGCAAGTCGCTCATCACCGAGGCCATCAAGAGGGTCGAGGACGATCCAATACTGCAGGTGACGGCGGCGCGGATCCTGTGGGCGGAGCGCAAGCTGGATCGGGCCCAGAACTGGTTCGAGCGTGCGCTGCTGCTGGACCGCGACATGGGAGACACGTGGGCCTGGTACTACAAGTTCCTGTCGCAGCACGGCACAGAGGAGAAGAGGGCCGAGCTGGTGGCCAAGTGCGTGCTGAACGACCCGCGCCATGGCGAGCACTGGCAAGCGATAGCCAAGGATCCCAAGAACGCGGGCAAGAAAACCGAGGAGATCCTGAAGCTTGTCGCAGCGTCCTTGAGCTAGTCAAGGAGAGAATTGTGCACATCGCAAATGTCTGTAGCGTATCCGCGGGCTCATTTAACGTTCGTTGTTCTTTTATTCCCAAATATTCAGAACCCAGCCAACGATGCAGCCATGGATGTTGTGATGTTTATATCAGGTATAATCTGCTGGGTCAACTGAAGAGATTCATCAGAAAACGCCTATGGAATAGAAGATGTTAAACCCCCAAAACTAGCCTTGTAAGTTGGCAAGACAAGAAAAGATTCCCCTTCCTTTCCAAAACACTTCGAAGAAGCCTTTAGCTATTTGCTGCCGAACCACGATGACAGATAGCTCTTGCCCTTGGCGGCGCTGTCCTCCACCTTGCGGTCGAACTCGTCGATCTTCTTGAGAGCGTCGGCCTTTGCGGCCTTTGCGTGCGACTCAGTCTCGCTCTTGGCCTTGGAGATGTCCCTGTTGACGGTTTCGACCTGTTGAATCCCAACGGTTAGCAGGACCGTTTCACGTGTCCGCTCCGCAGGGGAGAGCACGGCAAAACAAAGCGACTTACCGCGCTGTCGACCTTGGCACCGATTTCCTGACCCACTTTGCGACCCTGCTGCTCAGCGTCGGTCGAGCGATGAGGAACCTCGCCCTTGACCTTAGCCGCGACGTGTTGCGCGTCACCTTAGAGGGACGTGTAAGTGATTTCGGCCACGACAATATAGGGTTGAACCCGAGCGGAGGGGCTGTTGTGCTTCACTCACTCTCAAACTGCTTCTCAGCTGCCCGTGGAGAACCGCCGGCCGAGTAGAAGTAATAGCCGATACCACCCGCGGCGGCGAGGCCGATGGCAAGGGGCACTTTTGAGCGAGACATTGTGGTTATGTTATGGAGTGAAAGGTGGTTCTGGTTGGTTTTGGTTTTCAAAAGAGAGGTTTCACCGATGGTCAGATGATGCGAGTGCCCTAAGAGACTAACACTGTTCTGTTTGCGACAGTGTTCGAGGTTGATCAAATATGAGTGGGGTGTGGTTGGATGCTGGTGACGGGTTGTGCTCACAGGAGGGACTTCCCACGGTTATATTTCTAGTCACGCATGCTTTTGTACATCCGGCTCCATGTTTTCCGCAGCAATCGTCCCATTCAACCAATCCCATCCAACCAACCTTTTTCCACCGGATGTGCAAGTTGCCATGCTTCGCCTGCAATCCCAGAGCTTTTTCCCCAGTTCATGACATGTATCTATGACGTATGAGCGGGGGAGAGCGGCGTGCCCACTCGATTTCACAGCGCCGTCGAGCCCCACTCGAGCTTGGGCGTTGCCAGGAATGCTTGGCGCAATAACCAACCGCAAACTGGAGCTCGCTCATGAAGCCGTGGCTGGAAAAAGCCCGGGATTACATCATGGTGCGCGGCAGCCACCCAGCTCCCATCGATTTCGGCCCCGACGCCGTTCACTGCCGCCTCCTGCAGTGATCGCTGCAGCGAAACCGTTCCCCCACACCACATTGCGAATCGTCACTTTACCTGGAAACTGCGCAAACCTCATTGCTATTGTTGCTCCTCGTACTGTATGTGCTAGTGCACCACGAGTCACCACCGTATGTAAGCAAGCAACCCCACCACGCGATATTGTCAAACGGAACGGCGCCGTCTCGGTAACGCCATTCAATTATCTGTCTCGATCCTCCTCTCCCCACTCGAGAATCTCATTGCGCTCACCAAGGCGTCGGGTCCTCTACACATACGCCTTGGGAACTTCATACTGGTCAATGCCCCACTATATGGGTAGTACGGCCGGGCACATGATGGCATGAGGAGCTATGCCCAGGACCAGACATCACCGGTCGTCGCGCCGCGTACCGCCTCTCAAGGACAGTGACTTCGACCACGAAATAAACCTCGTCGACAAGGATGGTGAGGAGGAAGCACCCCTCGGGCCTTCGTCGGCCGGGCCGTCCTCGCAGCGTGGTGCTGCAGCGACCGGTGCCGTGATGTCTCTGGCAGCCGACGGAGAAGGCGACGCGGGCGGAGAGACGGGGGAGCAGGAAGAGCAGGGGCAGCCGTCCGTTGTGATCGACGGTGAGTTAGCAGTCGGCGTTGCCGACCAGCCCTTCCTAGCAGCTGACGAAGCTGACGAACATCAGAGCCCACGCCGCAGGTCGGAGCCGGCGATTCAGCAACGTTGGCAAAGACGGCGCATGTCCACGGCAAGCCCAAGACGCCCGAATCAGAGATTGACGTACTTTACGAAAACCAACGGGGCGGGTTCCTGTGCGGGATACCCCTCTTCTCCTCCAAGGCGCTCGGTAACCTCGACCCGCCCCCGTGGACAAACTTTGCGCACAAGCCGAGCCCAACCGATATATACACGGCACAAGTGCCCGATCCCAGCTGGGAATGGGCCTGGCCCGAGTGGCGCATCAACTATGACATGGACGTGGACGAGGACGGCTGGACGTACTCGTTTGCCTTTTCCAGCAAGTTCTCATGGCATAAGGCGCGGTGGTGGAACTCATTTGTCCGGCGACGGGCGTGGATCAGGAAGCGGGTCAAAAAGAACGAAGGCTATTCCGTGCAGGACCAGTACATGCTGAATCCCGACTATTTCACGGTTCGGCCGTCCTCCGAGATGGCGAGGGACCGCAGTCCCAGCCGGGCTAGCACCGTCCCGGGCAGCAGAGCAAGCATGAGCACGGCCAACATGGAGAGTGCGGAGCCACCAGCCATTGAACATTCCGACGAGCTCTTGCGCGTGCTCCGCGTGTCCCGAATCGACAGGGAGAAGATCGAGGCCGTCGGCAACTATCTCGCGAACGCCAAGGAGGATTTGGAAGGTCTGCAGGCCATCATGCACGAGATCATTTCCCTTTTTCTCTTCCAGGCATCTCGCCGGGTCCTCCTGGCCAACCTGACTGAAGCCTACGACCAGTCGGTCGCCGAACAAAAGGCCGCCAAGGAGAGCAATCCAGAGCTGGACCGGAAGGTCGAGAACCTCGCTGCGGCCATCAAACACGCAGATGAGGAGATGAGAAGGCTCGAATACTGGAGCGATGTCAAAGGGATAGCCGAGGAAGGAGAGTCGAAAGCCGCCGTGGACCACAAGCAAGGGTGGGATTCAAAGACTTGGCAAGGGGTGGACAGTTCTGGCCCATCAGCGCCATCAGCTCCTGAACGCGAAACCAAGACACGGGATGGGAAGGAAGCTGAGGACGGCCAGTATCCTTAACGAATACTGTTTCACGTCGTAGTCGGTTTGCATCTAAGGATCCTCTTCGAGATGCCGGAGGGATGCCATTACGTTTATGTACCCTTCCAAGTCCTTTGTCATTGAGTCAGTCCTAAACTCGAGAATTCGAGGCTTTCACCTTTCTTCCCATCTCCAACCAATAATGAGAAAAAAAAAAAGGAAAACGAGTACACGGCACGGAGAACCCGAGCGAGATTGCTAAGTTCTGCTAAATCAGAAACTCAACACCCTTCACCCGGCTTCGATAGATGGAAACGGGCACACAGGTTACCGAGAATACCTGCTCGGCCATATCTGAATTGAACCTGTCACAATTCCCACGGGCATGAACGGCACGAATCCAGGTGGAAAAGAAATGGCGGAAAAAAAAAAGGGATGCTTTGCGTTTACTAATGAGGTACGGAGTATGTACTTTGGGTACGTACCTAGGCCACCCGGTCAAGAGTTGCTATTGGCACTGTGTAGGTGGCCTTCGGGCGATAACCGAACTGCTGTGTGCAGTGGGTCCCTAAAAAAAGTCCCTGAAGCGTACCATCGCGTTCCGAATCTCTTTGATCAGGGCGATGAGCGCTGCGGCCTGCAGTAACCTCCGCAGCATAGCAACCTTGCGCCAGCCCGGGACCCGGAAACGGCGCAAGCAAACCGGCTGAAACGACACAGACATGCCCCGACCATAGCTATGACCCTAGGTTCCGCGCTGCCATGGAGAGCGTGCTCGCCCCAGGGTCGCATCCAACAGCGATTTGCGCTCGCTGCGCCGAGGAACCCGCCCTTTGTCGGCTACGCCGCGCTCGTCGCCCGCGCCCAGTCCACTGCCTCCGACAAGACAAGGCCCGCGAGGCGCCTCCGTCCTCCTACAGAGCCGTCCGCCGATACCGATACCGCCTCGGCCCGCCCGCCGCCGTCGCTCGTCGACCGCCTCAGTCGCGTCCCCGTCCGGCCGCACGACCCCTATGGCTCCGTCGTCGTGAAGCCCGTCACGCAGTACCCCGACAAGCGCGAGAACCGGGAGGCACTGCTGAAGCATCACCGCGCCTACACGCAGCAGCTCCGGCTCGAGCAACGCCGGCCGCCGGGCCGGGGCGGCGACTGGCGCGCCGTGCTCAACAAGCTCGTAAAATGGACCCCCCCACACGAACGCCAGGGTCGAATCAAGGTCGTCATCCCGAAGCACTCGGTCGCGCTGCTCTTGTCCGATCACGAGCGGAACCTCTGGAACATCCGGTCGAGGACGGACTGTGACATGACGCTGTACCGACCCGCCGACGAGGCGGCCCCCTTCGACCCTTACATCGTCCTCAGCGGACGGCCGACCGCCATGACGGCTGCGGTCGACGACATCTTGAAGGTCAGCAAGGGAGTGACAGTAGTGAACCTGGACGACTTCCTCCAGGCCGGAGTGGAGAGCAGCCAGGCGGGCCAGCCCCCCACCGAAGGGTTGGACGATTCGGCCTTTACGGCGACCAGAGTGCTTCCCCACCAGATGTCGGTCCCGTGCCGGCCCTACAGGCTCAACGTGAGGGCGGACCAGATCCCGCGACCCGGCGAGTGGACAGCCCAGGCGTTTCAGCAGTACGTCGCGGCGCTGATTATGGGCAACCTGGACGCGAGCCGCGCGCGGGAGCTGTACCCAGATGGAGAGACGCACAAGGAAACCGTGGTGCGGCTGCTACACGCGGTCTTCAACGACCCGGCCGCTTCCGCGGCGGTGTCGCTCCCGGCGCTTAAGCTGGCCCTTCGGTACCTCACGGCGGCCGGCGCAACCCATGTCAAGGACGCCCAGGCGCTCTTCAACCGAGCCGAGGAACTGGGCTTGCGCGTCGACACCGACACTTACAACCTGATGGCCGAGACGTCGGTCAGGTCCAAGAACCTGCCCGCCTTTGAGAGCACCGTCAGCCAAATGGTCCGCCACGGGTACAGGCCAAACCTCGGCACATGGCTCCTCTTTCTTCGCCTCGTCGAGTCCGAGGAGGTCCGGCGGTACATCCTGCAGGCCATGGACACCAAGAGCTTCTTCCTCGACCCGACGGTCGTGAACGGGGTGTCGGGGATCATGGCTGACCACGACGCCTATCGCGCGATCCAGCAGGGCCAGAGTTTCGACGCCTTCATTGCCGGTCTGCGCGAGCTCTACGGCCCAGAGTGGCGGCTCGGCCTCCGCGCCGCCAACCGATATCTCGACGTCTTTGGACAGCATAGCAAATTCGGCGAGCTGCGGCAGCTCCTCGAGTACATGTTTGCGAGCGAGCACAGCAAACCCACCACGATATCGCTCAACACAGCCATCACGCGCTGCAAGCATCAGAGGAAGGTCGACCTAGCCGTTGACCTCGTTCGCATGTTCGACGAGCGCGGCCACCACGTGGCCGACCGGACCACGTTTCATCTCCTCTACGAGCTGGCCCGGAAGACGAGGAAACCCCACCTGCTCGGCGCCGTCTGGCGGTACGCCCACAGGGTCGGCATGACGAACCACCGCATGCAGGCGCATGGCACCAAGGTGCTTGCCGGTGAACGGGAGTCCACGCGCCTCACGGACCGGATCCGAGGCTTGTGGGAGGAGCCGCGTCGCTGTGCAATCACCAGACAGGAGTTTATGGAGAACCTCTTGCTGTGCGACTACAAGGATAGCCGTCCCGAGCTCAAGAAGCAACCACGAGCGACAAGCGGTCAAATCGAGGAACCCTGGAAGATGTCGCCCGGTGTTGTCACCTCTCGGGCTCCCTCGAACGGTGACACCATACCTCATGCAAACGTCAGCGCGGTTTCCCCGGAGAACGAACCGCGGGGCTCTTCGCAAACACCTGTTGGGACACAGCCTTCACCTTTCCAGGACATCCACCACGAGACTGAAAACCCGAGCAGGGCGGCGGCCGGGGCGGATATGCCGGCAGAGGGTATCAAGGACACCCCGCCTAACGCTCGTTCAGACGATGGTGCTCGGGGGGGAACCGGCCCGCAACAGACGCTGCTGTTGACTGCTGCGGAGAAGTACGAGCTCTACGCCAGAGCCATGTCCAAGACGGCCCGGCAGTTCGTACCGTCCGTCCGGCTCGGCGACTTTTTGCAGGAGGCGCTGGATCGCGACAGAAGCTTGCACAGACTGGCGCACAACGATGAGGCGCGCAACAAGGCATTGCAGGTTGACTTAGACCCCGTCAGGTTACCCATAGCGAAACGAAGAGGGCCGATGTTTGACGAAAATGGCCTGCTGAGGTGGCTCGCAGAGAAAAGGAAGAAGGAGGAGGAGGAGAAGGAGGAAGAGATGACTACCGCCGTGTCGCACAATGATCACGAGTCCGCGGACCGGGAAATCATTGATGTCCGTTGGACATATCAAGAGAACCCTAAAGTGGATGGGTCTGGAGGAGCAACCTCGGAGAGAGCGAACTGCGAGAGAGCGCCAGACTCAGGGGCCCTAGAGTCCAACCACGGCGCGAATGACGGAACGACAATTGAGAGGGTCTTCTGCAGCATGGTTGAGAGCCCAGACCATTACGGAGGACAAGGAATACTTGGGCAGCCTGCTGCTGGCAGGTTTTGAGACCTCAAAAGGAAAGGCAAGTCAGTCCGGATGTAAGAAAGAGCGAGAAAAAAAAGCTGGCAAGGGAACCAGTTAAAATACGCTTGTGACTATAGACCGTGGAATAACATTAGATGGGGCATGTATATCATCATAGCATCCTGAGGCAATCAACTCAATTTACTTGGCCATGACTCCCGTTGCCTTCAATTGAGCGGTCATAATGTCACGCTAGTCTTTTCGATGAAAGAACGATTTGGGGCTCATTGTGCCACCCACTGGTTCACCCCAATCTTAGCAATGAACCACAGCCGATCATGCTGTTCAGACGATAAATTGGCTAACTCAAAAAAAAGGGAGAGAAAGTAGGTCAAGAACGAGTTTTAATTCATTTCATGTCATTTTTTTTTTTTGTTTCAGACTTACCGCTTTTTCCAGCCCACTTCGCTCCTTCCCCCGAGACTCTTCATCATGTGCGCTCAAGGCATCTTCGTGTCCTCTTAACAATTTCCCAGAGTGGGGGAACTCTCTGCTTCCACACTCAACTTGGATCAAACAAACATCCAACCAATCCTCACGTTCGCTTGACGAGGACACAAACCAAGGCATGGCGTCAAATGAAATTGAGATATGAAGATAAGGGCACTGCCTGCAATGTAACAAGTATTCTCAACCATTCTGCCGTGGGAAATAGCACAGGAAACGTCGAAACACACTTATCCACATTGAAATCGACCCTCGCAAAACAGCAGACTGATGAGATTAGCAATCACTATCTACTAAAGTGTCTATACTACGCGAATCTCGAGCATGGCCAACGCGCTACGGACATCCAGCGTGGTTCCGGCCCAGCTCGGTTTCCTAGCCATCTACAACCCCAGCTTGGGCACGACCGACGAGACCGTCGATGACCAGATTGTCTACTATGCCTCGGCCAGCACCTTGTCGAATGCAAAGGAACGCCGCCGCCTCCTGCGCGCCGCCAAGGACGGCCGCCCAACCGACAGCATCTCCAGCGAGGAGCGCAACGAGCGTCTCAGGCAGATAGGCCTCGCCCAGGGCATGGTTGAGTTTGCCAGGAGCTTTTCCGGTGGCAAAGCCGTCGACTCGATCGACACGGAGCGCGCCCGCGTGGTGCTGCATGAGCTGGAACCGGGCTGGTGGATTCTCGCTGTGAGTTCTTTTCCCCTCTTCCACTCCCTCCCCCGTACTCTCTACCTATCATGGCCGGCCTCGCACTGAGACATGAACGAATTAAATAAACAAACTAGTCCATCGACCTCACTCGCCTCCCCCTTTCGCCAAGCAAGACACCAGCCACCCCTCCCACCTCATCTCCGCCGCCGGCTCAAGCCCGCGGCACTGCTCCTCAGCAAACCCGTCCTCCCGAGTACGAGTACTCGGCTCGTGAGGTCAAGCCGCCCGCCCTCCTGCTCCGCGACCTCCTCCGCGCCCACGCCCTCTTCCTCCTGCACCACGGCCCCTCCCTCTCCGCCCTCTACTCCGCCCTCCCGCGCCCACAGTTCGGCGTTGCCCTGGCTCGCTACTGGGACTCCTTCCTGCTCACCTGGAACGTCCTGCTGCACGGTAATCCGGCCCGAGACGTGCTGGGAGGCATCAAGGTCGCCGCCTCCGGTGAGCTGGGCATGGGCGTCGGCGAGGAGGACAGGGGGAGCGGGGAGCGCGAGGTGCTCGAGGGGATGGCGGGAGGAGCGGTGGCCGGGTTGGTCGATCTGGTCGTCGGGAGGTTTGGCGATGCGGGCGCGGCCGAGAAGGAGGGAACGAGGACATGGCATGCCGGCGGTGCGGGGAGCGGCGGGAGCGAGCACCAAAGGTGGCTTGGGCAAGGGACCGACGTTGGTGCGGAGGATGGGGCCGTGTTTCTGGGCGTAGGGGCACTCTCGAGGCGGTCACTGCGCGCGGTCACTGACTGGATGGAAGACGTGTATACGTGGGGCGAGAGCGCGTATGGCGTTGCTGATGCTCCAGCAGCGGCGGGATCACGGGTAAAGAGACGACGGCGGGGCGAGAGGAGCGGCGGTGTCGCCAAAGCGTCCCCTTCTGGGGTGGGTAGTAAGACTCAGAAAAAAGAGAAGGGTGAGCCTGGGGAACCGGAAACGGGCGGTGACGCCAGCAAGGCGGATCGGAATGACCACACAAAAACCTCGGCCGAAGGCGGCGAAGTCGCCGGTGGCATGGACAAGATGCTGAGCTATCTCAAGTTTGGGTACGGCACGTACTGGTCTCTGGGAACCACCAGCCCCCCAAGCAACTCAGACGCCGGCGATGAATCAGCGGCGGACTCGGCCGCTGCTGAAGATGCGCTCGGCCGGGAGTCCTCGCGAGCCCTTGATGATGGCTACTTCTTGCTTGGGCTAGAGGAGCCAAAGGCAGACCCAGAGCAGCCAGACCGCCCATTACAGGGTGGCCCAGCAACGCCGCGGACCGTCACAGTCGAGCTTGAACCCGAAGTCTCCAGACAGAGGGATCCGAACAATGCCCGGTCGCCGGACCCTGACGCCCCACACACTTCACAGCCAAGGACAGCCCAGTTACGTCCCGTCATCTATATACACAGACCCTTCATATACATTCTGCTTTTTCAGCCGACCGGCACCGTCCTCCCCAGCTGGGAAGAGCTCTCTCGATCCCTCCACTCGCAGCTCACTACCCTCCACAAGCCCCTCCTCAGCTCAACCGCCTACCGGCCGGAGAAGCCCCTTCCGGCGTCGCTCCAGAGCGAGATCTACGACCTCGTCTTTGATCCCAAAACACTCACAATCCACTCGACCATCCCCAGCATCCCCGACCCGGTCTTTGTCGCCGATTCCACCCCTGGAGGGCTCTTTGGCCCATCACCACCGCCGCCACCGCCGCCCAAATCCTCGCCAACAACAGCACCCTGGACCCGCGTGGAAGCGCTCAGCACGCACAATCAGATCCTCAACATGTTTGCCGGTTCGCGCGGGGAGGCGGGTGCGTTGGAGCGGACTTGTAAGACGAGCCGCGGGTGGTGGGTCGTTTGGAGCCGCGTCCTCGAGCAGGGCCAAACAGCCGGGGCGGACAGGCGATCGCCTTCGCCCGGCGGGTCGGATGCGGGTCAGGAGGGCGCGAATGACGGGGATGGATCTGGATGCGGCAGCGGCCCAGCGGTGGGCAAGGAGATCTTCCTCGTCCGGCGAGCGAGCGACCAGGGCGCCGGCGCCGGCGTCCGGAGCGTCGGCGCGGCGTCGTATGTCGGCGGCGGTGCCTCGGCGGGGTGGGCGGAAGGGGCGAGCCGCCTGGCGCAAGGCATCGGCGTCGATACGAGAAGGTACATTGAGGGGCTGTTGAGTCTTAACCGGTGAGCTCATGAACGAGCTATGGAGATACTAGTAAAAGGGGGGATCGAATGACGACTGTAGGAGGGCAAGCTTAGGTCAAGTCATGATTCATTCCTCGAAAATGCCTCGAATTTACCATGGGGTGTCACGACCATCACATCGGTTCGACAGTTGTGGTTTTCACGTCAAACAAGCGAGTCAGGTGCCATCATGTAAATGAGCAGTCCAATTTTCGGTACCGCGCTGTTTCTTTGTAAAATATGTACAACGAATGAGAAGTCTATCAGCCGGACGAAAATACCGGCGCCCTGTTTTCCATTTTGTTTGTTTTCCTGGCTCCATGCCTAGGAGCGATCCGGATGAAAAAAAGAAACGATGTACCAGAAATGTAGCTGTGATTTTTGCCGTTCTGTGCCTCCGAGAGAAAAAAAAGAAAGGGTATATCCTTGTACCACCACGTCTGGAACTGGTAAAGCAGAGCAAATTGGGATCACATCATAACGCCCGGTTGGGAGGATGAGATCATCCAAATCACCAACTCGCCGCTGTCCCGGAATGCGCGGAAATCAACTCCACCCGGGAGGATATCGCCCTCAGAAAAGAAAGGGAAGAGATGAGGAAATGAAGGGCTTATTCGTTGAAGTACCACTCAACCTGGCCCCGACCAAGATCAAGCGAGCCGAAGAGCTCGAGGAAGAGCTTCTCGGAAACATCGATGTCGTTGGGGGCGCAGCTCGGGCACTTGTCGTGGACGACGGCCTGGGCCGTCTTTCCGTTGGCCTTGACGGTGATGGTCTTGCCGCACATGGGGTTACCGTTGGACTGGGCACCCATCAGGGACGAGGAGACAGCGACGATGTTGTCGGAGTTGTCCTTGCCGCTGTCATCGACGCCGCAGGAGCCCATGCCGAGGGCGTAATAAGTGATCTCACCACTGCGGGTGTCCTGGCCGCCTGATCCACTAGATCCGTCACCGCCAGGAGCTTCAGTGGGCGGTGCGGACGATGACGCAGGCGGCGCCGCAACGCTGGTAGTGCTGGGGCTTGGCTCGGGGCTGGGCGATGGGGACTGCGGAGGCGGCGGCGGCGCCTGCGACGTCGGGGGAGCTTGCACCCTGGTCGAGGTCGTCGAGCTTGTCTCAGGTTCCTGGATGAAGACTCCCGGGCTGGCCGCGGGCGTGGTCGAGGTCAAGAAGGTGGTGCTGGCCGGCTTGGTGCTCGGCATGACCAGCTCGGTGGTGGTGTCGTCAACGTAGGCGGTGACCGTCTCGTAAACCGTCTCGGTCACCCAGGTCGTGACCACGCCCCGCTTGTTGTGGCTGTGCTCCTTCCTGCGGTGCTGGTGGGCGTGGCCGTGGCCGTGGGGCTGCGCGGCAGCGAGCGAGGCCAAGAGGCTAGCGACGAAAACAGTTGACTTCATGATGATTGAATGCGTCTAACTTGGCGGGTATCTGATGTGAATGCTGTGCCGCGTGGGAAACACGTGCGTGGTGTTCCAGCCGGTGTATCAGAACGTAAAATGAAAGTAGATCAAAATCCGGTAAAGAGCAATGAATGAGGGTCGAATGCTCTTGAATTGTCGTGCGGAAAAGTGATTGTTCGCGGTGCCGAAGATCAAAACTGCCAAAAGGAAGGTTGGGCTCGCTGAGCCAGTTCAATGAAAGGAATGAATGTTGCCTGTTGCTGGTGGTTGGTACAGACAAGAGGATCAAGAACCGGCGAGAAGAGGGAGCAGGGAGGACTTTTAAAGTTGTCCGACTGGCGGCACAAAACGAGAGTGGACTGGACGAAGAAGCCTGGACTGTTCTTGGAGCCAGAGCTCGTGGGTCTGCCCTGACTTGACGTCCCACTATCCCGACCCCTTGCAGGAGTACGGTGGCGTTTCTCAGTCTCTGTTAAGAGAGACCATCCCCTGAGCCACATGGCTCAGCTCATCTCCGTGCGTTTCAAGGGTAGCGGGCAAACAGGCTTGGCAGGGGTACCGTGTAGCGCTCCCACCTCTTCGTTAGTGGCGCTGAGCCTGGCGCGTCCGAGGTTCGCCAACCAAAATAGCGCCAGGGGCCCGTTCCTTGCAGCTGGGCTGCAAGGCACGACCAACGAGAAAGATCCACATCCCTGTCATTCCAGGAACAGAGTGCCCACGGTCATCCGAAGCGGAAACCAACCCAGCCAATGGGACGTTTGGCCGGTCGGAAACACTTTGGTCTGGCCCACTGGCCAGGCTCCCAAGCAAGTTCCATGACCACATCAACTCGCCTGCGTGCCTGACGAGTTCGATCGGCTGTTGACAGAGTCAGGGTGGCGACCTCTGTGGGCGCTGGAGCGTTGTCCATCCCATGAGGACGATTGTGGAGTATGGAGTCGGCGTGGGAGCTGGACAGATGAAACCGTTCATCCGAGAACTGCCGGCACGGGATGGGACGACTCAAGACTTGGGGTACGACACCCACAGCACGCACCACACTGCGTAATCAAGCCATGAGAGATTCCGTTCTTCGACATGCCTGGCGGCTGATTTTCCGGCAGATGCGTTTTTACTCTCTTCATAGCCGTGATCCAATAGATTTGCAGCGACAATTTTGCACTTGGCAGTGTCGACATCCACAAGGGTTCAATCCAAACCCCATTGTTTGCTCGAGTCTGATGTGTCGCGCCGTGCGTTATAGGGCTGGCTTCGGGTGGTGTGGGACCGCGGGGTCGTTGGGGCTTCTCTGATCGAAACCCGACTTCTCGGCGCTGCACACGTGTTCCTAGCGTACGGAGTACTTCGTAGGGCAATCCCCGTTGAAGCTGCGCCTTGTGGGCCCCCGTCGAGCGTTCGAGCCCTCGCCGGCATTGGCCTATTTGCCTCTCGCCTTCCCCCAAGCATTCGGTCCGAGATTCGAGGTGCGTCATCGATGATCTGGGAGAGTTTCGAGTCATTATTTGCGGGTAAAGGTGTAAAGGAACAAGCAGTCTCTGCTAAATACAGGTCGATCCTCGTCCTCGATCTCAGTCACGGTAAAGGTTTTCCTGGCGGCCTTCAGAAATTGCATATCGGCCCTACGCCTCTTCTTGAAGCAGAAGAAAATGGTGGCGGATGGTTCCACTGCCAACAAGTCCTGCAGAGTTTGCAGAAGCAGTGGGAAAGCGGGTTCAAAGTAGACGCAATCTGCAGCGAGGATGATGTTGGGCTTGTGTTCGAGAACTTCCTGCGAAAGCGGTTCGCCCCTACATCGACACCTGGCGTCAGAACATAACGGGGTCCAAGACACAACCCTGGCTCGCCCAACTGACGAGGGTACGACACCTCACTGTTTTTCTTCTGATCTGAGCCTGGGTGATCCGCTAGCAGCAGGAGCCATTCACACAAACTGCGCTTGGCACTTTGCGGGGAAGTGCACACGATGTGTATGTTATGTATGTACCTGGAGGGGATGGATGGGGGGTGTACGTGTGTGTGTGTGTGTGGGGTATGTCAGGGTAGGCACAGTACAAGCTGTCAGCACTCACCAGTTGAGCACTCTTGCTTTGACCCGGTCTTCGAGTCCGTTCAGTGAGATATTTTGTCGCATCAGCGGTTCCATCTCCACCATGTCGGTAAGGTACAATGGGTGGTCGAGTCTGGCACAACCCTTGGCCACAGTGAGCCCAACAACCCCGCCGCCAGCGCCGAGTTCGAGTCTATCAATGAAACGATCGGTCAGCCGCTTTCAAGTGCAGGAGCATATCGCCTCACAGCACCAAGAAAAAAATACAAACAAAATTGAAATCATAAGTCAAAATCATCTCATCCCCCGCAAAAAAAGAGAAAAAAAGAAAAAGAAAAGAAAAGAAGAAAAAGAAAAGAAAAGGGGAAAAATCTACAAGATTAGATAGATGGAAGAAACAGGGCGATGCGAGCTACAGCAACGGAACTGTGGCCTTGGTCAAAAGTGTAAGAACAGGACTGACATTCTAGCGCTTTGCAGTCTCTCCCGATGGTAGCGCAGCATGTGTTTGGCCAGCACCATGCCGGCGGGCCAAAGCTGGCCGCCGCATCCCGACTTGAGGTCTTCATGGAGCTTGAGTGGTTCGCCAAGGAGGCCCGAAAAGTCCACTTCTGTGGTTCCTGCCGCCTTGTACTCCGGGAGCGGTGCGAGGTCCTCGCCGAAGGCAAGTGGCGAGAATTCGGGCGACGGCGATCTCTCCTTGTCGTCCATTGCGCAGCGGTTGCCGAGGGGTCGGGCAGAAGAGAGCCCGAGGGTGGCGGTCGGATGTCGAAATTTTTTGTGAAGTTCCGTCGGAACGGTTGGGCTGCGCCTGCCCGCTCCGGTGTGCCGCTGCGCCAGCCCACCGAGTCTCGGTGTTTCCACCGAGTCCACATTTAATCGTTATGCTATCCGTTTCTTCGATTGCGGGTCCTCCTCCCCGCAGCAGCGTCGTCATGTGAAGAACCAACACGTCCATACTGAATCGTCGAACATGCGACGCCATGCAGTTGGAACTGCCGTATACCTATCTCTGTCTTGCACCCATTACATAACAGATCTCTGTCACGAGGGTTGACTGGCCCTGTCTTCTTTCCCACTTTCTGTTCTTTACCCATCTTCTTTCTACCCGCCGAGGTGCCTGGTGGTTGCTACTGGAATATCCATTCAGCATGTGGTCCGGCAGGTATGAAGATGCACGCCCAGTGAGACGCAGGTATGCCGTTCACTTGGGAGCAATATCTATGCTGTCCGCCATCTACCTAGCTCTGCACCTCTTCCACGACTGAAATCCTCATGATCGACGAGATTCTCTCTCTACAAAGTTCCTGTCGCCATAGTTCACCGATGGTGTTGTTGCCGGGTCCGTCCATCATAAGGTACTCCCTGAGAAAGAAGAAGCGACGTCAGGGGCGTCAGATTAGAAGGCTGGGAGCACTCCTTGGCCAGGTTCGCGACCGGATGCGCAAGGTTAAAAGAGGCAAGGGACAATCTATGGTTTCTGTACGTATCAACAGCCAGCCAACTATTTTTCGGCTGAACATCCCAACCATGCCGGTTAGTGAAGCTCTTCTGAGATGCTGTCCTTCTCTTCCCCTCACTCGTTGTCATCGTATCTTCTTGTCGGGTTCTCAAAGCTGTCCATGCCACAGGGACCTCCTATTCTGGGTCGTTAACCAGACCTAGAGAGTGCGTGTGACCATGGTATTATGGTTGCAGCCTGGGCTATGGTCTCCTTGCTTCTTGTAAAAAGGCTCTCTGCCGCCAGGCCGGGGTGTCGTTTCCAGTAAACCTCCGGAGTGGCTCTCAATCGACAGCGATTCCCGGCGGTTGCCCGGGGGCTCTTATGCCAGACGATGCCGAGCCGTGAGGTGTGAACCCTCTGTCTTTCTTGAGTCTAGTCGCCGCAGATACCTCTGGGCCGACAGCATTAGGGACAACTCCGGAGGTCCTTGTTGAACCTGGGCCCGCGGCTTGAGGTGCCTCTGCGGAAGAAAGCCTTCGATTTCGACACGTTTTCTCGTCTATCCGCGATTCTGTCGTCCCCTGGGGAGCTTTTCTCGTTCCGGATGCACCCATACATTCTCGAAGCTGTCCGATGCCGTAGTGAGCTATTACGCAACCATGACTGATGACACCCCAGCTTCCTGTTTGGATATCCTTTGATGCGGCCATCCTTCACTTCAGTGGTCAGACACCTCCCGCCAGTTCAGGCATACGGCCATCACAGCGTTTCCTTTCGGTTCATTGCAACCGACATAATAGGCTTCGCGGGGGCGATATGCTTCGATATTGCCGTGGGTGTTCACTGTCTCGCAGCTAACCAGACTACGATCGTTCTGAATGCGGCGCGCGGAGCCGTGTTGTCCTCCTCAGAATTAAGAGGCACAGTCAGGATTGACTACAGACCCTCCTTTCCCGTTAGCACCGTCATAGCTTCCCGTCTCGCACTTCCCGCCGGCTCTTTGTTGACAATAGCACATGAAAGATGTACGGGTGTTCCTTCCGATGCCGCCAGTCGACCGAACTCGCCCTAATACTCCGCGATACCTCCTCTAACAACTTAACACTGACGGGATTCCCCGTCGACGTCCACGGCGGTGAAACAAGCCTCTATGCACAAAATATCCTCACGCTTGTCATTGCCCCAGAGAAAAATCTTTCCCTTCGACTTTCGTCCCACGTTATCAGGCCCTACAGAATGTCCTCGGCGTGTCTCTGACCATATCGTGACCATGGACCAGGGACAGGGTAAGTAGTTCCCTTAGCTCCATCACCGAGAGGAGGCACGATATTCACGGGCTGCAGGGCCAAGTTTCTCCGGATCTACCCCAGCAACGGCCGCTGTGCCGCGGAGGCAAGACTCTCCAGACGCTCCCTATCCCTCGTCTGCATTGCGAGAGAGGAAGACTCTTCTCAGTTAAGAGTGAAGGACAGGAAGAGAGAGGTACGGCACCGGTGGCAGGTGTATGTAGAGACCGAGCGAGCAGCCTAGCTGATTGACGATCTTCCGAAATGGACGCATGATCATACACCAGTATTCCTGTGGCTCGAGGGAGCGATGCAGACGACCTGGAAACACTTGAGCCTGACATTCTTCTCCTCACCGAGTTCTCCGGCCGAGCTTCCCTCAATCAGCCGCCGACCAGGAGAGGCTCAACGACTAGCGGAATCTTTTTTTTTTTTTTTTTTCCCGGGGGGGGGGGGGGGGCGGGCTTGATCCCAGAACGTCTCCACACGGGCGGTGCGACTGCAGGCTCGACTATACCCGTTCCAAGTTCTCTCGGCATGGGGAATCGTCCCGCGCACGGCTCCAAGACACATGGTGGCGGCGGATCCTCGCGGGTGTCTCCAAAATCTGCAATGGCGGCACAAGCTGATATGCAACGGCGATAAAGGTCCTAGAGGAGAACATTGTGTCTTCTCTGGCGCTGTCACACATTCAATAAGGGAGAGAGGTCGAAGGAGGCGGAGGAAGAGGCATCGGTAGCGCGGTCTCGGTTTCTATCTAGCTCTGGCTCGGTTGGTTGGACGAGGAAGGAACGGTGAGCGGGAATGAACGGGACGGACACAGGAGATTCAATCAGGGGGATTGTCGCTGCGATTCGAGTGATTTCGGTAGAAGTATGCTGCCTTCTCATAAGCCTCACACCAAGAAATCAACAAGGAGTATGGGGTCAAGATGTACGGAGTCCGAAATACCTAGCTCAGCGCCGTAACCAGGGGGTGTTTTACTTCCGGCGATGGTGTAGCAATCAATTTAGATTGGACAAGGCGTCTTTGATCTGACAATCTCCACTCAGATGAATAAGTATATTCTTAGTCTTCTAATATTTCTTTGTTTTCTTTCCATCTCTTTACGTGGGTTGTCTTAGTCTCTTCTAATTGATTGTGTGACGGTCGGTGACAGACGTGCCCGTTTGTTGGCAAGATGGAGAGAGACTTTTGTACGGAGGCTTATGTGCTGTTGTTTCCCGTGATTTGCGTCAGGAGATCTCCAGGAGTTCCCCCCCACCCCGATCTTGGCACACTGTGGCAGCCCGATTTGGCAATTGAACAGCCGGCCAGACCTTTCGCTGGCTGAAAGCTGGGTCGCAGGCGCAGACAACGATCACGCAAGGATGTGGGGCCTATCATGGCTTCGTGTTTATCACCCGAGGCACGAGTGTATCGTTGCCATAGTGTCCACTATTTCTTCCTTACATCTAACACATATAAGTTACTGTTTACGTATGCAGATAGAAGACATAGGTACGTACAAACACGTACCTAGCAGAACACGTTTAGGTGGGAAAGTGTACTCGTGAGAGGGAGGGTAATACTCGGTAAACACTTGCATCCGTAGTGGAGATTGGGAAAGGGTATTTGCCCCGTGTATGTAACTTCAAGATGTTAGGTAGGCAAACCCCACTGAAGCCCTCAAAAGCGCTCTCTGCCTTGCCACACGCAACGAAGAGCAAGAGCCGCTGATATCGGGATCCTTCTCAGTTGCCTATTAGTACAGGATATAGTAAGTAAATGTGCCTGGCGTCCCGAACAGGCCAGTTCAGCTGCTGGCATTTCTGCCGGGCTGGAAGCTTAGCTCTCTCTCTCTAACACCCGGCATCTCTGAGAAACTGGTCACACTGTAGGCGTATACTTCTTTCTTCACCGAGTCGGATGAACTTGGTATGGGGGTAGATCGCTGGCAAACACTACAAACCCTGGGGGCTGTTAAGCGCGGACGATAACCCGTTCCGGCCCTGGAACCCTCGTCTGCTTCGCCTTGTCAGCGCTGCACGATCACGCCCAGGCTCGGTTGCCACGCCAAAACGAGCACGTCGCAGGCACCGCCCGCTCCCGCCAAACCCCGCTCCACCACCACTTGAATTTGCTCCGTGCACGAGCAACACAAACCGCCCAGCGAACCGGCACCGGCGACCGAAGGGAAACCTAGAGAGGCACAAAGGGCGAGGAGAGTCTTTGGCGGGGTTGCACCACGACACATCAAATTCCACCAGGGGCGTGACCAATCCATACGGTTCAACGTCATTCACGAAGCTAGCTACTCAGCTTCAGCACAGCCGCCGAGAATTTTTTTCGGCTCGATCGCTGTCTCTCTGCCTGCCCTTCACTCACTTTCCCACGACCAAAACCACCCCTCCACCCCACTGGTAGCTGCGCTGCTGCCGAATCGCATTTCCACACCACATCACCATGGGCCAGACACTCTCTGAGCCCGTTGTCGAAAAGGTACGTTTTTTTTTGCTCCCTGACGAGCCGGGCCCAGGCCGTGTGCTGTGTCTGTCGGGCGTGTTCTGCCTGGAGCGAGCGCCGTGGCTGCTCGGCTGCCCCTCCCTGCCTCGCGACCCGCACGCTGTCGCTCTGCCGAACTTGCTTTCGCGGCCGGGCTCTCCATTTCGCGCCGCCGTACTCGCTCAGTCGATGCCGTCGATATTTTTTATTTCTTCCCTCGTGGCTCCTTCTGCGGTGTTCCGACCCGATCCTCGAGAGCCGAATGGTCGCTGACAGAGCGGTCGCTACCTCTCTAGACATCAGCTCATGGCGGGGACGAACGGCTCTTCTACGGCCTGTCGGCCATGCAGGGCTGGCGCATAAGCATGGAAGACGCGCATACGGCCGTATTGAACCTGCTTGAGGATAACCCCAAGGCCGCCAAAGAGCACCCTTCGAAACTCTCCTTCTTCGGCGTCTTCGATGGTCACGGCGGCAGTAATGTCGCTCTCTTCGCCGGCGACAACATCCACCGCATCGTTGCAAAGCAAGACACTTTCAAGGCGGGAAATTACGAACAGGCCCTGAAGGACGGCTTCCTGGCCACAGACCGAGCCATCTTGAACGGTATGATAATGCCCGGTCATCCCGGAGTTCTCGGGGGATTTCGCGGGGTGGCAGAGCCAGGGCCCTTGCGGCCGGCCCCCACCACCACCATCACGGGTATATCGTCTGAACTAGCAACGACAACCACTGATATACTTCTTCTCGAGCAGATCCCAAATACGAAGAGGAGGTCTCGGGCTGCACTGCTTGTGTGGGCTTGATCACCGATGACAAGATCTACATTGTTGGTTACCCCCTCCCGCAATTTTTTTTCCGCTGGGGGGGCCCAATCTCATCCCGCGCGCTCACTTCGTCAGACATTGCTGACCACACAACGATGCTGTAGGCAAACGCCGGCGACTCGAGGAGCGTTTTGGGCGTCAAAGGCCGAGCCAAACCTCTGTCATTCGACCACAAGCCCCAAAATGAAGGTGCGACGGCTACCGCACTCTCTGCCGAGATCCGAGTGAGCGCCTCGTTGCTAACCAGGTGCTGCGTGGGGCTGTAGGCGAGAAGGCACGGATCACGGCTGCGGGCGGTTTCGTCGACTTCGGACGCGTCAACGGAAATCTCGCCCTGTCGAGAGCCATTGGAGATTTCGAGTTCAAGAAGAGCGCCGAGCTCGCACCAGAGCAACAGATCGTCACAGCCTACCCCGATGTCGTGGTGCACGAAATTTCCGACGACGACGAGTTCCTCGTGATTGCTTGCGATGGTAAACTAGCTAGCCTACTCCCAAACCCCCTACACGTCTGCATCACTACTGACACGCATGTTCTGCCAGGTATCTGGGATTGCCAGTCCTCTCAGGCCGTGATCGAGTTCGTCAGGCGCGGGATTGCTGCTAAGCAAGACTTGGACAAGATTTGCGAGAACATGATGGATAACTGCCTGGCGTCCAACTCAGAGACAGGCGGTGTGGGCTGCGACAACATGACCATGATCATCATTGGCTTCCTCAAAGGCCGGACCAAGGAGGAATGGTACGAGGAGATAGCCAGACGGGTTGCCAATGGTGATGGCCCTTGTGCTCCTCCCGAATATGGTAGGGATACGCCATCCCCTTGAAGCGCAGTTGTCATCACCATCTCTCCCTCCCTCCCTCTATCCTTACCAGTCCGATATACTTGCCTTTCCTCCCCTCTGGTCCCCGACGCTTGCTCTGTTTGGTGTGTCGGTAACGCCGCTTGTCCTTCGAAGTTGCCGGTCCTTTTCTGGTTAGTCTCGTCACTAATGCTCGTCTCTCCTCAACTACAGCCGAGTTCAGGGGGCCAGGTGTGCACCACAACTTCGACGAGAGCGACAGCGGTTACGACCTTGAGGACCAAAAGCAGGGCAAGAGCTTTGGTATCGGCGGCTATAAGGGGCGCATCATCTTCCTGGGGGATGGCACCGAGGTCCTGACCGATTCGGACGACACGGAGATGTTTGACAATTCGGAGGAGGACAAAGACCTTGTTAGCCAGGTCTCCAAAGGCACATTGCAAGGGGGGAATGCTTCGGAGGCGAAGGCGGACACCCCGGCGGATACTGGCTCGTCATCATCGCAGCAGCAGCAGCAGCAACCGGAGCAGCCGCAGGCGGAGACAAAGGCGCCCGGGAACAACAGCGCGGATAAACAGAAGAGTGGGTAGGCATGACGATTGAACGGAACTTTGTGACGGAAAGGAAGGGGCGGGCGAGGTACAACCCCGAGACACGAGATTTTTCTTTTATACCAACTTTACCGGAAGAAGCATGATGATCATACTATACCATACCATACCCAAGCCGTACCAAACCAGCCTAGCACATATCTCATGGTTGCATGCCGGTCTAGGGGGTTGGATGGGTGGGATGGGCTGGATGGGTTGGATGGGGTCGGGCCGGGCCATCAGGGCACGGAGAGGAATGGGAAGGGGAAACTTCAGTGCAAGGAATGGTGTTTCGAGGCTGGCTTTGTGATGGAGAGGAGAAGGGGCTGGGATGCTCGGATTGTGCTTACTTTGGCGGTCCTATCTTGCGCCCCTAGCCTGCTTGTCCCTTTCTCTCTCCCTCTCTCCCTCCCTCCCTCTCTCTCTCTTTCTTTCTTCATTTGTTGAGAGACTTCCTTTTTGGTCAATTTTATCGCTGTCTGCATCTTCTCCCGCGTTTATCCCTTAGTTCCTCTTGCTTCCATTCCATTGTGATGCTGCCGTGCTGTGTGCTGTACATCTTCCTGTAGTTGCTCTACTCGGACGACAGATGACATTTTAAGCAAACGGGATCTGGCCAGTACTGATATCATACTGTGAGGCACCTGAGACCGAGCTGTTCAGTCACTCCCATCAGGTCCCTGATTCCGAACAAAGAGCTCGGCAGCAACTCCCCTCTGTTCTGTAGGGCTTCGATACGCCGTAAGAGTCACTTGGAATAACTGAAGCGAAAAGGTACATCGGTCCGCTAGACAATTTGCTAATCGGCAACGAAATCATTGTTGAGATACGCAGGGTTGTTTAGCGTAAATCGTTGGATATATGATAGGACAATAAAAGCATCAGTGACAATGCTCAAGAGAACTTTGGTTCTCAGCGTCCACTACGCACGACCTCGACCCAGAAGCCTTTGACTCCAGAAAGAGCAATGCGGCCCTCCAATCTCCCATTCACCCCTTTCCCCCACCCCCAAGGCAGTAAAATCCCGACAACTCACTACCTAACCACCTGCCTGACCGGTGATGAATCTGATCAGGGACCCCGACCCAATTTTGCCCCATAACTTGAGAAAGCCGCTCCATATATCGGCAGCCCGTCCGAGCACGGACGTGGCTTGAAAGCTGATCATAAAATACTCACAGATACATCAACAGACGAAACAGAACTGACAAAAGAAAACGGCAAAAGAGATATCCGAGTACGTGGCAAGCCCGTGTTCCAAGAGCAAATAATGAAAGGAGAAAATGACAACAAGGATCCGATCAACGGAGTAGCAAAGAAAGCCAAACAAATTGGCAAGAGATTCAGTGTCGGAGGAAAGTTGGTCAGACTTCAATCTCCATCCTCGCAGCGATATCCTCGCTAACGCCTCTGATGGAGCTCCCACTCCTCCTCCGCTGGGTGTCATCCTCTTCCTCTTCTTCGCTGACGTCCATGGCAAAATCTTCTCCCTCTTCGTCATCCTCTTCGTCGTCATCGTCGTCGTATTGACAGTTTACATCGCCGTCAGCGTCGCGGTTCCAGACTAAACCGTCGTCCATGTCATCGTCGCTCGCTGTGATGCGTTCGGCGAACTTGTCTCCCAACCAGTAGCGAGCTCGCTTGTTGGCGCCCAGGTCGTCCACGTCGTCGTCCGCGAGTCCAGCCAGGCTGCGTCTCGTCCTGCGCGCCATGGCAGAGTGCCCCGTCACCCGAGGGCTGTGGCTCATGACGGGTACTCCCCGGACATAGAGGTAGCATACCCTCTTCAGCGCCTTGTTGAAGAAGAAATAGTGTAACGCCCAGATGGCGCCCTCTTCTTCGTCGAACGGGTCATCGGCTGGTTGGTATGAGAAGACGGTGCAGTCCTTGAGGCTCATTTCCTTGTCGATCATGGCCCACATCTGCGGGCCCCATGGAGGAGCCGTCGATACGCCGGTATTGAAGTCGGTCGGTTTCGCGGGGGAGCTGCGTGGTATGGCGACGTCGAGGAGCGTCGATGTGGGCCGGACGCTGCTGAGTGTGCTGTCAATCTGCGTCATGACTCGGCGGAGCACCCGCTCGCGCTGAAAGTCAGCCGGTCGCAAGACGTGGGAGAAGTCATAGTCCGGGTGTGATGCGTTCAGCGTCGCAATTAGGTAGGCAAATGTGCGCCGGTTCGAGATCTCCTCCAGCGACCCGAACGGCGAGGAGCGACTCAGATTGAGGCTCGCAGCCATCGAGTCACGCTGGGGCGGCGAGAGGGAGGCGCCGAACTTGAGAAGCGCGGCATGCTGCGATTGGAGAGATTGTTGGATGTTCTTATACAGCTTCTTGTCGGAACCGGCAGCCTTGGTCGTATAGAGGTCGCAGCTGCCTGTGACATGGCAGTCGGGCGTGTCGAAATTGAGCGCGCTCGTCACTACGTCAAATGATGGAAGTGATAGGTACTAATCGGGATTCGGTAAGCCAGTCTGCCGCTGGGATGTTGTAGAAAGCTCATGGATAGTACCTTCATCTTTGCTGCGGAGGTTGAGTGCACGAAAGTATGGTGGTTGCGGGGCGTGCCACTTGGTCATTCGGGGGTGATCATCCAGATATGGGCGGTGACGTCGGTGTGCGGCACGTCGCTTGCAGCGCACAGAACGCAGGGATTCTCAGACCCAGGCGCTGATGCCCGTAAAACCAGGTGATGTTTAACGCGATGTTTCGCGATGTTGAAGGTGTACGAAAGTCAGCGTTGGAAAAGCCGGCGCGATGATTGGAGGTGCTATTGAGGCGGTCGACTGGAATCAGCGGGGAAGTTTGCAAGCTTGGCTGCAATCATTGAACCAAGGGGTGAACAGAGCCAAGAAACGTGGGGTGGGCGCCAGGATGCGATGGGCCCGGGGAGGGCTCTGGGCCTGTCGATGGAGTCACGAGTGGGCAGTCGAGAGGTTGAATGGGCGACAGGGGTGATTGACGGGAGACGAGGTGACGAAAGCAAATGAGTCGAATGGATTGCGACAGCTGGGGCGGTTGTCGGTCGGTCATGGCGCGCATGAATGAATCGCAATCGGCTGTAGCCTCGTGTCGCAAGCCTGCACATCCGCGGCCCATCTCTCCCAGAGGCGGTCTTGGCCCGGCCTAGCTTCTAGCGTGATCCTGGTTTCGAGAACAGCACGTCTATGGACGGGATCGGCAACCCCTCTCCCCCCCCCCCTTCTCGCAAAAAGGTTCGCAGCACTGCTCCGGCTTTGATGCTGTGAGTGATAAACGAATGAGATGGCCCAGAAACCCCACGAGCATTCATTTTTTTAAATGCTGAGGGAGCAACCTTAAAAGAGCCTGGATCACGACCTGCGATCATTCCCGTTCGCCCACGCGGCGATAGCTCGTGCGACAAGAGTAGGCGCTTGTGCTGGCAGGATCGGATGACGTCGGATGTGTAGAAGAGAGGAGGAAGTCGGTCCTTGATCGCTGAACTTCCATCTGCGTGGCTGCGATGCCCCCTTGAAGATGTTACGATGCTGCGCGCGGCTCCGCTGGGCCTTTAATAGGCCTAGCACTGGTGGTCTCTTTATCTACAATGCCCATATCTAGATTCTGCGAATACTGCGAAAGGAGTTTGCTCCCTCCTGATGGGTATATGTAGTCTGACCCCTTCCACCGTTTGTCTCGTAAGGCAGGGCCTTCCAAGCGTCGTTGCGATCCGCTCAATCCCGTAACGCCAGTAATGCCCGTAACGCCGTGTCACCTCGAACTTGTATGTCGTCGCTTGTCGGTTCGGCTTTGCCGTCAGAGTGGTATCATCCAACTGCGGCAAAGGTCACAAAAAACCCCCTTCCTTGAGTGCGTTCTTGATCTGTTCCATCTCCTGTATCGCACGTGTCAATATGAATCAGTCATTGCACCAGTAACGATATCGTCCACCGCAGAACTCGAGCAGTCGTCGCCAAGCAGACAAAGAGGATCGATAAGGGTCCAGCGTCGCTGTTCCTCTACATGATTTTTGTGACTTCGTCCTCAACCTGAGTGGGAAGTCGGCACGTCAGCGCCGCGGCCATGAAAAGACGAGAGGGAGTCATCTGCAACCAATCAGGCAAGCCTGGAAAGAAAAAGGAGTACCAACCTCCATATCTTCCAATGCGTCCTGCTGGGAGATGCACCGAAGAACATTTTTCTTGCTGCTCTCCTGGAGCTCTCCCGCCAGCAGAAGTTCATCCAGGATATAGTAAGCTTTGGTGAAAGAAAAGATGATGTCCAGCTCGCAGACGTTGCCGTAGTACTTGTCCATCTGCTCAACATATCGGTGAATGATTTCGAGCGTAATCAATTCGTTGTCATCGGAGGAGCAGCCGGCAATGAAGAACAACGAGGCATATCGGCGATAGACGATTTTCGTATCTGGAAGCCGAGTCGGCTCGAGCTCCCCGAGCAACAGTTCCAAAGCCAGTGACGCACTCACCTTTGTACTCGAGGAAGTTGCACATCCGTGTCCGCCTTGCTAGGACAAGTTGTGAGACATCTTTCACAATCTTGGCCTTGTCCCTCGGCGACAAAGTGGTGAACCACTTGGCCAAACGCTGAAACGGAGTAAGCCTCGTCGTACTTTGACCCCAAGTCGGGAGGGCAGCGAATAACTGACCACTTTGCCTTGCCGAGAGAGGAGAATCAGATAGCTAGCGGCATGTCGGTTAGCTCGAGTATGCAGGCGGGTGCAGCACTGAAAAACTTACTTGATTGCCATGATGAAGCAGGCCGTGCTTCACTGGCAGCAAGATACTATCCAGCGATGCAGATGCGGAGTGAGCTCAACCACCGCAATGGACGGTCAAATTGTTTGCGCACTTCACAGGGTTGGCCACGAGAATTGTGCTACAGGGGTCTGTCTGAGTAATTGCACAGCACCTAAACGCACGGGCCCACTCTGGAGGGGCACCATGCCGTCAAAGCAGCGCGAGGGGCTGGTGGGGCCTCCCGCAACTGAATTTACAGCCTTCGGTCTCTAGGGTGTAATCTGTTCACTAATCCGTAGTACTTTATGGTCAACGAAGCTTGAAAGTATCAGAAAGGAATAATAAGCAAAGAGGAACTCAGGCCCAATGCCGCCGTGATCGGAACTCGCCGTGACCTGAGTGACATCCCTTCTGGCTGGCCGGCACAAAACCCGCTCCTGGAGGCGGCGATAGCAATAATGTAGCCAGCTCGGTCATTGGAGCCCGGCTCAACTGATCCAAGGAAAGCCTCTATCTGGATCTCAGTTGCGCCGCGAATACGGTGAATTTCATATGGCCATAGCTGGGACGCGATGCGGGAGGTGCCCACACGGAGGTGGCCTTTCCCACGCACTGAAAGGCATAATTTCATGCCATAGCGCCGGTTCTGCCTGGTCCGGCAAAAAGGTTAGTAGTAGGCAACTACAATACCGACCCGTCTCCGTTAGTAATCCCCCGCACACTGGGCATCCGAGAAAGCGCGGGAGGAATCTGAAGAACCTTTGACATGCGCATACTTATTCCCGTCAGGGTGCCCGCAACTGGCCGCGGCCCGGAATGTTGAATTCGACCAGTTTGGAACACCCACGAGACACGTTCTCCAAACCCTGGCTTGCTACTCTCGACCGCGCGGCGCGGCGGCAAGCGTCCACGGCCTCGGTAGGCGGGGCTCACGAATCATTAATAATTGCCGGGCAACCCTTCGACCTCAAACCCCACTAGAAAACGGGAAGAGGGCTCGTCAAGACTAATTTTGACCTTTCTCTCGTCGCTGTTTTGAGAATATTCCCTGTCAGCAAGGTGTAGCAGCAATGACTAAATTAATCCTCTCTACTGGGTAATTGGCACCCCCGCCGAGACGTGGAATTCTCAGTCCGAGTTTCTTAGTCCGAGTCGCCGCTGACCTTTAAGGATTGCAGAAACATTGTCTCGGGCGGCCCCTCCATCATCCGTAAGCCCGGCGCGTTTCGATTGAATCTCGAGCTGACAAACTCGCTCCGGAGCAACTTCCTCGCTGCGCAGGAAGATTACGCGGCCGAAGTAGCGCACAGCAACGGTGATGCAAACGGCGACAGCAACGGCAGCGCCAATGGCGGCGTCGACCTGAACCATGGCACCGGCGGGCGCCCCGCAGCGTCGCTCTGGACGGCCGAGAAAGACGGCGTGCTGTATGTGCCCGCGATCGACAGGGGCGACCATGGCCTGCAGGAGGACCCTGCGCAGTACGATATAACGGCCAAGCTCTTCTTCCTCCCGGGCGCGCCCGTCTCGCAACGGTCGCATCACGCAAGGGAAGCGCTGAAACACGTCCTGAGGGAACTGCGCGCTCCCGCTGTCGACCTACTTATCGTGTCCTTTCCGGGCATGTCGTTTGAGGGGGATTGCGAGTGGGAGGCGGACCGAAAGAACGCGGCGCAGGGCAATGACGAGGACGAGATTGCGAGCTGGCCGGCCATCGAAGAACTGCATCGCGCCGGACTGGCGAAGAAGCTCGGCCTGGCCGAGTTCGGCAGCGAAAAGCTCTCCCGCTTCCTTCCGAGGGTTCAGGTCCGACCCGCGGTCGACCAGATCAACATCAAGGACTGCTGCAATGTCCCGCCGCCGCTGACGAAGCTGGCAAAGGAGCAAGGCATCGAGCTGCTGGTCCACAGCGACTGCACCGATATTCTCCCAAAGGGTACCTTGAGGGAGCTCCTCGGGCAGGGGCTTGGCGGGGCCGGCCTGCTGGCCGATCCGGAGACGGGCGCCGGCGGCCTGCAGGGCGATCTCACGCCGCAATGGGTGATAAAGTACACGGCCGTCGTTCGGGACCGGGGAGTGATTGAGAATAAGGGTTATTTTGCGGGCGCAGAACTGGTGGACGAATAAGTCCGAAATGTTTTGTTTGCAACAGCTGGGAGGCATGAAATTGTCCAGGAGTTTTCAGGGTAAGGGCGGGGTTTTGATATAGTTACACGCATCTGGGAACGGAGCACGGGAAGAGGTTATGGCATTGCTCTACAGACACGCTGCATAGCGAATCAAAGCGGGAAGGTCTCTTTCTCTTGGATCCTTGGGCCCCTTGGAGGTATTGGGTATCTTTTTCTACATCTCGGGAACTATCCCAGCATGCTCCTCTTGCGCCCACGCATCCTGACGTCCTCTAGCTTTATCAGAACGGAGGATGCCTTCTTAAAGGTTTCCTTGTACGCCTCAAGCACCGCGGCGAACAATTTCTCGGCCCTTGGATGTGTGCTCGCAAACGCCCTCTCAAGGACGTAAAGATCCACGGCACGATCCTCGTCCGACATGCTCTGCGTCGCCAGCCCAAAGTCGATGATGAACACGTCCCCATTGAGCGCCTCTCCCTCGTCCTCGTTCCCAGTGCTTCCGCCGGCCTGGCCGCTTTTCCTTGGCCTAAGCATCATGTTGCTCGTCGTCAGATCCCCGTGCACTACTCCTGTCTTGTGCAGGGCGCCGATCGCAGCCCCGATCCTCTTCATCAAGTCGGCAAGGAGTGCCTCGTGTGTCTCGGGCAGGGCCTCTTCCTCCGGCCTTGGACCCAGCAACTTGTTGATTCCCACGCGCACCGGGATCCCGTCAATCCACTCCATCATCATCCAGCCCGCCGCGGGGTCCATGGCGTAGACGGCAGGGACAGGCACGCCCTCGCGCCAGCATCTCTCGAGCACCTTGGCCTCGGACGAGATGCGCGCCTTGGTCAACCGGGAGTCGAGGATCGGGTGCCGGTATGGCTTCGGCGGGCGGTACTTGAGTGCGCACGGCCGGTCAGACAGGAGGTGTGTGGTTTTGTAGAGGCGCCCTTCCGCGCCTTGCGTAACCAGTAATGGCGGGGTCGACGCGGGGTAGGTGAGCACTTTTGGCAGGGGAAATTGCGCGTCGGTGGCGGCCATGTTTGAGCGGTTTATTAAGGTCTAAAGGGAAGACCAAGACGAAGCCTGACGATGGCTGGTTCTTGGGGAGAGTTATTGGTGCTGCAAGGCCCTCGAAGATTTGGCGATTCGGGGGCTCAGAACCGATTGGTGTCGACCACTTTGGTGGGGTTGGAATTTCGGAGTGATGGCAGGCCTGTAACAGCAAGCTGCAGTTGTGGGCGGGGAGACCGCGCACAGCGCGGTAACCACGGCATGCCCGCCGCAGAACACAGACAACAAGCAGCGCATAATAAGGGGCCTCTTGCATATACCTAATTACAGCAGTAGCAGCCTGATTGCTTTGGGAATAAAATCCCTGGACCATCGTCATCTCTGTCTTTTTTTTTACTACTCCTTTCTCCGATCATCTCTAACTAACCTTCGCATCATTCTATAAAGGTGTTTTTTCTTTTTTCCTTTCTTTCTCCTCCCGATGATACCATCTTTCGCCATGAATCTCGCTGGCGCCCCGCATCCATCGTCAATTCGTACCCCGCAGACCTGTCCAACACAAAGAACTCCGTTCCTCGGTCAAGACGGACGGAAATGCTGAAGAAGCATCTGGGACGAGCGAGGCCACGGATCGTGTTCATTTTCAAATCACCCTTCTACACTAGGTTCATATTGTCAGTTGTCGGGAGCTAGTCTAATGCAGCAGGGAGGTGTCTTCCTGCGTCAGTGGCTAACGATGGCTCTGTCAACCGCAACCCCTGTCAATGCAGTCCTGCGGGCGGTTAAATCACACACTCAGCAGCGAGCCGTAGCGGCCGGCGGCGGGTGCGCGCAAGCAGGTTCCGGGGACTTACTGCGGTTCCGTCAACCGTTTTCTTGCCCTGCACCTGACAGCAGGGGGGCCAATCCACACCTGGACACACAAAAAAATGTCCGGAACATGCGATCAATTCCCATCCATCAGCAGCAGTGTCGCTCTTATGCTACGAGCTGGCATGCCTCGACGTAGCTACAGCGCTCCCTTTTTAACATGACCGACTCGTCCGCCTGGCAGTGGATCCTTGTCCTCTCGCTCACCGCTCTTCTCCTCTCCCTCGCCGTGCTCGTCCCGATCGTCAACCGCTACGCAAAGGCGTACCTCGATGCGCCGAGCGAGGTGTCTACCTTCCTCGACGTGGTTGACAGTTCCGTCGCCGAAAACGAGTCCTACGACCGCGACATTACCAAGGTCCAGCGGTTAGAGGACAAGCTCCGGCTCGCCCGGCTCCTGCGGGATATTCAGAAGAGCGGAGATGCATTGCGGGAGGAGCTGAACACCCTGCTGGTCGGAGAGGGCAGCCCTCGCCTCCGCAATGGTGCTCGCCTGTGCTGGGCTAGCCATCGGCAGAGGCTAGAGGAGAAGGTACGGCGGCTCGACCTGCTCAGGATGCGCTTCCTCGTCGTCCACATGGCCATCATCGCCGGTACGGCGACCGAGGCGGCAGCGAAGAAGGACGTTGCGCTCCTAGACCCGGAGAAGTCGGCAGGTCTGCCGCTTACGCCACGCCCGGGGGCGCTACCAAAAGCTCTGGCAGACGGGATCAAGTCAGAGTCCCCGCTGCGGCGGTTGACCGTCCAAGCGATCGGACACCAAGAGAACGTCGAAGGCGGCCACCGCAAGGGCTGGGCCGGGGTCGTAATGGAGCTACAGAAGAGCCCACTTCTTCGAGAACGGCATGCAAGCATTGAGCTGGCCATGTCACGGTCACCCTAAGTGTGTCCGATGTCCTTGCCTTTCCTCGGTGCGGCGAAGCGCCGAAGATTCGAGTTGCCCCCAGATATGCGCCCATGACAGAATTAGGATGATTGATGACGCGACGAAACCCACTTACCATACGAGTTCATGAAAACAAATGCATCACGACAGTTTTTTTTTTTTTTTTTTTTTTTTTTTTTTTTTTTTTTTTGAACTGGAGGGGGAGCAGAAGGAGGAGAAGACGAAGACGCAGTTAGTTGAGCTGGTTCTGGTCGGACGAATTTCGTACGGAGTCGTGTCACTTCACCTGAGATACCCCTTATTCCCTTCACGGTAATCACAATATTAATTTCCGCATTGTGTTCCTTTGTTCTCGTCCGAAGCCCTCACTTCGTATGTACAGAGTATCTCCAGCATGGAGGTCCTTGCTCCTTTTCGCTTAGATTCAAGTCTAATACCAACGGGTGCGTATCATCGACGGTTGCGGGGTCGGCCATTAAGAAGCTCGAGTTCCCCTTACAAGAGTCTCTACATCTGGTGACCAAGCGACCAAGTGCCCTTGACGCATATGTAACTCGACTCTGACCCGGTAAAGCCCTCAAAGGCCGTTTCCCCCCTTCCCCAACCCCCCCTGCTCCTTTAGTGCACTGCATCGGGTCCAAGACCGTTCTTCTCGCCGACTACTCTCGTGTCAGCTCACACGCCGCAAAGAATCGACATCGATCGGGGCGTGTAGGGCGGCTCACCATCCAATGCCACCAGGAAGCGGCTCACACAGTTGTAGCAAGCGACCTAACCGAAGCGTCAGCACGTTGGGCCGTTTCGTCCATGACAGAGGGGAACAAAAAAGCAGAGAAAAAGCAGAGAAAAAGGAGACAGTAAATGAAAGAAAAAATAAAAAAGAACAACCACCCACCGTCGCCGTAATCTCAACGACCTCCCTGTCCCCAAACGCCTCCCTCAACCGGGCGAACGTCTCGTCCCTCACCTGCACGTTCCGCGTCATCTCGTCGGCGTAGCAGGCCACGAGCCACTGCTTCTCGGTCAGGCCGGCGGGGACGGCGCCTCCGGGCGCCTCCAGCAAGAGCGGGTCCTCCCGCTTGATCACCTCCATGCCCTGCTTGCTGACGCCGCCCTGCTCGGCCAGCGGCGCGTGGTGCATCCACTCGTACCAGGCCCGGTTGACCACGGCGACGCGCGCGATGGCGATCTCGCGCAGGTCGGCGGGCAGGGTCGTCTTGGTGCGCACCGCGCCCAGGAACGAGTTCCACCCGTCCGCGACCGGCGGCGAGTGGAGCAGCGTCAGGTCGAGGGCCTGCAGCGGCCGGGGGGCGCGCCGGGCTTTGATGCGCTCCACGATCGCCGCCTCTTCCTCGGACGTGGTCTCGGGCGGGTTCGGGACGTAGGGGAGACGCATGGTGCGGATCTGTTAGTGGTGGTGGTGGTGGTGGATGTGTTGCTGGAGGTTTGTAGCTTTTCCCCCTCGCCCCAAACGAGTCAGCATTTCTCTTCTGCTCTGATGTCGATGACGGGTGTTGACGGCTTGATTTGTTTTTGTGTGTGGAGAGGGGAAGAGGAGGGTGGGAAGGGGAGGCGCGCCCCCAACTCACCGAGTTGATTGCTGATCCTGATCAGAGAAGGGGGGGAGTGACGAAGTCTTGGGAGTGCAAAAAATATGAGCAGCAAGGACAAAGCAGGATGGCTGGTTAATTTAATATGTTGTGACTGTCACGCTCGTCACAACGGGTAGGCCCGGCCCTTCAAGCATACCCACCCACTCCGCCGATCCCGGTCGTCGGGCCGGAGGGGTGGTGCGGGGACCCCGGGATCTGGTCTCGGCAGCCAAACTTGAGCCGGAGCCTCAAATAATCCTGGATTAGCATGCGTCGGCAGTGGGGAATCCAGGATCAAGGCATTTGGGTTACACTGTAATAACGAGACACTCGTAGGGGCCTTAACCGAAAGGCGGCAGACTTCCTCTTGCTTGGGACAACTACCCATACAGCTCGGCAGAGAGGAATTAAAATGAGTTACGTTGAACGAGACCCCTGAAAGGTGTTGTTTGTACATGCAATTCAGCCAACTTGATGTTGTCCCGTCTCCTTTTCTACAGATGATGCAAATCCCGATTCAGTCCCGCCTCGCTTGCCCATGACCCGCAGAAGGATTGAGCAGATAACCGCCAGAGGCCAAATACGCTGCTTGAGAACCACCACAACGCCGAGTTCACCCGTCCACCATCATTCAATCTTAGGATCGGACGAGCAGATCCAGAATGGTATATTTCAGGGGAAGAAGAAGGAAAAGGGAGAAAGGAAAAGATGGGGGCAACACGAGGATTGCCAGGAGTGTTCCTGAAATGAGCAGTGCTTCCCGAGCAAAACAGGTCCCCAAGAACATTGAGCCTGCGTCAGATTCGAAGGGTCTTTTTCGACGACCCCTACCTGTATCATTGTACCTCAGTAGGAGGGACACTCGCCGAGATACCCGTGCCATTCGCGAGAGGGTCCTTGACCTCCAACTCGGGCGTCGCCACAGGAGTCTTGTCGGGCGTTGTCCTGCGCGTCAAGCTCGACGTTTCCGGTTCCTCCGGTATGGTCGCAAACTTGGCCAGGACTTTCTTCAATGCCGGCCTCCGAATGGGTTTGCTCAAGAACTCGTTCATGCCCGACTCCATGCACTCCCTGACGTTGCTCTCTTCGGAAAAAGCGGTCAAAGCGACGATGGGAGCCGAATAGCCCATCTTCCGAATCAGGCGCGTTGACTGGAGCCCGTCCAGGTTAGGCATCTGAACGTCCATGAAGATGACATCAAAGAGCTGGTTTTTCTCCATGTTGGCCTTGACCAGCTCATACGCCTCTTGACCGTCCTTTGCAATGGTCACGTCATAGACGTCCTCCAGTTTCAGAAGCCTGCTGACAACCTCGATGTTGGTCGAGTTGTCGTCGGCCACCAAAACACGGAGTTTTCCCTGACCGGACTTGGTCGCCATCGCCCGGTCGATAGCAGCCATCTGGTCCTCCTTGCTGATCCGGTTTGGGGTGGTCGACGCGAAGAACGGCTGGCTGAGGCCAACAAGGCGCGGTTGCTGGTCGAGTACAGGAGCAGCGGCCGGTTGACGTTGAACTTCTGTCGAATTCCGCGGGGCTAGACTCCGCGAATCGCCTTCCATCGAGCCTACGCTTGGCGGTCGTGATTTCACGCTGCTGGAGGCGGTGCTCGAGGCACTGAGCAGGCAGTAGTTGTTAGCAAATCTGCGGTCCGTGGAAGTCTGACACGCAAGAGCTTACCGTTCCTTGACGTATTTGAGAGGTATCTGCATCGTAAACGTCGTCCCCACACCCGGCGTACTCTTGAGCGAGATGTGGCCGCCCATGAGAGTAGCCAGCTGAGAGCAAATGCTCAATCCGAGGCCAGTGCCGCCATACTTTTTGCTCAATCCCAGATCGCCTTGGACGAACGGCTCAAAGATCTTTTGCTGCATATGCTCGGGGATTCCGGGCCCTGTATCCTCAACTTCGAATTCGAACAGGTATGTCTTGGCGTTTGGCGGCGGGGGGGTCGGTGAACGTTCCCGGATGTGGATCTGCGGCGTGGCCTTTGGGTCCGCGGGATTGATGGCGAGAGCGGTCCCGCCATTGACCGAGGAGAGAGGCAGATGCGGTCCCTTGGAGCTTGCCGAGTTTGTCGACCCCGAACCCACCCGGTGCCGGGTGCGGCCCGCCCTATTGGAAGAGCCTGTCTTGGAGAACGACGAAGTCCTGCTCTCGTCGCTCGGTTGCTCAACCTCGCCGACGCAGCGTATCCTGAGGCTGACCGTGCCCCCGGGTGGGGTGAACTTCAGGCTGTTGCTGACGAGGTTGATGATAACCTGCAGTATCCGGTGCTGGTCGCCCCAGAGGCACATGTCCTTTAACCTGCCTACGCCCGGAGGACCCAGAGCCGGGAGTCGCTTGTCCGTGCTGGATCGGCCGTCCGGACCGGGGGCCGGGGTGTCGGAGACAAAGGTGACCGTTAGCCCGCTCCTGCTCTCGCGAACCTGCTTGTCAAAGATGGCCAAAACCTGCGAGCGGACGTCGCCCAGCCGAAACTCGCGTTCTTCGAGACTGACCTGCTGTCCGATCTGATTCTTGGAGAAACTGAGCAGGTCCTCGAGGAGATGGAGCAGGAGATCGCCCGACTTATAGACCGTCTTGAGGGACTGCTTGATCCGCTGCAGGTCGTCATCTTCCATGCAAACGGCGCACATGCCCATGATGCCATTGAGAGGTGTCTTCAGTTCGTGCGAGATATTGGCGATGAAGAGAGTTTTGCTCTCGTTTGCTGCCTCGGCCGCCTTCTTGCTGATCTCCAACTCCCTCGTCCGTTCTGCCACCTTCTCGTCGAGAGACGTGTATTGCTTGAGCAATTCTTCGGTCATCTCGTTGAAGGTCTGGGTGAGTTCCGTCAGCTCGTCTGTGATGAAGTGCTTCCCGCTCTCGACCTTGGCGGGAATCTTGAACCGGCGGCGCCCCGGCTCGACCGTCACGGCTTGCCTCAGCTTGGCCCTTTGGTGTTTGCGTATCTTGCGGCGAATATTGGCTAGCATTCCCTTTTCCGACGATCTGCCTGACGTCGTCCCACCCGAGCTCGGGTTCTCCTCGCCGAAGACATCGTCCTCGTCATCCTCGTAGCCCGGAGAATCGATCGAATTCTCCGTGGCTATTTTAAGGCGCCTGATCGGCATGACGCTCCAATGGGCAAATGGGAAAACGAGCAGCAGAACCAAGCCCAATGTGCCAAACACACATCCCAGGAGGATGCTGCGGAGCGTCCTGATCGGCTGGTACGCCTCGGTCCGGTCCTTCTCCACCACGATAGCCCAAGACACCAGCGGGGTTTGCGGCCGGGCGACCCCTACGGCTACCGAGTACCCCTGCTCATTCGTCGTGGAGAGCTTGCTTGTAGCGTTATTAGGGGACGGATTCTGGTCGCGCAAAACATCCAAGACTGCTGGGTACTCACGTAGCCGGAATGGTTCGCCATATTTACCAGATCCGAAGCTTCGCAGACTATGCCGGTCCGGCTGGCCATCTGGAGGTTGGGGCGGCAGCAGGAACCGCACTTCCTGCTCTCCAAACTCTTCGAGAGGCGGGGTCCAGGTTGAATTGCTTGCGGCCACCGGGGCGCTGAAGTGGTTCCATGGGTTGGTAGAGCCCACGAACAGTACCCTCCCGGTGTTTCCCAAGCCTTCCCTGGACGTCTGCACCTCGACCAGTGTCCTCGTGTTTGCAACCAGCGTCATGTAGCCGAGAACATAGTCGTTGTTTCCGGTGTCGCGGATCGGGATGGTAAGTGAAATGAGCGCGTATGTGGAGTTGACGACCAATGGTCCAAGAAGGACACCGGCCTTTTCACTGCCATTTCCAAGCGAGACCCCGGGAAACACGACGGCGGTAAAGGCATTCGTGTTGGGCATCACATTGCTTGGGCGGCCGAGGTCCCGGTAGGTGATGTTGGGAAAAAGAGACGGCGGAAAGCCGTACTCGGGATCCCCCAGATGAACATCAGAGCCGTTGGGGGCTTTGTACGGCAGCAGGATAGGACCGGAGTCGATGGCCCCGTTGCCGGTGAGGCTCACGAGGCCCTTAGGGTTACCCGTCGTGTTCCGCGAGTACAGGCGAGCCTGCAGCAGGGCGGAAAATCCGGTCTTGTCGAGAGCACTCTGAATGTCGTCTTGAGCGTCCGCCCAGGTGTCGTCATCGGTTGTATTGTTGGCTTGCGACGCGTAGAACCTCCTGAAGGCGTCCTGCAACAGCAGGCGTGTCGCGATGCTCTGACAGGCCGTCTGAATCAGCTTGATTTCGGACGCTATCCTCGCAGCCTTGAGCGACGCAGTCAATGACAAGCCGTCGGACTCGACGCCGAGCGTGAAGTTGTTGACGAATATCCATGTTGGGATTGACACGACGGCAAGGGCAACTCCGACCGCGAGTATCACAACCGTTGCGAGCTGCTCTCTTATGGCAATCCTCATCTTCTAGCATGTCTCAGCGGGCCGGAGGGCGGAGTCAAAGCGAGACCGCCGCGGTCCAGGCATATTCCTTGCCCGGCTGGAGACAACCCGAGGACGGCACCTGTAAGCGGAGGACCGGCACTTGGGCAACTGTCCCGTGGTCGGTGTCTTGTCGAGGTTTTGGTTCGCAACGTCTGAGACCGCTGATGAGTCGAGCTTCCTTTCTTCTTCCCGGCTGCCGAGGGTTGAATGTGTTGTTCGTCCCGGCCGCCCGATCATCCGAAGGCGGCAAGCCCAACGAGCGGACTTCACCCCGTTCTAGATCCGGGAATCGCAGCCACGGACGCGGCTGCTTTTGCTACTGCTGCTGCTGTCGTGCGATTCCTGCGTGCATTCGGGTAATTCGCGCGGCGAGCGACAACAGATGGATCATAGGGAGGCTTGTCCGTAACAACGGAAAGTGGACAGTTGGTGAACTATCCCGCTTGCGCATCGCAAGGTCAGAATGAATCGGCGAAACTTCAAGAGGTTCTGGGCCTTTAGAAGAGCAGTGGGCTCGGATCGGGGAACTGGGCGAGGCCTGGCCGAGGTCGAGGAGTATAATTCGCTGGCTTAAAGGCGCCAAGAGAGCCGAGTCAAGTCTAGAACGCGTTCGCCAGGTGCAATCCAAGGCTATTGGTCGCCAAACTGCAGTCAATATCTCGTTGGAGAAGAGGCCGAGTGCTCCGTGAGCAAGACACCACCAGCAGGTGAGGGCAAAATCTAAGCTTCAACTGTTACGAAATCGTATCTGCTCATAAACAATTCATTTTGTTCATTCGTTTCAATCGTGATATGGACAAAGGAAAAGTCATTACAAAAGTCGTAAGTGTCAGGAATCATCCGTTTCCCATGGTATCATCTCTTTTTTCTCTTCGTTATCCGACCCGCTCCCTGGTCATGTCCTCCTTCAACTCCATGTTCCGATAGGCCGACTGCTGAAAAAAAAAAAAAAAAAAAAAATAACAGCCATGGCTCTGAAATAAATATGGTTTGCAACCTGCTACGCGACCCTAGGACCGACTGAATATCAGCGGCACCAGAGCAGTCTGGCTTTCCAGGCTGCGGTGATCGGGAGCGATGGCCACGTTGGCCATGCTCCGCCCAAACATGTTATCGCGGAGGCGGTGTCCCACGCTCGACGACGACGCGCAGCTCAGCCCGCCGTACTGTTGTGCCGGCAGGTTCATGCTGAGGTTGAGCGCCGACAGGCTGGCGATAACGGCGGCCGAGTCCTTGTTGCGCGGTTTGCTTCCGTCCATTCTCCGCTTGGAGAACTCGCGCGACAGCTTTGTAATGACGGCTTGCTTGGCTCGCTTGAGCGCCGAGGAGCGCGCCGCCGCCTCTTCGGCCTCGGCGAGCATGTCCGCCTCGATGGAGCGCTGGGTGGGAGAAAGCCCGTCGTCGGATATGGGGGAAGACTCGGGCGTGTCCAGCAACGGCCCGAATTTGGCCGACGGGTCGTAGACTGTTGGCTGCAACAGCACGGGGAGCGGGTCCAGGTTAAGGATGGGCACACTGATGTCCATCTTGGGCCGCGGGGTCTCGGGCGGGCGGTCAGCCTCATCGTCCGTGCCGACGACTCCAGCCATGAACGTGGTTTCGGCTCCTTCATCCGAGCGGTGCCGGCGATGGTGGCGGTGTCGCCTGTGCGAGTCCCGGCTGGATGAGTGACGATCACTGATATCGTCGCTGCGTGAGTGCTTGTGGTGGCTCCGGGTGCTGTGGTGCCGGGAATCATCACTGTGGTGCTCCCTCCTGCGGTCCTCGGCCCTCTTCTCTTGATGCTTAGGGGCTTCTTCCTCTTTTTGGTGCTGACGGGGTCGCCTGCGGACACGGCGCTTCTTCAATTTAGTACTGAAACCCTCGCTCGCCTGCTTTGCGGCCTCGATATCCGAGGCCAAGCCGCTGTCATCCCCGCTCCTTCTCCCGGCGGAGCTGGGCCGTGCATTCTCGTGCCACTCTTCGGCTGTGCTTGGGCGCGAAGCCCCTTGGGCGGCGGCGGTGACCCCGCGAGCCCACTCCTCGACACCCGCCTCCAAGGCGTCGACGTCGTTCATGCCACCAAACATCATGCCCTCCAGGTCTACTTCGAACAGCTCCCGGCTGGCCGCCGCTGCCGCCGCCGAGGAGGCCGGGAGATACTCGTCCTCCACCGAGCTGGCGACGACAGATCCAGACGCGTTGGACCTCGACGTCCCCGGCCTGTAGTCCCTGTTGCCCAGGGAGCGAGGCGACCACGCATCGCTGCTTTCGCCCTCGGTCAGCGGAGCGAGCGCTTCCTCCCAGGTGCCGCCCTTGATGAGCGCGACGTTCTCGAAATCGAACTCGCGCACCGTGTGCTTGTGGCTGGCTACGAGCCCGCGCAGCTGGTCGACGCTCATGGTCGTGTTGCGTACCGACATGTACCGAAGGCGGGGCATGACCAGCGGTCTGCGGAAGGGCCGCGGCGGTAGCGGAGACATGGGGCTGGTGACCTCGTTGAAGAGCTTCTTGGAGTTCCGTGGCGGAGCGAAGAGGGGGTCGCCCGAGAGTGCGATGGGGCAAGGGCCCCTGCGGCCGAGCCAGGTGAAGGAGAGCTTGTCGAGCTGCGGCGCAAAGGCGCGGATGTAGTCGTCGATAATCATGAGGTGGTCCAGGCCGGGTGATGGACCGTAAAAGTCCCAAGACTCGACCGAAATGTAGAGCTTCCGGATCTGGCGCCACCGCACCGACGCCGAGGGGAGCGCGCCGAAGCCCGGCGCATGCCGGAGGTAGTTGAACGCAGAGGGATGGACCCCCGACAGCGTGAGCTTGGAAAGTTTGGTAAGCGGCGCACGCTCAAGCGAGATGCGCAGGCTTATTAGCGCGTAGTCTACAATATCCCGGCGGTAGCGCTCCGAAGGGTTCTGCCCGGGCGTCTTGATGGTGAGGTGCCGCATGTTGGTCATGTGCTTCATGGCGTTGATGAAGGAGGGCACATGGGTGGCCGCGTGGAAGAGGGGTGGGTATTGCTGTGTCAAGATCTCGCCCAGCTCCGAGCTGCCATACGTAGGCCTCGTCAGGCCGGACTCGGCCGACGTGTGTGGGTTGTAAAGGAAGCAGATCTCCTGGCCAGTCTGGGGGTGGATCAGGGGCGGCAAGAAGGTGGCGTTGGAATGGGGAAAGTAAAAAGTGAGGTGCTCAATGTGGTGCCCAATCCTCGACAGGGCGTCTATCCTGCTGGCCTTGGTGAGGCTGTTTGCCGAGAAGGTCAGGTGGGTTCGTAGGAATAGCCTCTTGGTGACCAGGTTGCAGCAGGCCGAGTTGGCCAGCCGGACCGCGCAGATGTCCTCTTTCGGCAGCAGCTCGAAGAGTCTCTCGCGGATCGCCTCAATTTGCCACAGGCAGTAGAATGCTTGTGGGATGGTCGCCATGGTGCTTGCATGTCGTGAGAGCGACGAATGTCGATAGAATTGGGTATATGCGTGACAATTGGGACGGCGCTTGCCAGCGATAGTTAGCCGAGAGAGGGCGGCCTTGGATGTGGGCTCGACAAAAGATGTATGCTTTCTTGTCCTTAGAGTGGCTGGTGGGTTGTGGAAGTCGGTCTGGAATCAGGTCAAGGACGCGGGACACAGACTCGATCGACTGCTTATTGACAATTCAATAGGAGAAAAGTGGAAAACGTAAAGGAGAGATAGGCTTGAATCTTGCTGGGTGGGAGCACGGAGGGCACCACCAGGGAGCCGCGGAGTATGAAGAGATGATGCCAGAGATATCAGGAGAAAGGGAGGAAGCCTCGATCCGGCCATCGACAGGAGCAGAATCAAAGAAGGGTCCTGTTATACTGGGTTCTTCCATATGAGCCATGGAAAGCCATGGATAGGACCTCTGTCCTTCGTCACCGACAGCCTCCGCACTTCCTTCTCGTTCCCCCATGCGCGATTTCGAGGTTGCGGATCCATTGGAGATGCCACCCCAGAACCGTTGAGGGCCGAAAACGAATGGTGATGGGTGACTCACTAGTACTGTGTGGTGTTGCCCGCATGCGTTGTGCAGCCGTGGTGCATGTTCGGCATGCAGGAGCAAGGGCGGGAACAGAACAGGGAATGGCCGGTCGCCGCGAGCGCGCCCGACCTCGCGGACCGCGCCGGGCTTCCTGAATGGTCCGGAGGGCAGGCGTCGTGCATGACGCCAATGCGGCCATCTGCAGCAGTCTCAGGGCCGGCTGCTCCCATCCAGTAAGAAGGTTTGAAACAAGAAACACTCTGCCACGGGTGCAGATGAGGGGTCCTAGTGGCTGCGGGGAAGGCCAGGGGAGAAGCGCTATCGATAGACGGTGAGGCGGGCCTCGTGGATGCGTGTGCTCCATAAACCAATCAATCGACGCGAAAATGACAAGGGCCTTCTTGACTGCGCAATGATTGGACCTTGACTGCCACGCGGCGCGAGAGACGCGCGACTGTTGCGCGAAACTGGCGCGATGTCGATCCGTAACCGATTCCCATAAAAGCAGAACCATCCCACGACGGCGTTGGATCGACACGACTGGTTCATGTTCGATGTCGAGGCGTGTCGGGAACGGAGAAAGGACCCTCCACAACCTCACGATCCGCCTTTTTCGGTTGTGGCGCATTGCATCCTCTGCTCTTTGGAAGTCTTAGCACGAGCGCGGCACTTCCCCCTTTTTGACGGATGTGTTCGAGAAAATGCCAGACACTCGCGGGCGTCTTTTGGTCGGCCCGTTCCTGCTAGCGAATCCACCACCAATTGCTTCCTTCCCCACTCTACTCCGTAACCCCTCCTCCCCTCCTACCCTTTTTGATTGTCCAGACCGCTCTCCCGGAAGTGGCCGCTAGGGCTCTCTTCTGCGGATAAATCTCTCACCGATCGCTCTCTATCCTCACCGCCATTGACAGGCCCGGAGGTCACGCCCGATGCAACATGGCACTGACGGGAGTGGTGATGGCGCACTTTCGACCCTCGAAGGGTTATGAGGAGTCGAGATTGCCCTTTCTCAGTGACAAGTCGAATCCGGCAACCGGACATGCTTTTGCAAATTCGAATCCCCACACACAATTCTTATCTTCACCCAAAGAGGTAACTCGTTTACCTTCTCAGTTAGATTCCTTGAATGGGGAATGCGACCCTCCGACTATTAGTTTGCAGTCCCTGGGCGGAAAACCACCTCCCCGCGATTCATGCCCCTGACTCGTCTAGTATCTTCGCCCTCCACCTCTGCGCCGACCGCCGCTCCTCCCGTTCGCCTGGTGGCCTTGTGGCGGCAAGGGTGGGGGAGGCCCAGGAGGGAGCGGTGGTTGCGTGTACCCCAATCTTCCATTCTTGTCATTGTGTTGATTGCTTGGCCCTCTTCCGCTGCGGTTCCCTCCATCCTTGCTGCCGGGGAAGCTGATGTGTCCAAACCGCATGATTTTCTGCACGGGCGGTCTAATGAATTCCTCCGCCTCATCGTCATCGTCCGTGTCCTCGAAGAAGATGTGTCTCTGAGGGACAATGCTTTTGCCAAAGTCAGGTCGCTCGGACCGCGGGCCGGAGCTGGTAGAGGGCGCCTCAAATACAGTAGCCACGTCCGAGGAAGCGGGATCCTGATATCGGTCACAATTTGCTTGACTCCATGTCTCCCAGGGTCCCTCCTCCCCCCTCTGCGGGTTCAGGCCACAAGCGGGGCCGTAGTGGCCTTCGCTGCCGCAGCAGTAGCAAAACACCGGCAGAGAACGGACTCTGCGGACCGTGGCGGGGTTGAACTTGAAGCTCCGCCAGATCTCGTGGCAGGACGCGTCGACGTGATCGCGCGACTGACAAAAGATACACTCCACTTCGTCGGGCGGTAGTGCCAACTTCTCGCTGCAGTCTTTCTTCTGGTGGCCGAGTTGTTTGCATTTCGTACACCGAAGACGCGTCGGGCAGCCGAAGGACCGGTGCCCGGCATCGCCGCAAAAACGGCACGCCGTCTCTGGGCACTCAGTCGCGTCGTGGTCGCGAGATGCGCACATGTGGCAAATAGTCTCGTTGGGGCCGAGTCCCGGAAAATACTTTTCGCGGTATGCTGCGACCTTCTCCTCGAGCAGGTCGGTCCCTCCGTCACCGGACGTCTCGTCCTCGCCATCGGAGACGGCACCCGTCGGGGAAGGCCTGGGATCATTCCGTGGCGGCGAGACTGATCCGGTAGTTTGGAGTTCGCCGCCGGGCGAAGTGCCGGCGAAAAGAGCCGTGAGAAGCGCGCTATTATCTTGCGCGTAATGGATCGCTGTTCGCCGAGCAGCAGCGGCCTTTGCTTTCGATAGCCCGTCGATGGTCCCGACCCATCTCAAGTATAACTCGGCCACTCGATTCCGTTCCCGAATGGTGTCGACTTTGATCTTCTGTCCGTTCAGCTGGATGAGCGACTTGCACCATGCCACGAACCTTTCCTCCCAACCACGTTGATCCTTGTGTCTGACGTCGAAGTCTGCGCACGACGGCGGCGGTGGCAGAACCCAGTCATTCGTTTCCTGACACCCCGCTGGTGCAGACTCAGCGCTTGCTGGCTGCCCATTGCTCTGTTTTTCCGTTTCCACGCTCTCCGCCTGTCCGGTGATAGTCGGGGGCGCGTCCCAGGGGTTCTGGAGGTCGGTTTCCAGCGCCTCGGAAAACATGGCTTGAAGTTTCTCCGCGTCAAGACATGTCTCCTTAGCCACCTCCATAGCAGTTGTGCGGTGGGCGCGTGGCAAGGACACCTTTGTCTCGAGCCATAAACCCCAAGCTTCTCTCAGAAGGGCTGGATCATCTTTGAGTCCCTTCTGGCTCTGGTTTAGGGCCATCAATCTCACACACCACTTCGTGAATAGAGCCTGCCAGTCATCCCTCCGGATCGCCCCAGATAGGTGACTGGTTGCAGAGGGCATAGCCAGGCTGTCGACGTCTATTGACCCGGTAAGTGGTTGGACGGGAGAACCTGAAGCCTGCCGGGATAGAGGCCTCCGAAGCTTGTCCTTGGCGGCGAAGGATGTCCGCAGGCCGCTGGTGATGCCTCGATTCCAACCAGCATGCGCCCTTGGGGGTGCGTGAAGAGCTGCATTATCCGCTTGAGATGGGGGAGGCCCACTCGATAATGAGCTGGCCGTCTCATCAGCCTCGGTGGAAGAAACAGCGGCCTTAAGTCTCTTTGGGGATGGGAGACCAGCATCGTCCGCCTGTTCTTTTCTGCTGCCAGGACTACCCTCATCGTTGTGACCCCCGGATTCGGGGATTGCACGCTTCTGACCTGGCGTGTGTTGGCGTGAGGATTCGTCTAAAGTCGCCTCCGGCTTGGGCATTTGGCTTGGCGCCTGCATCGCGGTGTCCGCGGCCCTGACCTCGCCTCGGTCACCGATGTTTGGCTTCCTGAAATAAATAGCCCTTGGCGCAAGTTTTCGCCTTCTGTCTCGTGCCGCCGTTTGTCGGAGATGGGAGTCGAGAGCAGACCAAGAGCAACCCGCTGATCTGTAAGGGCAATGACCGGCGTGTGCTTCCGGTGTTTGAGGTTATGAGATGAGATTAAACATAAGCTCCGAATAGGGACTACTCTAAAATTAGCCGTCTCGCGTACTCACCCTGGGTTCTGTGTCAAGGTTCCGAAATGCACTGAGGTTTTCGGGAAGCGAGCCAAGATTTGCCCCACAACCGAGGGGGAAGGCACTTGCACGGATTATTCTGCACCGCGTAAGGAAGTTCGGTTGAAATACCAATCATTCGTACTCCGTACATGGCTCCGTACTAGTACATACATACATGTCCATGAGATAACAAAGTGGCTCCTCACCATCTGCAAAACCCCACGTAACGTATTACAAGCACTGACTGATGTCCGTACTCTACGCAATACGGATTTTGCTGCATCTGCTGCATACGCGAATTCCTTGGCTGTAGGGGGTTCGGAGTGTGTGCCTTACATTAGACACATTAGTAGTGTAAGGTACCTAACATCAGTCAGTCCGTACATGTATCCGTAGGCAGGTACGGAATAACCGTACACACATCATTACAGGGAGTGTCCACTGCTTTATGGGCCTGTGTGCTCCTCAATCTCCGGCATCTTGGTTTTGGGAGGTTCTGGCCAGGTTGCCAACTGCATCCAATTTCCAGGCTTCGTCGTCTCTCCCTACTTTCTCTATCGCCCGCCGATTACGCGTTTCGAACCCGGATTCTCGAACCCGACCCATTGTAATCCTTCCACGCAGCTTCTCTTTTGCCATCTCTCGTTCAACTCCGACCATCCGAGCCACTTCCCTTGCGTGGCAAGTCAGCGTCGCCGCGTGCTGATCCAACTACGATAGCTAGATAACATTAGTCACATCCATTCGAGCCGTCACCGAGCCGTGGCACCGACCTCGACGGATACACCCCTTCACGTCCGCCTCTGGCAGCGCGCACGAACAACCCTTTCATACCAAATCCACTCCCTAATACCTGCTTTCCAACTGTGTGGGTTGAACTCGAAGAAAAGAAGGCAAAACGAAGCAAGAAAAAAAGCCAGATCACGGAGCTTGGCGGGCGTGTTGGGACACCGCGTCTGTGACATCATCTTGTCAGTAGCGTACGCAGCGCACAACCATCGTTGTCCGACATTGAGCTCGGACACAGTCGAGCGTGGCTTTGCACCCGTTCGGACTCCTCTCCTGAGCCCAGCCCTTTCCGTCCCGGTCCGCTCGAGCGTCGCACCTGGCGACACAACACCGTCAAGCTGTCGTCCCCCATTCTACTCTCTCGCACGGTCGCTTACGACGCGAGCACCAACCCTCCGCGTCGTGGGGCTACGCACGGCATGATGGCGGACAAGACCGGTAGGAGGAGGAGATCTAGTAGCATTCTTCAAGTCTACCACGAGCCGCCCGAGCCCATCGAGCAGCTCAGCGATCAGTCCGCGCTGCCGAATCTGAACGCAAATTGGGTCAACGCAAAAGGTACGCTGCGATTCAAGTCGCTGACAATGCGTCCGGGTACAAGCCATAACGCTCTCTCTGCAGCAGAGTACGAGGAGTTTGTGGACTATGCTGACAAGATCTGTTTCGTTCAGGTGCTTGGACCATCCACCTGGTCTTGATCATCTGCCTGAAGATCTTCTACGACATCATCCCCGGTGTCTCGCAGGAGACATCATGGACGCTGACCAACATCACATATATGTTTGGCTCTTACATCATGTTCCACTACGTCCGTGGGGTGCCGTTCGAGTTCAATGGAGGAGCCTACGATAACCTCAACATGTGGGAGCAGATTGACGACGGGGCCCAGTACACTCCTGCCAAGAAATTCCTCCTGAGTGTCCCCATCGTACTCTTCCTCCTGAGCACTCACTATACGCATTACGATCTGGCATATTTCACCATCAACTTTCTCGCCGTCCTGGCAGTTATTATACCGAAACTCCCTTTTGTGAGTCAACCACCCCGTCTTTCTCTATATTTGCTCTGGGGCCGCTTCTTATACCCAGCCATAGAGTCACCGCATGCGTGTAGGACTGTTTTCGGGTGTACCCGAAGAGTAGGGACGAGTGTACGTTAAAGATCTGGTCCAAAACAACAAGATGTCGGCTTGTTATCAGGTACAGCAGCGATCATTTTGCCAGTTTGGGCGGTCGGAGCACTGGAGTGGCTGGAGGAGCTATTGTCATTGCTTTTTTTGCGGAGAAACCCGTTTGTCGATCGAACAGAAACTCAAATCATTCTCGTTCAACTGGAGCGAGGTGAGGTGTTGACCCTTCAATCGGCATCTTTTTGCACGGACTCGCATGCTATAGCCCCCCTTCCCCCGGAAATGTCAAAGAGCGCCTAGGAGATTCCGGGGCGCGAACCGATATAGAGCAAGTACCGACCGGATCTCAGGTGTGTTGATGCTTAACACCGGGATCCAATGTTTGGGCTTGCCATGGATCGAATGTTTACCCTCTCGCTAGACCACATCATACCGTCCTAACCCCACCGCTCGTGTTTTGCTTCGCGCTTTACGTCGCCACATGACGGCGCGGTGACCATCTCCCCTCGGATAATGAGTAGGTAGCCGTGCTTTGCAGCACCCATTCGCCTTTGACCTGGAGTGAAACTGGGGTTTTCAGCCGCTCGTATGAAAAGCAAGACGGGCCTGAGACACTGCTATATAACATAGCCCTGGCTCCGTAAATGTGATCAGGTATCCCTTTGACTTTCCAGACGGCCGCCTCTCCTTCTTCACAGAGCCAATATTATCTCGGCCAGTTATCCTCGTGTTTGTGAACTTCCCTGCCAACCATGAAACCCACGACTGCCGCCGTTGGTGCCGCCTTGGTATGTCAAACTCGTCCTCTATCTGGTAGGAATGGAATACCTGACATGTGTGGACAGGCAGCCTGTGTCTGGACCTTGCCACAGACGCCTACCGGGCGCGCCGCCATCACGACAAGGCTCCTTAGTGCCCGAACAGTTGAAGCAATTCCCGTTTCGCCCATCCCGGATTCCACCGACTTGCCCCGGAGTGTCATCACAATCGACAAACGGACGATCGGCGTAACGGGTAAAGGTGCACCCAAGGATAATAACAAGGGAAAGGGCAAGGAGAAGGGCAAGGAGAAGGGCAAGGAGAAGGGCAAGGAGAAGGGCAAGGAGAAGGGCAAGGAGAAGGGCAAGGAGAAGGGCAAGGAGAAGGGCAAGGAGAAGGGCAAGGAGAAGGGTAAGGAGAAGGGAAAGGAGAAGGGAAAGGGTGAGGGCGAGGAAGGAAAAGGCAAGGACGGTGGTAAGGGCGGAAAAGGTGGACACGGGAAGAAGGGCGGGCATGAGAAGGAGAAGGCCAAAGACGAGTTCAAGCACAACCATGGCAAAGCCAAAGACGAGTCTAAGCACAACCATGGCAAGGCCAAAGACGAGTTCAAGCACAACCATGGCAAAGCCAAAGACGAGTCCAAGCACAACCATGACAAGGCCAAAGGTGAGAAGGGCAAACAGCCCCGTCTCGTTGGGGACGGCATGCCCCAGGACGCGATCAAGCAGGACGGCGTCCCCCACTTGATTCGGAAGGGTATGGGCGCCGACCAACAGCTGCTGGTCACTTAGCTGGAGACTCAGAAAGAAGACCACGTCCACTCCCGTTCCAAACGGAGCTCGGGTGGCCATGGTGAGCACGGGGGTTCCGGATGCGGAGGAGTCCAATTGTAAGGGCTCCGAAGAGTCTTCAAGCAGGTCACATAGTACGTTATCTGGGGAAGAGGAGGACAGTGATTGGGGTAGTAACGAGGAAGAATGCCAGTGCAAAGGAGGAGGTGAAGGAGAGAGCGAAGGTGATGATAATGGCGAAGACGAGCACAATGGTGAGGGCGAGGATCATGGTGAAGGGGTGCGTAATGGTGAGGGTGAAGGCGAAGACGAGTGCGAGAAAGAGGGTGAGGGAGAACGTGAGGGTAAAGATGAGGAGGGCATGAGGGGTGGCAGAAATCAGTGGCCTAAACATGGATCTTTTGGCCATCGCCGCGCTCATTTTCGCCCGCCCTTCTTTTTTGCGGGGAATTGAACACTTGGTATGTGAGACAGCAAATGGTTGAGGGTACTGTCGCCGGTGTGGCGAGAGACGTACGCTGTAGCATTAGTTTATACCTTTCTGGCCATTTTCGGGACCAACACCGCATGCTCAAAGGTTGGGGGGTGGAAGAGATGAGACATGTAACTACCTGTCAGGTGAGGGTCTGCCACGGAAGTGGTCCAGATCTAAGTACCAGCAATAGGAACAATATAATGCAACGTGATTTCCATGTCTAGATCAGCTGTTCCCGTGGTTTGAACACTGATAAATTGCCATTGCAACTCAACTTACTTGCTCTAACTTTAAGTTGGCCTGGGCTTGCTATGGCCTTCACGTAAGTAAGGATAGGTAAGCCCGGTAGTTGTTATAAATACTTCTTGTTTAATCGGTGTCGGTTTATACATTTGTTCAATATCCATCTTTAACGGGATTGACCTGTGTTTTTCATCAGACGTCAAACCATACCAAGCTTGATTGGGATTTTGGGAGCCTGGCACAGGCACTCACTCTCTGTATATTGCGACACGATGAACTGGTCGTCAGGTCATGGAATGGGAAAAGGGGTGGGGTCGCAGTCGAGCCACTACTACTACTAAAGGTATGTACGTATGCCTTACTGCCGATCATGAGCAATATCTCCTAAATGAAGGGAGCGATTAGTTATCAACATTCCATCCAGGCTGTTTTGCTCCCCTCGTCGAGACTCGGCGAGTCTAGAGCCCGAGGACAGTCGCAGCCGGGTAGCTTGGCTAAGGTGGTCCTCTTTGTTGCTGCAAAGCCTTTTGCCATCCCTCGAGAGAGCACTTGGCACTTGAGACTCATACTCCTCCTCACACACAATTAATCCATGCTATTTGGGGAACTTAGGCAAGGGCTACTGCTAATGCAAAGTCTTGCTTTCCAGTGCACCGCACAATGGACGCTCGGAAACTAAAATATTACACTGTGTAGTGTGGACTTGCAGGTGATGGAACAGGCATTACGCAGTCGAATCTCATCGCTTGACTAGTGTTCCTGAGATGGTTTCACTCCCCGCATGTGCCACTGCATGAACTTTGAAATCACCGACAACGCTTCCAGGTTGGTCTCCGATCCTTACTTGTATTATGGAGTCACTGCAGGCTTTTTCACTCGAAGCGTGGTGGAACAAGCGTGCAAAAGCGAAGAGAGCGGCCTCCTTTACGTAGTCATCCGGGTCGGCTAACAACCTAATGCTTCTTTCGATTAACTTTTAAATATTAGCATAGCTGTAAGTATTATGGAGTAACTATTGTGCATAGAACAATGAACTATCGGACACTAGTGAACTGCGAATGTAGCTAGCGTCGGTTACCTAGATGTGTTTCAGGTCTTAGGGTGCCTGGTCGAGTGGTTAGTATTATAGGTGTCTTACTTACAGGGTAAGTACTTTACTGACTGTATACTCCGTACGATAGAGGAATTTACCAAGTATACCTATAATTATATACTCCATTACCTTCCTTACCTCGGTAGTAAAGGACTCTCCTGTGTTTATAATATGTAAAACGTACACTCTTAGTATAGTACGTATAACTATACATCACAAGAGCACTTAGTCTACTGCAAGTACTCTGTAGTTATCGCGCAGAGTGCAGTCCTCTCCCGCGTCTTAGGTAATTTACTCGGGTCATATAGAATAGAGTGTGGCGTGAGAGAATTCCAGTCGTTTTTCGCCGCTCGAGCACCGATCCAATCCCACCTTTGCCGGCAGTGCTCCAGAGACAAGGAGCTCGAAGATAGTGGTCTCAGTGTGTTCCGTACTGTGTAGTTACAGTAGGACACAGCATTAGGGGTCGGTTAGCAACTTTGCCTCCCAGGCACATCTGCGTTCATCCTGGCCTCGAAGATCTGAGAACCCGAGCGGAAAGCATCTCATCCTCCCATTCTACCGAGTATCAACTCGTAGTGTAGTGGATTCCCGCTAGAGAACAATTCCAGTATTCTGTGAACCCACACTCGGACCACATCCCTTGCAACCTAGCCCTTGCAGACCCTCCGGGACATTTCCAGGGTCTCTGAAGCCAAGACAGCGCTCCTTGGCTGTCGCATGGAACATGGGACGGATTGCCCACTCAAACAGCCGGGAAGTCATCCCAGAAATAACCCCTTTCTGCGCACTAAACCGCTCTGGGTTGAAGATGTAACATGAACCTGGGCCTGTGCCGGGAGCACTTCAGGAGCGAAATATCTCTCCGAGCCCCAGCGTGAAAGGAGGTGGTGAATGGCCTTGAGCTGCTCGGATCCTGCTGACCACCCCGACTTCTCCAGCCCTTATGCGCCGCTCGCTTTCCACGAGTAAGTCGGTGTATGCACACGCAGTCCTGTAGTTGCATCAGATCCGTGCAAACTGCTGTGCCGACAACTCGCCTCGGTGCGCCGGAACAGACGCAGCAAGTTTCCAGCACGCGCCGCCGCCCTCTCCTGTCTGGGCAACACCATACTTGGGGACCTGCCGAGATCCAATCACGTCGTCCACGAGTGGTGTTTATTGGGCCGCGCCAGTGGCTCTGTCGCGAGCAAGTTCTCACCTGGCAGGTGCGTACAAAGTGTTTCCCTTCCAGTCACCCCGTTTTCTCAAGTGTCTTGCTGTCGGCAGCCCGCCAGAGTGGAAATCTGCCAACAGTGAGCCGTGCAGATGGCTTTTTCTTTTCTCGCCGAGACCTGGTGTCACTTTTTTCGTGACTTGGTCGGCCCAGTGCTTGCCTGTCCTTCAACTACCTACTCGTGGGTCATTCAGCGTGGCGTCCGGCAACGGCGCTGGGGAAGGCCATTGCCTCACGCTTGCATCCGTGCCGCTGAACCTAAGACCACGGTGCTGAGGGGCCTGCCATCCGAGTCGTGCACACATACGCGTCCGATCTCCATCTTCATACTGCAGCGTATACTACTTTGGTTGTAGTGGTGTGCAACGGCGGGGCTGTGTCTTGCAAGTGCCACTCTCGCGCAGTCGACTTGTTGTCTGGAAACCCGGAGAGGCCGTTTCCTTGTGTACGACGGATTACGGATTACATACACTCCTGTGTGTGTAGACCTGCACCGCATCGCGCTGCTCCGGGGAGGGGGCTAGTGTACTGTAACAGTACAACCCGCCTTCCTATTGGGGCCGTCACGTTTCGAATTTCCAGCATCGCTTTAATGTTTCAGTTTCCGCTGCGCGTGGTTGCGCATCTCGGCGAATCGCACCCAGCCGGCTAACAGAGAATTCAGCCCGCATTAGTTTCCGGACATCCCAGGCCCTGCGAGATCGAAGAACCGCTGCCCGGTTCGCATCACCGATTCTGGTCATCCAATCCCTCGGTCCAATCCATGTCTCCGTTGCCAATTCTCCTCCCAACCATCCAGGCGGTTTCCGAAAACCACATCACACCGCAACCCGCGCAGCGCACCGCTCGGCCGGCCGCCCGCATTTGACACGCGCTGTGCGCCAACACGAGCGCAGAGAAGATCGGATGCGCGGAGCTGTCACTCCCCTGCCGCACCTCTCAGCTTCCCAAATTGGTTGACACGCTACAGAAGGACAGCAGCCGCGTCCCGCAATCCCGGGAATTCTGCACTGTGCCGGGCCTGGTGCCTGTTTGCAGCGGCCACCCATGGCTTCTCCATTAGAAGCGGCTGTGTCCCGGCCATCCTCGGGGATGGCCTCTCCCCCACCGAGGATAACATCGCGGTCGAGGACACAGAGTATCTCCAGCGACCGACCGTCGACCGTCGCGCACAGTCTGATGACGCCTCCACTGGCTGTGTCGCCTGAACCGGCCTTCATTGCCGCTTCGGCCGCCTCGCAGATCGTCACCAACGACTACGACAGCCATGCCGAAGCGTGGTACGACCAGCATGGTATCGAACCTCCGGGCGAGGCTGCTACCGTGTCGCCCACCGCGCTGCAGTTGGTCAACAGCTTCCTCGACCAGCTGCTCTTCAACTTCCTCTCCGTTTCGCGCTCCACCGCCCTCTCCGCCCTGCGACCCGCCGTGACCGAGGTGCTGAAACCGAAGCTCGCCAAAGATGCTATCAACCAAGCGGACGAGGAATTGCGAGAGTATCTCGGCGAGGATGGCCAAGATGGCGCCCAACCGCAGACGGCCGACGCTGTGTCGCCCACGGGATGGGATCTGGAGCTGGCCTGGAAGAGGACGCGCCTTCGCTGCATGGTCTACTCATCACTGGGCGACATGGAAGAAGAGGACGAGGACTACTACATGGAACAGGGCCACCTTGCCTCTGGACCAGACGACAAGCTATCCGAGTCCGTCTCGCCCGCCGTCGCAATCTTCCTGACGTCGATCCTGGAGTTCATGGGCGAGCAGGCACTGATCGTCGCCGGCCAAGCCGCATACCATCGCATACGCGCAAAGTACGAGAAGGAGCTCAAGGAAGGCGCCCGGAGCCCGACCGGCGTCGCCGATAAGGTCGTGATCGAGGACCTCGACATGGAGCGAGTCGCGCTGGACCGTACCCTGGGCCGGCTGTGGCGCTCGTGGAAGAAAAAGATCAGGTCGCCCGCCATTAGCTCCACAGATCGCCTGAATAGGTCCTATTCCAAGGACTCCTTGCACTCGTCGTCTGGTCATTTGCGCTCGTCTGGCAGCGTTGCCGAGTTCGCCGTCCCAGCCACCGTCCCTGAGCCCGACGCCGAGCCCGGTGCGCCGCCGAGCAAGGAGGACCCGGCTGATTATCGCGATCAAGGCGCGAATACCTCGCAGCCTCTGGAAGAATATCTCGTTGCTGCCAGCATTCCCTTGCCGCTAGGCCCAGACGACATTGCCGAAATTGAGGTCCCTGGTCTTGCCTTTTACCGTCACGAAAGAGAAGAGGACGGCGACGCGGAGAAGGAAAGGACGCCAACCCGTCCGAAGAGCATGATATCGATGCCGCTGCGTGAGGCGCCGGGCCCGCTGTCGACCGCTTCGTCTCAGCACCAGATCACTCGGAGACGCTCGAGCACACTCCCAGCGCCCGCCCGACCCCGTTTCAGCATCCCCGCGGAACCTCGGCCGGATGTGCCGGCCGAGATGCAGGATTCCCCGGCTCAGGCCAGCCGTTCGACCCGTACCCTATCGCAGAATGCCGCAGAAGAAGCAGAGCAAGTCCAGGCCGTCGAAACCTCCCAAGCCGCCGACTCTGGCGTCGCCCCTGGTGGAGAGGAGCTCAAAGATGAGATCAAAGATGATGATGACGACGACGAAGTGTCCATTGAGGAGCCAAGAATCGTCAGATCCTCGAGGGTTTCGATCTTGGGCCGAACCCCGTCCACAACATCCTCGGAACCGGGAAAGCCTGCGTCTATCAACACGAACCTGCCGATTCGAACGCCAAGCATCCACTCTGCGCGGCTAATCGAAGTGACCAGTCCGCGCAGCCCGGTGGTAGGTTCGCGGCGCAACTCGGTGGCTGTCACCGAGTCAGCCCGGCATGCTAGCCCATCCAGTGCCAACCGCACGGTCACTCCTCCGCTTTCAGAGGACCGGCAGGAACAGTCTGTTGGTAGCAGCTCAGTTGGCAGGCCAGCTATCAGCCACGGTACCAGGTCGTCTGGACTGGCGTCGAGCGTCTCTATTTCCGAGAGCGGCGAGCCGGCCGACCGGGACTATACCGTCTCACCGGTGACACCCGTAACTCCCCCTGCTCCTGCTCACGCAGGAACTAGCCTGCCCACCGTCCCGGAACCTTCGACGCCCCCAAAACCCGTCATCAAAAACGTCGTACTGCCCGCGACGTCCTCGCCGGTGTCTACCGCATCGACGACGAGTGGCACCTTCTTCATCGAGTCTATGCCGGTGCTGCCGGAGGGGAGAGAAGCCGCAGGGCCATCCCAAACCGGCGGCCGACGGTATCGCTCTCCTTCCACCTCCAACCCCCCTGCCGTTCCCGAGCGAAGCGCCGGAAGGCAAGCAGTTGCGAATACGTCGGCCTTGCGCCAGCCAGCAGCTATCGGCCAGGTGTCGGTGGAGCGTACTCGTAACCGCAGTCCGTCTCAAGGGTCCTCCTCCTCCCGGCCCCGCGAGCCGTCGGCGGGACGAGGCCGGCAGCAAACCGCTGCCGAGTCCCCCTCGTCGACGAAGCTCAAGACGGTCCAGACATCAGAGGAGCAAGTGCAATCTCGTATCGATGTTGTGCGGAATTTCGAGGAACTCATCCAGAGCGACCAGACGATCCAGTACACGCTTACTCCCGAGAGTATGCGTGATCTCGAGGTAAGCAGATAGCGCTCTCTTGCACATACACAACATCGTGCCGTGCCACAGCTTTGTCTAACGAGCGAAACGCAGTCGCAGGGTCAGTCGGGGCGACCCGCCACAGCTGCAAGCCCAGTTGTGTCGATTAAGACACGGAAGAGCGAAGAAGCCTGCCGGAACGGTTCCCGCTCCCCCTCGTCGTCGGTTCCTCGAAACGACGCGAAATCGCCGTCATCAGCGCCTCGTTCGTCAGGATCCGGGTCCCATTCCGTCACCGATGGGCATCACCCCAGCCGAAGCTTTGCCCTCTCCCCGGCCAAACATAACGGTGTCGTCCCGCGTTCCATCCCCCCGGTGCCTTCGAAGCCTCGTGCCACCAACGGGCCTCAAGCGAGAGATGCGAGACTGGAGCGTGAATCTCTTGCCGAATTCGCCGAGTTTATCCGCTCAACGGGCCCTGCTGACGCTCGCGCCGCTTCCGCCAATGCCAATGCCAATGGATCATCGGGATCAGGGAGACGGCGTAATCAAGGTTCGATCTCGAACGGGGATGTCGGGACCACCAGCCTGGCTTCCGCGACTAGCAACCCCAACCGGCCGAGACTGCAGCCTCGCGGTGCTGTCGTCGATCACAAGGACGACAATTCTGACTTGATCGATTTCATCCGGCGCGGGCCACCGAGCAGCGCTGGTAACCCGCGTATCCCGAGATCTGTTGCTCCGTTCCGGACCACGATGGACTCGGACCAGCTGTCCGCTGCTGTTGGGGGGAGAGCTGTGGACGCCCAACTCCGGGACGCCGAGCTCGCTGATAGCCAGGCTTCGACGAACGCCACCGACTCCTCGGTGCCACCCTCGGTACAGTCATCCATCAACTCCCGCAGTGCTCTGGTCGCCAAGAACAAGCCCCTGCCATCGGATGCGGGGGATGTTGACATGCCGATGCCGAAGCGCAAGACTCGTCGTGTCCGTGACCCCTACGCCATCGACCTGAGCGATGAGTTGGAAGACGATGACGAGTTCACGCCATTGCCCCCCAAGAAAGCACAGACCCAGGAGGAGAGCCTTATCGACTTCTTGAACAATTACGCCCCGCCACCGGAGCCTCCTGTGCAGCCCTTCAACATCTCACAGACACGGAACGCGATGCAGCCAAGGAAGAAGGCCAGCACATCAAGCTTGATGGCCAGGTTTACGAGACGGGATAGCGCGCAATCGAGCGCAGCAGGCTCAACCGTTTCTGCGGCCTCCAAAGTTCCAGAGACTAGGTCCGCCAACGGTCGGGCAAGTGCGCCAAAGGCCGGCCACATACCGATCCAAGTGAACATTCCTGGGTCAGCGAACACGCACGAGAACTCGAATGGAGATTCCGCCAAGGCGGCAGCGATGATGGGTGGCGGTGGCCCGGGCCCCGTAAGAGGCCGGGTGCCGATGAAGAAGTTTGAGCCGCGCGAGGCGATTTCGGTTCCTACTAGGACAACGTCAGACCTAGCCGAGTTTCTAAAACAATCGGCGCCGCCCGTCGGCACGACTCCTATGGCGAGCGACTTTTCGGAGACGGCGGGGCGGGATGAGGCGAGCGGCATCTCCAAGGTGTTCAGCCGGAGGAAGAAGCCCAGCGTGTCCCATCCTCGCCGGATGCCCGAGTCCGAATAGCCCTCTGAAGGTTATGTTCCTTTCATGTGTAAGCTTTTTTTTTTTTTTTTTTGCCATCTTGTATGTTCATCCTACATTCTTCACCATTCGCTCGAGGTACATTTTCATGTGATGAAACTGTTTGGATGCGTCGAGCAGTTCTTCAAAGAAATATCATTTTGAGGCATATTGTTGCGGCAGAGAAAGCAGGCTTTTTTTCTTTCTTTATTCTTTCCATTCAATATTTTCTGCTGTGGCTCGGCTGTTTGCTGTTCTCTCCTTCTCGTCGTGTCTTCTACGGGTCGTAGACAAGCGAGGATATGCCGGTTGACTAGCACGACCTTTCTACCCCTCATGATACCATGGAGGCTTCCTTTGTTCCAGCTTGATGAAACGGGAATTATCTGTTTTCCAGTGAGTGAACATATCACCATTCACCGTCGGCAGCAACCTTGCTCCCTTTTGGAAATGCAACACGAGGAGCAAACATCACTCAATATGCATCCTTCTCTCTCTCTTCGCACACCGATTCCAACCTTGCCCTCCGGTCCCCGAATGTAGCAGCGAAGTGCAACAGGCCGTTGTCCATCGGGAACAGTCGAATCCCAAGAGACCCTAATTCCTTCGTGCCTTCGCTGCAGTGGTAGGTATTGATTACAAGTAAGGGGTCGTGCACCTCAAGGCCATAGGAATATGCTCTGGGTGACACTAAGCAAGAAGTCGCGTTTTGGCGGTTCATGGAACGCGAGTAGACACGGAGTTTCCATGGTAAGTCCGACAAAGGACAGGACTCAGAGCTGTCTGAGAGGAGACGGGCGGAGGTGAGCCGCCGCTGATGTTGCACGGCATGAGCTTGCTGACTAGCCCGGGTTGTGTTGGTGGATTGAGAGTTGCAACCTGTCGCGTCAGCTCACAACCAGGCGGGCGGCGACATCATCCAATTGCTTTTTATGATTCGGATAATGCCGGGCGAGAGAAGCTACCAGCAGACAGCTGCATATGATATGTATTCGAATGATTGATCATCTTACCCCTCTCGTGCACAATGGTACCTCTCGAGCCAGATGAAGGAAGATGAAGCTCCCAACCGGATGTCCCCGGGGCTGTCGTGTCCCTCGCGATTCCTCCATCCGTTCTAAGCAGATTCATGTCGGCCCTGAGTCAATTGCTTGGATCGGCGGCCCCGTTTGCCCGACTTTCGCCGCCGCTGGAGTGTTTCGGGCGGTCGCTTCTTGATTGCTGATCTGGTGGATCAGGCGCATGATCAGACCTGATAGAGAGCAGCGGCAGATCACATAGCCTGGTGCCTGCCTGCGTCACGTCCACCTGCAGCATGCGAGTGCATATTGGGTGCCGGAGCGTGGTGAAGGATGGGGGAATCCCAAGGGTGTTCAGTCCGGCTGAGCACCGCGGCGTACGCAGCTTCCCGGGCGTTCTCGAAGATGAAGAAAGTACCTTACCTTACCTACATGGACATTCAACAGTAGTATGTACAGTACCCGCACAGCGTACACAGCTACTCTAGGCTCCTTCTGTATGTACATACGGATTACATACCTGGGAACCTAGAGCGGCGCTGGGCAGGCTGTGCCTTGCCGGCCGCATTTGTTGATCCCATTGAGGGTTACACAGAGTGCCCCTCACAGATAAGCTACTGCAAAGTAATCCGTACTGTAGTAGTATGTGCGCCTTCCGCAGTGCATTTGTTACCTCATACTCCGTATTGCAGTAGTATTTTACCATGCAGTCTTAAAAATTGAGGTATGCGGATTACTCTTCATGCATACTTGAGTACGTTGGTAGCTCAGGTATGTACGGAGCTACAGTACTTGATAAACCCCCCACCAATGCCGGGAGCCCCTCCACAGCCCCTCCACAAGTTTCACTGCATCCTGATTCGATCTTCACCGCGCCACGGGTGCCCTTGGATGTGTTGCTGGCAAATAACTACAGTACATGGAGTACCCTGCCAATCGGTAGAACCATCCTATCTAAGTACTGTACGTATCTACACAAAGGTACTTGGGGCTATCTACTTCATACAACGCTTTACAACGCTCAACGGGACTGGCCGACCCGCTCGCTATATCGGGCAGCCTGCATCTTCGCCCTCGATCCCACCATCAATCGACCCTGGCGTTTACCCCGCCGGATCGACCTTACAGCACCCGGCACCGAAGAGCAGTCGCAGACAAACGTGCTGGTCCAGATTCCCGAGTGCGTTCGGAGACTGTTGCCTTCTTGATCTTCATTCCTCTGTCGGAGAGTCGTGGAGAGGGCCGAACAGGCAGGCAACGTCGGAGGGCGGGGGGAGACGGAATAGAGCGCGTGCGAGTCGGACAGTTGCAGAGTCGCAACACGATGGCATCACCATCGGCATCGTCCACCGGCTCGCCCGTCCCTGGCACTCGGCCCGACCGTCGCCGAGACAGCAACACTCCGGATACAGCTTCCACGTCGCTCCCCCGGATCCTTTGGAGCCTGCAGGTGCCTCTGTACATCACCCACGCGTCCAAATCGACGGACCCATTCATCGTCTCGGTGCCGCGCTTCAGCTACCTGGCGCTGCTGGTGCCCCGCCTGACCGCCTACTATGGCCTGCCCTGCTCCAGCTTCCACCACGAGGAGATCCAGCTCCGCAACCTGGCCGTCGGCCTCCTGGTCGACCTATACCAACCCGCCTCCCTGCCCTGGCGGCTGGTGGTCAGCGACGGGCCGGAATGGGACATCGCCGACACCTTCACCAACTCGGCCAAGGAGGCCGACTTTGTCCGGAATGGAAACGCCAAGCAGATCATGAGCCTGTCCAAGGAGCATAGCACCGCATTGTGGAACGCCGTCCAGGATAGTGAGTTGAGTCCTAAATCACTCCCACTGACACCACAACCAACAACACCCCAACCACCACTACACTCAACCACCACTACACTCTCCTCCTCCTCCTCCTCCTCCCCTCCTTTTGGCCGTTGACCCCCGGGCTGTGCTGGAAAGCGACGAAAAAGGGCACTGACAATCATGGCCCCGGTTGGTTTAAGATGACTATGCCGCCTTCAACAAAGTCAACAGCCTCCTCCTCAACGCGCCCACTCCGCTCAAGAACGTCCCCATCCGCATCTACATCCCCTCCTCGCCGAGAGAGGCAAGCGGCGCCGCGCCAGCCTCTTTTAAGGTCGTTCAGACGCTGGTGCCGCCGAGATTGCCCAACAGTAAGTTTCAACCTGCCATTTCCCCTCTTTTTTTCCCGTCCTTTCGTCTTTGGAGAGCGGTCAGGGGGATGATATCCGTCAGAAGCTTTGATGGCAAGGATTTTCTAACTACGAGAAACAAAATATAAGGGGCGCCGCAAACGCTGGGCGCCGCCCTAAAGAGCATTCTCCCAACGCTCTTCCCCAGTAGTCGGGATCCCGTCCTGGCAAACGTGCTGCTCCATGGCGGGCCAGTGCCCTTCCGGGCGCCGTTGGAGGAACTGATGCGCGAGGCTGCCTACCCTGACGGGTGGCTATGTTTTTGTGTCGTTCTGTTATGACATTCCCCCCCAGTCATGGCCATGTGATTCGCGTCGGACACGTACTTCTTCGAGATCCGACGACAGTGAGGAAATGATGATGGTATTGAAAGGGAGGAGGAGGAAGGAACGTCCCAGGGCGCGCGCGCTTCCATCTGCTGGAGTGAGCAAGGCTATATCTCGGTGGCTCTTGCTTGTGAATGTACAGTACAATACTTGTACATACATACATACATAGTACGCCTAACGCGGCTGTCTCTCCTTGGAGGGTTTTCCGCCCATCTGTCTCCGCCTCAAACAAAAAACAAGAGTCACCGCTCTAACCATCATCCCGCACGTAATCAGCATCTAACGACGTCCGCCAATACCCCAATTCCCGTCCTCGTTTCTTCCCCAACATACACGCATCCGCTCTTTCACCCAGATGACGACTCCAAGAAGTTTGGTATGTATTAGGAATAATAAAAGGACAGTTTGGCTTCTTCTTAATGCTTGCCAAACAAGCCCTCGGATTCAGCCCGCGTGAACACACGGGCGGGTACACGAGCAACGAGGTATTCTTGATGTAAACCCACAAAGCAATGAGATTTGACCACTCCCCTTCCCGAGCCATGCAAAAACCAAGACAAGACAGTGAGAGACGAGCAGAGAGCCGCCACAACCTCTCCTCCCCCCTTTCACCAACCAAGACATGTTCGCACATAGTGGTATCTCCGCCGCTGCCATATCGAAACAAGGCCATGCACATGTTACAAAAAAACAGGCCGAGATAAGACGGTGGATGGTCTCGGACCAATTCCCTTTGCATCAGAGTGGAAATAAACAAATAAAAACGAAGACAAAAAGAGGAACTTGATCCCTGCCTTCTCCAGAAGCAATTGTAGTTGCGTGGTGGAAAGACTGATGCAGGCTTCCGTGGGCGGCTGTTTTTTTTTTATCAGAGGGTGGAGAGATCGAGCATGGTCGCCCTCGGCTCGATCCAACGTTCGCTGTTGGATGAGTCCAAGGACCGGGGACTGATCGAATATGGGCTCGTCGAAGGCGAACTCCGGGAATGCCGAGACTGGCAAGGTAGAGTTGAAAAGAAAACGAGGGGAATCAGGAGAGAGCCGCGCGCAAGGGGATCTATCTCCACACACTTCTCTCCTCCAGCGAGAACCCCTCTCCTCTCAATGATGGGAAGGTTGGTGTTGCATGGGAGGTAGCATGCCGCCGGGATATGGCCCCTGGCTTGGTTCAAGAGGTGACACGGGTACTGGGGTCGCCGACCCAGGCATCGTTGCCGGGAGGGGCGACGGCAGTGGCGGAGACATACTCGTCATTCCGTTGCCGACGTGGTCTCCCGGAGAGGAGCGAACGCCAGTCGGGCCGGCAACGGGCGGCATCGGAGGCGCTGGAGCCATGGGCTGGACAGGCGGTGGCCCGCCGCTCGCCGAGCTGGAAAAGCTTGATCCGGTCGGATGGTCTACCGCCTCGGTGCTGCTAGACTTTCCCCAGAGCTTGCGCTGGAGGCCTTCCAGTATCCGTAGGTCGATGTGCAAGGCGCTTGTTGGGGGTGCAATGATCTTGAAAAAGGAGATGGTTTTGGCGAAGAGCTCCTTGAGGAGTCGCTCGTCGATATAATTACTCAATATCGGATCTCGGAACGCGGCCGCGAGGGTGAGGAGGTTGCCCCATTGGCTACAAGAAAAAAAGAGGGTTAGATGCGCTGCTCGAAAGCTCTCCAAGCCAAGCCAAGTGGAAGGGGGGGGGGGGGGGTTGAAGAGGGGTGAGGGTCTTACGCATGAGCGGTTCCAAAGATGTTGGTCACAATGAACCGCTTCTCCTTGAGTCCATGGAACGCCCGGGTGCTCTCAATCAGGGCCCCGACACCCTTGACCGCGTACTCGATCATCTGCGGAGGGATGTCATTGTCGGGGCCAATGACGGGCACCACAACGCCGGAGCGGAAGTCGGACGCAGGCAACGGGGTGTCGTTGGCCATCTTTTGGAAGTTGAACTCGAGGATCTGCCTAACAAACGGCCGGTACGTGATGACCTGCGCGCCCCAGTACTTGGCGCGGAGCCGAGCTGACAGGATATCGCTGGCCGGCGGGTCGGTAGGCTCAAACATGAACTCGGGCGGCACGAAACTCAGGTGCATCGTCTCCTGGATATATTCGATGATGTTGGCCGCGCCCGACGTGACGTCTAGCGGCAGCGGTTTCTCCGGATTGTAGAGCATTCCGTGGATCTGATTCAGAGTCTTGCGCAGGTATAACTGGGCCAAATAACTCTGAAGCACGTGCTCATCGAATCCTAGCTTTTTGGCCACCTCAATGTTCGGATACGGCATTATGTCCTCGTAGGCCAAGATGTGCGATTGCGGGAGGGGAAGCTCGGCGATAATGTCGCTAAGGCGGGTTATGTTAGCGGCCAGACTCCGAGGGCGAGCGCTCCTGTGTGGTTTTTCTCCTTTAGTGGTGTTGTCAGTTTAAGCTCACCTTTCAAGTTGCAGACAGGTCCAGAAGGCAAAAACGAGCTGGTTATCAGACTTGTCGCTTACCGCACCTTGGCGGCCCATCTCGTTCAACCTCCGGAATCGATCCAGGCTCCTGGTTGCTCGCAGATTAGTGACGAATCTGGCAAGAGTCTTCCTTCATTTCTATTTTTGCTTAAAAAATAAAAAGGAAAGAAGGTGAAAAAAAGGGAGGGGGGAGGGGGAGGGAAAGAGGGATCTCAGCTACTTACGGCCTCAGTTTCATCTGCAAGGCAAAGCCGGCTTCCTTGATGTAAGCGTAGCTCTCCAAAACCCTTCCTAACTGTCCCTGATAGAGCCCGGCCAGGAGAAAGGCGTAGATATGGCGCAGACTAGTCCCGGCCAATTGACCGCCGAGGATGTCAGTTGCGTAGGCGAAGTAGTCCAGGCCAGGAATGACATCCATGTTCCTCTTTGGAGATGTTCCCCCCTTGATGGATGCTCCGCCTCCCTGAAACGACGCCCGCCTGCTGGGCCCCGGGCGCTCGGCGCCGTCCTTGGGAGAAGGAAGGCCGGCCGAGGAGTGAGAGTGGGAGGCTTGGGAGGGCGACGAACCCTGGATCGGGGAAGCCGGGTAGCCGTTCCGTGCCATGGGCGAGCCATGCGCGGGAGGCTCGCTCACCGGGACTACGTCAGGGATCTTGTCCTTGTGCAGGCAGATCTTGCCCAGTGCGAGAACCAACAAGACGAGGGCGTTGTTTATGGAGCGTTGAAAGACGGGCCTGGACGACTTGGGTGACGCTGAGGACGGCTCGGCGGCGTCCGGACCAGGGGACCGCTTTCTCTTGGACCCAGTCTCGGACTGGGTCGACGGCGTGGTGGCAAACTTGGCGATGGTGGTTCCCCGGGGCTGTTTGCCCATGGTCTGTTGGACCGTGTCCAGAAACAGCTTGACCATGGCGTTCAGCTCGCGGGGGATAATGAGCGGATGCATGTTCTGGATGTTATCCTGGAAGCTCTTGACGTACTTCCACACCAGCGCCTCGCTGAAATCTGGCGTCGGTAACGAGATGGAAGGTTTGCCGTCAACGGGAGCAGGCGAACTGCTGATACCGCCCCAGCAGTCGCCCGGCGAGGGCGCGCCGGTATCCGAAAGGTCGTCCGCCACCATCTCCACGACGCCCACGTCGCGCAAGGATTCCCTATCGACCTTGTCGACTCGGAGGCTGCTCTCCAAGCCCTCGCCACGGCCCCAGACTCGGAGAAGACCACGCTTCTCTTCCTGGCGGATCGGGAACTCGTCCACGTACTTTACGTTCTCAGCTTCCAATATATCCCGGACGAGGACCGAAATGGGCCTCCACTTGAGCAGGAAGGCCGCAAGAGTGGTGTGGTTTAGCGGGATGGACGGGGCGCCCGGCCGCACGGCCGGGCCGGGCTCTACCTCTTTCTCTTCCTCCATGCTGCGCGTGATGGTCCTCGCCTCTTGGCTGTTGATCGGGGCCTGCGTTCCTGCCGTGTCCCCCGGAGATGATGATCCTGCATCCTCAGCCGTGAGCGCCGCCGATTCCGCCGATTCGGGCCGTTCGTCGTCGTCCAGCGGCGGCTCGGCCGGAACGTCGACTGAAGTCCCATTGCGGACCATGGCACGCTCAAGCCTGCTCATGCGCTGGTCGAAGGTGTCGAACCTGTTCTGCAACGCCACGATAGCATCCAGGATGTCTGCGGTGATCTTGTCTTGTCTGCATCCCGGTGGTTAGCCATAGCCAGCCGAGGTGGGAATTTAAAAAGCTTCTCAATTGCTTAATTGTTATTCAAAAAAAAAAAAAAAGAAAAGAAAAACTTACTGTTTCGGGGCAGCCTCCCGGTACTTGCACTCAACCTTCTTTTCCTTACAGCTCTTGCACGGCTTGAGCTCGTCACACTTTGCCTTGAGCTGCCGACACATATCGCAAGCCTAAACGCGTCCATAGTTAGCAGATGCTCTCTCCCTCTCTCTCTCCCTCTTAACTCTCGGTAAGGACGACTTCGGGGTCCGGGCGACCAACCTGCGATGCCCGCTGGGCCTTGCGCTTCCCCGACGCGGCGGCGACCTGAATCGGATACGGGAGCTCGCCATGGGACGCATACTGCGGCGGGTAGTCGTAGGGCTGAGGGTGCGGCAGGGGCGTCTGCGGTTGATAGCTCGGCTGACGACTGTAGACCGGGGGCTGGGGGCTGTTGTCGAAGCTCACGTGCCGCCTGTCGTCGCCATAGGGCTGGGTGTGTGGGGGGGGAGGAGGGGGGGGGTGGACGGCAGAGTGCGGCGTCACCGGCGTCATGGTATCCTGGGGAACACCACCGGTCGAGAGAGGCCTGCGCAGCTGCGGGAGTGTGTCATCGGTAGGATCCGTCTTGATCATGGGATCGCGAGGAGGGTAAGGAGGGAAGGGCGGGTGTGCCGGCGACTGCGGGGGCTGCCTGTTTTCTTGCATTGGCGGGAACCTGTCTGGTTCATGTTGCCGTCGGTCGTCGATGGGCGTATGCGATGGGGGAGGTTGAGGTTGAGCCTGGGGTTGAGGTTGAGATTGAGGACGTGGGTGCGGATGCGGATGCGGATGCGGATGAGCATGCGCAGGCGCAGGCGGAGGCGGAGGCGGAGGAGGAGGAGGGTGTGGGTGCGAAGGATGATCCGCGGAACCGAGAGGGCGCGCAAAGGAAAGCGGTGAATGCTGCTGATACTGGGTCGATGGCGGGGGATGAGGCAGCTGGCCGGCGGTTGGGGACGGAGTGGGATGAAGCAGTGATACGCCGTGGTGGAGGGAGCCCCCTACTGACCATGACGGGCCAGTCGACAGGCGTGGTCGCTTGGTGTCGGGCGGCCCTTGGTCCATCGCTGGGGTCTTTATACGTACATGTACATGTACGGAGGTACATCCACTCTATGTGTTCCTTGACACCAGGGCGGCGTTGGCCGGAAAGGCGAGGTTCAGACAATGGGGCAGCAGCAAGCCTGCCGCGCCAGCATGGAGCACAAGCCGGGAGGGAAGAGAAGGGAAGGGGGGAGAGGGGCTCGAGCCAAGCAGGGGATCGATCCGGCGGGACCCCGTGACTGTGAGCGTCAGACACGGCTGCGCCGTCCGGTCAGCGGCGGAAAGTTTGAGGGCGGCCGGGGCAAGCGGTCTGTAAAGAGAGAGCGCGTGCGGTTTTGAAGGGGAGGGAAGCGGAGGCGTGTGTGTCTTTCTCTCTCTCTCCCTCTCTCTGTCTCTCTCCGTCCCTCCGTCCGTCCGTGTCTCTCTCTTTGTGTGTGTGTGTGTGTGTTTGTGTGTGTGCGTGCGTGTGCGCGCGCGATATCCAGTTTTCCTCTTGTTCGTACTGGGAAGAGCGAGCCCCTCGGCTCACTGAGCAGAGCCCACCAAAGTGACAGCAGCTCGGCCGAGCAGGGACCAGTCGCGAATCGGGCAGCAACGGGATGTGGTCTGTGTTGCGCGTTCGGGGGTTCTGGGGCGAGCAGAGTGGGGAGGGCGCAAAAACGAGAGCTTGGTCCCAAAATCTAAAATCCAAAATCCAAGGGTACGGTACGGGTTTCGGTAACGCTGAATGGCAGCCTCCCTTCTCGTCGGGGTACAAATGTATGTACGCGGGAGATGCACCAATTGCGGGCCGCAGAAAGAAAAGGGGAGTAACAAAGTTGTACTGGCGTAGGGCAGCGGAGCGTATCGAAATCCCACAGAGAAAGCCGATGCGCGCAGGAGACCTGCCAGGCGGCGCGGGGCGACAGACCGGTCGCTCAAGGAACGGATCAATGGGTCGGCAGGAGCGGGAGCTGGTCAGGCGGCGTTTTGGGGCTTGGTGAGAAAACACATCGCAAATTGACGAGAGTTCTGCCCCGGTCATCAGTCAACCGTGCCGAAGCACGTCTCAAGGACCTCGGTCGGAACCAGGGTGCTGGAGCGCCAGGGGTCGCTGCTGAACAATCAGAACCGCGCAAACGGTGGGCCATATTTCCCCACTCGGTCCGGGGTGGGGCCGAGGGTTCCCTTCTGCTACTACAGTAGTGTACTGTGTAGCTGGTTGAAGTCTACGCAGTACAGCGCCTGTTTGAGGAATGCGGGCTCTTGCTAATCCCCCGGTCTGTACACTACTACCTTTGGCACGCTGGTTGCTTGGGTTGCGCCATGGGAGGACGAATGGGCACGCAGTGCCTTGGGTGTCGATTATTCGTTCGCATTTGTTTTTGTCCCCGTCTTCGCTGCAACATTCTTCAATTCTGGCTAGTGTGTCCACGGCCATTTTCTTGTACTGTATGTACATACAAGTAATGGGCGCAGTAGTGTCCAAGGAAAGAAGAGACAAGATGGTCTGTGACAGACGCTCGGGAGTAAAAAAGAAAGAAAGAAAGAAAGAAAGGAAAGGCTGTCAGCAACCGGGTCACACAGAGGCGTGCCTAGTGCGTAAAGGTCACGTACGGATATACTGTTACGGACCCTACAGCATTAATCAGGAAAAGGTAGGTAGGTAGGTATTGTTCATCTGCTTTGATGTACGGGGTAGAAAGGGGTAGAAATCTGATTTTTTGTATGGCGTACGAAACTACCTTTAAGTACGGACTACTGCAGTTAAGGTACCAGCAATGCACAGGAGGACCGCTGCAGACGTTGACGCATCGTACCACACTCGTCAAGAGCTGACGGCCCTGCTAGTGGAACGGTGTAATGAGGGGCGGCTGGAAGCTTCGCTTCAGCCGTATCATGCAGGCGTCCACAAAGGCGATCCTTTTCTTCTTCCCTTTCTTTCTTTTTCTTCTTTCCTTTTCTGCTGCTTCTCACCCTAGCCTGCCTTGGCAGGTTCCTTCTTGTCTTCTTTGTGACGGGGAATCCGGCGTCCGGTGGGTGCTGAGATTTGATGCTGAGGCGGCGATTCGACCCGCAGGCATGGTGCGCAAGGAAAAAAATGTCCGCCAATCCCGGGCATAGGCGCCAAGCCTACACTAGCGTAAGCTCGGCTCGACGTGCAACCCCATCCACAAGTTGCGCAAACCTCTCACCCAGGTGAGACACCGCACAGCACTCCAGGTTAGGTTTGTCCCAAGCGCCTGGCCTACGACCACCGAGATGGCGACCGAGACTCCGAGGTGAGAAAAGTCGACAGTGGGGAGAGCTGCCTTTCGTATGTACGGTACGTGCGCAGTAAATGCCGTCGGTATACCGAGTACACACTGGCAGTGACGGGGTAGCCAAGTCGCAGCGGAGAGAGCGCGCGATCCTTGGCAGCATGGGCCGGGAGTGGGCTGTCTAGTGTACACTACACTAGTGTAGAACATTGCCCTTGCGGCCGCGGCCCGTCAAGGTGTAGGTCGGAAGGCCGCCTGCCAATCCCACGGGGAAGGGCGCTGAGAGGTGCCCATGCATGAGGCGCGTGGCGGGCAGGGAGCAGAGGCGGGGGGGCGAAGGCGGGTGGTCGATCAGCAAGTGCACGGTTCGACAGTACGACCCCGACTCTGCTCTCGCAAGGTGACGTACACTACAATACGCGCGCGCGCGCACCCTCACGCACCGTGTCTGGCCAGGAGCACCACGATGGTCTGCCAATGTAGCATGTATTGGTACCTCGGTACACTATGCTACTCTGTGCGGTGCCAACGATCTGGCAATGGATATCTCGTAGGTGAGTTTGTTGGAAGGGAGTGGTTCCAGATCGACAGGAGAGAAAACGCTGCTCCCTGATTTTGGCCGCGTTCGGAGCCATGGGGCTGGCGCAGCTGCACAAGCATTACTCCGTACGGGATCGCATAAGGCGGAAGTTATGCACCTGCGGACGCAGCATCAACCACATTCTGTTCCCAGAGTAATCTTAGTCTCGCTACTCCGTAGATCTGCCGAAATTCTCCATGCAGCTCTGGGGGAAACCTCGGAAAAGCAAAAAGAAAACGAGCATGGACCGCATCGGCAGCGCACCTTGCTTTGAAATGTTAGCTAGTACGGAGTATTTCCTGCCGGTTCTGATGAAGACTTCAGGCAGCATCATGTCAAACAAGCAACTACGAAAGGTACTCCGGCCGTACTGGGTTCAGAGAACGAACCGTCTGATATTGGAGGACAGAGGTCCTTTGACAAAACGAGTTCCAATAACGAGACCGTGGGGTTCCCAGAGCTTGCGCCAGGAAGGTTCTCCAATCTCCCTCGTGGTATACAGTACAATATACAGTACTAGTACGGAACACAGGTTCTCCCTCAGCGTCCAAATTCCAGGAACAAGCGCTCGCTAGATTCGCCACGTGACTGGCAGCTCTGTGTGATTGATGATTGATCGCAAACCTCGCTGCTCACCGCACACCCGCCCACCGCGGGTGGACGGGGATCGGATCATTTTTTAGCCCACATCAAGCGACCTTCCCGACTAGGTGTCGGCTGTTTTGTCGGCGGTTCAAGCACTATCCTACAAACGCTCCGCTAGTGTCAAAAATACTTCGTATTAGGTATATCATCGGTGTATCAAATACACACCTGAATGGTATTGTACTCCTCGGCTTTGATGCGGTCTTGATTGCGATGACGACTTTACGCGCAGTATTCCGTCAGTATTCTGTATGTACAGTACGTGCCTGCGTCTACAGCTGCCCCTCCCATTGACATGGCTTCTTTCCGGACTCTTCACTGCCTCTAGGCCGAGTCACCGCTTTTTGCTCAGAACGTGCGCCGTGCCCAATGCCACCCAAAGCCGATACCCGCTTCTGGTGGAATGGCTCATCCAGAATGCGACACTACGCAGTAGCATACGACAGTAGTTGCATGGTGCGAAGCTTATCAGGTGGGAGCTCGGTGCCGACCCGCAGACACGGTCATGGAACATGTTCCAGCGCCCTGCCCAATCAGTGCGAGTTAGGGGGACCCAAGGTTCTGGGAATGGCAAGGCCCAGCCTCCACTTTGGGTCGCTTCTTGTGTCCACTAAGCCTCGTGCTAGGCTGTTTCGGCGACTGGTTTCAACCCACGGACGCTCGAAATTTCCCGGGCCAAGGAACGGATTTGCAGGTCACGGCACACGACCCTCGTATGTTACCGCATTCGTTGCGAAACGATCGGCGGCGGGCAAGAGCGAGGGACCGGTCGCGGGAGGTGCCATGTGAACGACATTGACAAATCTCGCGCCACGCATTCCCTTTTTTTTACGGATACCTCTTATTCTTTGCCCCTCTCTTATCTCCCCCAGTTACGGCATTACATGGGAGGATGTACGGAGTACTGTACGTGTATTCCGGGCATACATTACGCACGAAATGCTCTATGCGCCCGGACATCCCACGCCGAGATTACTCAGGTGTAGCTATCTGCCTTGAGGATCGATTCTTTTCGGCCCTTTGGCCATCTGGTCAGTTCTACAACGGCCAGATGGGCGTGGTGTCAACCCGAGCAATGAGACTGGCGGCAGTTGAGGGTATGTGTCGATGATTTCCGTGCGGCACAGGCCAAGAATCCGTCACGCTGGAGACGGGGATCTGCGCCGTCGCCGTCGCTGATTGATCTGGTTAGACGCTGGAACAGGTAAAGGTCGTTGGAGAGCAGCGGGGTACGCAGTGGTGTGTGTGTGTGTGTGTGTGTGGATGTAGTGTAAGCCGAGCCCAATTGCGGCCGAAAAAGAGATTCGGCACTGGCGGCAGCGGCCGACCACATTGGTCCCGAGTCACTGTATTATGTACACATTCATCGACATTCCACGCGCTGGATGCCATTGCCTCCCCACTTGATGAGCGGTTCTGTCGCTCATTCTCTCTGGTGCGTCATCTTGGGTTTCATATATCCTAATGAGCAGGTTCCAGCTCGTCATCCTCCCTTGCCTACCATATCGAGAACGTATGCGTTTAGCAATCACTTAATGTGAATACCTAGAGGCTATTATATTCGACACACATTGTCCACGTAATCAAGGTAAAGAGATACCTATGTTCATTCTTTTTCTTTTCATTTATTTCTTTATCCTTCTCGTTATCCTTCTCTTTTTGGTAAGTAGATGAGGGTCATTGTCACTCCGCAGTCCCTGCACATGGTTGAGCGGCCCAGCCTTGTCGGGAAACAATCTCCGTAAAACCAGGCAAGCCTTGGAGGAATGGCTGGCCACAGTGGTGTTTGCGGTCTTGTGAACTGCTATTTGAGAACCAACCTGGGGATTCGGATGTCTTGCGAGCTGCTGCACGATCTGACGATGGTCATCCCACGCCCCGACCTCGAATTGTAACCACAAGCTCAAGAATCTCGTCATAGCACGCGGACCGCAGAGGCCCAATCGGTATGCGCGGCAATGCCGGCACTATGCGAGCCAAAGATGGGCCCTCCAAGGTATTCGTGATTGGACAACGATCCAAGAAAGCCTGTGGGAGAGGGACCACGCCCGCTCGCGACAAGACCGACGCTACGACCCGAAGGAGTAGGAGGAGGGGAAGTAGTAGTGTAGAAGAAAAAGAAAGACCCCGCGGTAGTTGTGGGCGTGATGTCGCGGATGGTATTGTTGGCAGACCGGGACTGGAGTGCAATCCGTACGGAGCGTACGGATCAACCAGTGTAGTGTAGTGCATTGCAATGCTGCGCGACACAAATTATGAAGGCCATCGGTCCAGCCCCTTCGTCAAGAGTATTGCCGAATGTCCCCTTCGATCCAATAGTAGGCGCGCGGCGTCTTGTTGGGGGGGGAAGGGGCCAAATGGAAAACGGCGGCGGCCCTTTGGTTATTGCTATTGCTTTTCTTCCAAAGTTGAGAGCCCGTCGTGGGTGGGATTGGCGTCCCGGTGCCATGGTTGCGGAGACTGACAGACAACACAAATTTGTAACGATTTGAGAATCGTGTCCCCATTGTCGCCCATACAACTATGCAGTGTACACCATCTCCTAGAGAAGCACCACAAGTGCGTGCGTCTGTCATATGTTATGTATGTACGAAGATGGAAGGAGGCATGCCCTTCCTCCCGTTGAATCTGCACCCTTGTGGCCCTTTGTGGCTCTTGTGGTGGCAGTCAATTTTGCTTTTTGTTCTTTTCTCGCTTTTCCCTCAGTATCAAGAAGCCTGATCCGGTAAAAGAACGCTCCGTCATCCTCATCGAGGTATAATGTGGATGCCGTCATTGATGTTCCTCGACGGAGATCTCAGTGTTCGCCACCTTTCTCCGTTTCGGTTTTGGGGACGTATGTGAAACTGGGGGTTCGTCGGCGGCTTCGAAGCCCCCAGAGACCAAGCAGGGCGACTTGGTGCTCTGCACAACCTTGGTCGCCTCCTTGGCCTCTGTTGAGGCTTCGGTGAAGACGACATCCCCCCTCTTTCCAAGGGCCTCGCGGCCAGCCTCTTCCAACAGGATGCCAAAGGCCAACAAGGCAGACTCGTCCATACTCCTCTCGTCAACGGTCCTGGTCCCAACGACGCAGCGAGGACCCAGGCGGGCAGCCGCCGTTTCGTAGAACTTGCTCGCATAGCTGTGGATTGACCTCAGAAGGTCGCTGTCCGGGAGACTACCGTAGCCAGCATTGGGAAGGTCATCGCTGGCCCAGTAGATGTCGTACTCGGCGTAGCGAACTGGGGCGTTCTTACGCCTGAACAGGGCCTCTTCTGGGGCCAGTCTCGGATTGCGCGACAAATAGCGGTCGGAGATAGCCCTCAGACGGCGTTTGCTCCTGCTGGTCGCGTCGTCTGCGTCACCGAGGGCCCCGTTAAGAGTGACACGTCCTGACAAGATTTAGGCCGTTGTCCAGTCTCGGAGTATGAGAGGATAATAGAAGCATACCTGCGACGGCGTCGAAAACATTGGCCGGCCGGCGCCGATGTCTTTGAGAAGACTTACTTCTCCTCCTCCTATTGCTGCTGCTGCTGCTGCTGCTGTGTGATTCAGCGGGGGAGGACAGCCGTGACGATGGTGTGGTCTCGCCTGAGCTCAGAAATATCGAGTCCGGGGACGCCTCCATGCAGTCTGGTTGGAGAACAAGTGGTTATATTTGGTTGCGCGTGTACTCTCCGTTGATACTTCAACATGCCGCGGATCAAAGAGAGATTCTTCGTTCAGGTGTTCTGACGGATGGTATCGCAGCCACGATAGGCAAGATGCAAGGAGCCGGGCAGTTCTCACCCTTTCTATCCTTTCTCTTATTCTTATTTTTTGTTGAGAGAAAAAAAAACCTTATCTATTTGCAGAAGCCGGTCGATGGATGAGAGGAAGTGTGTCAGGTCGTTTTGTTGGCGAACTGAAGGTTTCGAGATCGCTTGCAGCGGTTGCTTAGCTTGCAGCCCACAGCAACCCCGCCCCACCCCGCCGAGCCCGAAATCCAACGGCGGACGAACACTCCAACGTCGAAGCAACTATACGTCATCAACACCGATTGATCCCGGACTGCCCAGAGATCAGCCCCATGGCATGAATTTGCTTCTGTTTGAGCGATCGTCGGGCAGGCTGGGTCCGGACGAGTTCGCCAGGATCCAGGCGACGACGCTGCTGCGTTCCTTCGCTCGTGCTCCTCACTTTCGCTTCGACGGCGGCGAACGTGATGCAAGCGTTCCCGTCGGCCGCGGAAACAGAGCCGTAGCTTCGGCAGCTGATGGTTCTGGCTCGGGCGGCGATGCTGCTGCCCCGAGGGTTTCTCTCTGGGCGCACCAGGCCGGTGTCAGTGCCCTGGCTCTGGAGCGCTTCGATGGCCGCATGTGCGTGGTGAGCCCTCCTCCCCTCCCCAATTTGATTTTGGGTTGTTTCCCCGGTTGATCTCACGCTCACATTTCTTTTGTAACGCCTAGACTGGTTTCTGGCGGCTCGGACGCCACTATCAAGCTCTGGGATCTGGAACAGTGCCCAAACCCATGGCGGTATTATACCTACCGCCCCGTTGCTGTGGTCTCTCGTGCTGGCAGCGACTCCGCGGCAGCCGGGCACCGCTTCGGCGTCACTCACCTGTCTTTCTACCCGTTTGACAGTGCCGCATTTCTCTCCTGCTCGCATGACCAGACGCTCAAGCTGTGGTCCACCGAGAGGGCATCCGTGTCCGGTTCGTTCTTCCTCGGCTCCAGGGTCTACACTCACGCAGTTTCCCCGATAGCCTCCCATCTGCTGGTCGCATGCGGGACTCAACACCCGGCCGTCCGCCTCGTCGATCTGCGCTCTTCCGCCGCGGTGCAGTCGCTGGTTCCGCCGGGCCAGACCGGTGGTTCTGCCGGCGCCGTCCTGTCCGTGTCCTGGTCCCCGGCGTACGAGCACGTCCTTGCTGCCGGCTCGGCGGACGGGGCAGTGCGCATCTGGGACGTGAGGAAGTCCAATGGCCTGGTCGCGCTCCTCGACCAAGAGGATGTCGTCGGTCTTGCCGACGGGGGCACGACGTCGCAACTACGTCCTCCTCGGCTCGCAGCAAAGGCACATGCTGGGGCCGTGAACGGCCTCACCTGGACGGACGACGGAGCCTACCTCGTATCCGCTGGCCACGACCGCCGCATACGCGTCTGGGACGCGGCGACCGGCGCCAACACACTTGCCAGCTTTGGGCCGAGCATCCGTAACAGCCAGATGGGCGCCGTCACCATGTTTGTCTCGCCCCTTGGTCTCACGGCGCCAGGGTGTGAGCTGTTGTTCTTCCCGAACGAGACCGAGATACTGGTCATGGATCTCCACGAGGGGTCTACCGTCGCAAGATTACGCGGAATGGGCCCGGCTGTAGCCTCTGTCGGTACACATCAGGGGGGTGAAAGGGCCATCAAGAATCGTGTCACGAGCCGTATGTCACCGTTCTTTTGCGTGTTTTCTCTGCTTAGTGAAGCTAATGCTCTGGCAACCAGTCGCATGGAGAGGGGCCGGGGGGAGCGGAGGTTCAAGTGGTGTGGTTATGGGCGGCAGTAACGCTGCCGGTGGCCTACTCAGCGGGCACTTGGATGGTCAAATCCGGGGTTGGCTCCCGGAACTTGAGGGTGCGGACGACGAAGGGGATGATGACGACGACGGCGCAGCAGATATCTCTGCCGCCAAGACGAAGAAGAGAAAGGCTCTGGATGATGCCTTTCGAAGTTTGATGGGCAGACAAGTCACTTTCTCCTAGGAGCAGCAACAGGGCCCAGAAATTGGCCACCTGTACGCACTCACGTTATGAGAAAGCACATTCTCTACACGAAAACAGCCGCGTCCATGATTTTCCAGTCGTTCTTGCATTCTGATTCCGCAATTTTAGACCCTTCGCCCTCTTGGCTGGTATCTGCTCTAAAAATACAGCTTATTGAAATGACAGAGGGAAAAAAAAAAGAAAATGAAAGATCTCATATTCCGTCATAATACATTGTTCCCATTACCCCCACCCAGCGGAGGACACGCAATTAGATACCGCGGAAGGTTTCCTGGTGTGTCTTGATACTGTTTCTCCTCTCACGGTGGTGGGTGACATCCTCGTGTTCGATCGACGGTTCGCCGAGATGCTTCCTCAGGACTGAAGGAGGCACTTGGGCAGCGTCGGTGGGATCGCGTCGCGCATCCGACATTGTTCCAGATCTGTTGTGTTCGGCCCGCCTGGTCAGCTTGGGTTCTGTGAGGTGCCACGAGACTGCATGGGCCAGTGAAGAAAAAAAAAATAATCAGGCAAACAAAACGGCACGCTACTTACTTACTGGTACGTCTTGTTCCCACCCATAGTTCGGCTGCCGTCAAGATCCGAGTCGACGCGGGGATCCATCTTGTTGGCCATGTCGCTGCTGTGAGGGCCGGCAGTGTTGGGGGCAGGGCCAGGGCCGGTGCCGAGGGCGCCGCGGCCGTCACGGTCCGAGTCGACGCGAGGGTCAGCAGCGTTAGCCACGCGGCTGCTGTGCGGGCCGTAGGTACCTGCCGGGGCACCGTGGGTGCCGGTCACACCGGTAGCGCCGGAGCCGGCGCCGCCAGTGATACCCGAACCGTAACCGCCAGTGGTGCCAGCGCCGAAGCCAGTGGCGCCGGTGCCGGCCGTTCGACCGGTGCCGATAGTGCGCGAGTTGTCGAGATCCGAGTCGACACGGGGATCAGCGGCGTTGGCTACGCGGCTGTTGTGCGGACCATGTGTTCCTTCGGCGGTGCCAGTGCCGTAGCCGGCGCGACCGGTACCGTAGCCAGCACTGCCGTACTCCCCGTGGCCGGCGGTGCGGCCAGCCCCGCGGCCGTCGCGATCCGAGTCGACACGAGGGTCGACGGCGTTAGCTACACGGCTGTTGTGGGGACCGTGGCTGCCCTCAGGGGCTGTGTTGTGGTGGGACTTGCTGTCGGGGTGGACAGCCTCCTTAATCTTGTGAACGATGCCGGACATGTTGGATGATTTCTGATGGAAGAATATATGATATTGTTTTGCGTTATGTGGTGTTTGTATGTAGGTTCTTAAGTCTGCAGCAGATAATCGCTACTTGGAGGAGGAAGCGCCTCCCTTATATCTTCCTCTTGAGCGGCCCAGATCCCACTCCTGGTGCTGCCTTGAATGGACAACCTACCTTGGGCGATCATTACCGGTGACGGGCCGGCCATGTCGTCAGTGGCATATTGGTTTGGCATTGGGTTAACCGGCATTGTCCCAGCAATGGCACTCGTACTTGTCCAACTTCCCCAGGCGACCCCTTTTACCGGGGCCAGTAGATCATTACCTCATCGACATCATTGTTGCATCTTGGACCCTTGAGGCGGGAGCAGCTAATGGGTAACGCCCGACAAACGATACTAAGTAGTACCCCAGGGCACACTCAGCACAGCATCAAGGCATGAGACTCTCCACAGCTCTTCCCACAAGCCATGCGCGGCCATCCACCGCCTTCCCCACAGCCACTCCTCTGTTGGGGGCTTGGAAGGAGAAAGTCTTTGGTATTGAAGTACGTCATTGGGGAAGGAAGCTTGTGGCGGGTGACGTTTGGTCTGCCCGCACTTGCCCGGATGTCACTTCCATCACAACCATTCAGGTTGACGCTCCTTCCTTCACTACGATTACGTGCCATAGGGGCATGGAATTGTGTTAACGACCTGTTAAGTGATCACACCAAGGCAGTCAGCTCCTGTGTAGTCCGCTTCCTTGATTCGTTTTCTATATTTCGGACCGCAGGCTTAAAAGGAGCTGTGACGTCATCCACCCCATGCCCTCAAACGAACCACCGCGGCCATCGCAGACGCCAAAACACTGAACATTACACTAGGGTAACTGTTATTCGAGACCCTGACCCGCTGCGAGTTTGTAGGTGGCAAAATCCATGTCACCACGCTTGCTCGAGGTTACCGCGGACTACTTTACTGCCCTGAAACAGCGCCCATTTCAAGGGCATGAAGAGGGACCTGGAATTGTTCCTATATTATAGTACTTCTCCTCAACTTCTCGGAAAAAAAAAGATCCAGGACCGTGATATCAACATTTGAAGCCATCTGTTGCCATTCGAAATGGGAATAAAGTGTGCTACTATGACACGACAACGTTGAATAGCTGGAGATGAGGTGAGAATCGTAGACGACAGCCATAAACCTAAGGAAAGAGAAACGAAAAAAAATGATAAAAATGAAAGTGCAGCAAAACATGTGGCCACAAAGAGAGGGTACGGTATCATGGATTTGGGTCGGGGAGACTAATGGGTGTGTACTGGGCTGTGAGCAACTGGCTGCGCATTCTCGCATCCTGAGAGACCACCCATGACAGGTCAGACACGCGAGCGGTACCAGCGGTGGCGGCGTCGGTAACATCCGCCGTCAACCGGGGCAACATGACGGCGGACCCAATAGATACTGTTCATTTTATCGGTCAGCATTTCAACCGAGCTCGCTTGAACACAGGGGAGACCGTCAGAAAGGAAGCAGAAGAAAAAGAAGAAAGAAAGAAAAAGACGCCTACCCCAGGATAGCACTAACGAGCCAGCAAAGGGCGCTCAGGAATGAGAAGGCAATCGTGGTTTTCCACTGGGAGCACGAGGCGGTTCCGCGGAAGGAGATGCCGTCCCAGTCGAATACATCGCTATAGTCTAACCCATCAGCACTTTCCCGGGCCTCTTCTGCGACAGCTGCTCTTGAGGACGGAATCATGACTCGGCTCACCCGCAGTTTCCATCCAGCCAGTCAACGAGCAGCCCAAAAGCGGCAAACCAAGCCGCGCTAATGGCAAAGTCGGCCGGCCAGTGGACGAAGGAACCACTGAAGGGGAATAGCCAGATTATAGCGAAGAAGATGGACACGCCGGCGACGACCTCAGTATATATCTGGCGCCCGAGCTGCCACGAGTCGGCATTGTGAACCGAGCTGAGATAGTCGCCGTTCAGACCCGCCACGATGGCGGCAAAGGCCAGTTCCGTGAGGCGGAGGATGATGGAGAAGAGGTCTGCGAGAATCATGCTGTCGAAGAACTGCCGGCTCCACGTCAAGCTTTGTTTCTTAGGATTTCCTGTGAGAGCGAGTATTTCTTGGGCTAGCGGGGGTTGGCCGGCAGCGAGTAGGAGCTTTCTTTGGGACCAGTTGGATGGAACAGTCGATGCCAAACGCACTTGGGGCCCGCGGAGTGAATGAGGAGCAGCTGGCGGGTTATATACCGCGTATCACAGCGGGCACGGCGTACATCTTGTTTTGCAGGCCGACTGTGACCCTTCCGTCGTCATCGCCGCTACTGTTTGTGGCCGGCCAGCACACAAAGCAACCGACCACAAGCCGGGGCTGGCACACCGTGGGACACCGACCCTGTTGTTTTATGATTACTGGTCGGCCGGAAGCTGCTCGACTCTGATTCGTCTCGAGGGCTGCACGACCACGCGCGCGTCGGCCTCGATAGCCATCCCGAGAGGTAAGTGGCTGTGGCTGGACTCTGGTGTGTAGTGTATAAGTTCCCAAACGGGAAAAGATGATGTCATCTGTAGAGGTGAGTTCTGTCCACGGTACATACTACGTACCTACCTTGAGTACCTGATTATTTTGACACTACACCGATATGCTACTACCCACGCCATTCCAATGCCACGGCCTGGTCTTGTCTCAAACTGCGAATACCGATGGTACACCGCTCAGAGCAGCGAGATTTCGCTATAAGTGGCAGGGTTGGTGGACGTCAATCAAAACCAGAAACTTCGCGTCCTCCAACAGAGTGGTTAGAGGAGGAATCCAACATTCAATGCTTCTTAACCCTCTTTTGCCTCGAGGGTCCTGTTTCAATATACCTTATTGTCAATGCGTGTCTGAGTGAGTTGCTATACAGACGACGAACCGGCGGGACGCGAAAGTCTCAGGTGAGCATCGCCGCCTGGACGTCAAATATACTGTTCCGCCAACCATCTCTTTCATTCTCGCGAATCCTTTGCGGTGCCTGGGTCGCCTCGTCCCTCCAGAGCTTGACGATGCTTCCCGGGGCATAAACCCCCTCGAATACGCCGTGTCCCGGCTGACCGACCCCAACACGAGTGTGGAGATCCGGGTCGTCCGGGGCCGTCAACCTCGCCAAGACAGCCTTGAAGAAGGTCCTGAGGTCGTCCGGGTCTGCGATACGCGTAGCGCGGAGTCTCTCGCGCGCATAGAGCAACTCGCGGTTTGCGAAATGCAGCGCCTCCCCGATAGCGGTTGCCATCTTCACCTCCATTGTCTTGCGGATGATGGGCTTGAGAAGCGGCTTGAAGAGCCACGACAAGAGGCTGAACTTGCTCCTCCGCAATTTCCAGTTGAGTTTGTGAATGCGCACTTTGACACCCCGAAGGGAGAGAATCTTCTCGAGCCTGTCCCTACCGACCTCGATGTCGAGCTGAATATCGAGACCCCGTTCGTCGAGTTCGAACGAGGCAATCCCTTCGTCTGCCAGCCGCAAGAGTCCCGAGTGCACCCTGAGCCAGTACCCAATCTCCTCTCCCCGGATGGACAGGCCGTCCACTCGGATCCTCATCAACGTCTTGACAGCCGAAGTTGTCCTAAACCTTGCCTTGCGAATCTCAATATCATTGAGCGTTTCCACGCGGAGCCTGTGTGGAAAGAAAGAAGTGTGGTTGACGGTTGTACCGGGCTCGAGGATGAGATTCTCGAGCAACAGGTCTACTTGCGGGGTGGACACTTCCAGCCTAGGTATGGGGACGTAGTTGATCGACTGGAAGAGTAGCGGGACAAATACGTTGATCGAATCCGCCACAAGATCGGTATTCGCATAGTGGTGCTTTGGCGAGAGGATCTTACCGATGGTGGTTGACGTCTTCATGAGGTTGGCCACATCCTTGTCCCTGATCACCGAGCGGAAGGTCGCCTGTAACTGTGACAGCAAACCGTCCATGTCGTCGCGCAAAGACGAGTGACTCGAAATTTGCTTGTACCGAGTCCGGAGCTCCTGGAAGCGTTGTTCGGCATCGTCGAAAAATGAAGGATCGGTGAACATTTCCTGCAGGGCGCTCGCCAGCTTGGCCGCTAGGTCCTCAAAATCGGGGTCGTCATGGCCATGGTTCACCACCGTCTCGAACCGTGCCTCCAACTCCTCCCACTCCTTCACCTCGCCGAACGACCTCAGAAACGCCCAGAAATTGCGCAGAGCCCGGTCCGTTTCCGGATTACGGTCTACGTCCTCTTCTGCCGCCTGGACCGTGTCGCGGGCGATGCGTGAGTACACCATAGCATAGCGCTTGAGAAGAAGCGACAGAGTAGAGACCGAATCCGAGTAGTCGCGCCGCCGGCGTAAATTTGCCACTGCGTTCTTCAGGCGATGCATCATTGTGTCCTTTTCCGGTCCGTCCAACTTCCGCAGTATGCTGTTCTCTGCCTCGTCTACAACGGTGGAAGCAGACCCGCTACAAACCTTGGACACTTCGGCGGTTTGATCAACCAGTTCTTGCTGCGATGGCGCGCTCTGAGAGCCATTGCCCTGCTGCTTCACCGAATCCTGCTGCTCGGCGGACGGTCCGATACGCTTGCCGGCCTCCTCTGAGGCTTCCGACAAGGCGAACGCTGCGTCCCTGAAAACCTCGCGGGCGACGACGTTGAGATCGCTGAGGAACAAGCGAAAATCGGAGTTAGTAAGCAGCAGCGAGCCCACTGTCTGCAGGCTCCGATAGACTAGGCGACTCTGTCAGCACCCTCCTGGAATCATGCGGCGCCGCGGTGGATCCCAACGTACCTGCCGCCGTGTCCGCTGTTGCCTTTGCCCTGCTGGCGCGCTCGGCGACATGCTCCATGTCAAGCGAGACCCTCGCCTGGGATAAATACCAGGTAAAGTCCTGAATTTGGTCGTTGGCATTTTTGTGTTGGAGGAGTTCGATCAGCTGCTTGATCCACTGCTTAGCGTAGTGCGCCAGGGCCTGGCCCGAGTCGCTGAGTTGCGACGAGTCCGGGTTGAGCACGTCGGCGGCAAGGAGGGTGCGGAGGTTGGCGATGGCCTGCTCGTTGGAGGGCATGTACCCCTTGGAGAGGGCTCGGAGCATCTGGTACGTGTGCAGTTTCTGATGCAGCTGCCTCTGAAGCGACGTATCGTCGTCATACTGGGGAAGTAGTGGCTCCTGCTCTGCGGACCGCCGGTCACGGCCAGAGCCGAAACACGACGAAAACATGATGGCAGTGGTGGACTAGGGCCGATCGAAGCCTCAAACCAGATCCGCAAACTGTTAAGATTTCTGATAGGATCTCACCAGAATCGTTGTGCGATGATGGGCCCGGTAGCCCGGGTGAAGGAATTGCGAGTCGACCATGCTTCGTGCTTCTCGTCGGTTTCGATTGGTTTCCCGGCGTATCTTGTTCGGCAGCGTTGTTTGGCTATTGGGGGTGGAATGGTAGTAACGATGACGTCGTGCAAGAGACCCCTCCAACAAAGCGACTTAGATTCTTGAACGTAAAGTATCTAGGTACCTCCACTTGATACCAGAAGTAGGTATAAAAGTTGCGTCTCTAGTACATCTACATACATGTGGAGTCGAGCCACCGCATTGCTTAGCGCACATATGACGAAGCGCCCGTAGTGTAGATTTCCTGATATGAAGATTGGAATCGTCGAGAACCTGGGCTTGCACAGCCACAATTTGACAGGAGCTCGTTGAATCCCGCCCCGCGCCTGCGCCTGCGCCCGCATCTGCTTTCGGTGGGGGTCTCAAAATGAATCTCGAACACAGGCCGGAGGCCAATTTGCTTGGCCACGGATGGCAGTAATCCAAAGCACAGCTAAATAACCCCAACTTTTCCATTTTCTGATGGGACGAGATTGGGTACAGTTTCCACGTAGATACGTATACCACGGTAGGTAGGCACAGCACATCGAGATACGTGCCCGCATGTCGAAGCTTCGGGTTGAAATATGGAAAGAAACACGAAACCATCGATAACTGCAGAAACCGTACAAGGCAGGAGTCAGCGACAAAAGTCGGCGTAAAGGTGTGTGGAGCAGAAGGCCGGGGCACCCGAGTGATCCATCGCCATGGGATCACGGCGTCACAAGTCAGCTGTTCGGATTACATCCACGCGGTAACCCCGTCCTCGGCGACTCGGCTTCTGGCACTGCCACAGATTGCTCTCTCTCTTACGTCTTGCTTCGTATTATCCTGGACCCAAGACAGACTCCCTCCTGCAGGATCTAACACACAAGCTGACAGTACTCGCTACTGTACGGATTATTTGCGCCTGTGTGTATAGAGCACTCATTTCCGTACACTACTCCGTACTACCCTACATTTCAGATACGTATGTATGTACATACAGTACATCATTAGTGGAAGAGTTAGCGTTTCGGCGTTCTGTTAGGCTGATCGCTGCCAGTTCGTCACCTTCCGCTCACCCCTGCTCCCCTTGCCAAGCCTCCAGGCGGCAAATCCTCAACATCCGTTGCCTATCCCTCCTAAAGGTCCGCCAGGCCCCCGCAGGCTTTGGTGTCTACGCCGGGATATTCAGGTGTCGCTGTCGACGGCACCAGACCGAATGACTGACATGGACTTCAACGGGTTGAAGCGCAAGGACACAACAAAAGGGCCGCCTCTGCGCATCCTGTCGCTTGGTATGTCCTCTTCCCCCCCCCCCCCCCCCCGGCGCAACAAGCACGGCCAGTTCCCTTCCCCCCGTACGCAGCGTTGGCGAGAGGCTTGCTGACTCCCTTCGCCCAGATGGAGGAGGCGTGCGCGGCTACTCCATGTTTCTAATCCTCCAGGAGCTCATGCACCGAACGTTTGTCGAAATCGAAGGCCGGGCACCGCGACGATCCGAGATCCCCAAACCATGCGACCACTTCGACCTCATTGTCGGCACCGGTACTGGCGGCCTAATTGCCCTCATGCTGGGCCGGTTGCGCCTCGATATCGAAACATGCAAGGAGTTATACGTCCGCCTCACCCGCATGGTCTTCGAAACCGACAAGACCATCGCCGGCATCCCCTACCGATCGACCCTGTTCAAGGCGACAAAGCTGGAGGAGGCGATCAAGGAGTGTGTCCGGGAGCACACCGTCTACGAAAAGGAGGGAAATGATGGCTCCGATGTGGGGAGCACATATGATTCGCTGAGCCCGGTCTCCCGCTCGAGCGCAGCATACCCTAGGCGGCACGCCAGCAACGCCAGCGTCTTGAGCTTCAGCGCGCGGAGCCCCAGCGCGCAGGCCGCGAGACCGGTGTTTTCCCGCAATGGCAACCCAAATGCTCGCCTGTATGACGAGCGGGAAAATCGAACCAAGACGTGAGTTTCACTTTGCGCCGGCAGTTTGACGGCGACCTTACTCTCAAGTAGGTCTGCGTAGGCTAACCCCCTTGATTCCCCAGTGCCGTGACGGCCGTTTACAAGGGCACCCCGAAAGGTGGGGCACCGGCCATGCTCCGCTCTTACGATTCCAGGCGGGAGCCGGCCCCCGAGTTCGACTGTAAGATCTGGGAAGCCGGACGTGCGACTTGCGCCATCGGCCTCGCGTTCAAGCCCATCCAGATTGGGCAGTCCGTGTTTCACGACGATGGTGCGGGCACGTTTAACCCGTCCATAACAGCACTCGACGAGGCGGTCGTCAACGAGTGGCCGGGCCGGGAGGTTGGCGTCTTCGTCAGCGTGGGCACCGGGAAGCGACCAAGGGGTAGCGACGCAAATTCGGCGCTGTGGTACGAGGGCTTTCTCGGCGAGTTTGCCGAGGCGCGGAGGAAGCTGATCGCAAAGATTGAGGGTTGCGAGAAGATCCACGAGCAGATGAAGAGGGAACACCTGTCGAAGCGGGGCGTCAACATCGAGAACTACTACCGCTGGAATGTCGAGGTCGGTGTCGGCGAGTTTGGCATGAATGAGTGGAACCGGCTGGCGGACATCAGCACGAATACCAGGAGGTATCTGGCTAGGGAGGAAGAGCAGAAGATGGTCCAGAGCGCGTCGGCAAAGTTGGCCAAGATCCACTTTGCAAAGCAGCGCTGGGAGCGCCTCAGCCAGGCCAGCCCGGAGGCGGCGCAAAAAGTCCCCCAGATCTCGCTGCCCCTGGCGGCGGAGCTGCCGGGAGACATTCCCCCCGTGCCCGCTCGCGCCCCAACCCCAGCCTCGCCAAGCCGACAGTCGTACGACTCGGGCCACGATATATTGCCAGTGCGGGGATCTACGCCTTCTCCGAGGAGCTCTTGCGAGCCGCCACGACAATCACCCCAGCCGAACCAGCTGCCGTATCCGCCCGCGCCCCCCTCTGGCGGCCACCCGCCAGCAGCACCGAGCCACTTTGCGGACGGCGCGGCCGAGGACTCGGACCGCCTAGTGGTCAGTGCCCCGACGCCGGCGCAATACCGGATCGCCACGGGCGCGGATAAGATCGCGATCGCGGGGCCGGACGACTACCCCAGGCGATACGATGATCCGCTGATGCAGCCCGCGCCGTTGCGGGTGCGGCCGCCGTCGGTACCACCCCCGCTACCCCCAAAAACACCGCTCCCGGAGATCCAGGCTGGCCATGGCCGAGCGTCTGCCCCTGTGTTGCCTTATCCTCTCGACGAGGACGCACCGCCGGCGGTCAATATGGCGAGAAAGCCATACTACTACAGCTCGAATTAGTTGCTAAATTCGTCTTCGCGAACGGATTTGCCATGATTCCATTCTGCTGGCGCTGACCGCGATCAGCGAGGTCGACTTCTTTTTATTTGTTTTGTTTTGTTCTTTTTTTCCCCGCTTCTTTCTCTTCTTCGATGATTCCATGAGAAACGATATCCAGAACGTGTTTGCCATGTATATCCGGGTTGGATGTGCTCGAGACGGTCAATCGGCACAAGGGCCATATGCACGATAGGCATAAGGGTTATAGGCACGACAGGCACAAGGGTTATAGGAGTACGGAGTTTTGGGGACACGATCTCTTGGGTGATATGTGTGTGTGTGTGTGTGTGTGTGTTTTGTTGAATGGATACCAGGCAGAGCAGCTCAGGCCCTTGAGTCCAGTGGTCGTCTGTGTGACGTTATGCTCTGATGGCAATTGAAATTGCTTGTAATGTAGTGTAGGCAGCGGACCGGAGTAATCCGTACTACATACATACATACATAATAGACTCACTTGACCCCCAAGTTGCGTGACACATTGGGCCAGCCAGCTTGGGTCTAGTTACATGTGTAACCGAACTCCCTTTGCTTTGTTTCAATTTTTCTTCAGCACACTGCCCTCCAGAATGCTCGTGGTCTCATTGACTGATCTAGACCTCGAGGCCCTGGAAGCATGCCCGCTCAGGGCAGCCAATCGCCCACCGACCCCACCCCTGTGGGTGGGACCTGTTCCCGATAAGCTTCCCACTAAACCCAGCATGGCCCAGCCTGTCGGTGCCATTCCCAGTAGCAGCCCGGCCAAGTCCGCAACTTTATTTCAACAAACGCGGTCCATGACGAGGGAGGGAGCAAAACCTGCCCGCTTCACCGGCGCATGGTAAACACCTACTATTGGAAAGCTCTCCAGTTGACGGTTTCGTAACGACTTTGGCCCGACCAGAAGAGGAAACGTTTGCAATCGAGACTCCCAGAACGAAAAAAGAGTCATGCCGGCCCTAGATCGGCAACCGGGGTACAGCTGCAGTCGGGTGTCCGAGTTGGATAGTAGTCATGCAAGTCTGCAATGGTCTAAACTTATGCTACTGCGGCCCACGGCCAAGCGGTTCTGGCTCAGTCCAGCTGCAGCAGCCGCGAGCCTGATGAAGTGTAGCATCGGATGGTGGGACGGAGCGTTGGGATCTTGCGAAAGTGCCATCCATATCCATAGCCCATTGGCTCCTACCACCGACAGCATCTTCCCATACTCTTTGGCCGATTCCCTGTTCTTAGTTTTCATAGGCTGCGCGCTGCATCCTGTTTTGTTCATGCCTAGAACGCCGTGGGAGAGGGTTAAGGAGAGCGGGTAGGTTATTCAATGCTCCCATCCATCTTGGCCCTCCACCCATTCTTCCCATCCCAATTTGCTTTCTTTCCGATAGTCTGGCCCCCGGGCATCTGCAGGATATACACCAGGGCAGCTATTGTCAGGCGTCTCGGGTGGGTTACCAGCCGAGCGGGCCCATGCCACTCGCCGCGCAGCGTACGGAACGCACATGCATTGCCTCCGACACTTTGCATATTAAGTGCTTACATACACTAGCGTAGCGGCTAGTGCAGAGGCAGGCGAGAAATACACGTTAGCCTTACCTTGCCTCCCTTCAATGTGGTCTTTAGTCTGCCAGTGGTGCGAATGCGCAGATCATCGGTAGTGGCGTTCCATTGGGGGCCTTCACGCCGCAGGTGGTGTGTCCTTCCCGCCCAGGTTGTGCTGCACGTGTTAGTGTACAGTACGTATGTATGTATGTATGTACCTTACTACGTGCGTGAGAGCCTCATACGTTGTCGGTAGGCGGGACCCGCTACCGGTATGTAAGGTAAGCTTCTGTTGCGGGATACCTCTGACATTTTGCCTTTCTGCATTTTCTTTTCTTTTATTCTCAGATCTGAAATGACCAAGATCACAATATGACGACGGCTCACCACTTCTTGGCAAGAGCGATGGCCGGCGCTGACCCGCTCACCTGCTGGTACTGCTAGGAAGGTAAGGTACCTACTTAAGCAGCTTAATGCCTGGCGAACACGAAATAGCGTCACTTGCACTGCCCCCGGCACCAGTTTACCGTCACCCTCCTCGTGATTTTGAGAACAAGACGAGCCTACAGGTCGCTGCGCTGACTCTGCAAGTCAGACTGATTGTCAGCTCATCAGCTTCAGCTCTCTCACCACCGCCTCGTTCCACTGTTCCAATAGCATTGTTTCTCCAGTTGCCGCACGGTTCGGAGGACGAGTGAGCCAATCCCTCCACCCCCTTCTTCGCCCTTCTACCCGAGTCCCTTGCGGTCTGGCATCTTGTTTGGTAACATCTTCTACTTCAGTCCGGGGAAAGAGTCGCATCTGTCATACAGTCTCCCCTTCCCTTTTCGCCAACGCACGCACCTGCGCGTGAATGTGGGAGTGTCGCCTTCTCTTTCCCCAGCTAGATCGTTACCGAGGCCTCACAGCCCAGAACCAGCCGGGGCGGTTTCATACCTTATTTGCCAGTCCCCAGAAAGGTCAAGTCCGAACCCTTGCATGCTCGGGACCAGCCATACCATCCTTGTTTGAGCCCTAAATAGGGTTTCCATTTTATAAGTCAGCCCTATGGTCCCTGTGGGCTCTTAGTGTACGCAGGTGTCCCTGTGTAAGACTTCAGCGGGGCAATGTCCGAACAGATGCAGACTACTGTGCCACGGCCTCCTCGTGCAGAGCGGATGACAACGTCGTGCGGCGAATGTAGGCGAAGGAAGCAAAAAGTAACGTCGATCAATCATTCTGTCAATGGTCTGGAATGCACTTAGATGTGTCCTTCCCTGCCGCCACCGCCATCTCCCCCACAAGCACCCAGATGTTTATCACAGACACTCCAAAGTTCAGGTCTGCAAGGAACTCAATACTCAGCCTGTTCCAGAGAGTAACACCCTGCTGATCTGTCATAGTGCAACCAAGGCCAGCCGTGCAGCAACTGCGCGAGGAGGTTTCCGCAACCAATCTGTGAATACAGGCAGAACCACAGGTGCGTCGGCCTCTTACCACCACCCAACGTAAGCCGAACGCTAGGTGTTAGTAGACGGTTTGCTCATCTTCAAGGGAGGAAGCAGGCGCCCTGCCAGTGTACCGTTGCCACAGCAGTCGGCCTTTATCGTCTCCTTATCTCCGTCTAACCCGACCCGAAGCGAGAACTCGAATGTCGGAGACCCTCAATAGCGTTTCCCCCTCGAGATCTTTCCGTTCGTGTCGTCCTGGGACCAGCAACACAGCCATGGTGATGCGGGCAGCAACCTGTCAGGCTGGCCCACACTTTGTCTACCCGAGCAGCCTTCAAGTTCCGCGCCAGCTCTGGCCGGGCAATATTACTGGAGCACCGACCAGCAGAGTCTCTCCATGTCCATCACGGCTTGCCAAGACGGTTGTACATGTACATCGCACTCCGCCGAAGTTCACCATGCCATCAGGACCCTCCGAGCTTATCGATCGGCTCAAGATGGCTGGAGCAGCACAAGCTGGTCGCAGGGGCAAGAAATAAGTGCGTGGATACTGGTGCCGGCTGTCTTCACGGAGCCGGACAGCTTGAGCTGGCCTATTTCCGATCCGGTTCAGGGGCTCGGTCGGACGCTGTCAGCACAGACCATGCCAAACCAGGAGCTCTTGATGGTTTGTAAGTCTGGCCCAGCTACCCTTTGCATCTGCTCCTTTGAACACCTCTCTGACGCAAGCCGGTACCACAGTCACCAACTTTCTGTCCAAGTTCACGGCTTCGCTGGACGGAAATCCAGAACCCTCGAACCCGTATATCAAGTATTACGTCCCATACTGTGTCAACTCTCAGCTCTTGTTGCGCGTGGCCATCTACTCAGCTGCCTGCTTCCTCACCGACACTGGTCACGTCGACAGAACTGTGGCGATGGCTCACAAGGGCCATGTCTTCAGGCTGCTGAACGAACACATCAGGTCACGGATGCCCACAACTGACGAAGTGATTGCTGAAGTGCTTCAGATCATCCTGAACGAATGGTGCGTGCTTTCTTTAGGATCAATGCTGGCTGCGCCCGCCCCGGGAATGGAGAGGGGCTCGGCCGCCTGAAGTCTATTGCTACCCCTTTCCTCCCCACTCACAGCCTGCGCGACAGGGAAAAAAAACAAGGCAGTTGACGATAGTATAGGCTCTGGGGAAACGCTGATGATCTGCGAGCTCACCAGCGCGGACTCCGGGATATGATCAAATGCCGCGGAGGATTTCGAATGCTCGGCCTACATGGCCTGATTAGCAAGCTTGCGATATCGTGAGCCCTTGTTCCTACACGCTAGACCTTGGTTGTGAAAATATATAACTGGCTCGCTAGTGCCGACGCTGCGATTTCCCTGTCTCTGGAAGTCCCGCCGTACCTGCGAGGAGGGCCCGAACTCGAGTTCAGCGACAGCTCACCTTTCCCTCTCCGTGTAGCCCTCAATACGCCCCTGATCCCCACGCTTGTGCGGTTTTCGTCATGTGCCGACGCCCTTCGTATCCACCCTGCCGTTGCCTCCATTCTCGATGACATGCGCTTTCTTCTCGCTGCGGTCCTTGCGCTTCCGGCAAAGCCCTCGGCGAAGGAGCTCCAGAAGGTACAGGCCACGTCGGCTTGGATTCATGAGCGCATCTCGGGCCTCTCCGAAGACTCGCCGGCCACGCGACGTCCCCCAGAAGCGAGCTCGGCGCCCAGAGCCGACGGCTCCATGGTGGCGGAGATATCCAAACAGGTGCAATCTCCCCAGTTCCTGTCCCTGTCCCAACATCAGAAAACCCACCCGGAGCCGCCCTGGGCACGGATGCAGATGCCGACAGACCTGAGGCAAGAACAATACCCGACAGCGGCTCCGCCTCCCTCCTCTTCCGCCTCGTCCTCCTCTTGCCTCCAGACCACATCTACCAAGCCATCCGTCTCGCCGCCCTCCTGTACAGCCGCGCCATTATGCACCGCCGGGCCTTCAGCCGGGTCGTCATGTCCGATGCGTACCTCCGCCTCTGGACCACGGCGTGGCGCGTGCCGCTGTCGACGTGGCGATCCCTGCTGGGCGTGCTCACCTGGATCCTGCTGCCCCTCGTGCCAGGAGGCGGCGAGGCGGCAAGGCCGCACAGCCGCACGACCGCTACATGAGGGGCATGCTCAACATCTGCATGTTCCAGATGGGCATGGACAACTGGGAGATCGCGAGCTCGGCCATGGAGGCAGGCCTGCGTTTACAGCGACGGTTGGCGGGTGAGCCGGTGAGCCCTTCGGAGGCCGGCGAGTGAAGCAAGTGAAAGTGAGTTGGCGCCGCTTGGTGGGCGGTATGAAGGCGGTAGGCCTCGTAGAGGAGGGATACTGTCTGGCGATACCAGAGGAGACGGGGTTAGGCGGAGGGTCGGCTAGATCATGCGTGCAGGAAGAGAGCAACATACCTGCATACGAAGGAAGCCGGGCCCCTACGGGGAGGGGCTCTTGGTAATGTTGTACGCTAGTTGGGGCGTCACCGCCTCTGGAAAGGTGAGCTGTCGCTTGATGGGCCCGGCCAACCGTTGCCTCCTTAAGAAGGATCTTCGGGGGTTTAAAAACGGTATCAGATGTTACCTATATAGGGTCTGGATCGCATGCTGGAACATGTTGAACTTGCTGATACCGCATCTTTTGAATCTTTCGGAGCACAGTTTCCGCCACCGGTGACCATCAGCGCTATGCTTCGGAGGTAAATAAAAGGGGGTGACACGAAAAAGTAACAGGAAGGGTGTGTGTGTGTGTGTTAGGGAAGACGCTAAGCATGTTTAACAGCTGACCCCTAAAACATTGCGACATGCTGGTTTTGGTCATATTTTTTTCTAGCGGCTCCAACTCGGAACATGGTATGGATAGATGGTATCGTCTGCTACTTGAGCTTTGGCAGCTTGAGCGCCAGTGTTGCCTGTCGACCTCTTCTGGGGAGTCCTTCACAGCTGCTGCTCTGCCTGCGATGGGCCCAGTGCAATGCCAAAGCAACCAGCCGCGAGATTGATCCGTCATCTGCAGCTGGGAAACTCCTACACGAAGGCAGACAGAACATGCGCGCCAACTTGATGTCTTCTTCCCCAACGGAATCTCGAGAATCAAATAACCACAACTGCCCTTTTAGCGGACCTTAAACGGAACAGGGCCCGGCCAATTCGGTCAAATCGCTTAATCGAGCGCCGATCGCGGACTGAGGCTTCGTCGTGCGATAGAGGCACCCTTTTACCGCAGAGGATGCGATGATGATCGGTGTGAAGACTCCTAAATCCCCTCGGCCACAAAGCTGAATCCCTCCGGGGCATGCGGATGAGGCTGACTCCAGACTCCGAATGATACTAATGAAGGTGTCTCTAGAAGCGGTCAGGGACTGTTTCTTTCACTCTCCTGGGTAAACCGCTGTCCGATAGACTGATGAACTGGCCAGAGTTGCACCAATCGTAGCTGCAGGCAGCTGCAGAAGGCTGACGCTCTCCAATAAAATGATTCGACGGCCGCACTGCTGCAGCTCTGCCTGGTAAACGTAAGCACGGTCGTGCAGGGCCCAATCGCTGATCTGATTCGTCCTTGACATCAACGACCCCAAGAGAGGAGAAGCCTGAGACAAGACAGGAAATATGAATGGACCACGACGGAAGAGCAAGGTTGGGCAGAAACGCATGGATGCGACTCGAGCTGGGAGATGGTCGGGCTGCTGCTGCTGGTGCTCAGGGGGGGTGCTTGCCATCATTTGTCTGTGTAGGTGGGCAACCTGCTCCGTTCCTCTCTGCTCCCGACCTCTCTCGTCTGCACCGCGTTGGTCAAACCTCGTCGCTCCAGGTAGGATAGACAACTCCACCGAACAACTGGCTACCTGGCATGCAGACGAGAGCGGTGTCGGGGAGGGTTTGGAGAGCCAAGTAGCGACGGGTTACGGATTACCTTGTCTGGCGCCGCAGAGTTCGGTCGGTCGGTCAGCGACTGCGAGCCCGAAGCGGAGCAGGCGCCATCAATGAGAAACTGAGGGAAAGTCAATGGGAGCAACAACCGCAATCACTGCGACAAGGAAGTGCGGATAGAAATGTACTCGAGGTATGCAAGAGAAAATCGAGAATGGTTCTTGCGAGGGCCGGCCATCAAGCCGGATTTGGAACGACTTTGCATCGGACTCAAGGCCACAATGGACACGCCTCACCTCTCTCATCCGCACACGACTGCATCAATTGTAACGGCGGCACTTGAGTGAGTGGGCAGCGAGCCATGACAGGCCCTCCCGGCCAGCCGAGCCCAGTCAACCGAGGCCCGGTCTGTGCACCGTCGTCATTTGGCAGCCTGTGAATGGCTGCAAGGCATCTGGCCAGCCCCGCTCCCCCTCCTTGCCTCTCGCCGGTCTTGCAGGGCGAAGGAGAGCCGAATTGCACAAGCCGACCAATCAGGCTGCACTACCGCCATGCCACAAGGCTAAACCAGAGCCGAGTGGTTCAAGGCAGCTTGGCACAGCCTTACCTTGGGAGGTACGCTCAACCTACAGACCACGGCACCTTCCTGCAACCCGTCTTTGCCCACCACACCCCTCCCCCACTTCCTCGGTGTGGCCTCGCACTTTCGCCTCGCTTTCCTGGGCTGCCGTGTCTCCTCTTTCCCACCACCATTTCGGCTCCGGTTTATCTTGTTTACCACGTCTCCGACACTGTCCTGCGCCCATAAGGTGGCACACCCGCCCGAACCTGCCACACCAGTGACCAAACCATCTTCCTCCGAAAGCTCTTGGCCAAGCACCTTCAACTTCCCAGCCGCTGTTGCCCGCCCAGGCGCCGTGAGTGCGCCCTCTCCAGGCGCCATCTCGGGCCATGGAACCCTCTTCGAAACGGAGGAGGCTGGCCCCTAAGGTCCCAGACCCTCCCGCCGTGTCAGCGCTCCCTCCGACACCTCAAGCCCAGGCACAGCCCCCACCACAGACATTCTCGCAAGATCAAGTAGGTAGACGGGCCCAAGTGCCTACTCGCTCTAGGGATCGGTTTCGTTTTGCCTTATTAACCCCGTCCCCTCCAGGTACCGTCGCAGCACTACGCGCACGCCGAAGCTGCTCCGCGGCTGCCAGAACGCGATGAGTTCGAGGCATTTGCACGTCACCTCCAGGATGCGGCCATCCACATCCAACAACAAACCTTGAGACCCAAGCATACTAGCGTGTCGGTGTTGATGCTGCAGTGGGAGGAGGACACTTCGGTCGAACCCGACATGCTGGCCCTGGAGCGAGTTTTCCAGGAGCGGTACCACTACCACACCGACAAATGGGCTATCCCTACCGTCCCAAATCCCAGCGTCAAGCTCGGGGTCAGGATAGCTTCCTTCCTCGACAATGCCCGCCCCGACCATCTTCTGATCATATACTACGCCGGCCACGGATATGTCGGCCCCGACCATCAGCTCTACTGGGCATGGTAGGTGCAATACCGTGACTTCCGGCTGCGTCTCTCGCCCCATTTTTTGGTGCTGACGGACAAACGTAGCAATTCGCGCGATGACGCGGCCAAGCTGAAGTGGGATGGCGTTCGCTGCTTGTTTGAGGATGCCCAGTCGGAGATTCTGCTCCTGATCGACTCGTGTGCCGTCCGCGACGCGCCTGTGGCTGGCAGCCACGGTGCCAAGCAAGCAATCGCTGCCTATAGCCCCGATCAGAGCGCGTTGGAACCCGGACCCCGCTCCTTCACGGCCGCGTTGGCCGAGACGCTTCAGAAACTCAGCTTCCTGGGTCGGCCCTTCAGCGTGCAAAAGCTCTATGACGATCTTTGCCAGCAGAGGCAGCAAGACAGCACGCAGGCGCTTGCCAGGCTATCCAACGGATCTACGAAGCCTAATCACACGCCCGAAAGGTCACCGGCTTTCTTTACCCTCACGCCGGCCAGGGGCCAGGGAATCGTGTTGGTTCCGCTTGACCCAAAGGCAGCCCAGCTCCAGTCGCCCCCCCACTCCGCTGATGCGGACGCTCAAGGAGCCTGGAAAACCAAGCCCGAAGACCACCCGCTCCACCCAGATGAGGTGCTCGACCTGACTTTGGAGGAGCAGAGGGTGTTGGTGTGCACGACGTTCGTCGGCGACGCGAGTCCAGACATGGCATTTTTCAATCAGTGGCTCCACAGCGTGCCAAGCACCACGTCCAAGATAGCCGTTGAGGGCATGTTCCTCGGACCGCCGACCATGCTGCTGATCTCCATGCCCCTCAATGTCTGGAATATTGTCCAGCATGACAAGGTTTGCTGTTTCCTTGGTTACATCAGCTCCCACAACATGATTCACCTCTATCAGCGACTCGTCAACTCGCCTCCGAGAGGCTTGGTTGGCATCAAGGACGAGGAAGACAGCCGCGCTCTCAAGCGCACTCCCTCTATGCATCGCAACGAGACCTCAAGTCATGGCGCCCCTGTTCAGAAGGAGACGGCTCGACGTCAGGATACCTATCTCAACCAGGCGGTTACAGCCTCTATCCCGAACATACCTCTCCATGCCAGCCCGGGACAGACCCCTCCGGTAGGTCCCAAGGATGAGGTCGAAGACTCGGCGGAGATGCAGGAGGCAGCGGAACAATTGAAGGCACTGAGCCATGTCCGACATATCGGTGGTGACTCTCCAGCGACGCTCGATCGCCAGGCTACGCAGGTAGGGGACAGTATCGCCGTCCGTCACATCGGCGACCCTGATTCTCCGGCAAGCGGCGTTGTAACCGGGTTGGACGGACCCCTCTACGGCGCCGAATACAGCACCCCCTCTGCGAAGACGAAAGCCAGGAAACCACTCCAGAAGCAGACGCCGAAGCAGGAGGTGCGGTGTGACCATTGCAGTCATGCGCCCTTCAAGGATTCCTCGTCGCTCCGCAAACACGTCGCGGCTGCACATACGAGGCCTTTCCCCTGTGCCTTCTCGTTTGCCGGGTGCACCAGCACCTTTGGGTCCAAGAATGAGTGGAAGCGGCACATTTCTTCGCAGCACCTGTGCTTACAGTTCTACCGGTGCTCGTCGTGCCCGCAGAGCAGCGCCGACGGCAAAGGCAACGAGTTTAACCGCAAGGACCTGTTTACGCAGCACCTTCGCCGCATGCACGCGCCATTTGCAATCAAGAAGGCCATAACCAAGAGCGACAGTAAACTGCAGGCCGAGTGGGATGCCCACGTCAAGGAGATGCAAACGACCTGTCTCGTCACCCGGAGGAAACCTCCTCAGCGGTCAGCCTGCCCCAAACCGGACTGTCAAAGCGTCTTCGAGGGACCAGGGTCATGGGACGAGTGGACAGAGCATGTGGGGCGGCATATGGAGAAAGGCGAGGCCGGTCGGATGGGAGTCGACCCGCTGCTAGCGAAATGGGCGCTAGACGAAGGCATCATCGAGGAACTCGGAGACGGCGAGTACAGACTCTGCGCTGGTAGTGGGTCAAGTGTGAGCGAAAATCAGGTGAACAACCACAACCACCAACACCACAACAACGACAACAACGACAACAATATCAACAGCAACCACAACAACCACAGCCACAATAACAACGACGGCAATGACAATGACAACGACAACGACAAGACCTCTTCGGATGGCGTCAGGAGAGCAGAGGGGGACGACGATCCCTCTATCACGGTGGCGATGCCAATTCCGGTCTCTGACAATATGGAGGTCGGCTGAACACAATGTAAGAAGCGGAGGGGGGACGGAAACGAACGATCTCATGAGGCTTGGAAGCCATGTTTTTTAAGAATGGCCATCATGCCATGGTGTTACGACTCGGTTGTGAAGAAAAAAAAAAAAGGGAGTTTGGACGGCGCCGTCCATTATCGTATTTGTTCTTGTTCAAGCGTAGCCCCATCATATTGAGCGGAGCAGCGCGAGGACATTCTTGCTAAGGCTATATAAATAAGGAAGGTGCTTATTGTGTATACATGTGTATACCTGGTATGTAAAGTACCATGTAAGGGAGGTCCTGCATGTGCTCCTCCACATCAGCACATGTAGGTATGTAACTGATGTACTGTACTGTATGTACATTCATCTACCAGGCGTCGCTAATGTTACGGACATGTTCGGCCCTCTTTTGGTCCGGTCGTCCATTTTTCTCACTTTCTTCTATCAAGCGTAGTGTATAATACCCACTACTTGTACCACTCTATAGAACCTTGCTTGTATTTCGTCTTCTTTTTGTTTCTTCGACGTCTTGTTTATTGCTCCACTTCTCCAGGTTGACCCACCACGGCACCCCAGCCGCCGTCTCCAACAACCCCAGCTTGGCACGGCCGAAAGTCAGTTGGCCCCGCTTAATTCGGCCCTTTACAGTCTTACCACGAACCACGAACCGTGCTGTGTGGTCGGGCCACGGCATGGGCATCCCACACCAAATGCTACTCAGAATTGACGAGGCAGGTACAAGCCCCAAATGGCGCCAGTCCTATACACACTACTCCGTATGCCATGGCGTCGGTAATGCGGGGATCGCGGAGAGTGTGGGACCCCAAAGCAGAAAATATGTCCCTTCAGCCGCGGCCCAAGACAACGGCGCTCGAGCGAAGATGTCACAGCTCGGTAGACGGTGGTCAATGTCAAGGACCAACAAGCCCTCGCACGTGCTGCCAAGCGTCAAACGGCCCTTTTTTCTTGCCATTCGGCAGACACGAACTAACCAACTCGGAAGAGAGTCATTGTCAAGGGCGGGTTGTTTGTCGAGCTACATACACTAACTGGAGCCCTGCAGGGCCGATGTCGTATCATCATCGGTGCTCGGCCTGGCTTCCACGAGGTGTGCGTGCAATCCGCCAACCCGGTTCATCCGATTTACAGTGCCCGCAATGGCATGCGGGCGGGCGGAGTTTGGCGGAGTTGGAATTAGTGTACTTGGTAAGATGATGCATGCACCAATTCGGTGTAACTCTGCAAAAGCGAGGTCTGGGGTGCGGTGTCCGTCCCGAAGAGAGAGATCAACGCGAGGGAAGGGAATGCAGCGTCCCAACGCTCGATCGTGGATAAATAGCTGCGATCTTCCTCCCTCGCTCTGATGCTGAGGAGGCAGCAAGCTCCGGGGTCGGTTTCTCTCCCCCCTATCCAGATAGTCAAGCAAGTACTAGGACTTCGTGCCACGTGCTTGGAGATAACATGATCGGCACTCGTCTCGCAGGCCTCGGCCTGCTTGTAGCTGGCGTTTGCTCCGCTTCTGCCAGCACGTCGGCAATTGAGCTACGCTCTGCTGAACGACCCTTGAGCGAGTGTCCCGGATACCAAGCGGTCAACGTCAAGACCAGTGCCACAGGTCTCACTGCCGACCTGAGACTCGCCGGGAGTCCCTGCAACACCTACGGGACTGACTTGGAGAAGCTTCGCCTGGAAGTCACCTACGAGACTGGTAAGCGGACGTCGTCGAGTAGAGCTTAGATTCATCGCTCGCGTGGACGCTAAAACTGAGGGGTGAAACACTGCAGAAAACCGTCTTCACGTCAAAATCAGGGACGCCGACGAGCTGGTCTACCAAGTGCCAGAGAGTGTCTTCCCGCGTCCCAAGGCCGACGGCATAAGCGCAAAGAAGTCGGCGCTCACGTTCAAGTACAAGGCCAACCCCTTCTCCTTCTCGGTCTCGCGGACCAAGACGGGGGAGGTCCTGTTCGACACCTCGGCCGCTCCCCTCGTCTTCCAATCGGAATACCTCCGCCTGAGGACCAAGCTGCCGGAGAACCCGAACCTCTACGGGCTCGGCGAGCACAGTGACCCGTTTCGGTTGAACACGACCAACTACATCCGCACCCTCTGGAGCCAGGACAGCTATAGCACGCCAGAAGGGGCCAACTTGTACGGGAACCACCCGGTGTACTTTGAGCACCGCAAGAGCGGAACGCACGGCGTGTTCTTCCTCAACTCGAACGGGATGGACATCAAGATTGACAAGAATCCCCAACATCTCGAGTACAACACGCTAGGCGGCGTCTTCGACTTTTACTTTGTGGCCGGCCCGAGCCCCGTCGACGTCGCGCGGCAGTACGCCGAGATCAGCGGACTGCCTGCCCCTGTTCCGTACTGGTCCTTTGGCTTCCACAACTGCCGTTATGGATACCGGGACGTATATGACGTTGCGGAGATGATATACAACTACAGTGCCGCGCGCATTCCTCTCGAGACGAGCTGGATAGACATTGATTATATGGACCGGAGAAGGGTACGTGAGCGAGCGATCGCCATCATGGCATTTTCCAGTAATAGACACTCCGGACCTTGTCGGCTAATAACCAAATGCACCTAGGTCTTCACTAACGATCCGGAAAGGTTCCCGATGCCTCTCCTGCGGATGCTTGCGGACAAACTTCACTCCAACAACCAGCACTTGATTGTGATGGTCGACCCTGCGGTCTCGTACTCGCCGAACCCCGCGTATCAGCGCGGCATCGAGGACAACGTCTTTCTCAAGCGCAGCAATGGCTCGGAATGGCTGGGTGTCGTGTGGCCCGGCGTCACCGTGTTTCCCGACTGGTTCTCGGCCAATATCACCAGGTATTGGAACAACGAGTTTGCCCAGTTCTTCTCCAAGGAAACTGGCCTCGACATTGACGGGCTCTGGATCGACATGAATGAGCCGTCCAACTTCCCCTGCTTCTTCCCCTGCGACGACCCCTTCTCGGCCGCGGTAGGATATCCCCCGGACCCGCCCCCCGTGCGGCCCGCTGCACCACGCCCGCTGCCTGGGTGGCCGTGCGAATTCCAACCCGAGGGTTCCAACTGCACTCAACAACAGGAGGAGGCTACGCCATCAGTCAGCCTTCCACGGCACGGAATTGAGCCAAGGACAGCGCCGATCGCCAATCCGCCTCGCGGCGACAACAAGTGGAAAGGCCTTCCTGGCCGCGACCTGCTCTTCCCCAAGTACTCGATCCACAACAAGGCAGCGTACAAGGATTCGTGGAACGGAAAGCACGGCGGACTCTCGAACAAGACCGTCAACACCGATGTCATCCATGCGAACGGCCTGGCCGAATACGATGTCCACAACCTATACGGCACCAGTAAGAAGAACTCTCCCCACGTCTCGCTTCACCGTCACCTCATCTCCCCAACCCCCTTGTCCCCCAACCCTGACATAATAATGACTTCCACCTCGATAGCTGGCGGAGACTAACGGAAACCTCCCCCCCCCCCCTTTTTTTAACAGTGATGTCGGTGCAATCGCGTCAGGCTATGTTGTCCAGACGACCTGGTCTCCGGCCATTCATCATCACGAGGTCGACTTTTGCCGGGGCGGGTGCATCGGTTGGGAAGTGGTTGGGCGATAATCTGTCCACTTGGGACCACTACCGCGCCGTCATCCGGACTGTGATGGCCTTCACGTCCATCTATCAGGTGCCCATGGTCGGCGCCGACGTCTGCGGCTTCGGCGGCGACACGACCGAATCGCTCTGCGCTCGGTGGGCGATGCTCGGCGCTTTCAGCCCGTTCTACCGGTCGCATAACGAACTCGGCTCTATCCCGCAGGAGTTTTACCGCTGGCCCACGGTGGCCGAGGCCGCTCGCAAGGCCATCGATATCCGCTACCGGCTTCTCGACTACATTTACACCGCCTTCCAGCAGCAAACCGTCGACGGCACTCCCGCCGTCAGCCCCATGTTCTTCCTGTACCCCAACGACGCGAATACCTTTGGCCTCGACCTCCAGTACTTCTACGGTCCCGGTTTGCTGGTCGCGCCGGTCACCGAGGAGGGCGCAACAAGCGTGGACGTCTACCTGCCGAAGGACATCTTCTACGACTGGTACACGCACAAGGCCATCCGTGGACAGGGCAAGACGATCCGCGTCAGCAACCAGGGGCTGACCGACATCCCGCTCTTCCTGCGCGGTGGCGTCATCATTCCCGCCCGGGTCAAGTCGGCCATGACGACGACTGAGCTGCGCGAGCAGAACTTTGAGCTGCTCATCCCCGTGGGTGCAGACGGAACAGCGACAGGCCAGCTGTACCTGGATGACGGCGTCAGTCTCGAGCAGAAAGGGACGACGCTCATCACCTTCAGGTACAGGAACGGCGTCTTGACGGCGAGGGGCACTTTTGGGTACCATACCAAGGCCAAGATCACCAAGGTGACGGTGATCGGAGCTAGCCGCAAGAGGGACGAAGAGGCGGACACGGCGGTTGTGACTGTTAACCAGCCGCTGACTGGCAACTTCGAAATCAAAATTAGCGGTGCTTTGTAGATAAGTCACATAGCAAGTAACTAGCATAATTCTTTAGTAATGAAGCCCGATTTTGGCTGCAATTATGCTCCCCGCTCTCCCAAGTGTTCTAGCACGGTAATGTCCCCAAATAATGCCTAGATCATTACCATACAAATTGATATTCATGAACAGAAACATGGAGGGGGAATGAAGGGGTTGGGACCTATTTTTAGTGGATATATGATAGAGAGATGGAAGAAGGGGGGGACAGAAGGGAGGAGAAACTAAGAGAACTTAGAGCACAAGAAAAGCAAAGAATGAAATGAAAGGGAAAAGGAAAGAGAGGAAGAGAATGGCAGGGGAAAGGGGGAAATGGCGATAGGAAATACCCGGGAAAGATCGAGGAATAGTGTGGTGGAAATGGCTTAAGCCTGGGAGACCAAGGTAACCCGCCCGCCTCGATCACTTAAAGAACCTGCCTAAATAACGGCTGCAAAGATGCCGGACTCCAGATTGTAATCCCTTATGATGTATGGTCGCAATGTCTGGTTGTTCGCTTGAATCATGATTGCCACCGAGTGCCGAGTTCTGAGAACGGTGCGCATCCTCCACGGCTGCAGGACACAAACAATATGAACTGGACCCAAGTTCTCCTCGCGGCTCTGATCTCAAGCTGGGGTCGGAAGGTGCATAGAAGAGAGGGGCCTGCTCGAGGGACTTTCCAGGGTAAATAAACATTGGGATACCATGACCCGTACAGTTCAGACGAAATCCACAGAGCAGTAAGTTGGCGCGTTCAAGTGTAAGAGTCACGGTTGCCCAGCGACCTGGATACCTTAAATACCTCTCCTTTCCGGCCAGTCCCTCCCCTCTCTCCTTCTCTTTCTTCCTCATCGGTTTTCGATCCTGACGCTTCACATTGATCAACATTGCACCTGCAACGCGATCAATCACTGCATCCGTCTACGCAAATCTTGCCTACGCTCGCAATCCAAACTGACAACGACTCGGCCTTCGGCCTCGCTTCGTTCCTCTCCTCGCTCTTGTTCGGCTTGTTCCCGCTCGCCGATTCCCGACTCCGCTCCGACACGTCTGCGTTGAGGTCCCCGGCCGCAACAATGTCGTCGACGAGCGCCCTCTGCTACCTCTACCTCTTCGCCCTCGCGGCACTTACCGCCCTCGTCCTCCAGCTCCCCACGCGGCTTTCCGAGCTGGTGCAGGTCGCAGGTGATGTGTTCTTCCTCCTATCCTTCCTCGCCGTGTCATGCATGGCGTTGATTCCCTTCTGGAGCCGCCCCCCTCCAGCTCTATTGACGGTCGCAGGTTACCTCTTGTTCTGGACGGTAAGGATCTCGGTTGTTGTCATTGACTTTGGCGTTCGTAGTGTAGGACTCTCCCTCGAGATTGTCGACAGCATTCTCCGCGACGAGGAGCTTCGGTCAAGACTCGAGCTGGCTGCGATGAAGCTACGACGCAGGTACGCGAAGCAGCAATCGACCCTCGCCGCCCTCAACGACGACATTACCCGGGTCTGCAAGGAGCACAACGGACACTCTCGCGAGTTTCCGACTGTATTTCGGCATCGCGGACCCCGGCTTCTGTCTGCGGCAAAGGTACCCAGCACCGGATGGACAGAGCCGCCCTTGCTTGTCAAGATGTGTAAGTGCCCGATCTCATCTCTTACGTCGTTCACCTCAGCACTTCCCATTTGCCCTCTGTCGCTTGCGTGTCGCATATGACGACACCAGGCAATCCCATTATGCTTATCCCTTTTTTTGCCGTGTCTCGCACCGCCTCGGATCTCTTTCTTCCCGCGAGTTGCCGATTGATGCCAACCTGCCATCTAATCTTTTGATTAATTTACAGTCTACGCCACCGATATGAAGGCCGTCTTCCTGTCGCGCAAGGTCAGGCAGCTTTACGCCGCTGTTTGCATCAACCAGGACCGCATCCGGAAATTGTCGACCATCCTCAAGGAAGAGCAGCAGGCCTTGGACGACCTCATCCCGCGGATCCGCAGGCACAAGGACAAGCTCCGCCACGAAGAGCTCGAAGCGGTGCGGCAGCTGAGGTTGATGGAGAGATACGAACGCTTGCGCATCGGTAAGCCCACCGAGCCACAGTGTCACGCACTCCGGCGGCCATGGCGTCACCGGGACTGACATCGACGTATACAGAGCGCCAGAATTCCAAGCCCACCTGGATCGAGGAGCTCTACAAGAGGGATCGGTACCGCGATCGCGCCCCGCTTCCCGATCCTGTCCCCCGGTTCCGACAGGAGATAGTGGTGCAGCCTCCGCTGTGCGCAACCTCTTGTCGCGTTCTGGAGACGGAGAGGGACCTGGCAGGTTGCCAACGGGCCGTGAATCCGGTTCCCCCTTCTGGTACGGGTTTCGAGGTCTTGTTTGGGTGCCCTCTTCCGGAGGTCCTGGTCCCGGTTTCCGCCCCAGTCCCCGAGCTACGGCAGACCGTTCCTCTTCCGGCCACGTAGGATGTGGTCGAGGTCGATACAGTTATGCCGGACGCACCCGAGTTGATTGAGCCCGACGAGGATCACGATGTTTCGGTGCATGATGCTGAGGCAACGGACCTGGCGGTTGACATCGACATGCCTGACGCTGTGAGTCCTATTTCTCGTCTGACCGTGATGGCGCCTCTCCCCTGCCCGCCGCTAACACCGTAACACTCCAGCCCTACGACTCGCCGCTCCCCTTGGCTCCCGTGCCGACCGCCTCTGCAGACATGGCCATGGATGTACGGTACGACGACGACGTCGAGATGTCAGAGTCTGCCGTTGTCCAGGTAAGCGACACGACATTGTGCCATCTCCAGTCGTTGGCTAGCGTGCTGATCTCCTTCGCTTTTCAGTCACCACAGCAACAGCAACAAGAGTTGGTGTCCTCCTCGGCTGCAGATCCAGTTGAGGAGGTATCGGTTCAGGCTCCGGCAAACTCTGCTCCCCCGATGGCCATCAGCTTCGACTTCCAGGAGGCTGAAGCCAGCGAAACTCGCCGGATTGCCAAGCCCAGGTCCAGGCTTCGACGGTTCCAAGCACGAGCACCCGCCCCGGCTCCGGCCATGCCACCAGCTCCTGCTCATTCCCAGCCTGTACCGCCTCCCGTCCCCGCAGCTCCGGTCGTCGTCGCAGCACAGTCCCCGTCGTCGGTGGGTGACAAGGACAAGGGCAACGCCCCCGAGTCCTCCGCCGACGCCGACGAGCCCACGGACCCCACGCACACGTTCGAGTCGGTTATGCTGCCAGGCGACCTCATCCGCCGCCTCTTCGAGAGTTGGATTGAAGCATGCGCGACATTTATGGAGACCTCGGACCTGTGCGCAAACGTCTCGCCGCGGTGGACTCGTTCCTGGAAGCAATCGACCTTGGTTGATCTGGGCGAGAAGTTGCCGGCGGACGTCGAGGAGGCACACATGGCCCGGGAGAACGTCGCGATACTGGTCAAGAGGTTCTTTCAGTACAACCTCCTTCGAAGGATGGATGGTCCGGTCAAGGATGGCAAGAACGCGGTTTTGAGGCATGTGAAGGAGCTGGCGGCAAAGGAGGGTATTGACTTGGGCCAGGTGGATATCTGAGGCTGGTGGTGGCTCATGTTCTTGCGAGGAGGAGGAGGAGGAGGAGGAGGAGGAGGGTGGTGATGCTGCATGGTTTGCTCTTGTTGGCTTTCGTCGCTGCTTTTTTGGCTTTTGGTTTTTTTTCCTCGTTCCGTTCGCCTTTATCTTTTTTCTGCTTTTTGTATTTTTAGTTACCCGAGGGTCGCCGTGCTCGCGGGGGTGGTGGGTGGGCCATTTTGTATTATTAGGTTTCTCTTCTTTCGTCTACTGTCTTGACACTTGAGGCTCTTCAAGCTCGAGGGGGCGGTGTGGGTGGACCTTTCAACATGCTTGCTTCGCACACCTGCAATGTCTCCCTTGAATCCGTGGTTTTAAAGCTGAACACCCTGATGGAGGCGGAAGTAAACACGTTCAACTACCTCTATGAATATTCATGCAAAGCGACATCAGCGGGATCCTGCAACCCTGGGCTGGTGGGTAATTATATTTCTAGTTGGATGGTGTTTGGCAAAGTCCCATCTTCTAATATTACTCGATGGACGGTCTCATGATAGACTGAGAACGCGCGTTTAGGCCGCCACTGTCGGTATCTAGCCCGTTGAGGGTTCTGTCGCCGTCACCCTCTTCATTTGGATTTTCGAATGCGCTCTCGTACCCGGTGCTCTCTCCATAAATGCTGTGCTCTTCGCTCTCATCTTGCCTTTCGGATGCGGATCGATGATTGCTACAGGACTCAAGGTCCGATTCCGCGCCGAATTCGCTCGCAGAACTTGCCATCTCGGAGGTTTCGTCTTGATACCCGCTTTCGGAGTCCTCCCCGACCATGGCTAGCTCGTCGGCGAGCGACATCCGACGCCGGAGCGGTGGTTTCGTCCTCGAGTTCCCGGGAACTGTAGACCGCTTAGCATCCGGGGCAGACCGGTTCGTGACTTAAGAGCCACGGTGCCTTTGGCGGGGGAGCGCACCAACGGTACTTACCCTCTTGCCTGATACCCTGTATCGTGTTCCTGCGCTCCAGCGACCGCCTTTGGAAGCCGGGAGTGCGGGTCTCTCCGTAGCCTCGCGTGGTGCTGGCTGGAGACTGGACCGACGAGACGCTTTGAAAAGAGATTGAGTGTTGCCGGGGCCTCGCTCGCATGCCAGTATTATTAGTAGTAGTAGCTGCATGCCTGGCGAGCTGCGGACATGGCTGCTCTACAGACGCAACAGAGATCAGGCTGTCCCTGCTCGACTGCAACCCCATCTCTCGCCACTGAAGCTCGAGTGCGCGAGACAGCAAGCGATTATAGCCCTGATAAAAATGCCTCTGGAGGAGGTCGAAATCTGGATACCGTATCAATATCGGGTACCTGAACCGAGACCGGGGCACTTTGGTGAAACATGGAGCCCACGCGCATGCGATCATGGTCCGCCGTGCTCTCCCATGCATCAATGCATCAGGGAGGAGGGAGGAGGAGAACAGAAGGAACAGAATAAAGAAAAAATCATAGAGGCGGCCAGGGAGAGAGTGTAAGGTGAAAAGAGTTGGAGGGAAGAAAACCGAAAGAGGTTTTTTTTTGGGGGGAGGGGGGAACTTACTGCCTCCATGGAGCCGGTTGACTTCCTTGACCATCTTCAGCTGGCCCTCGGCGAACTCGAGGGATTCGATGGCCACGTTGATAGCGGCCTGGACACGCATCTCGGCCTGCAAGGCGTTCACCAGATTCTCCGCCGGCCTGCGGCGGATATTGATCCCGGTGTGGTCGAGACGGCCAGCAGTTCGGCTGTCCTCGAAAGGAGGGAACCTCTCTGTTTCCGTCCGAGCGGTCTGCGGGCGCGAAAACCCCGCGGAACCAAATTGCTCGCTCTCCTTGACCGCGGCTCGCCCGCCATGCCCGCTGTGTCGGCTGCGGGGGGTTGATAGGTGGTGGTGGTGGTGCTCTCCGGCGACGTTGGCCCCCCCGGCGCGGGGAGTGGCCGTTCCGGGGGTGCTGGCGGGTGGCGTGGCGGAGGCTTCGGGAGGAGGCGCCTGCCGTGAAGTGCTCCGGGCGAAGGAGGAGAGGGTGCTCTGGAGCGAGTCCAGGAGACTTCCGAGGGTCGGGCACATGACCTCGCCCAGCCTCTCCTGCGACTTCTCCTGGGGCAGGATCTCCTGGAGCATATCGAGGGCGAGGTGGAGGCTGGAGCTCATGGTGAGGACGGCGCCGACCAGGATCTCTTTGTCCGCATCCTGGAGCGGCCGGCCCAGAGAGTTGAGCTTCTCGACGGCCAGGACGGGGTTGTCGGCTGGCTCGACGCGGCGTAGGCGCAGCAGCCAGTCCGGCAGCAGAGCCATCACTTGGGGCGGGAGCGCGATCGCGTCCAAGGTCCGGAGCGGCGGCCAATCACCTGGCGCAATTCCGATTCCGGTGCGCCTGGGTTGGTGTTGTGGGTTTGGCAGCAGCGGAAACAACCATCCTCGGTGATTGTGTGACATGCTGTGGTAGGCGCGCCTACTGCTTTAGTAGCACTATTAATAGGCTATCATTGGTGAATTGGGGGACCGTAACCCGGGCGCACGCTTCTGGGTACCAGTTACTTCTTTGGTATTCCGTTACCCAGTAATCTGTGCAGTTACTGCGTACTTGCGGGATACTTTCTTCGTAGCTTCCTGCAGGTAGGTGCTAGGTAACTGGCGGTGTGCGGCGCTCCACACACCGCCGAAAACTGACCCGCAGCCACGATCGTGCTGTGGACCGACTGGGGGTTAAGGGGGCGCTAACCAGAAGTGTCGAGGAAGAGACTGCGGATGACACTTCTTGGTAGGGTTTCAATATTATCTCTCTGGGTTGTTTAAATGTTCAGTAGCGGCGCCAGCCTTACGTAGGGCCTTGTGCCTCAATTTACGGACGTAATTACTGTGTGTTTGTATGTACATACAAGATATATAGCACACAATACTCGTGCTTAGTCCCTTATCCCTCCTGCTTCAAGTGGAATCTGCCTTTGGGGTCTACCATATATTTATACACAATCGAAACACGCTAAAGTCCTACGGTAGGCCAGCGAGTATTATATGTATGTACGTAATTACATTACTGTGTTGTTGAGTGTAGTTAAGAGATCCATTGAACTTGAAGAGATTCCAAGAATCTAATTAGGACCTCCATGGCCTCGTACAAGATGAAGAATAGGAAAGAAGCAAAGAAAAGGCTTACACAGTACCATTGTGTGTGGAAATGTGTAAGAAATCAACTCAGCAATTCAAGTAGTTGGCAAACTCTTGAAACACACCTGGCGATGGGGAATGTTGAGTTTGATTGGTCTGACCCTTCGCCTTTTGGGCTTCCTGGCAAACTTGAAACCCCCCTGCCAACCGAGAAGAACAAAAGCATAAGAGTTGAACTTGAAAACAAGTCCTCGCCGGTACCAGTGGCGCAGTGGGAGGTCGCGGGGGCAGTGTTGGAGCAGTCATGATTCCTCCACCTCTTCGAATGTCAAGGCATGTGCATCAATCGATCAAGGCCGTGCAAGCCTTTTTCAAACACTGATCCGGCTAAGCGCAAGGTTCCGTCCGTCCCTGCGGCCCGGCCCGACTTCCCAAGCTATGCATGACCCGGCACATTTAACACATGTCGCAAAGTCCAAAAGCATTTCGCTGACTTGAAATCAGCCACGGCGGAGGACCATACCGACTGTCTGTCTGCCTGCTTGAGTGATTAATACCTTGATAGATGCCCTGTTTGCGACGTGATGTGGCAAGGCCAAGGACCGGCGTAATCGTCGTTATCATGTCGCTTTTCTTTTCTTTTTTGTGTGTGCGATCCGTCAGCCTACGCAGCTCTGGTGCGACGGGGGCAAGAGTAAATACCCAGCTCTGAATAAACGCTCGCCATCATATTGCAGGTGGTGTCTAGCCTCCGGTGCTGACAAACCTCATCCCGGTGTTCACACGGCCTGCTTCGAGAGACAATACTACGATTTCCGTATCATTATTAGACTTCCGAGCCCTCCACGTTGCGTTGGTGGGATCTGCGCCCCGCGCTGGACGCAACACTTGGGTATGTAACCTGTCTATCTTCCGTGTCACCGGCGAGGAGAGATGGCTGGTTTGGGAAGGAGGGGAAGTACTCGGCCTCACGAGCCTGACGGTCACGGCTGTCCAACCGGTCACATCGGTCGAGCCCGACAATGGCAGTAGAACACCCGAGATCTGAGCCCCGGCTGATGATGGTAATGAAATGACTCCTGGCTGCTCCACTAGCAGGACACTAATACACGCCTTGGTCCACAGAGATGGGCTGAAATAGCATAGCTCTGCCGGGCTGGAGGCTGGAGTTGAGCTTGGGATCTCGCTGTCGCTTGCTGTCGCAAGGTACTTCGTTCTCGGTTCTTCCCGTCCCGTTCTGGAGAAGGAGGGCATACCGCAGACCACGGGAGGCCCTCGGGGGCGTAGTACGGGAGGTGGTAGGGCAGGGAGCAGAAACAAGAAAACAAGGCAGTCAAGGTCTCGGAAGAGTCCCGGAGAGTCCCGGGTCCTCGGTGCCCCCGGAGACTGGCCTCGAGATTGGAACGGTGGAACATTCCGAGTCATGGCCGAGCTGAAGCTTAGCTCACCACACTTCCCCCGAGATCTCGTCATGTCAGATATCCTATCAGATCCAGAAAACCCCCACCAATGCCGAGCAGTCGCCGAGTTTCCTGATGATCTGTGATGATCTGGGACAATTTAGGCGAAGAGCATGCGCGATGCTGGACATAGACACAAAAGACATGATGGTTTTGTTGGGTTGGGTTTCGGTTTGGGGGGGGGGGGGGGAGGGGAGGAGGGTGGGAAGGGATGCAACTGCAGCAATCAATGCGTGTGACGCGGAGACGGAAAGCTTGACCAGCCGCTTCCAAATTGGGTCTTCGTCTTTTCCCTTGCAGCCTCTTTTAACAACCGGCATCCCCCCCACGCGGGGAGGTGAAGTCCGCACAGGCAGCCGGAAATAAGGAAAGGGCTCACGGGAGCTAGTCACCCCAATTCCCGAGTTTCCAATCGAAACCACCTACCTCGTCGACTGCCTGTCTTGGCATCGATCCCGACGTGCAGCACCGTCTTAGCAAGCCAGCGTCGTACTCGATCCCACCCACCTCGTTTTCTCGCCCAGCAGCAAACAGACAACATATTTGCAATGCTTGTTGACCGAGTGCCAGGCAGCGTCAGCGTGATGCAACGTGCGGTCAGGTCCACGTCACCGTTGCCCCTTGTCTCATAAGGAGATGGGAAGGGAAAGAGAGAGAGGAGGAGAGGGGCCGCAGATTGATCCTCGGAAACACGCATCTGTTTCCCCTCTCCCTTGCTCCCTCTCCCTCCTCGCTGGCCGGACAGGGGGGAGTGGAGGAGGGGGGATGCATCTCGAGGCAACCCCCGGCTGTCGCATTTGACGATACAGTGCCGCACTCAAACGATGGTTGACCAGGAGCGGCAGCGGCGTCAATGTTGTGTCGCCGTGGAAATCGTGCGCAGCATGACGGATCTAGAAGTGAGTGTCAAAGAGGGGTAATTAGATGCCGAACCACCGACCCCAGAGACGTGTAAGAGGATAGGATGATAAGTAGGGGTGTGAAAAGAGACGATGGGGAGGTGGACAAGATGAAGGCGTCCGTGACATACACAACGAGGGGGACATACCTCGGGAAGAGCAACACGAAAGACCTCTATTTTCCAGTAATTAATTAGCACTCTCCCTTACCCCCATCCGCCACTCATACTCCTCTCGGCGGGGTATCCTGGGAAGCAGTATTTCTACCGCGTCTAGAACATCGAGCATGATGCAAGCACTTGAAAAAGCCAAAAAGTCTATCGCAACGGACTATACATGGCAGCGGGCTAGACAGCTCACCGTGTCCGGCGCCCGTGCCCTTCCCGGTGCCGCTGCCGAATATGTGACCGACAAGTTCCCCATCATCGGCTGGCTGCCTCGATACCGACCTCGCTGGCTAGTCAACGACGTGATCGCGGGGCTGACCATAGGGTTGATGCTGATTCCCCAGGGCCTGTCGTACGCCCGGATCGCCACAGTCCCGGTCCAATACGGCCTCCTGTCCTGCTGGTTCCCCCCAATGCTTTACGCACTCATGGGGACAACAAAGGGTGAGTCGTCCGTCTCCGCAGCCGCGGGCAAGTGAGCAACCTGTTGGTATATTCAATCATAGCACTAATCTTTGTTTTTTTTTTTTTTTCGACGCGGCGGGTTGTCAGATCTGTCTACCGGCCCGACGTCCCTGATCAGCCTCCTGACGGCCGAGACCATCGAGTCTCTGCAAGGCGGGGGTTGGTCTGCCCAGGAAATCGCGTCTGCGGTTGCCATGATGATGGGGATCTACGGGTTAGTCATCGGTCTGCTGAAGCTGGGGTTCCTGCTCGACTTCATCTCGCTCCCGGTCCTCAGTGGCTTCATCTCGGCCGTCGCCATCACCATCATCCTCAATCAGATGGACTCGCTCCTCGGCGAGCCCGACGTCCGGGACGGCACGGCGAACCAGATCCACGACGTCTTCCAGCAGCTGCCGCGGGCCAACGGGTATGCCTGCGCGGTCGGCTTTACCGGCATCTTGCTCCTCGCCGCGCTGGACCGGGCCGGGAGACGATGGGGGAAGAGGAACAAGGTGGTCTGGTTCCTCTCCATCACCCGCGCCTTCATCACCCTCGTCATCTTCACCGGGGTCGGGTACGCCGTCAACAAGTCGCGCGGCAGCCCGGACAGGTTTCTGTTCGACGTCACCCAGGTCTCCTCGGCAGGCGGTCGGGGCATCCAGCACCCGCGGGTGCCCGACGCCGGGCTGCTATCCCGGGTGGCGGCCCGGAGCGTGGCCGTCTTCGTGGGGAGCGCGGTAGAGCACACGGCCATCGCCCGCAGCTTCGGCGTGAGGAACGGCTACATTGTGGACCAGAGCCAGGAGCTCACGTACTACGGCGCGACCAACGTCGTCAACAGCTTCTTCCACGCCCACGGCGTCGGCGGCGCCATGTCGAGAACGGCAGTCAACTCGGCCTGCAACGTGCGCTCGCCCCTCTCCGGCTTCGTCGCCGCCGCGGTCGTGCTCGTCTCCATCTACGAGCTGCTCGGGACGCTGTACTGGGTGCCCAAGGCCACTCTTGCCGCCATCATCATCACGGCATGCTGGCCCCTGATCAGCCCGCCGTCGGTCTTCTACCGGTACTGGCGGGCGTCGCTCGCCGACTTTGTCTCCTCGATGATCGCGTTCTGGGTCTCCCTCTTCGTCTCGACCAGCGTGGGCATCGCCAGCGCCGTCGGGTTCAACATCGTGTACGTCCTGCTCCGCCAGGTCTTTGCCCGGGTGGCCACCATCCCGGATCCTCCTCGGTCCGAGCTCGCGGCCGCCCTGGACGAGTCCAGAGACTACCCGTCGTCGGTGCCGGCGGACACGCGCGTCTTCCGGCTGACCGATTCCCTCTTCTTCCCCAACTCGTACCGGGCGAAGACGGCGATCATGGACACGATCAAGACTCGCCATGCGCCCGCCCTCGGTAGCGCCGAGAACCCGGAGGCCGGGAAGAGGAACTGGTCCGTCAGTCGGGAGAAGCACGTGGCCAAGCTTCGCCGACGCGAGGGCATCGCCGAGACCGCCGTGCTGCCGCCCATCCGGGTCATCGTCATCGACTTTCAGAGGGCCAACCACGTCGACACTACGGCGTGCGTGCATCTCGAGACCATGCTCTCGGAGATCAGGGCATATGGGGGCTCCGGCGTCTCGATCCGCTTCTCGGGAATGTCCGAGTACGTGCGACGGCGCTTCGAGCGTGCGGGGTGGACCTTGGTCGGCGGCGGCAGCGACGACGCCGAGACTTGTGCCGGGCGGCAACAGGAAGGCCTAGTGGTCCGGACCTATCGCAACGCCTTGTCTGCGGTCAATGGCTCGCGGCAGGAGCAGGCCCCAACCCAGGCCGAAAGCGAGGGGGACGAAAAGGGGGGAGCGGCCGTTGCGAGACATGTCGAAGAAGTGGATCCGTGAGGAGCGCCCATGACGGCGAACTTGGGTTCCGTGATTAATTATATTAATCGTCCGCCATCAGAGATCCAGTGACGGCATTTCTCGAGGTTCGGCACGAAGTACTTGAAATACGTACAACAAGTATGCGGGAGGCAAGTGGTGAGGTGGAAGTGACAAGGGTTTGCTTTCTGCCGAACGCAGTGATGAGCTTCCGGGAGCGTTGAAAGCAGTCTCCAGTGGGTGGCTATACGAAGGAAAAGAGTGCCTTGTTAAACTATCTACAAAGGAGACAAAACGACTGATATTTATAGACAAAGGAGCTAGCCAAAGCGTTAAACAGCCTTATATAGCTATAGCAAACGCGTGGCTAATACGTTTAGAAGCTCTATAGCTTCCGATACACCCCCTAGTTAAACGCGGTAGTCGTTTAACTACGCTTTATAGTAATATTGTTCTTGGTATTATATCCTTTGTTGCTCTTACCTTGATAGCTCCTTTAGGGGCCTACTTTCTGTATTCGGAAGTCTGAAAGAGTCGAGTATAGTAGAGCGATTCCTTTGAAGCTATAGATTAAATATAGCTATTATAACCATAGTAGCGACGATATTACTAGTTTCAATCATAATAATAATAGGATAACGCCTCCTATGCTCGAATTAACGGATGACTTATTAGGTACGCCCGTCGCAAATACTATAACTACTAGTAGGTTGACTTTTGCTCTTATAATACCTCGAAAGTATAAGTGTACTAAGGCTTCTATATTATAAGTGTTCTAGTCATATTAAGATCGTTCGAGCTAACTAAATATAGTAATATCAAAGCTAGTAAGCTTTATAAGGTGCCCTATAAAATATATATATAGTCGGCTCTAGTAGGATGTTCTTTTGGTAAATATTACAATCATTCTAGTGCTAGCTCTTACTATTACTATTATATATATAGTTCTTATAAATGTAAGGAGATATATACTAATCGCTTATATGTCTAATAGCTCTTATGATGCTTATACTAACTATAATAGTAGTCCTACTTCTTATATTAGGTTAGCAAAGGATTTGACGAAAGCTTTATTAGATAAAGCTAAGGCTTCTATAAGTCCCTAGATCCTAAACCTCTACCCCCGACATATAGGCAAATCGCTAACAGTTATATGTAGGATCTTAAGAAGTTATATACAGTTCTTTAGAGTGACTTGAAACATACCGGTATAGATGATATAGAGGAGTACAAGCTTAATAAGGCTGAACTTACGCGTTTTACGAAGATCGCCTGCTCTATATATAACATCTTCCACTAGTTAGGCAAGATCAAGGAGGCTCGTAATACTCACGTTAGCGTGTCTAATGACACGTTAGGCGCTATATCATCGCCTGGCTAGGATAAAGGCAAGGGTAAGGCTATTAATCCTAATGACGGCTAATAGTAGTAGATAGAGAGTATTAGGCGGTATTTTGTTTGACAAATTTAACTTATCTTCCACCCCTTAGTTACGTAAGCCTATAACTAATATCTTAAAGATTAAGAAGAGCCTTCTAGTGCTTAAAGGCTTATTAGCTAAGTTGTTTAGTAAGCCTATCTGCTAGTATCTGACTAATTAGTAGATATATAGCTTTGAACGTCCCTTTCGCTACTTTCTAGTATAACTATATATTATAGATATCTATATACTATAGGTAAGTATTAATATGTTCATTCTTAGCTATTACTAGTCGAATAGTTTGCTAATTATTATAGTAGATGTTCTAGGGTTCCCTAAGCTTAAGATCGATATCTATAAATAGCCTTTTAAGTGCTATAGCCTCTCTTACTATAAGAGAAAGCGTTAGAAGTTCTACTTTAGTGCTTAACGTTATAATAGTATCCTAGTACGACACCTTCTATATAATAGGGCCCTTAAATGGAAAGAAGATATATCCCTATAATAAATACTATATATTTGGATTATCTATATACGATATATCCCTAATAATTATAAGCGTTAGACTTTCTAGCGCTTGCTTACCTCTATACTAGATTAATAGGCAAAAGCTCCTAAATAGATATCTTACTACTTACTATACCTCTAATAAGTAGTCTAGTCCTAGGTTAGTTAGGTATTAAGAGAGTATTAAATAGGTATATATAATACCTAGATATAGTATAACTATATAGTATAGGATTAATCTAACGAGCTTCTAATACTCTTTAATCCATATACTAATAGCGCTCCCTTCGAACTTCTTAAGTTCTTTATAACTTAAGGGAGTTAGCTTATACATACTAGGCACGTCAAGCCTATATCTTCTTACTACCTTTCTAATATATTAGTTATAGACTAACTATATCTTATATATAGGTCGGTCTCAAATCACCCTAATACTAAGGAACTAACCGACATTACCCTACTTATAGACATTATATCGAGCTTTAATTCCTTCTATTACCTACTCAGCCGCTATAGCATTACTTTTATAGAAGAAGACTAAGAAGTCGTCAATATAGAAGATTAGGATGACTCATTTGTTATAGCTTAAGAAGAGGCACTTCTCTTCGCCTAATGGTTCTATACCTAGATCTAATAGCGTTTTACAGAACTCTTTATACTATAAGAGCAGCAAGTCTCTTAAGCTATATAGAGCTCTTCGTAACTCTATACATTTCCCTAGCTACTTAAATCCTTCTGGCAATTTATAGATAATAGGATCGTCTTTGGGTCGTTTAACATTAAGGAATGCTTACGCTACATCGAACTACTTAACTTCTAAGTCAAAGTATATAGTAATCGCTATTATTATATAAAACGACTATGCTACTAGAGTAGCTATATATATACCTTCTACTAAGCTAATATCTTATAGATCTCCTTGTATATGAATCCTTACCTTATACTTCTCTAGGAAACCGTTCTTATTAAACTTGTATACGAAGACCTATTTTAATGGGATAGGTCGCGCTTTTGCTTACTTATATAGTACGATCTTCTATATTCCCTTACTCTCTAAGTTATATATCCCCTTATAAGCCGTATCTTTAAACTATTATTCCAATAGGTAGTTATATAGGTCTTACTGGTTAGTAGAAACGCGAGTAAGATCGTCGATATACTAATATAGCTTATTTAAGGCTACTTCGAGGTATATAGTATCCTTCTATTGTATAGTAATAACAAATACTATATATATTATTCTTATGCTCTGGTCCTCTAGGTAAGCTTCCTATTAATTAGGTAGGTAAGTCTTATAGAACTATTACTAGAGTTCCTTAGTTATATAGATAAAGGAGTAATAGTAATTAACCCTCTCTTTATTTTGTAACCTTTCGCTTAACTAGATAGGGTCCCTAGGCTTATAAGCCTTCTTCCTACCTCTGCCTCTCCTTGTAGGAGGTTACTAAATAGCTTCTCCTTTGCTCTTACGTTCTAGAGGATATATTAGCTAATCCAGACTTTGCTTAACGCTTTGTTCCTCCTGCCTAGCTAGATATAATATATCGGCAGTACCGTCCCTAGCTTCTAGCTCTTCCGTTAATATATTATATATACTTAACTCTTCCATAGAAGGTATTTCTCTATTAGATCTAACGGCTTCCTTACTCTCTCTAGCGTCTAGTTAGCTAGCTAGCGACTAGGAAGGCTCTAATCTAAACCCTCCTACTTCCTAGTAGACATCCCCTTTACTAGCTAGCGTAGGGCAAGTTACTAAGGGCTTAGGCATATATTTAGGGGTTAAGAGTTCTCTAAAGCTCTCTATCTATCTAAGAAGTTTAGCTATTGCTTACGTCTCCGCTATAAGAGTCTCTAGAACTAATTACTTACTTATAGGCTATATATTAGAGAGCTCCCTTACCCCTAAGTCTTGACCCTATTAGAGAGGTTAGTCTACCACCGGACTCTTTTATAATAGAGGTAGCTAAGCCACTATAATAGAGTCTTCTACTGGTTACTAGGTTTATTATAACGCTTCCTAGGGAAAGTTAGTATCCTAGGAATCTTTGCTTAGATCGAACTAATTAACTTCCTAGCTTGCTACCGCTAGCGACGACTCTGTCGGCTACTCTTTGCCTAGATGGTAGAAAGTCTTCTTATCGAAGCAAACGTTACAGGTTATAATGACCCTATCGAGCTCAGGTATCTAAACACAATAGATATTAAATGTATAATATCCTATAAAATACCCTATTAGCCTATATAGTAATACCTTAAAGTCCTTTATATATTACTTAGCTTCCCTATTCTTATAGAGAATATATACCTAGCATCCATATATAAAGATATACTCTAATCTAGGTATAAGTCGCTAGTTAATATAATTATTAAACTAGGTTTATACTAGTGAAAATACTATTTAAACTAGCTATAGAGTACTTTATTAGAAGTTTTAAACGAGTAAGTATAGCTTAGGCTTATCGTATATAGGTATACTACCGCTTATATACTTTCTAACTAGAGCTTTATAGGGAGATTTATATTATTAAGTATCTTAATTAAGTATAAGATTAGTTCTTACCCTACTCGCTTTACTAGTCCGTTAAGCTTATAGGTATATAAAGGTAAAAGTTTAAGATTAATACTACTTTCTATAGCCTAAGTCTAATAGTATATTAATATATGCCCTATTAAACCAATCATTATAGTATTATTATCCTACTTGATCTTGTAGATAGCAAGCTCGTATTAGCGTCTTACCTAGCTTTTAAAATTCTAGATAACTCCTATAATCTAGTCTAGCAACTTCGTTATTAAGATGTCATAGAAATATATATACAGATGCTACCTAAGCTACTAGTACAAACAAGCCAATCAAGCCAAAGGAATAATAGACCAATTAGGACAGGATTACACTTAGTAAGAAATGATCCTAATAGATCATCACTAGCTTACGACATAAGCCAGGTAAGCTAGTATAGAGGATTACTACGACTACTAGTAATCCTAGGATTATATATATATATAGATAGTCACTCGTTACAGTAGACTCTAAGAGTTTACTAGTAATAGCAACCTATAATTATAGTACTTATACTAAGCATTGCTAATTACTATAAGAGATAACTCTAATGTTATTATAAACCCTTTAACTTTACCGAATCCCTTAGATAACCTGCCTACTTGTCCTACTTAATCTACCTTCGTCTAAATCCTTTTAGAAGAAGTCTAAGTTAGGTTTGTCATACGTTGCTATTACTCCATTTGTTCTATTATAGTTTAGAACGGAGGTGACTTCGACCTTGACATCGACATAGCTACTAACGTTACGGCCGAATAGCTGCTCGCTTAGCTTGGTCATCTTTAGCAGCAGATCTAAGAGTTAGACTAGAGAGATAAGGCTACTTAAGCCCGAATTAAGGAACTTAAGAACGGCGAAAAGCACTTATAGAAGTTAGTTAACGAGGCCTATGCCAAAATTAAGGCACTCGAAACCGCTAAAGTGAGCTATATTAAGATCGAACTACCTGGTAAATACGGAGGAACTAAGGAGGATCTTATAGGATTCCTAATAAACCTTTAATCCTACTTCTAGCTTAATGATAATAAGTTTCTAGATAATAAAGCTAAGGTCTTCTATATAGCTACGAGACTAGAGGGTAAGGTACTTAGATAGTTTAAATCTATATAAAATGACTATCTTACTAAGGAAGATAAAGATAACCGAGACGTGTTTATATAGGTAGTCTTTTGATCCTATAACTATTTCGAAGAAAAGCTTTAGAAGGTTTTTAGCGACAAAGATAAGAAGATTTATATATAAGAAAGACTTGTTAATCTCTAATAGACTAAGTTAATAGCCTCTTATATTATATAGTTTAGATAGGACATACTTAAGTCTTAGCTTAATGATGAGGCGTTAATATAATTATTCTATAATAGCTTAAAGGAAAAGGTTAAAGATAAACTATATAAATATAACTAGCCTAAGACCCTAGATAAATATATTATATAGGCTATTAAAATCGATAATCGACTCTATATATAAGAGTAGTAGAAATAAGGCTAAATAAATAGAACTACGGTTAAGGCTAACGACAAAAAAAAGCGAGTATATGTTAGTACCTTATATAGGACGTACCCTAGAGCTATAGATATAGACGTAACGTAAAAGCAAGATTAGAAGAAGATAACTAAAGATAAGTCTAATATTACCTACTATAACTATAGAAAGAAAGGGCACTATAAGCGAGAATGTCAAAGCCTGAAGAAAGAATAGAAGATAGTCCCTAGAAAGGAAATTACGGCTATCGACGAAACTACTAAGGACGTCATCAAAGTAACGGCTATAAGCTACAAAGATAGGGGTAGTAATACGGATAGTCTCGAATATAATGGTAATAGTAAAGACAAACAAGTACTATACTCCGAACTAGTCACTATGGACCTAGAGATAAGTCTTACTAAATAGGATATAGTAGGAGAATACGTACCACTAATTTCGATTCTCCTAGCCTTAAGGTAGTAGGGTTTTATAGTTATATAGAGGTAGGACGGATCGTAGACAACCGATACCTAAGGAATTAAAAGACCTAGACCTAATATTCTATTCCTCTAGGAATAAATCGAATAGTATTGTAATGAAGTTTTCTAACTTAATATGGAACTATATGAATAGGATAGGCGTTTAACTTAACTTGCCTAGTAGAGCGATAAGATAAGGGATAAAATGAAGGAACTCCAACGTATCGTAGAAGCTATTAAAGGAGGATAGCCTATAATATATAATAGGCCTAATAGCTATGCCAAGTACCTTGATAACTAATAACTTAGTAACGATATATAGAACCTAGAATACCAATTTATATATACGAACTATAGAAAAGACAAGCGTATATAGAGAAGCTACTAGAAGAAACACTCTTACTTTAGTATTAGAGTACCTATAGTCTATATATAATAGAAAGGATTTAGGAAAGAATTCTAATACCTCCTAGGTAACGCTATATAACTATACCCCTAATACAAGGTATATATATAAGTGCCCTAGTTCTAGTGTATAGTATACAAATACCGATATCACTTCCGCGACAAATTCGAAAACAATTACTAGCTAACCCGATAGGAAAACGGGGATAGAAGCTTATACCCTATAGAATAGGTCTATAACATAGGAAATAGAGCAGCCGAATTGCTCTAGAAGATCGAAGCCTATAATCTAGAAGGCATTACAATAGTTCTCAGACAAGCCTAGCCTAGGCACTACGGAATAGGACGAGATATATAGGACTTGTGCTAGAGTAACGATTGCCTCTATTATATAAACAAAAAGAAATCGCGAATTCGGGAACTTTAAATAAAGCTATAGTATATATGACGAAAAGTAGAATAGACTTGATAGTAGGAAGCCGTAAGCACTTAATAGCTTACGGAAATAAGCACGATTAACGAAGCCACTATTAGCCGAACAACTAAAGAGGTTAGTATTAACCTAGGAAACGGGTCAGGGCCCTTCGAGGGGCCTAGAATTTATTAACGCCCGCGTAGTGGCAAGTAGTAGCATAATATAGGAGGAACTAGCATAAGAGACCACTATATCGAGACCTCCTAGTAGAAACATAAGAAATCGCTACAATCTTTAAATAATGGCGGCAAGACAAGCGACTATAGATAATAGTATAATGGAAATAGTATAAAATGCTCGTACTAGTGAATAGTAGAGTAGAAATAAACCTAATTTCGCCGACACTTGTAAATTAGCTATAGATACCCTAGAGAATAAAATAGAAGCATAGTATAGTCAAAGGGCTATTTCTAATATAATAGGTATATAGGGAGACTAAACTAATTGACATTACTATAGTAGGGAAAACTATAGTAATTATATTTGGTATTATAGATATAGGTAATGATAAAGATATAATATTAGGGTTACTATAGTATAAGAATTATAATCTAGATATTAGCTGGAAGAATAATAGCTATCTATAACCCTAAACGGAGTTATATTTGACTAGTAAGATAGGGAGCGTGTAAGGATTACGAGTAGACGATACTTAGGGGAAGACATATCCTATAGATTTACCGTAAGAGACAGATAGTAATAGATAGACTATTACAGACTCTAGAAGAGGTAGTATAACGATATCGATATTATAATAGAAGGAACAAGCCGAACCGCCGATAGCTATTCTCTCCGTTAACGAATACGGAGTACTGCAATTAGTGTAGTAGGCTGAGATAGGAGAAATCGCTAGCATCGCTATAAATAGAACCAAGTTCGTATACTATTAGAAAACCGAGAGACGAGACAAGACTAGGGAAGTACCGAAAGAATACAAAGGATACCTAATATTCGAACCGAAGCATCTGGAAGAATTACTAGAATATGGCCTATAGGATTATAAGATCAAGCTTAAGGAAGGAGTATAACTAAAGTTCTTTAAGATTTACTATATAAGCTAGATATAGAACAAAGAACTTAAGTAATATTTAGAGGAGAACCTTCGAAGAAGATATATCTATCTATTAACATTATTAGCAGGCTACCTAATCCTATTTATACCTAAGAAAGACGGAAAGCTATAGTTATACGTCGACTATCGGTAACTTAACGAATAGACTATAAAAAACCGATACCTATTACTACTAATCTTATAGCTCTAAGATTAGTTAGCAGGAGCCTAATATTTTACGTGTCTTAACTTGCTATTAGCCCATAACTATATATAGATTAAAGAAGGCGACGAGTAGAAAATAGCCTTTAGGATACCTTATAGCTACTATAAGTACCTTATCATGCTATTCGGACTTATAAATATACTAATAACATTCTAAGCCCTAATTGATTAAGCTATCCGACCCTTTCTCGACAAATTTACGGTATATTATCTCGATAACATACTTATCTTCTCTAAGACAATAGACGAACACCAGAAGCACGTGAAAGTAGTACTAGACGCGCTATATATATATAAACTATTAGTTAATAAGGAAAAGAGCGAATTCCACGTTAGGAAAACGGTATTTCTAGGATATAAAATATCCCTAGGATAAATCTAGATAGAACCTTTAAAGGTCAAAGCTATTAAGAAGTAGTTACGACTAATATTAGTTATAGAAATATAAAGCTTTATCAGATTTATAAACTTCTATTAAATGTTTATTAGGAACTTTAGAGCAATTATACGACCTTTATATAAACTTACCAAGAGGAACACTAAATTCTAATAGGAAGAATAGCATAAGCAAGCATTTATATAGATCCGCGACGCCATTACCAAAGATCTAGTACTAGTACTACCAGACCCTAAGAAGCTATTCGAGGTAGAAACGGACGCTTTAGACTATACTATTGGAGGATAATTAGGACAACGAGATAAACAAGGAAAGCTATATCCTATAGCCTTCTTTTCAAAGAAGCTCGATAGATTACGTCTTAATTATCTAATCTATGACAAGGAACTACTTATAATTATCAAAGCTTTTAAGGAATAGCGACTATACCTCAATAGTATAATTAAACCGGTATAAGTATATATAGATTATAAGAATTTACGATACTTTACAATAATAAAGAAGCTTAATAGATAATAAATACGATAAGTAGAATTCCTCGTGGAATTTAACTTCGAGATCTGCTATAAGAAGGGCAAAGAGAATGTATAAACAGATATCTTAAGCTAACGAACGGATTATATAGAAGGACGAACGGAAATAACGCTACTATTATTTAAGGAACGAATAGACGGAACGCTATATCACGAAACGTAGACACCTGTGGAAGATAATCTACTTGACTCGTTCCTAGAATATTATATAATCTTTCGAGAAGAAAGGATTAACGAGGCATAGTATTAAGTAGCACCTAGACCACTAGTACCTAATAGAGTAGAAGAAAAAGATAGGAAACTCTAGTACCGAGGTAAAGTATATATCTATGACTAGGATTAATAGCTACGGATGATTTGAGAACTCTATAAGTCGAAACTTAGAGGATACAAAGGAGTTACAAAGACTGTCGTACAAGTTAAGAAACATTACGACTTTCTACAGTTAATAGTACGAGTTAAGGAAGTTATATAGAACTGTAATATTTGCAATCGAAGCAAAATGGTACGATATAAGCTATATAGGCTACTTTAGCTACTACTAACAGCTAACAAACTATAGAGCTTGGTTATAATAGACTTTATTACAAAGCTGCTAGAATCTAAAGATATAGCTATAGGAGTAACCTATAATAGTATTCCTACTATAGTAGATTGCCTGACTAAATAGGTATACTTCTTTCCCTATAAGGAGTCCTAGACAGCTAAATAGCTAGTAGACATAATCTATTAGCAAGTTACATTAGTATATGCTTAGCTATAAAAATAGATTACCGACAAAGTGTTACAGAAATATATATATAGATGCTACCTAAGCCACTAACATAAACGGGCCAATTAAGCCAAAGGAATAATAGACCAATTAGGACAGGATTACACTTAGTAAGAAATAATCCTAGCAAAGGATCACTAGCTTACAACATAAGCTAGGTAAGCTAGTATAGAGGATCATTACGACTACTAATAATCCTAGGATTATATATATATATAGATAGTTACTCGTTATAGTAGACTTTAAGAGTTTACTAGTAATAGTAACCTACAATTATAGTACTTATACTAAGTATTATTAACTACTATAAGAGATAACTCTAGTATTATTATAAATCCTTTAGCTTTATCAAATCTCTTAGACGACCTATACACTTATCCCACTTTACCTACCTTCGTCTAAACCCTTTTAGAAGAAGTCTAAGTTAGGTTCATTACACGTTGCTATCACTCCCTTTGTTCTATTATAGTTCAGAACAGAGGTAACTTCGACCTCGATATCAACATAGCTACTAACGTCACGGCCGAACAGCTGCTTACCTAGCTTGGTTAACTCTATTAGCAAATCTAGGAGTTAGACTAGAGAGACAAGGCTGCTTAAGCTCGAATTAAGGAACTCAAGAACGGCGAAAAGCACTTGTAGAAACTAATTAACGAGGCCTATGCTAAAATCAAGGCACTCGAGGGCGCTAAAGCGAGCTACATTAAGATTAAACTACCTAGCAAATATAGAGGAACTAAGGAAGATCTTATAAGATTCCTAACAAACCTCTGATCTTACTTCTGGCTTAATGATAACAAGTTTCTAGACGATAAAGCTAAAGTCTTCTATATAGCTATAAGACTAGAGGGCAAGGTACTTAGATAGTTTAAGCCTATATAGAATGACTATCTTACTAAGGAAGATAAAGACGACTAAGATATATTTATATAAGTAGTCTTTCGATCTTATAACTGTTTTAAAGAAGAGCTTTAGAAGGTTTTTAGCGATAAAGATAAGAAGATTTATATATAAGAAAGACTTACTAATCTCTAATAGACCAAGTTAGTAGCCTCCTATATTATATAGTTTAGATAGGATATACTTAAGTCTTAGCTTAATAATAAGGTATTAATATAATTATTTTATAACGGCTTGAAGGAAAAGGTTAAAGATAAGCTATATAAGTATAATTAGCTTAAGACTCTGAATAAATATATTATATAGGTCATTAGAATCGATAATTAACTCTATATATAGGAGTAGTAGAAATAAGGCTAAATAAATAGAACTATAGTTAAGGCTAATAACGAGAAAAAGTAAACGTATATTAGTACCTTATATAAGATATACCCTAGAGCTATAGATATAGATATAGTATAGAAGGAAGACTAGAAGAAGATAACCAAAGACAAGTCTAATATTACCTACTATAACTATAAAAAGAAAAGGCACTATAAGTAAGAATGTCGAAGCCTAAAGAAAGAGTAGAAGACAGTCCCTAGAAAGGAAATTATAGTTATTAACGAAACTATTAAGGACGTCATCGAAGTAGCAGCTATAAGCTATAAAGATAGGGGTAGTGATATAGATAGTCTTAGATACGATGGTAATAATAAAGATAAATAAGTATTATACTCCGAACTGGTCACTATAGACCTAGAGATAGGTCTTGCTAAGTAAGATACGGTAGAAGAGTATATACTACTAATTTCGATTCTCCTAGCCTTAAGGTAGTAGGGTTTTACAGTTATATAGAGGTAGGACAGATCGTAGATAACTAATACCTAAGGAATTAAAAGACCTAGACCTAATATTTTATTCCTCTAGGAACAAATCAAATAGTACCATAATAAAGTTTTCTAACTTAATATAGAACTATACGAACAGGATAGGTGCTTGACTTAACTTACCTAGTAGAACGATAAGATAAGGGACAAAATAAGGGAACTCTAATATATTATAAAAACTATCAAAGGAAAATAGCCTATAATATATAATAGGCCTAATAGCTATACTAAGTATTTTAATAACTAGTAACTTAGTAATAATATATAGAACCTAGAGTACTGATTTATATATACAAACCGTAGAAAAGACGAACGTATATAGGAAAGCTACTAGAAGAAACATTCCTACCTTAGCATTAGGGTACCTATAGTCTACGTATAATAGAAAGGATTTAGGAAAGAATTCTAATACCTCCTAGGTAACGCTATATAACTATACTCTTAACACAAGGCACACGTACAAGTACCCTAGTTCTAGTATATAGCATATAAATGTCAATATCACTTCCACGACAAATTCGAAAACAATTACTAGCCGACCTAACAAGGAAATGAGGACAGAAGCCTCCGCCCTATAGAATAGGTCTATAATATAGGAAACAAAGCAGCCGAATTGCTCTAGAAGATCGAAGCCCGCGATTAGAAAGTATTACAATAGTTCTAAGATAAGCCTAGCCTAGATACTATAGAATGGGACAAGATATATAGGACTCGTGCTAGAGTAACGACTACCTCTATTATATAGACAAAAAGAAATCGCAAATTCGGGAGCTTTAAATAAAGCTATAGTATATACGACAAGAAGCAGAACAGACTTAATAGTAGGAAGCTATAAGCACTTAATAGCTTATAGAAATAAGCACGATCGACAAAGCCGCTATTAGCCAAATAACCAAAGAGGTTAGCACTAACCTAGGAAACAGGTTAGGGCCTTTCAAGGGGCCCGGGAACCATTAACGCCTATATAGCGGCAAGTAGTAGCATAGTATAGGAGGAACTAGCACAAGAGACCACTATATTAAGACCTCCTAGTAGAAACATAGGAAATTGCCGCAATCTTTAGACGACGGTAGTAAGATAAACGATTATAGATAATAATATAATGGAAATAGCACGAAATGCTTGTACTAGTAGATAGTAAAGTAGAGATAAACCTAATTTCGCCGACACTTATAAATTAGCTATAGATACCCTAGAGAATAAAGCGAAAGTATAGTATAGTCAAAGGGCCATTTCTAATATAATAGGTATATAGAGAGACTAAACCAATTAATATTACTATAGTAGGAAAGACTATAGTAGTTATATTTAATAATATAAATATAAGTAATAATAAAGATACAATATTAGGGTTACTATAATATAAAGATTATAACCTAGATATTAGCTAGAAGAATAGTAGCTACCTATAACCCTAAATAGAGTCGTATTCGACTAGTAAGATAAGGAGTATACAAGGATCATAAGCAGACAATACTTAGGGGAAGGCATATCCTATAGATCTACCGCAAGAGACAAGTAATAGTAGGTAGACCACTACAGACTCTAGAAGAAGCGGTATAACGACACCGACGTTATAATAGGAGGAACGAGCTAAACCGCCGATAGCTATTCTCTCTATTAACAAATACAGAGCACTATAATTAGAGTAATAGGTTAAGATAAGAGAAATCGCTAGTATTACTATAGACAGAACTAAGTTTGTATACTATTAGAAAACCGAGAAACGAGATAAGACTAGGGAAGTACCGAAGGAATACAAAGGATACCTAACATTCGAACCGAAATATCTAGAAGGATTACTAGAACACGGCCTATAGAATTACGAGATCAAGCTTAAGGAAGGAGTATAACTAAAGTTCTTTAAGATTTACTATATGAGCTAGATATAGAACGAAGAACTTAAGCGATATTTAGAGGAGAACCTTCGAAGAGAATATATCTACCTGTCGATATCGCTAGCAGGCTACCTAATCCTATTTATACCTAAGAAAGACGGAAAGCTATAGTTATATATCGACTATTGGTAACTTAACGAATAGACTATAAAGAATCGATACCCGTTACTGCTAATCTTATAGCTCTAAGATCAGTTAATAGGAGCCTAATATTTCACGCGTCTTGACTTGCTATCGGCCTATAACTATATATAGATCAAAGAAGGCGACGAGTAGAAAACGGCCTTTAGGATACCCTATAGCTACTACGAGTACCTCGTTATACTATTCGGACTTACGAACGCGCTAGTAATGTTCTAAGCCCTAATTAATCAAGCAATCCGACCCTTTCTCGACAAATTTGCGGTATATTATCTCGACGACATACTTATCTTCTCTAAGATAATAGACTTTATTACAAAGCTGCTAGAATCTAAGGATATAGCTATAGGAGTAACCTACGATAGTATTCTTACTATAGTAGATCGCCTGACTAAATGGGCATACTTCTTTCCCTATAAGGAGTCCTAGATAGCTAAATAGCTAGTAGACATGATCTATTAGCAAGTTACATTAGTATATGCTTAGCTATAAAAATAGATTTCCGATAGAGATACTAAGTTCGTATCGAAGTTCTAGCAAGCGTTAATATAACGATTAGGCGTTAACAGTAAGCTATTAATAATATATTACCTACAGACTAACAGACAAACAGAGTAACTAAACCAAGTTATTAAGCAGTACCTCTACTCTTATATTAACTACTAGCAAGACGACTAGGTCATACTATTACTAATAATATAACTTGCTTATAATATAACGCTAATAGAAACAACTAAAGTCACACCGTTCTTTACAAACTACAGATATAAAGTAAACCTTGGGCAAGGACTAGAGGTCATAGTGCCAAGAGTAGTAGTCAAAGCAGAACAAATGTATACACTATATAAGAAGCTTAAAAAGGAACTCGAGTTTATTAGGACCAGAATGAAAAATTACTACGACAAACACAGGCTCAAGGGACCTTGCCTAGAGAGGGGAGACAAAGTCTACTTGATTATACGAAACCTATAAACTAAATGACTAAGTACGAAGCTAGACTTTAAAAAGGTTAGACCTTTCGTTATTAAAGAACGAATCTCGATATCTAACTACTAACTATCGTTACTATCATCTATATAACTATAGACAGATGTTTTTTATATTTTGTTTCTCGAACTAGTACCGAAAAACGCTAAGGTTGCTATATATATCGAAGCAAAAGACAAGGAAGAAGAATAGGACGTTAAAGAAATTCTAGATTTATATATTATCAATAGGGAACTATAGTATCTAGTTAAATAGCTTAATTTTAGACTAGAGGACAACTTATAGGAACTAGTTAAGAACTTAAACTACCCTAAGAAACAAGAACAGTTCTACCGGCAGAACCCGGATTAACTATAGGCACTAGCTTAGACAAAACGGCCAAGTCGGCCTCTAACAAATCTAGGCCTAAAGAAGACTAGTTAAATAGGATGTTAATACCCTAGGACTGTATGTTACTAATAATGCGTACCTCGGAATCCCGTACCCTCTGTTCTTTTGCTTCTATTTCCTCTAGAGACTATATACCTTGACGAAACAGCTTAGAACCCTGCTCCTTTAAGAAACGTTTCTGGTGACAAAGACAAGCTAATCGACTAACAGCCATCTAAAGTTAAGTCTAAAGAACAAAAAGGGCCTCTTTAGCATCGGCCTCTTCTTGTTCTACACGTTTTTATTTAGATATAATCTTCGTTACTATAAAAGATTAGCTACGAACATTAAGGTAATAAACTAGGTTATAAACAAGCAAATGCTACGTTAGAACCATTATAAGAACGACCCTAACGTACGTACTTGCTATAGTAAGAAGAGCCTAACGCTATATAATAAGCCAAGTTCCGCTGAAAACACTACAAACACGGTATAATATCTATACCAGAAGAATCAATAAAAGAAGCAAGCGTGGCACGCTATTAGGATTTCGAAGATTGGCGCTTAGAGATACGATCTACTATCTTGTCAGCTACTAGTAGTATAGAAAAAAGGAAAAATTACAAGGTATATATAGAAAAGGATATTAGCGCTATTTAAAATAACCTAAAGAAGGCTTTTAGGTTAAAAGCCTTAGAGGGAGGGTATTATGTCACGGAAATATATATATAGATGCCGCCTAAGCTACTAGCATAAATAGGCCAATTAAGCTAAAGGAATAATAGACTAATTAGGATAGGATTACACTTAGTAAGAAATAATCCTAGTAGAGGATCACTAGCTTACGATATAAGCTAGGTAAGCTAGTATGGAGGATTACTACGACTACTAGTGATCCTAGGATTATATATATATATAGATAGTCACTCGTTACGGTGGACTCTGAGAGTTTACTAGTAATAGCAACCTATAATTATAGTACTTATACTAAGTATCGTTAACTACTATAAAAGATAACTCTAGTGTTATTATAAACCCTTTGGCTTTACCGAATCCCTTAGACGACCTGTACGCTTATCTTGCTTTACCTACCTTCGTCTAAACCCTTTTAGAAGAAGTCTAGGTTAGGTTCGTTATATAGAGACACCAAGTTCATATTAAAGTTTTAGCAAGCGTTAATATAACAATTAGGCGTTAATAGTAAGCTATTAATAGCATATTACCTATAGACTAACGGATAAACAGAGCAACTAAACCAAGTTATTAAGTAGTACCTCTGCTCTTATATTAACTACTAGCAAGGCAACTAGGTTATACTATTACTAATAGTATAACTCGCTTATAATATGACGCTAATAGAAACGACTAAAGTTATACTGTTCTTTATAAACTATAGATATAAAGCAGACCTTAGGCAAGGACTAGAGGTTATAATGCCAAGAGTAGTAATCAAAGTAAAACAAATATACACACTATATAAGAAGCTTAAAAAGGAACTCGAGTTTGTCAAGACTAGAATAAAGAACTACTACGACAAATATAGGCTTAAGGGACCTCGCCTAGAGAGGGGAGACAAAGTCTATCTAATCGCACGAAACCTACAAACCAAACGACTAAACACGAAGCTAGACTTTAAAAAGGTCAGACCCTTCGTTATTAAAGAACGAATTTCGATATCTAACTACTAACTATTGTTACCATTATCTATATGACTATAGACAGATGTTTTTTATATTTTGCTTCTCGAACTAGCACCGAAAAACGCTAAGGTTACTATATATATCGAAGCAGAAGACAAGGAAGAAAAATAGGACGTCGAAGAAATTCTAGATTTATATATTATTAATAGGGAACTATAGTATCTAGTCAAATAGCTCGATTTCGGATTAGAAGACAACTTATAGAAACTAGTTAAGAACTTAAACTACCCTAAGAAACTAGAATAGTTCTACTAGCAGAACCTAGATCGACTATAAGCACTAGCTTAGATAAAACGGCCAAGTCGGCCTCTAATAAATCTAGGCCCAAAGAAGACTAGTCAAACGGGACGTTAGTACCCTAGGACTATTACAAACAAGCAGACACTACATCGGAACTATCGCAAGAATGACCCTAACGTACGTACTCACTATAGCAAGAAGAGCCTAACGCTATATAATAAGCCAAGTTCCGTTTAAAACACTATAAACACGGTATAACGTCTATACTAGAAGAATTAATAAAAGAAGCAAGCGCGGCGCGCTATTAGGATTTCGAAGATCGGCGCTTAGAGATACGATCTACTATCTTATTAGCTACTAGTAGTACAGAAAAAGGGAAAAATTACAAGGTATATATAGAAAAAGATATTAGCGCTATTTAAAACGACCTAAAGAGGGCTTTTAGGTCGAAAGCCTCGGAAGAAGGGTATCGTATTATAGAAATATATATATAGATACCGCCTAAGCTATTGGCATAAACAAGCTAATTAAGCCAAAGAAATGATAGACTAATTAGAATAGGATTACACTTAGTAAGAAATAATCCTAGCAGAGGATCACTAGCTTATAATATAAGCTAGGTAAGCTAGTATAGAGGATTACTACGACTACTAGTAATCCTAGGATTATATATATATATAGATAGTCACTCGTTACGGTAGACTCTAAAAGTTTACTAGTGATAGTAGCCTATAATTATAGTACTTATACTAAGTATTGCTAATTATTGTAAGAGACAACTCTAGTGTTGTTATAAACCCTTTGGCTTTACCGAATCCCTTAGATGACCTGCCTGCTTGTCCCGCTTAATCTACCTTCGTCTAAACCCTTTTAGAAGAAGTCTAAGTTAGGTTCGTTACATAAGAGGAAAGGGAAGAGCTTCCTACTATACTCATTAACAATTATAAATAGCTATTACGATCTATTAATCGCTTTAGGATAGTTAAATAGATCCTAGGCTACTTACTAGAACGGGTATATAGACTTCTATTTAGGTAGTGTTTTCCTAGAGATAACCTTACTTATATAAGTATAAGTATAGCTCTTATACTTAATATATATTATCCCCCTAATATAGACGTTTCTAGTATTATTAATAAGTGCTTTTAACGCTTCTAGTCTAAGGTAGCTAACTCTCAAGTGCTAAAGATCCTTAATATCCTCTCTTACAGTAGGTAACGCTTATATCCGGGACCTTCTACTATATATAGTAAATATATTCCATAAGGACATATAAACGTTTACAATACCTACTTTACTAATCAAGACATAGTCTAGAAAGCTTAGGTAGTAGGAAAGTAGCTTATATTTAAGGAAGGTAAGATTATACTTACATTTTAACTTATAAAGTATAACGTTATTTTCTAGTGTTCCAAAATATAATAAGTAATCTAAGCTATAGTACTAAGTGCCTACCTTAAGTAATAGAGCTTCTAAGATAATATTAATATAGAATTCTTTAATAATAGTAATATCCTTAAGTATTAGGCTCTTAGTATACGGTCTATATAGTCTATCTAGAACGTTCTTAATTACCTAAGTACCCCTCCTACTAATAGAAAAGGTCGTTATACCTGCTTTAACGAACTTAGGATCTTCTACCTTAACAAATATCCTAGGTAAAAGGAACTTCTCATCGTTAACCAAGTAGGTTATACTATATAAGTCTAGTAAAGTGCTTTTCAAAAGAGGATAACGCTATAGAGCGACTATACTAAATGCCCTATAGTAAGTCAAGAGCTCGCCAAGTAGCTAAGGGCTAATAATTGACGTATTAAGGGAACTAAGGTATCCTACCCCTAACTACCTAGAATAGGATAACTCCCCCTACTTAGTAATAAGTTAATTTTTCAGTCTGACCTACTTTAGCTTATTAAGCTCCTAGCAAATCCTCTTATACTCCTTATTAGAAAGGTATAAGCGTTACTCGTTACTATAGACAGCTTACTTAAGCGTATAGTAGTCTATTAGATTCTATAGATGTCTTAGACGCTTATAGGGACATCTCGTATTATGCCGCTAAGTACGTAAGTTACCGCCTCTCTCCTTATCGCTCTTTTAAGCTATAGGAAGTGTTAGCGTATAAGTTATCAAGAAGATTCTATACTTCTAAGAGACTCTAGGTTACGTATCGTTATTAATTAGAATCTTAGCCATTATAATAAAGGTACTAAGCTCTAGAAGTAGCTATCCTATACTATTAGTAAGCTTAATTTTTATCCTTTTATTTACTACCTAGGTTAATAAGATATATATAGCGATAGCGTTAAGAAAGGTATAAAGTCCTTATATATCCTATACTTCTAAAATATTATATTAAATAGCTCGCTAGAAGGTAACGTTAAAATTATAAATCTAATGCTATAAATTAACTTCTAAATACTTAGCTACATTAAGACTAGCTATATATTATATAATAACCATTATATAGAGTATTACAATAGATAGTATAATGTAACAAACCTAACTCAGACTTCTTCTAAAAGGGTTTAGACGAAGGTAGATTAAGCGGGACAAGCAAGCAGGTTATCTAAGGGATTCGGTAAAGCCAAAGGGTTCACAACAACACTAGAGTTATCTCTTATAGTAGTTAATAACGATGCTTGATATAAGTACTATAATTATAAGGGTTACTATCACTAGTGAACTCTTAGAGTCTACTATAACGAGTGACTATCTATATATATATATAATCCTAGTAATCATTCCTAATTACGGTGATCGTAAGTAATCGCATGGTAGTGATCACCCTAATTACTAGTGAGCGTAGTGATTACTATGCTTCTTATATTATAATTGGTCCTTTCGTTCCTTTGACTTGATTGGCCTATTCGTGCTAGTGGCTTAGGCGGCATCTGTATGTATATTTCTGTGACACGATGCCCTCCCTCCGAGGCTTTTGACCCGAAAGCCCTCTTTAGGTTGTCTTAAATAGCGCTAATATCCCTTACGTTCCTTATACGTGTTTTTCTCTTTAGCCCTTTATTACCCTTCGTACTATTAATTATACCGTCTAACGCGTATAGATCCCTAGTATTTATTTGTTATAAGCGTTTAGCTTAGTTTATTTCTAATTATAGGTTCGTAGTAATAGCGTATTCCTATTATATAGAGTATAACCAAGTATATAAAATGATTGAAAAATCTTATCGCTATAAGACTTATATATATTAAGGTTATATTTACGATAGTTCTAGCGTTCTGGTTTCTTTTTATAAGTTCCTATTTCCTTATAAGAGCACGTCTTTAATTATAATATAGTAGATTATATTATACGCGAGCAACGTCGTTTAAAGGCTAAAGAAAAAGAGGCCGAAGCCTTGCTACAAGAATATCAATGTAAAGCTTCCGAGGCGTTAGCCCGTCTGACTCGGGTCTGTAAATAACAAGAGTTCCTAGTAGAGAAGGGAGCAGATATAGTTATATAGGGTTTGTCGAATCTAGACGAATTAGAGGCGGTAGAATAGTAGGAATCGGGGGCCGTTATATAACTTAATGGTAGCATCAACGTTATTAACTAGGGCGCTATTTTTTGTTCTGTCCTAGGTTTACCTTTAGCCGATCTAGGTTCTGCCAATAGAACTATTCTAGTTTCTTAGGGTAGTTTAAATTCTTAATAGGTTCCTATAAGTTATCTTCTAGTCTAAAATTAAGCCATTTGACTAGATACTATAGTTCCCTATTAATAATATATAAATCTAGAATTTCTTTGATGTTCTATTCTTCCTCTTCGTCTTTTGCTTTGATATATATAGTAACCTTAGCGTTCTTTGGTACTAGTTCGAGAAGTGAAATATAAAAAACATCTATCTATAGTTATATAGATAATAGTAACGATAGTCGGTAGTTAGATGTCGAGATTTGTTCTTTGATAATAAAGGGTCTAACCTTTTTAAAGTCTAGCTTTGTATTTAGTCGTTTAGTTTATAAGTTTCGTACGATTAGGTAGACTTTATCTCCCCTCTCTAGGCAAGGTCCCTTAAGCCTGTATTTGTCGTAGTAGTTCTTTATTCTAGTCTTAATAAACTCGAGTTCCTTTTTGAGCTTTTTATATAGTGTATATATCCATTTTACTTTAACTACTGCTCTCGGTACTATGATTTCTAGTCCTTGCCTAAGGTTTACTTTATATCTATAGTTCGCGAAGAACGGTATAGCTTTGGTCGTTTCTGTTGGCGTTATATTGTAAGCGAGTTATACTATTAGTAATAGTATGACCTAGTCGTCTTACTAGTAGTTAATATAAGAGCGGAGGTACTGCTTGATAACTTGGTTTAGTCGCTTTGTTTATCTATTAGTCTATAGGTAATATGCTATTAATAGCTTACTATTAATGTCTAATCATTATATTAACGCTTACTAGAACTTTAATACGAACTTAGTGTCTCTATCGGTAATCTATTCTTATAGCCAAGTATACATTAATATAACTTGCCGATAGATTATATCTACTAACTGTTCTGCTATCTAGGACTCCTTATAGGGAAAGAAGTATACCTATTTAGTTAGGTAATCTACTATAGTGAGAATACTATTATAGATTACTCCTATAGCCGTGTCCTTAGATTCTAGTAGCTTTATAATAAAGTCTATTGTAATTAAACTCTATGGTTTGTTAGCTATTAGCAGTAGCTAAAGTAGCCTATATAGCTTATATCGTACTATTTTGCTTCGATTGTAAATATTATAGTTCTATATGACTTCCTTAACTCGTACCGTTAACTATAGAAAGTCGTAGTGTTTCCTAACTTGTGCAACAGTCTTCGTAACTCCTTTATATCCTCCGAGTTTCGACTTATAAAGTTCTCAAATTATTCGTAGCTATTGATCCCCGTTATAGATATATACTTTGCCTCGGTACTAGAGTTTCCTATCTCTTTCTTCCACTCTATTAGGTACTAGTGGTCTAGGTGCTACTTGATACTATGTCTTGTTAATCCTTTCTTCTTGAAAGATTATATAATACTCTAAGAACAAGTCAAGTAGATTATCTTCTACAAGTGTTTGCATTTCATGATATAGCGTTCCGTCTATTTATTCCTTGAATAATAGTAGTATTGTTTCCGTTTGTCCTTCCGTATAATCTGTTCGTCGGCTTAAGATGTCTGCTCGTACGTTCTCTTTGCCTTTCTTATAGCGGATCTCGAAGTTAAATTCTACGAGAAATTCTGCCTATTATATTTGTCGTCTGTTAAGTTCTTTTATTATCGTAAAGTATTATAGGTTCTTATAATCTATATATACCTATACTAGTTTAATCGTACTACTAAGGTATAGTTACTATTCCTTGAAAGCTTTGATAATTGTAAGTAGTTCCTTGTTATAGATCAGATAATTAAGACATAGTCTATCGAGCTTCTTTGAAAAGAAGGCTATAGGATATAGCTTTCCTTATCTATCTTATTATCTTAATCATCCTCTAATAGCGTAGTCTAAAGCGTCCGTTTCTACCTTAAATGGCTTCTTAGGGTCTAGTAATACTAGTACTAGATCTTTAGTAATGGTATCGCGGATCTATATAAATGCTTATTTATATTATTCTTCCTATTGGAATTTAGTATTCTTCTTGGTAAGTTCGTATAAAGGTCGTATAATCGCTCTAAAGTTCCTAATGAATATCCGGTAGAAGTTTATAAATCCGATAAAGCTTCGTACTTCTATAACTAACATCGGTCGTAACCAATTCTTAATAGCTTTAACCTTTAAAGGTTCTATCTAAATTTGTCTTAAGGATATCTTATATCCTAGAAATACTATTTTTCTAATGTAGAATTCGCTCTTTTCCTTATTAACTAATAGTTTATATATATATAGCACATCTAGTACTACTTTTACGTACTTCCGGTATTTGTCTATTGTCTTAGAGAAGATAAGTATATTATCGAGATAATATACTATAAATTTGTTAAGAAAGGGTTAGATAGCTTGATTAATTAGGGCTTAGAACGTTACTAGCGCGTTTGTAAGTCTAAATGGTATGACAAGGTACTCGTAGTAGCTATAGGGTGTCCTAAAGGCCGTTTTCCACTCGTTGCCTTCTTTGATCTATATATAGTTATAGGCTAATGGCAAGTCAAGACGTGTAAAATATTAGGCTCTTGCTAACTAATCTCGGAGCCGTAAGATTAGCGGTAACAGGTATCGGTTTTTCACGGTCTATTCGTTAAGTTACCAATAATCGACATATAACTATAGCTTTCCGTCTTTCTTAGGTATAAATAGGATTAGGTAGCCTACTAGCGATATTAACAGGCAGATATATCCTCTTTAAAGGTTCTCCTCTAAATATTACTTAAGTTCTTCGTTCTAAGTCTAGCTTATATAATAGATCTTAAAGAACTTTAGTCGTACTCCTTCCTTAAGCTTGATCTTGTAATCCTATAGGCCGTATTCTAGTAGTCCTTCTAGATGCTTCGGTTCAAATGCTAGGTGTCCTTTATATTCTTTCGGTACTTCCCTAGTCTTATCTCGTCTCTCGGTTTTCTAATAGTATACGAACTTGGTTCTATCTATAGCAATGTTAACAATTTCTCCTATCTTAACCTACTACTCCTATTATAGTACTCTATATTTGTTAACAGAGAGAATAGCTATTAGCGGTTTAGCTTGTTCCTCTTATTACAATATCGATATCGTTATACTGCCTCTTCTAGAGTCTATAGTAGTCTGTCTACCATTGTCTGTCTTTTATAGTAGATCTATAAGATATGCCTTCCCCTAAGTATTGTCTGCTTATAATCCTTACATACTCCCTATCTTACTAGTCGAATACGACTTTATTTAGGGTTATAGGTAGCTACCATTCTTCTAGCTAATGTCTAGGTCGTAATCTTTATATTATAGTAACCCTAATATTATATCTTTGTCATTACCTATATCTATAATACTAAATATAACTACTATAATCTTTCTTACTATAGTAATGTCGATCGGTTCGGTTTCCCCATATACCTATTATATTGGAAATAGCCCTTTGACTATACTATACTTCCGTTTTATTCTTTAGAGTATCTGTAGCTAATTTACAAGCATCGGCGAAATCAGGTTTATCTCTACTCTACTATCCACTAGTATGAGCATTTCATGCTGTTTCTATTATGCTATTATCTATAGTCGCTTATCTTGCCGCCGTCGTCTAAAGATTACGGCGATTTCCTATATTTCTACTAGGAGGTCTCGATATAGTAGTCTCTTATGCTAGTTCCTCCTATACTATGCTACTACTTGCCGCTATATAGGCGTTAATGGTTTCCGGGCCCCTCGGAGGGCCCTGACCCGTTTCCTAGGTTAGTAGTGACCTCTTCGGTTATTCGGCTAATAATGGCTTTATCAATTATACTCATTTCTATAAGCTATCGAGTACTTATAGCTTCCTACTATTAGGTCTGTTCTACTTTCTATCGTATATACTATAGCTTTATCCAAAGCTCCCAAATTCGCGATTTCTTTTCGTCTATATAATAGAGGTAATCGTTGCTCTAGCATAAGTCCTATATGTCTTGTCCTATTCCGTAGTACCTAGGCTAGGCTCGTTTTGGAACTATTATAATGCTTCCTAGATCACAGGCTTTGATCTTCTAGAGCAATTCGGCCGCTCTATTTCCTATATTGTAGACTTATTCTATAGGGCGTAAGCTTCTGTCTTTATTTCTTTGTCGGGTTGGCTAGTAATTGTTTTCGAATTTGTCGTAGAAGTGATATCGGCATTCGTATACTATACACTGGAACTAAGGCACTTACGTATATGCCTTATGTTAAGGGTATAGTTATATAGTATTGCCTAGGAGGTATTAGAATTCTTTCCTAAATCCTTCCTATTATATATAGACTATAGGTACCCTAGTACCAAAATAGGAATGTTTCTTCTAGTAGCTTTCTTATATATACTCGTCTTTTCTATAGTTTATATATATAAACTAGTATTCTAGGTTCTATATATTATTACCAAGTTACTAGTCATCAAGGTACTTAATATAGCTATTAGGCCTATTATATATTATAGGCTATCCTCCTTTAATAGTTTCTATAATATATTAAAGTTCCCTTATCTCGTCCTTTATCTTATCGCTCTACTAGATAAGTTAAATTAAGCGTCTATCCTGTTCGTATAGTTCTATATTAAGCCGGAAAACTTTATTATAATACTATTTAATTCGTTCCTAGAGGAATAGAATATTAGGTCTAGGTCTTTCGATTCCTTAGGTATCGGTTGTCTACGATCTATCCTACCTCTATGTAACTGTAAAACCCTATTGCCTTAAGGCTAGGAGAATCGAAATTAGTAGTATATATTCTCCTACTATATCCTATTTAGCAAGACCTGTCTCTAGGTCTATAATGACTAGTTTGGAATACGGTGCTTGTTTGTCTTTACTATTACTATCGTGTCTAAGACTATCTGTATCATTACCCCTGTCTTCGTAGCTTGTAGCTACTACTTCGATAACGTCCTTAGTAGTTTTGTCGATAGCCGTAATTTCCTTTCTAGGGACTGTCTTCTACTCTTTCTTTAGGCTTTGACATTCTTACTTGTAGTGCCCTTTCTTTCTATAGTTATAGTAGGTAATATTAGACTTATCTTTAGTCGTCTTCTTCCGGTCTTGCTTCTATATTATATCTATATCTATAGCTCTAGGGTATATCCTATATAAGGTACTAACATATATTTGCTTTTTCTTGTCATTAGCTTTAACTATAGTTCTATTTATTTAACTTTGTTTCTACTACTCTTGTATATAAAGTCGATTATCGATTCTAATAGCCTATATAATATATTTATCTAGGGTCTTAGGCTAATTATACTTATATAGCTTATCTTTAACCTTTTCTTTTAAGCTATTATGGAATAATTATATTAACGCCTTATCATTAAGCTAAGACTTAAGTATGTCCTATCTAAACTATATAGTATAAGAGGCTACTAACTTAGTCTATTAAAGATTAACAAGTCTTTCTTATATATAAATCTTCTTGTCTTTGTCACTAAAAACCTTCTAAAGCTCTTCTTCAAAACGGTTATAAGATCAAAAGACTACTTATATAAATATATCTTAGTCATCTTCGTCTTCCTTAGTAAGATAGTTATTCTATATAGGCTCAAACTATCTAAGTACCTTACCCTCTAGTCTTATAGCTATATAAAGAACTTTAGCTTTATTATCTAGAAACTTGTCATTATTAAGCTAGAAGTAGGATTAGAGGTTTATTAGGAATCCTATAAGATCTTCCTTAGTTCCTCTATATTTACTAGGTAGTTCGATCTTAACGCGGCTCGCTTTAGCGCCCTCGAGTGCCTTAATTTTGGTATAGGCCTTATTGACTAGTTTCTACAAGTGCTTTTCGCTATTCTCGAGTTCCTTGATTTAAGCTTAAGCAGCCTTATCTCTCTAGTCTAACTCCTAGATTTGCTAATAGAGTTAACCAAGCTAGGTAAGCAGCTATTTGGCTATAACGTTAGTAGCTATATTGATATCAAGGTCAAAGTTACCTCTATTCTAAACTATAATAGAACAAAGGGAGTAATAGCAATATATAATAAACCTAACTTAGACTTCTTCTAAAAGGGTTTAGACAAAGGTAGATTAAGTGGGATAAGTAAGCAGGTCGTCTAAGGGATTTGGTGAAGCTAAAGGGTTTATAATAACACTAGAATTATCTCTTATAGTAGTTAATAACGATGCTTAATATGAGTACTATGATTATAAGGGTTGCTATTACTAGTAAACTCTTAGAGTCTACCGTAACGAGTGACTATCTACATGTATATATAATCCTAGTGATCATTCCTAATCACGGTGATTGTAAGTAATTGTATAGTGGTGATTACCCTAATCACTAGTGAGCGTAGTAATTACTATGCTTCCTATATTATAATTAGTCCTTTTGTTCCTTTGACTTGATTGGCTCATTTGTGCTAGTGGCTTAGGCGGCATCTGTATGTATATTTCTATGACATATAAGTATGGAGTAAAGCACCTAGATAATCCCCTTAATAAGGTTAATATCCTTCTTCTTATATACTTTTGTAGCTTTATAAAGTTTAAGATCCATAATATATACTAACTAATATTATAATTATCTTATCTACTTACTAATGTCTATAATATATATAATATTTTTATAAAAGGAGTCTTATAATTATATAAACTTGGCTATAATAGCTATATTAAAAGGTATTAGATCTATAGATATCAAAGGTAATAATCCCTCTAAGAGCTACTCCTAAGAAGCTAGGATAAGGTTATCTCTAGCTTACTTATAGGTTAGGCACTATAGAACTTCCAGATCTAGCTCACGGTCACCATTAGGGTTAATAAACCCCTATATACTAGCAAATTCAGCCTACGACTATAGTTCGATATACTACAAGTTCTAGGAACTAGGCCCTATAAGGCACGTAGAAGTCTTAACTAGGATCTCGGATATAATAGACACGTCGTCAAAAGCGTATTAAAGCAAGGTAAGAGAGTTCGTAATAGAAGAAGCTACCACTAATATTGAAGATACGTTAGTAGAGGAGCAGTCAAGGCGCCAGGCTTATAACTGCCGAACGTAGTGATAAGCTTCCGGGAGCGTTAAAAGCAGTCTCCAGTGGGTGGCTGTACGAAGGAAAAGAGTGCCTTGTTAAACTATCTACAAAGGAGACAAAACGACTAATATTTATAGACAAAGGAGCTGGCCAAAGCGTTAAACAGCCTTATACAGCTGTGGCAAACGCGTGGCTAATACGTTTGGAAGCTCTATAGCTTCCGACACTTTCACTTCTAACATTCCTTTTCACGGATTGTCGGTGGGCAGGGTGGGAGGGGGGCGGATATTAATTATTTCCTCGAGTGGTTCTGAACTTACATGCTGAACTCGAATCCATGCCATATCTGACTACCCATGAAATCGTTTATGGAGTGCGCCTCTAGCACTCACCTAATTATCTGGGCTGCTTGTCCGCGAGTGCGCGGTTCGTGGCCTAACAATCACCCCGATAATTAGGAATACGTCCTCTGCCGCCCCACGGATGCTGACGCCTAAACGACAAAAAGGAAAGGAAGAGAGGGTAAATCAGGCAGAGGCCTATATCCACGTCGAAGTACTTGGATGTCGAATGTCGTGCGATAATGATGGGAAAATGATATCCTAATGCAGGTACCAAGGGAGGGGGATGAGATAGCTCCGATACCTCCGGCTTGGTGCTGTGACGTCAGGAAGGAGCTGCGGAGAACTATGTACTGTACAGTAATCTGATGACACGGGATGATTTTAGGTGGGGTACTGTAACTAACCTTGCACCAACAATCAACTGAGGACCTTAATTAAGTTAGGCAAGGGACCCAGGGTAGATACCCCAACCTTCTCTCACCTTCCTTGGCACTACTTTATCCCTCGAGTTCTCTTGATTCGGTGAACCCCGCTCTTCAATAGGCCCTTCCCCAACCATTCGGGTCTCTACTCACCATGGCCACTGCTAAGGACGTGCCCTACCATCTCATCTACTGGCCGGGCATTCCCGGCCGCGGCGAGCACATCCGGCTCGTCCTCGAAGAAGCCGGCGCCGCATACAGCGACACGGCCTTTACCGAGGGCGGCATTGGCGAGGTGCTCGCATTCATCCAGGGCGAGACGCCCGATGACGGCATCAACCCCCCGGTCTTCGCACCCCCGATCCTCAAGCACGGTGAGCTTGTGATCAGCCAGACCCCGAACATTCTACAGTACCTCGGCGGCCGCCTGGGGCTCGTGCCGGACCCCGAAAAGGACCGGGACGGCCTCTACCGAGTCAACTCGCTGGCGCTGACGGCCCTGGACGGCCTGAGCAACGAGCCGCACGACTGCCACCACCCCATCGCTTCGGGCCTTTATTACGAGGACCAGAAGCCGGAGAGCAAGAGGAGGAGCGAGGACTACGTCAAGAATCGGCTGCCCAGGTTCCTGACCTACTTCGAGCGCGTGCTCCGGTCCAGGTCCAGTGGCGAAGGCCCCTGGCTCTACGGCGGAAACCTGACGTACGCCGACCTCGTGCTCTTCCAGGTAGGTCCCTCCCTCTGTTAGTTTATTTGTTATTTCCCCCGTAGGTAGCTTTCAGATGGATCTAATGGTGCTCCCGTCCCCCACAGTGCGTGGATGGTCTCAAGTTCATGTTCCCAAAGGCCATGGCTAAGCTTGAGCGGGAAGGGGAGCACGCCAAGGTGTTTGCTCTTCACCAAGCCGTCGCAGAGCGGCCTAGAATTGCGGCATATCTAAAGAGCCCCCGGAGGCAAAAGTACTCGAACGGCATCTATAGATACTACGAGGAGCTCGACATCGAACCATAGATGCATTCCGAGAAAGGAGCTCTGTAAGTACGCTGGCGCAGATTATGCAGCAGTGGGTAGGAGAAAAAAAAAGGAACAATTCAAATGTGACGTGGCCGTTATATTCGACCCAAGCCTGCTTGTGCATAAAGATACTGTCCGTACCTCCACCTCAACTAGGCTGGCACGAAATCACCGAGTCCTTTCCTCAAGCGTAGACGGCATTTCAGTTGTCGTAGAAGACGAGGGTTCTCACTTCGATGCTCTCACGCTGCGGCTTATCCTCCTCGGCCGGGTCGATGAAGGAAGAGTGAGGGACGCGACGGGCGATTCCCGGCTCAGTAGCCGAGTCATAGCACTTGATCAGGGTCACCTCATCGGGCCGCTGCGTATACTTGAAGTACCAGCGGTGCCTCGGGTTTGGCTTGACCGCATATGTCTCGCCATCGCGGTGTGGGTAGATAAGAGCCGCTCCGACGAGATCGGAATCCGGCACTGAGTGCGCATCGGCGATCGCGAGCGGATCCTTCAAGATCGTCTTGATGGGGCGCCACACCTAGATACCATGTAAGTTGGCTGATGAGACTAGGAAAAACAAAAACAGAAACAAAAGGAGAGAGAGAAGGAGAAGTGAGGGGAAGACACAGAGAGCGCCCTCGTGCTGTGGGTGGTCGGGGGGTCACGCACATTGATGATCTGGAACCGTTTCTGCAACAGCTGCTCGGCCTCCTCGGCCAGGTGGTACCGCACTCTCTCAACCGAGGCCTTGTACGACTGGTCGATATGCACATTCCGGACCGGACCGCGGAAAGCAGCGTCCGAGACGCCGGGTTGCTTCTCGCGACGGATGGTATGATCGAAGATGAAGACGCGCGTCGCCCCGGTGCTAAGCGACAGCATCAGCCCGGATTTCTCGTGGGCTTCCTGCTTAGAGGGGGAGGGGACAATGCAGAAGCCAACGCAGCTGAGTCGACCTGGGACTTACACGTTCTTGAGCAACTGCTCCGTCTCTGGGTAATAGATGCTCTTGATCTGCTCCTCGTCAAGGAAGTCTTTCTCCTTGCTCTCGTGCCGAACAATCTGAAATCCATGCCCGTCGAGCGTGTACTTGTCCTCGTTCCCGCTAATGTCTGTCACTTCCACCTGGACCGCCACGGTTGGTCTAGCCTTTGCCTGCTCCCCAAACGGCCGGCTATGGGGCAGGACAACCGATCCAAGGTCGATACTTGTCAGTATCTTGCGGATATCCGGCTGCACGGGGTGGGCGAGTTGCGACGTACCCTACGTAAATAGGAGCTGGCGGGGTCCCATCCTCGGGATCTTTGTAGTAGTTCATGACCGCCTGCACGTTATGCTGCCCAGATGGTCTGTCGACCGTCGTGTGCGGCGCGGTGTCCACATGACGGGCAAGGGCTGCTTGATTGATGACGTCCGCAGCGGCCATAGTCGCCTATTCTCTGACGGCTACGAAAGGATACAAGCAATCGGGGAAATGATGGTGCCTGGGTAACTAGTCTGCTTGTGAGGCGTGCTGAGAGTCGAGCAAAGCGCGTGGTGAAACTGCCGGTGTTGGGCTAAACCCCAGAGTGCCGATGCCTCTTCCTCTTATTATATGTTGGCTCGCGGTCCAACGTCCTCTATGCGGGATGGCATGCTGTGGCACAACACGGTCCGGTGATGAGGGTCAACCAAGCCATTGCGTTGTCACTTATGCAGGCAGATAATCACGTCATCGCGTTGTGGTGCAATCGTGGAACTAACACCCCCAATCCCGGCAGCTTGCTTAGGAATCAACCGTTGGATCGGCGTTACAGGACGTATCGGGCAAGCATGGTGGTGGGATTGGTAAGATTTCTCGGCTTACTTGCATCAATTCATCACACAAGGTGAACGAACTAGTATAGTTCCAACCCGGTAGGCGAGGTGTTGTGTGCTCGGGCCCCGGTCTCACGACATACGAATTCATGGGATAGCACGTGAAGCGGACTATTTGTGAGCCTTGCTTGTATTTTGTCCTTACCTTGAGACGGTTAACAGGGTCCGGAGAGATATTACCGGCGATGGAGCTTCTGTTGCTCCGGTCCTTGCTCCTAGCTGTGACGAACCCAGCTCAGACTGCTTCTGAAAGGGTTCAGACGAAGGTAGATTGAGCGGGACAAACAGGCAGGTCGTCTAAGGGATTCGGTAAAGCCAAAGGGTTCACAACAACACTAGAGTTATCTCTTATAGTAATTAGCAATACTTGGTATAAGTACTATAATTATAGGCTACTATTACTGATAAACTCCTAGAGTCTACTATAACGAGTGACTATTTATATATATATATACTTCTATCGATCGCTTATAGTCCCCTTTTATCCTATTCTTAGATTGCCTTTAGTAGCTAGCTATCCTCTGCTATCTTTCCCTTTTGGTAATTGTTTGCCTGTAGTAGCCTGTACTCCCTAGTAATCCTATATTAGCCTTGCTTCGTGCCCTTCTTAATTAGTGGCTTATTTAGCCTATTATACCTTACTAGGTTATAGTATATAGTTAGCTTATAATATAATGCCCCCTCTTCAGGGCTTTTAACTTGAAAGCTTCTTATGACTTGTTTTAAATACTATTAATACCCCCTTTTCCCTAGTAGGTAATATCTTTTTTTTACTAGCTTCCTTTTACTATAGCTAATTATATTCCTAGGAATCGTTATAATCTTAAATATAAATAATATACTATTACTATTAAGATTAAATAAGAGGGTTATAAGGTTACTATACCTTATAAGCATTATTAGAATATAAAGCTATAAAAGTATTATATAATAATAGAGGGTTTAAATAAGTATTAAAACTATATTTATATAGATAAGAAGTATAATAGTTTAAACGTTATAAATACCTATAGATTCCTTATTATTTTTCTTTATAATCTTAGATTACTAACTATCTTAATCCTTTTAAATTTATTAGAGTAAGAGAAGGTTTTAAGGGAGATTACTAAGACTAAGGTATTACTTGCTTAGATACTAAGCTGTTTAAGTCAATTATATTGTTTATAGCAATCCCTACGCGATTATAGTACTAAAGTTTTTCGTCGTAGCATAGCTCGTCTAGAAGAGGAGGAAGAACTAGATACTCCTTTGCCAATGTCAGAGATATAGACCTTTATAGGTTAGGCTTAGGCGTTAGGTACTTTTGACGTACTTAATTAGGAGTTAATTAGGTTAGATCCTAGTCCTAATTCTAGTAGGTTCCTCTCTTTTTCTATTAGAGAATAGGCTTTAGAGCTAATTCTTATAGCTAGTTAAGATTTTACTAGTAGAACTACTCTAGTTTCTTAGAGTAATTTAGGTTTTTAATAGGTTCCTATAAGTTATCTTCTAGTCTAAAATTAAGCTATTTAACTAGGTACTATAGTTCTCTATTAATAATATATAAATCTAGAATTTCTTTAATATCCTATTCTTCCTCTTTGTCCTTTACTTCGATATATATAGCACTTTAGCGTTTTTCGGTGCTAGTTCGAGAAGTAAAATATAAAAAACATCTATCCGTAGTTATATAGATAATAGTAACGATAATCGATAGTTAGATATCGAAATTCGTTCTTTAATAACGAAGGGTCTGACCTTCTTAAAGTCTAGCTTTATACTTAGTCGTTTGGTTTATAAGTTTTATACAATTAGGTAGACTTTATCTCCTCTCTCTAGGTAAGGTCCTTCGAGCCTATGTTTATTGTAGTGATTTTTCATTCTAGTCCTAACAAACTCGAGTTCCTTTTTGAGTTTCTTATATAGTATATACATTTATTCTGCTTTAATTGTTGCTCTTAGCACTATAACCTCTAGTCCTTACCTAAGGTCTACTTTATATCTATAGTTTACAAAGAACGGTATAACTTTAATTATTTCTATTAATATTATATTATAAGCAAGTTATACTATTAGTAATAGTATAACCTAATTATTTTACTAATAGTTAACGTAAGAACGGAGATATTACTTAATAACTTAGTTTAGTCGCTCTATTTGTCTGTTAGTCTATAGGTAATATGCCGTTAATAGCTTGCTATTAATGCCTAATCGTTATATTAACGCTTACTAGAACTTTGATATAAACTTAATGTCTCTATTAGTGATCTATTCTTACAGCTAAGTATATACTAATATAACTTGCCGATAGATTACATCTACTAGCTGTTTAGCTATCTAGGATTCTTTATAAGAAAAGAAGTATACCTATTTAGTTAGGCAATCTACTATAGTAAGGATACTATTATAGATCACTCTTATAGCTATATCCTTAGATTCTAGTAGCTTTATAATAAAGTCTATTATAACCAAGCTCTATAGTTTGTTAGCTATTAGTAATGGCTAAAGTAGCCTATATAGCTTGTGTCGTACCATTTTGCTTCGATTACAAATGTCATAGTTTTGTATAACTTCCTTAACTTGTACTATTAACTATAGAAAGTCGTAGTGTTTCTTGACTTGTATAATAGTCTTCGTAACTCCTTTGTATTCTCCGAGTTTTGACTCGTGGAGTTCTCAAATCATCTATAGCTATTGATCTTTATTATAGATATATGTTTTACCTTAGTACTAAAGTTTCCTATCTCTTTCTTCTACTTCATTAGGTACTAGTAGTCTAGGTGCTACTTAATACTATATCTCGTTAATCCTTTCTTCTCGAAAGATTACATAACATTCTAGGAATGAGTTAAGTAGATTATCTTCTATAGGTGTCTACGTTTCGTAATATAGCGTTCCGTCTATTCGTTCCTTAAATAACGGTAGTATTGTTTCTATTTGTCCTTTTGTATAATCCGTTTATCGGCTTAAGATGTCTGCTCGTACGTTCTCTTTGCCCTTCTTATAGCGGATTTCAAAGTTAAATTCCGTAAGGAATTCTACCTATTATATTTATCGTCTATTAAGCTCCTTTGTCATCGTAAAGTATCGTAAATTCTTATAATCTATATACACTTATACTAGTTTAATCGTGCTACTAAGGTATAGTTACTATTCCTTAAAAGCTTCGATAATCGCAAGTAGTTCCTTATTATAGATCAGATAATTGAGATATAGTCTATTAAGCTTCTTTGAAAAGAAGGCTATAGGATATAGCTTTCCTTATCTATCTTGTTGTCCTAATTGTTCTCTAATAGTATAGTCTAAAGCGTCCGTTTTTATCTCAAATGGCTTCTTAGGGTCTAGTAGTACTAGTACTAGATCTTTAGTAATAGTATTATAGATTTATATAAATGCTTACTTATATTACTCTTCCTATTAGAATTTAGTATTCTTTTTAGTAAGTTTGTATAAAGGTCGTATAATCGCTCTAAAGTTCCTAATAAACATTTAATAGAAGTTTATAAATCCGATGAAACTTTGTACTTCTATAACTAACGTCAGTCGGGGCTAATTCTTAATAGCTTTAACCTTTAAAGGTTCTATCTAGATTTGTCTTAGGGATATTTCGTATCCTAAAAAGACTATCTTCTTGATATAGAATTTGCTCTTTTCCTTATTAACTAATAGCTTATACGTATATAGCGTGTTTAGTACTACTTTTATATACTTCTAGTATTTGTCTATTGTCTTAGAGAAGATAAGTATGTCGTCGAGATAATATACCGTAAATTTGTCGAGGAAGGGTCGGATAGCTTAATTAATCAGGGCTTAGAACATTACTAGCGCGTTTATAAGTCCGAATGGCATGACGAGGTACTTATAGTGGCTATAGGGTATCCTAAAGGCCGTTTTCTACTCGTCGCCTTCTTTAATCTATATATAGTTATAGGCCGATGGCAAGTTAAGACGCGTAAAATATTAGGCTCCTGCTAACTAATCTTAGAGCCGTAAAATTAGCAGTAATAGGTATCGGTTTTTCACAGTCTATTTATTAAGTTACTAATAGTCGATATATAACTATAGCTTTCTGTCTTTCTTAAGTATAAATAGGATTAGGTAGCCTACTAGCGATGTCGACAGGTAGATATATCCTCTTTAAAGGTTCTCCTCTAAATATTGCTTAAGTTCTTCGTTCTAAGTCTAGCTTATATAATAGATTTTAAAGAACTTTAATTATACTCCTTCCTTAAGCTTGATCTCGTAATCGTATAGGCCGTGTTCTAGTAGTCCTTCTAGATACTTTAGTTCGAATGCTAGATATCCTTTATATTCTTTCGGTACTCCCCTAGTCTTATCTTATCTCTTGGTTTTCTAATAGTATATAAACTTGGTTCTGTCTATAGCAATGCTAGCGATTTTTTCTGTCTTAACCTACTACTCCTATTATAGTGCTCCGCATTCGTCAACGGAGAGAATAGCTATCGGCGGTTTAGCTCGTTCCTCCTGTCGCGATATTAATATTATTATGCTGCCTCTTCTAGAGTCTGTAGTGGTCTGTCTACTACTGTCTATCTCTTATAGTAGATCTATAGGATATGCCTTTCCTTAAGCATCGTCTGCTTGTGATCCTTATACGCTCCCTATCTCGCTAGTCAAATACAACTCTATTTAGGGTTATAAGTAGCTACTATTCTTCTAGCTAATATCTAGGTTATAATCTTTATACTATAGTAACCTTAATATTATATCTTTATCGTTACCTATATCTATAATACTAAATATAACTACTATAGTCTTCTTTACTATAGTAATATTGATCGGTTTAGTCTCCCTATATACCCATTATATCGGAAATAGCCCTTTGACTATATTATACTTCTGCTTCATTCTCTAGGGTATCTGTAGCTAATTTACAAGTATTAGCGAAATCAGGTTTATCTCTACTCTACTATCTACTAGTATAAGCATTTCGTACTATTTCCACTATGCTATTATCTATAATCGCTTATCTTGCTACCGTCGTCTAAAGATTATAGCGATTTCCTATGTTTCTGCTAGGAGGTCTCGATATAGTGGTCTCTTGCGCTAGTTCCTCCTATATTACGTTACCACCCGCCGTTACATAGGTATTAATAGCTTCCGGACCCCTCGAAGGGCCCTGACCCGTTTCCTAGGTTAGTGCTAACCTCTTTAGTTGTTTAGCTAATAGCGGCTTCGTCAATCGTACTTATTTCTATAAGCCATTAAGTGCTTGTGGCTTCCTACTATTAGGTCTATTCTACTTTCTATCGCACGTGTTATAGCTTCGTCTAAAGCTCCTGAATTTGTAATTTCTTTTCGTCTATGTAATAGAGGTAATCGTTACTCTAGTATAAGTCCTATATATCTCGTCTAGTTCTGTAGTGCCTAGGCTAGGCTTGTCTTAGAACTATCGTAATGCCTTCTAGATCGTAGGCTTCGATCTTCTAGAGCAATTCGGCTACTCTATTTCCTATATCGTAGACTTATTCTATAGGGTGTAAGCTTTTGTCCTCATTTCCTTGTCAGGTCGGCTAATGATTATTTTCGAATTTGTCGCGGAAGTAGTATTAGCATTTATATACTATATACTAGAACTAGGGCACTTATATATATGCCTTATGTCAAGGGTATAGTTATATAGCGTTGCCTAAGAGGTATTAGAATTCTTTCCCAAATCCTTCCTATTGTATATAAATTATAGGTACCCTAATGCTAAGATAGGAATGTTTCTTCTAGTAGCTTTCCTATATATACTTATCTTTTCTACGGTTTGTATATATAAACTAGTATTCTAGGTTCTATATGTCGTTACTAAGTTACTAGCTATTAAGATACTTGGTATAGCTATTAGGCCTATTATATATCATAGGCTATTTTCCTTTAATAGTTTCTACGATACGTCAAAGTTCCTTTATTTCGTCCTTTATTTTATCGTTTTACTAGGTAAGTCAAATTAAGCGTCTATCCTATTTACGTAGTTCTATATTAAGCCAAAAAACTTTATTATAGTACCATTCGATTCGTTCCTAGAGGAATAGAACATTAGGTCTAGGTCTTTCGATTCCTTATATATCAGTTATCTATAATCTATCCTGCCTCTATATAACTGTAAAACCCTACTGCCTTAAGGCTAGGAAAATCGAAACTAGCGGTATATATTCTCCTACCATATCCTATTCGGCAAGACCTGTCTCTAGGTCTATAGTGACTAGTTTGGAGTACGGTGCTTGTTCGTCTTTACTATTATCGTCATGTCCGAGACTGTCTATATCGCTACCCCTGTCTTTATAGCTTATAGCCGTTACTTCGATGACATCCTTAGTAGTTTTGTCGATAGCCGTAATTTCCTTTCTAGAGACTATCTTTTACTCTTTCTTTAGGCTTCGATATTCTTGTTTATAGTGCCCTTTCTTTCTATAGTTATAGTAGGTAATATTAGACTTGTCTTTAGTTATCTTCTTCTAGTCCTGTTTTTATATTATATCTATATTTATAGCTCTAGAGTATATCTTATATAAGGTACTAATATATACTCGCTTTTTCTTATCGTTAGCCTTAACTATAGTTCTATTTATTTGACCTTATTTTTACTACTCTTATGGATAAAGTCGATTATCGATTCTAATAGCCTTTATAATATATTTGTCTAGGGTCTTAGGCTAATTATATTTATATAGCTTATCTTTAACCTTTTCCTTTAAGCTATTATAGAATAATTATATTAATACCTTATCATTAAGCTAAGACTTAAGTATATCCTATCTAAACTATATAGTATAAGAGGCTACTAACTTAGTCTATCGGAGATTAGTAAGTCTTTCTTATATATAAATCTTCTTGTCTTTATTACCAAAAACCTTCTAAAGCTCTTCTTTAAAACGGTTATAAGATTAGAAGACTACCTATATAAACGCGTCTTAGTCGTCTTCGTCTTCCTTAGTAAGATAGTTATTTTATATAGGCTTAAACTATCTAAGTGCCTTGCCCTCTAGTCTTATAGCTATATAGAGGACTTTAGCTTTATTATCTAGAAACTTATTATCATTAAGCTAGAAGTAGGATCAGAGGTTCATTAAGAATCCTATAAGATCCTCCTTAGTTCCTCTATATTTGCTAGGTAGTTCGATCTTGATACGGCTCGCTTTAGCGGTCTCGAGTGCCTCGATTTTAGTATAGGCCTCATTAACTAGTTTCTATAAGTACTTTTCGCCGTACTCGAGTTCCTTGATTTGGGCTTAAGTAGCCTTATCTCTTTAGTCTAACTCCTAGATCTGCTACTAGAGTTGACCAAGCTAAGCAAGCAGCTATTCGGCCGTAACATTAGTAGCTATATCGATATCAAGGTCGAAGTTACCTCTATTCTAAACTATAATAGAACAAAGGGAGTAATAGCAACGTATAACAAACCTAGCTTAGACTACTTTCAAAAGGGTTTAGATAAAGGTAGATTAAGTAGGACAAATGGGCAGGTCGTCTAAGGGATTTGGTAAAGCTAAAGGGTTTATAATAATACTAGAGTTATCTCTTATAGTAATTAGCAATGCTTAGTATAAGTACTATAATTATAGGTTACTATTACTAGTAAACTCCTAGAGTCTATTATGACGAGTAACTATTTATATATATATATATTTCTATCGATTGCTTATAGTCCCCTTCTATTCTATTCTTAGATTGCCTTTAGTAGCTAGCTATTCTCTGCTATCTTTCCCTTTTGGCAATTGTTTGCCTGTGGTAGCCTGCGCTCCCTAGCGATCCTATGTCAGCCTCGCTTCGTGCCCTTCTTGATTGGTGGCTTATTTAGCCTGCTACACCCTACCGGGTCGTGGTATATAGTTGGCTTATAACACTAGCTTGGCGCCTTTTCTAAGGTTTCAAACCCTGACTATTAATATACTAAGGAATAGCTAAAGTAAGCTAAGTATACCTAAGATAAAGTAGTTATAAACTTAAGTTCTATTTACTTTAGCTATTACTAGCTCTAATAAGTATAAATACTAGCTAAATTAGTTAATTAGGCTACTATTTAGATAGGATTTCATTAGTTTTAATAAATATCTAAAAATGCTAAACTTTAAACTATATAACTAAAAGTTATAATCCTTTATAAATAACTAGAAAGTATATAATATTATTTCAAAGATAAGATTTATTATTATTATTATTATTAATCCTATATTACTATATTAATAAATATACTAAAGCCTATATAATTATATATAAAGGAAACTATACCTAATGGGCCAGATAAAACCCTCTATCCCTCCTTTAATGCCTAATCTAAGATACTAGTACATTATAAAGAAAAGGAAAAGTAGCTAGAATAGCCCTATAGAGGTTTACCTCCTAGTCTAGCCTCCTTATAAGGTAGTATTCCGGAAGCCTCCCTAGGTCTATTAACTACTATAGAACCCTCCTTACCAAACGATAGTTTCGGGCCCTTATACCCTATAAAACGAGGTCTAGGTCCCTTTATAACTATATTTCCTAAGGTTCCTAAGTTCGGCTTCTTGGTAGGTTTAAGCACTAAATAACTAGGTGCTCTATAGTTTCCTCCCCTAGCTATAGGTATAATAGGGGGTATTAACCCCTAGGACTTAAACCCTAAATAGAAAGTTATAGAAGCTAATAGTTCTTATATAGGCCTATATTAGTAAGGAGCTCTAGGCCTTTATTAGGCCATAGTACCTTTATGAGCCTTCCCTTATAAAAACTAGATATAGGGGGTTTTTATTAAATATATATTATATCCTCTCATATACTTCGTTAGCCCTTTAGTAGTTACTCTAGCTAGTTACTATAGCTAGTTCTATAGCCTATAGCATCCTTTATAAGGTTTTTAGAGGGGGTAGACCCCTTCTATAGCTCTCCTAAACCTACTACTAGACTGTTAACCTTACTACCTCTAAGGCTATAGGCTTCAGCTCTTAGCCCCTTACTCTAGCCTTTCTTTTCTAAAACCTCTAGCTTAGCCTATTATAGGCCTATTAGATTAGAGCCTTTATAAGGGCCTAGGTAGCCCCTAGGCCTACCTTAGTCTATGGAAGCAGCTGGTCAAGTTTAGCTTTAAAGTTAGCTAGCCTCTTATTAAAGTAAAGGTCAAGGGGTAATACCTAGGCTTTAGTTTTAAGGTATTAGATAGGGGTAGCCTTATAGGTCCTAGTAACTATGTAGAGGGCCCTATATTAGACCTTTAATAGCTCCCTAATAGGGCCTTCTAGCTTGCCCCCTAGCTTAGTAGGCTTATAAAAGTTTAAGGCCCTATAAGCTAGGGTACTATAAATATACTTAGTATAGACCTTATAGGCCTATAAAAGGCTAGGGCCCTAGGTCTTTATAGCTAGCCTAGTTAGGGTAAACTCTTAGGTTTCTAGCTTCTTAGTTACCTTTATATAGTAAGGGCCCTATTATAGCCTTTAATCTAGCTAGACCCTAAGGAATCTAGCTAACTTCAAGGGGGCTATAGTAGTAGTACCCCCTTTAGGCTATAGGAGCTCTAGTAGTTACGGCTACTATTTCTAGCCCCTATTAAAGTAGATAAGTTCGTACTTTTCTAGGGCAAAAGCTATACCCTAGGTCCTTACCTACTATAAGCAGGCCTTCTAGGCCTTCTATAGTTAACTATTATAGGTTTTCTTAGCCCTCTTAAAGGCTAAAAGGTTAGTATTATTAGCAAAGCCTATCAAACTAACCATAGGGCTAGCCTAGTAAATAGCCTAGTAGAGAGAGGCTATATAGAGGATAAATAGTGTAGGGGAGAGGGGAAACCCCTATAGGACCCTAGCCTTTACTATTATATCCTCTATTTCCTAACTATTAAAGTAAAGGATAGCTACCTTATCCTATAGCTACTCCTTGACCTAGACTACTACCTACTTTAGGAAGCCCTAGCTCCGTAAAGTGGCTAGTAGCTAGGTATAGTTAACGATATCGAAAGCCCTTGAGATATCGAGCTATAGGAGGGAGGTAGCTATCTTATACCTTTAAGCCTCCTAGACCTAAGCTATAATAAGCCGAATAGCTAGTTCTATAGACCTATATTCCTAGTTACCTATCTATTTAGCTAGGAGAAGCCTATAGGCCTTTATAACGGCTATTACCTTCTAGGTAACTATAGCCTCTAGCACCTTACCTACTATTAGTAAGAGTGCTATAGGCCTATAGCTACCTAGGGTAAAGTAAGCCTATAGGGGTTTACTAGGCTTATAAAGGACTACTATCTTAGCCCTTTTAAACTAAGCTAGGAAGTAGCTAAGCTATAGGCTCTCTAAGGCTAGTATAGCTAGTATCTGGTAAAGTGACTACCTATAGGCCTTTAGTAGACCTATAGGGAGGAGGTCCTCCCTTAGGGCTTTCTAGGGGGCTACTTTAGCTAGTACTACCCTGACTTTATCTATTATAATCTCCTAGCTTACTTCGAACTTTAGCTCCTAGTAATCGTTTAGTTCTAAGTCGTTAATATCTAATAGGTCTACTTCTAGATTTAGAAAGAACTTATTAGCTAATACTCTAGCCTTCTACTAATAGATTATAAGCCTTCCTTTAAAGGCTAGGAGCTTTAAAAGGTTAACTAGTAGGTAGCTTTATAGCCTTGCCTACCGCTCTAGCCTCTATAGTAGGTCCGGCCGGTTAATTACCTCTTATAACGTAGATCTCTAGCTCTTAGTCTTTATAGCTATAATAGTCTAAGCCTAATCCTATAGAGCCTACTAAAGTACCTCCTATATATAGGGGTTTAAGGTGCCCTTATAGGCCCTTTCTACCTCTTTAGCCCTCTTCTAGGCCTCTTAAACCTGCCTTATCTACCATTAAGCTTATTTACTACCTGTACTAGCCTTCTTTACTAGAGCTAAGACCGTAGCTATCTTCTTAAAGGCCTTTATAAGCCTATTAAAGGCCTATAGAAGCTCCTCCGGACCTTGGAAGATAGGCCTAGCTAAGGCCGATACCTGCCTATTAAGCCGTAGTAGGAGGTAGGCCGCCTCGGCCTATACGACCTCCCTATCTAGGCTCTTCTAGTCCTACCCTTTGCTAGCTAGTATAGGTCTACTAGTCTACTAAAGGGAGATATATAAGGCCTATAGGTAGTAATTAGACTTTCTACGTTCTATAATATCCTTATAGATTACTTCTAACCTAGCTAAGGCCTAGAATAGGTCTATTATAAAAGGCTAGCTATATTAGTCCCCCTAGGGGGCTCTAATGACTTGGCTATAAGGTATATATAGGTCAAGGTCTTATTAGTCTATAAGGCTAAGGAGGTCCCTAGCCCTTAGGTTAAGCCTATTAAATAGGTCCTAGACTAGGTAGTAAAGGTTAAAGTTACCTATAAAAACTAGGGGGTAGGTTAGCTAAGGTAGGGCTAATAGGTCCTATAAGAGGGCCTACTCTCCCTTATCATTATAGACTAACTAGAGCTTAAATCCCCTCTCTCCTAGGGCCGGAAAGGTTACCTTATACTAGTTCTCCTCTATTAAATAGTCCTACTAGCTAACTAGGAAGTACTTAGCTACTAGAATAGCTGCCTTGCCCTTAGGCTTATAAACTAGGTAGTATTTCGAAGCCTAAAGATAATATATTAACCCCATAAACTAGTTAATCTATAGTTTCTAGATAGCTAGCAAGTTATATTTAGCCTCTTCTAGTAAGACCTTAAGGGCCTATTCATTACCTTAGGTATTCTATTAAAGGATCTTAATTTACATTCGAGGTAGCTAGAGCAGAGAACAAGGGTATGATGGTAATAGGCTCTATAGCTATTACCCCCTTAACTAGTTATAAGAGGGAGGGGGCTCTAGGCTATAGAAAGGAGATATAGGTCTGTTAGGTATTATAAAGGGTACTCCTAGCCACCTGCTAGGCTAGAGTAGGCCTTTTATAGGGGCATTTAGCCCTGGTTTGGTAATAGTCGTCGTCTTCTAGGGGGCTACTAAACTCAAAGGTTACCTTTTGGTATAGCTATTCCGGTAGCTAAAAGGTTTAGGGTCTATATTAGTAGGCCTCCCTAGCCCTCTTCTAGGCTTTGACTTTCTTTAGGTAACCCCTATACTAGGCTATATAAGAGCTACTATAGGCTATATATCCATAAGGGAGCTAGTTAGAGTAAGTAAGGTACTAGGCCTCCCTAGTTTTCCCTTCTTTCCTATAGGCCTTTACACTATACTAGCCGTAATAGGCCGGCTACTAGTAATACTATTAGGTATAGCTAAAGCTCTAGTACCTATAATATTATCTTAGTTCTAAGTTATCCTAGTAAGGCTTATAGTCTAATACCTAGGCATCCTAGACTATACCCTTATTATAGGCCTTCTAGGCCTCTTTAAGGTTCTATAAGCCTAGGAGTACTATAGCCTACTTCTTTTATAGGCTCTTTAGTAGCCAGAACTTGACCGTTTCAATTGACTATAGGTCTATAGCCCCTTTAAAGTCTTATTTACTAACCCCTTATAGCTCCTCCTTCTAGACTCCTTTAACTAGGACTATATAGGCCCTATTAACTTCCCTAGCCTCCTCTCTAAAGGCCGAAGCTACCTATTACTTATTAGCTAAATATTAGTCCTTAGTAGCTTTATCCTTAAAGATTATTATAATATCCCTGCTTAAGAGCTTCCTAGCTATAATAGCTCCCTAGTAGCTAGAAGCCCTATTAATTGCTTAGACTGTCTTGGCTAGGGTTTAGGCTTTAAGGTCTTCCTATAGGCTTATATTCCGTATTATAACCTCTTATAAGGCTCATAACGGTACTACTTTAGCTAATAGTAGGCCTCCCTAGGGGCCTATTACCCCCTATTATAAGCCTATAGCTACCTATGCCTAGGTAGGGCAAGGGGTAGCCTTAAAGGCTTCTTTAAGCCCTTTCTTAACTTCCTTAGCTATAAGCTCCTATAGGTTCGGAACTAGGCCTATAATAATAATTGTAAAGCCCTATAAGAGCCTATTAGCAAGGTCTCATACTCTACCCTATTTAAGGCTTAATATAAGGTTAACTAGTTATATAATAAAACCCTTTAGTTCCTTAATATCTAAAGTAAGGTAGACCTATAATAGATTACCCTTTAATTAGTTTAAAGCTATAGGCTTCCCTACTTAGTAGCTTAGTAGTAGGCTTTAAATTAACGTTACATTTAGCGGCATTAGGTAGTCTATATAGTGAAAATTTTAATAGGCGTACAAGGTATGGTCGGATTATAGTCGGGTCTGGTTCTTATGCCTGCCATGCCTGTTATATACCTATAATGGCTTATATATAGTTGAAAGTGGTAGTGTTAGATAGCGTTTTTCGAGAGCTTTCTAGCGATAGTAGTTTCGTGTATTTTAGTAGGGTATTAGCAAAGATACAAGAGAAGCTTTGTTAGTAAGCTAGGTCTTGGTTGGATTATAGTTAGGTCTGGTTCCTACGCCTGTAATACCTGTTATATACCTGTAATGGCTTATATATAGTTGAAATTAGTACCGTTAGATAGCGGTTTTCGAGAGCTTTCTAGTGGTAATAGTGTTATATGTTTTAATAAGGTATTTACAAGGATATAAGAGAAGCTTTTTGCCTTAATAGGGTAGGTCGGTTAGGGGGATTCTTAGAGTTACCTTAATTACTAGAGTTTAGAAACCTTACTTTAGACTCGAAAATTAAATAATATATCTAAATAGATATTATAATATATAGACTTATTAAAGTTATCTAAGTTATATTTCCTTTACTAATAGATAAGAGATTACCTAACCTCTTCTCCAATTATAATACTATTAAGTACCTTAAGCATTTTATAAAAGCTTATAAGATTTTTAATGGAGATGATATTTATAAGAGCTCTTATTTTAAATAATAATATATAGATAACATTCAGGAGATTTTTAACTAATGCCTAGAGTTAAAAAAGAAAGATTAGCTTACATTTAAAGCTACTACTAAGGAATGCTAGAAATAGAACGAGTCTTACTAAGAAACCTCTACTTAGGAACTAGAATATCTTTCAGATTCCTAGTATATAGATTTAGCTAAGTCTATCTATAACTACCTAGAGTATAGAGGTTAGTCTAGGAAGACTTTATAATGCTAACGTTGCTAAGACTTTAGTATATAGTATAATTAGCTAGTACTATAAGAGACACTTATATACTATAGCTAAAGCAAGCTATAGATATATCTAATACTTTAAACTAAGCTTAAAACTAGGCTTATTTTGAATATTAATAATAATCTTTACTATTTTTTATAGTTAAAAGGCTTTATTTTACTAGTAGGTATATTATCTTCCCTACTTATAACTCTATCACTAATATCGCTTATATATTAGATATATAAGCTCTTTACTATAAACTCTATCTATAATGTCTTTTTTAATTATAGCTATCCTAGCTTCTAATTTAACTTTCCTTTCGGTACCTAATTTCTAAAGCTATTTACGCTATATATAATAACTAGGCTCCTCCTTACCTAAGAGTAGTAGTTTAGGAATTATACCCTCCTTATATTTGTTTCCTCTATTAAGTTAGATTACCTATTTAATATTCTACTAGATCCTTTTAATATATCGTTATAACTTTTTAATCGGAAATTCTTACTACTACTTAGTCTAATGCTTTTCTAGCTAAGCTTATCAGGTTAAAGTCTTCTATTTCCTATATAATTATTATTATTATTATTATTAATCCTATACCACTATGCTAATAAGCATACCAAAGCCTCTCTAGTCATATATAAAGAAAACCATACCTAATAGGCCAGATAAAAACCTTTATCCTACCTTTAACGCCTAATCTAGAGTACTAATATACTATAAAGAAAAAGGAGAAGTGGCTAGAATAGCCCTATAAAGGCCTTGCCCCCTAGTCTAGCCGCCTTATAAGGTAGTATTCCGGGAGCCTCCCTAGGTCTATTAGCCACTATAGAACCCTCCTTGCCAAACGATAGTTACGGGCCCCTAAGCCCCGTAAAACGAGGTCTAGGTCCCTTTGCGACCGTATTTCCTAGGATTCCTATGTTCGGCTTCTTAGTAGGTTCGGGTACTATATGACTAGGTACTTAACAGTCTCCTTTCCCTAGCTATAGGCATAGTAAGGGGTACTAATCCCTAGGACTTGGACCCTAAATAGGAAGTTACAGAGGCTAATAGCCCCTATATAGGCCTATACTAGTAAGGAGCTCTAGGCCTTTATTAGGCCCTAGTGCCTTTATAGGCCTTCCCCTGTAAAAACTAGGCACGGTAGGTCCTTGTCGGACACGTGCTATATCCTCCTACTAGCTTAGTCGGACCTTTAACGGCTGCTTTAGCTAGCTACTACGGCCAGTTCTGTAGCCTATAGTCTTCTTTATAGGGTCTATAGGGGTGGTCGACCCCCTTTATAGCCCTTCTAAACCTACTGCCAGACTGTCGACCTTGCTACCTCTAGGGCTATAGGCTTCGGCTCCTAGCCCCTTGCCTTAGTCCTTCTCCTCTAGAACCTCTGGCTAAGCCTATTATAGGCCTATTAGATAAGAGCCCTTATAGGGACCTAGAAGGCCCTAGGGCCTACCCTAGTCTATAGGAGTAGCTAGTCAAGTTTGGCTTTAAAGTCGGCTAGCCTCTTATTAAGGTAAAGGTCAAGAGGTAGTACCTAGGCTTTTGTTTCGAGGCACTGGATAGGGGTAGCCTTATAGGCCCTAGTAACTACTTAGAGGGCCCTATATTAGGCCTTTAATAGTTCCTAAGTAGGGCCTTCTGGCTTACCCCCTGGCTTAATAAGCTTATAGAAGTTCGAAGCCCTATAAGCTAGGGTACTATAGATATACTTAGTATAGACCTTATAGGCCTATAGGAGGCTAGGGCCCTAGGTCTTTATAGCAAGCCTAGTTGGGGTAAACTCCTAGGTTTCTAGCTTCTTAGCTACCTTTATATAATAGGGGCCCTACTATAGCCTCTAGTCTAACTAGACCCCTAGGAATCTGGCTAACTTTAAAGGGGCTATAGTGGTAGTACCCCCTCTAGGCTATAAAAGCTCTAGCGGCCGCGACTACTATTTCCAGCCCTTGTTAAAGTAGATAAGCTTGTACTTTTCTAGGGCAAAGGCTATACCCTAAGTCCTTACCTACTAAAGGTAGGCCTTCTAGGCCTTTTATAGCTAACTATTATAGGCCTCCTTGGCCCTCTTAAAGGCTAGAAGGTTAGTATCGTTGGCAAAGCCTATTAAACTAACTATAGGGTAGGCCTAGTAGATAGCCTAGTAGAGAGAGGCTATATAGAGGATAAATAGTATAGGGGAGAGGGGTAACCCTTAGGGGACCCTAGCCCTTATTACTATATCCTCTATTTCCTAGCTATCGAAGTAAAGGATAGCTACCTTATCCTATAGCCACTCCCTAACCTAGACTACTAACCACTTTGGGAAGCCCTAGCTCCGTAAAGTAACTAGTAGCTAGGTATAGTTAATAGTATCGAACGCCCCTAAGATATCAAGCTATAGGAAGGAGGTAGCTACCTTATACCTCTAAGCCTCTTAGACCTAAGCCATAACAAGCTAAATAGCTAGTTCTATAGACTTATATTCCTAGTTACCTATTTATTTGGCTAGGAGAAGCCTATAAGCCTCTATAATAGCTATTACCTTCTTGTAACAAACCTAACTTAGACTTCTTCTAAAAGGGTTCAGACGAAGGTAGATTGAGCAGGACAAGTAGGCAGGTCGTCTAAGGGATTCGGTAAAGCCAAAGGGTTTACAACAACACTGGAGTTATCTCTTACAGTAGTTAACGATACTTGGTATAAGTACTATAATTGTAAGGGTTGCTATCACTAGTAAACTCTTAGAGTCCACTATAACGAGTGACTATTTACATGTATATATAATCCTAGTAATCATTCCTGATTACAGTGATCGTGAGTGATCGCATGGTAGTGATCACCCTGATCACTGGTGAGCATAGTGATTACTATGCTTCCTATGTTGTAATTGGTCCTTTCGTTCCTTCGATTTGATTAGCCTATTCGTGCTAGTAGCTTAGATAGCATCTATATATATATTTCTATGATACGATACCTTCCCTCCGAGGCTTTTGACCTGAAAGCCCTCTTTAGGTCGTCTTAAATAGCGCTAATATCCCTTGTATTCCTTATGTGTTTTTCTCCTTAGCCCCTTGTTACCCTTTATACTATTAATTATACTATCTAACGCGTATAGATCCCTAGCATCTATTCGTTATAAGCGTTTAGCTTAGTTTATTTCTAATTACGGGTTTATAGTAATAGTATATTCTTATTATATAGAGTATAACTAAGTGTATAAAATAATTAAAAAATCTTATTACTATAAGGCTTATATATGTCGGGGTCGTGCTTACGATGGTTCTAGCGTTTTAGTTTCTTCTTATAAGTTCCCATTTCCTTGTAAGAGTATATCTCTAATCGTAACGTAGTAGATCGTATTATACGCGAGTAACGTCGTTTAAAGGCTAAAGAGAAAGAGGCTGAAACCTTGTTATAAGAATATTAATACAAAGCTTCCAAGGCGTTAGCCTGTCTGACTCGGGTCTGTGAACAACAAGAGTTCCTGGTAGAGAAGGGGGTAGACATAGTTATACGGGGTTTGTCGAATCTAGACGAATTGGAGGTAGTAGAATAATAGGAGTCGGAGGCCGTTATATAACTTAACGGTAGCGCCGACGTTATTAACTAGGGCGCTGTTTTCGGTTCTGTCCTAGGTTTGCCTTTAGCTGATCTAGGTTCTGCTGATAGAACTATTCTAGTTTCTTAGGGCAGTTTAAATTCTTAATAGGTTCCTATAAGTTATCTTCTAGTCCGAAATTAAGCTATTTAACTAGGTACTATAGTTCCTTATTAATAATATATAAATCTAGAATTTCTTTGATATCCTACTCTTCCTCTTTATCCTTTATTTTGATATATATAGTAACCTTAGTATTCTTTAGTACTAGTTCGAGAAGTGAAATATAAAAAATATCTGTCTATAGTTATATAGATGACGGTAATGATAGTTAGTAATTAGATGTCGAAATTCGTTCTTTGATAATAAAGGGTCCGACCTTCCTAAAGTCTAGTTTCATACTTAGTTATTTAGTTTATAAGTTTTATATAATTAGGTAGACTTTATTTCCCCTCTCTAGGCAAGGTCCCTTAAGCCTATGTTTGTTATAGTAGTTCTTTATTCTAGTCTTGACAAACTCGAGTTCCTTTTTAAGCTTTTTATATAGTATGTACATTTGTTCTGCTTTGACTACTGCTTTCGGCACCGTGACCTCTGGTCCTTGCCAAAGGTCTGCTTTATATCTATAGTTCGCGAAGAACGGTGTAACTTTAGTCGTTTCTGTTAACGTTATATTATAAGCAAGTTATACTATTGGTAATAGCATGACCTAGTCGTCTTGCTAGTAGTTAATGTAAGAATGGAAATATTACTCGATAACTTGGTTTAGTCGCTCCGTTTGTCTGTTAGTCTACGGGTAATATACTATTAATAGCTTGCTATTAATGCCTAATCGTTATATTAATGCTTACTAGAACTTTAATATAAACTTGGTGTCTCTATCGGTAATCTATTCTTACGGCTAAGCATATACTAATATAACTTGCCGATAGATTACATCTACTAACTATTCTACTATCTAGGACTCCTTATAGGGAAAGAAGTATACCTATTTAGTCAGGCAATCTACTATAGTAAGAATACTATTATAGGTCACTCCTATAGCTATATTCTTAGATTCTAACAGCTTTATAATAAAGTCTATTATAACTAAACTCTATAGTTTGTCAGCTATTAGCAATAGCTAAAGTAGCCTATACGGCTTCTATTATACTGTTTTGCTTCGATTGCAAGTGTCGTAGTTTCATATAACTTCTTTAACTTATACTATTAACTATAGAAAGTCGTAGTGTTTCCTGACTTGTACAACAGTCTTTATAACTCCTTTATATCCTCCAAGTTTCGACTCGTAGAGTTCTCGAATCATCTATAGCTGTTAATCCCTGTCATAGATATATACTTTGCCTTAGTACTAGAGTTTCCTATCTCTTTCTTCTACTCCGTTAGGTACTAGTAGTCCGGGTGCTGCTTGATACTATATCTCGTTAATTCTTTGTTCTCGAAAGATTACGTAACACTCTAAGAATAAGTCAAGTAGATTATCTTCTACAGGTGTCTACATTTTATAATATAGCGTTCTGTCTATTCGTTCCTTAAATAACGGTAGTATTATTTCTATTCGTCCTTTCGTATAATCCGTTTGTCGGCTTAAGATGTCTGCTTATACGTTCTCTTTGCCCTTCTTATAGCAGATCTCGAAGTTAAATTCCACGAGGAATTCTACCTATTGTATTTATCATCTATTAAGTTCCTTTGTCGTTATAAAGTATTATAAGTTCTTATAATCTATATATACTTATACCGGTTCGGTTATACTACTAAGGTATAGTTACTATTCCTTAAAAGCTTTAACAATCATAAGTAGTTCCTTATCGTAGATCGGATAATTAAGACATAGTCTATCGAGCTTCTTTGAAAAGAAGGCTATAGGATATAGCTTTCCTTATCTGTCTTGTTGTCCTAATTATCCTCTAATGGCGTAGTCTAAAGCGTCTGTTTCTACCTTAAATGGCTTCTTAGGGTCTGGTAGTACTAGTATTAGATCTTTGGTAATGGCGTCACGGATCTATATAAATGCTTGCTTATATTGTTTTTCCTATTAGAATTTAGTATTCTTCTTAATGAGTTCGTATAAAGGTCGTACAATTACTCTAAAGTTCTTAATAAACATCCGGTAGAAGTTTGCAAATCTAATAAAGCTTCGTACTTCTATAACTAACGTCGGTTATAGCTAATTCTTAATAGCTTTAACCTTTAAAGGTTCTATCTAGATTTGTCTTAGGGATATTTTGTATCCTAAAAACACCATTTTTCTAACGTGGAATTTGCTCTTTTCCTTGTTAACTAATAGTTTGTATATATATAGCGTATCTAGCACTGCTTTTATATACTTCTGGTATTTATCTATCATCTTAGAGAAGATAAGTATATCGTTAAGATAATATACTATAAATTCATTAAGAAAGGGTTAGATAGCTTGATTAATTAGGGCTTAGAACGTTACTAGCGCGTTCGTAAGTCCGAATGGCATGACGAGGTACTTGTAATAGCTATAGAGTGTCCTAAAGGCCGTTTTCTACTCGTCGCCTTCTTTGATCCGTATATAGTTATAGGCTAATAGCAAGTCAAGATACGTAAAATATTAGGCTCTTGCTAACTAATCTTAGAGCCGTAAGATTAGCGGTAATAGGTATCGGTTTTTTATAGTCTGTTCGTTAAGTTACTAATAGTTAATATATAACTATAGCTTTCTATCTTTCTTAGGCATAAATAGAATTAGGTAGCCTACTAGCGATATTGACAGGCAGATATATCCTCTTTAAAGGTTCACTTCTAAATATCGCTTAAGTTCTTTATTCTAAGTCTGGCTTATATAATAGATCTTAAAGAACTTTAGTCGTACTCCTTCCTTAAGCTTGATCTCGTAATCTTATAGGCTATATTCTAGTAGTCCTTCTAGATACTTCGGTTCGAATGCTAGGTATCCTTTGTACTCTTTTGGTACTTCCTTAGTCTTATCTCGTCTCTCGGTTTTCTAATAGTATACAAACTTGGTTCTGTCTATAGCGATACTAGCAATTTCTCCTATCTTAACCTACTACTCCTATTATAGTGCTCTACATTTGTCAACGGAGAGAATAGCTATTAGCGGTTTAGCTCGTTCCTCCTATCGCGATATCGATGTCGTTATACCGCCTCTTCTAGAGTCTATAGTGGTCTGTCTGCCACTGTCTGTCTCTTATGGTAGATCTATAGGATATACTTTCCCCTAAGTATCGTCTGCTTATAATCCTTATATACTCCCTATCTTATTAGTTAAATACGACTCTATTTAGGGTTATAGGTAGTTACTATTTTTCTAGCTAATATCTAGATTATAATCTTTATACTATAATAACCCTAATATTATATCTTTATTATTGCCTATATCTATAATGCTAAATACGATTATTATAGTCTTTCCTACTATAGTAATGTCGATTAGTTCGGTTTTCCTATATATCTATTACGTTAGAAATAGCCCTTTAATTATACTACACTTCCGCTTTATTCTCTAGATTATCTGTAGCTAATTTACAAGCGTCGGCAAAATCAGGTTTATCTCTGCTCTACTATCTACTAGTATAAGCATTTCGTGCTATTTCTATTATGCTATTATCTATAGTCGCTTATCTTACCGCCGTCGTCTAAAGATTACGGCAATTTCCTATATTTCTGCTAAGAGGTCTTAATATAGTGGTCTCTTATGCTAGTTCCTCTTATACTATGCTACCACTTGCTACTATATAGGCGTTAATAGTTTCTAGGCCCCTTGAAAGGCCCTGACCCGTTTCCTAGGTTAGTACTAACCTCTTCGGTTATTTAGCTAATAGCGGCTTTATCAATCGTGCTTATTTCCATAAGCTATTAAGTGCTTATAGCTTCCTACTATTAGGTCTATTCTACTTTCCGTTATATATACTATAGCTTTATCTAAAGCTCCCGAATTCGCGATTTCTTTTTGTCCGTGTAATAGAGGCAATCGTTACTATAATATAAGTCCTATATATCTCGTCTCATTCTATAGTACCTAAGCTAGGCTTGTTTTAGAACTATCGTAATGCCTCCTAGATCACAGGCTTTGATCTTCTAGAGCAATTCGGCCGCTCTGTTTCCTATATTATAGACCCATTCTATAGGGTATAAGCTTCTATCTTCATTTCCTTATCAGGTCGGCTAGTGATTGTTTTCGAATTTGTCGCAGAAGTGATATTAGTATTTATATACTATATACTAGAACTAAGGCACCTACGTATATGCCTTGTATTAAGGGTATAGTCGTATAATGTTACCTAGAAGGTATTAGAATTCTTTCCCAAATCCTTCCTATTATATATAGACTATAAGTACCCTAATGCTAAGATAAGAATATTTCTTCTAGTAGCTTTCCTATATATACTTATCTTTTCCGTAGTTTACACGTATAAACTAGTATTCTAGGTTCTATATGTCATTACTAAGTTACTAGTCGTCAAGGTACTCGGTATAGCTATTAGGCCTATTATATATTACAGGCTATCTTCCTTTAATAGTTTCTATAATATATTAAAGTTCCCTTGTCTCGTCCCTTATCTTATTACTTTACTAGACAAGTCAAATTAAGCGTCTATCCCGTTTACATAGTTCCGTATTAAGCCAGAAAACTTTATTACGGTACTATTCAATTCGTTCCTAGAGGAATAGAACATTAGGTCCAGGTCTTTCAATTCCTTAGGTGTCGGTTATCTACAATCTATCCCGCCTCTATATGACCGTGAAACCCTACTGCCTTAAGGCTAGAAGAATCGAAATTAGCGGTGTATATTCTCCTACCGTATCCTATTTAGCAAGACCTGTCTCTAGGTCTATAGTGACCAGTTTAGAATACGGTGCTTGTTCGTCTTTATTATTACTATCGTGTCCGAGACTATCTATATTACTACCCCTATCTTTATAGCTTATAGCTGCTACTTTGATAACGTCTTTAGTAGTTTCGTTAATAGCCGTAATTTCCTTTCTAGGGACTATCTTCTACTCTTTCTTTAGGCTTTAACATTCTTATTTATAGTGCCCTTTCTTTCTATAGTTATAGTAGATAACATTAGACTTGTCTTTAGTTATCTTCTTCTAATCTTACTTTTAAATTATATCTATATCTATAGCTTTAGGGTATATCCTGTACAAAGTACTAATATATATTTGCTTTTTCTTATTATTAGCCTTAACTATAGTTCTATTTATTTAACTTTATTTCTACTACTCTTATATATAGAGTCGATCGTTAATTCTAATAGCCTATATAATATATTTATCTAGAGTCTTAGGCCGATTATACTTATATAGCTTAACTTTAACCTTTTCCTTTAAGCTATTATAGAATAGTTATACTAACACTTTATTATTAAGCTAAGACTTAAGTATATCTTATCTAAACTATATAATATAAGAGGCTACTAACTTAGTCTATCGGAGATTAGCAAGTCTTTCTTATATATAAATCTTCTTATCTTTATCACTAAAAACCTTCTAAAGCTCTTCTTCGAAACGGTCGTAGGATCAAAAGACTACTTATATAAATGTATCTCGGTCGTCTTCGTCTTCCTTAGTAAGATAGTCATTCTATATAGGCTCAAACTATCTAGGTACCTTGCCTTCTAGTCTTATAACTATATAAAGGACTTTAGCTTTGTCATCTAGAAACTTGTCATTATTAAGCTAGAAGTAGGATTAGAGGTTTATTAGGAATCCTATAAGATCCTCCTTAGTTCCTCTATATTTGCTAAGTAGTTTGATCTTAACGCGGCTTGCTTTAGCGCCCTTAAGTGCCTTAATTTTGGTATAGGCCTTGTTAACTAGTTTCTATAAGTGCTTTTCGCCGTTCTTGAGTTCCTTAATTCGAGCTTAAGTAGCCTTATCTCTCTAGTCTAACTCCTAGATTCGCTAATAGAGTTAACTAAGCTAGGTAAGCAGCTATTTAGCTATAACGTTAGTAGCTATATTAATGTCAAGGTCGAAGTCACCTCTGTTCTAAACTATAATAGAACAAAAAGAGTAATAGTAACGTATAACAAACCTAACTTAGACTTATTCTAAAAGGGTTTAGACGAAGGTAGATTGAGTAGGATAAGTAGGTAGGTCGTCTAAGGGATTTAGTGAAGCTAAAGGGTTTATAACAATACTAGAGTTGTCTCTTATGGTAGTTAACGATACTTGGTATAAGTATTGTAATTATAAGGGTTGCTATTACTAGTGAACTCTTAGAGTCTATTGTAACGAGTGACTATCTATATATATATATAATCCTAGTAATCATTCCTAATAATGGTGATCGTAAGTGATTGTATGGTGGTGATTACCTTGATCACTAGTAAGTGTAGTGATTACTATGCTTCCTATATTATAATTGGTCCTTTCGTTCCTTCGATTTGATTGGCCTATTCGTGCTAGTGGCTTAGGCGGCATCTGCATGTATATTTCCGTGACACTTCTAGGTAACTATAGCCTCTAGTACTTTACTTACTATTAGTAAGAGTACTATAGGCCTATAGTTACCTAGGGTAAAGTAGGCCTATAGAGGTTTGCTAGGCTTATAGAAGACTATTATCTTAGCCCTTTTAAACTAGGCTAGGAAATAGCCAAGTTATAGGCTCTCTAAGGCTAGTTTAGCTAGTATCTAGTAAAGTAGCCGCCTATAGGCCTTTAGTAGGCCTATAAGGAGGAAGTCCTCCCCTAGGGCTTTCTATAGGGCTACTCTAGCTAGTACTACCCTAACTTTACCTACCATAACCTCCTAGCTTATTTTAAACCTCGGCTCCTAGTAATCGTTTAGGTCTAGGTCATTAATATCTAATAGGTCTATTTCTAGGTTTAGAAAGAACTTATTAGCTAGAGCCCTAGCCTTCTATTAATAGGTTATAAGCCTTCCTTCGAAGGCTAGGAGCTTTAGAAGGTCAACCAGTAGGTAGCTTTATAGCCTTACCTACTACTCTAGCCTCTATAATAGGTCTAGCTAATTAGTTACCTCCTATAATATAGCTCTCTAGCTTTTAGTCTTTATAGCTATAATAGTCTTAGCTTGGTCTTATAGGGCCTGCTAAAGTACCTCCTATATATAGGGGTTTAAAGTATCCCTATAGGCCCTCTCTACCTTCTTAGCCCTCTTCTAGGCCTCTCGAACCTCCTTTGTCCACTATCGAGCTCGTTTACCGCCTATATTAGCCTTCTTTACTAGAGCCGAGACCGTAGCTATCTCCTCAAGGGCCTCTATAAGCCTGTCAAAGGCCTATAGAAGCTCCTCTAGGCCCTAGAAGACAGGCCTAGCTAGGGCCAATACCTACCTACTAAGCCAGAGTAAGAGGTAGGCCGCCTCGGCCTATACAACCTCCTTATCTAGGCTCTTCTAATTCTACCCTTTACTAGCTAGTACGGGCCTATTAGTCCCCTAGAGGGAGACGTTTAGGGCCTATAGGTAGTAGTCGGATTTCCTACGTTCTATAATATCCCTATAGGTTACTTCTAGCCCGGCTAAGGCCTAGAATAGGTCTATTATAGAAGGCCGGCTACATTAGTCCCCTTAGGGTGCCCTAGTAACCTAGCTATAGGGTATATATAGGTTAAGGTCTTACTAGTCCATAAGGCTAAAGAGGTCTTTAGCCCCTAGGCTAAGCCTATTAAACAGGTCTTAGACTAGGTAATAGAGGTTAAAGTTACCTATAAGGACTAGGGGGTAGGTTAGCTAAGGTAGGGCTAGTAGGTCTTATAAGAGGGCCTACTCCTCCTTATTATTATAGACTAACTAGAGCTTAAACCCCTTCTCTCCTAGGGCTAGAAAGGTTACCTTATACTAGTTCTCCTCTGCCGAATAGTCCTACTAGCTAACTAGGAAGCGTTTGGCCACTAGAATAGCTACCTTACCCTTAGGCTTATAAACTAGGTAGTATTTTGAAGCCTAGGGGTAGTATATTAACCCTATAAACTAGTTAATCTATAGTTCCTAGATAGCTAGTAAGTTATATTTGGCCTCCTTTAATAGGACCTCGAAGGCTTATTTGTTACCTTAGGTATTCTACTAAAGGATTTTAATTTATATTTAAGGTAGCTAGAGTAGAGGATAGGGGTATAATAGTAATAGGCTCTATAGCTATTACCCCCTTAACTAGCTATAAGGGGGAGGGGGCTCTAGGCTATAGAAAGGAGATATAGGTCTGTTAGGCATTATAGAGAGCACTTCTAGCTATATACTAGGCTAGAGTAGGCCTTTTATAGGGGCGTTTAGCCCTGGTTTAGTAGTGGTCATTATCTTCTAGGGGGCTATTAAACTTAAAGGCTACCTTCTAATATAGTTATTTTGGTAGCTAGAAGGTTCGAGGTCTATATTAGTAAGCCTTCCTAGCCCTCTCCTAGGCTTTAACCTTCTTTAGGTAACCTTTATACTAGGCTATATAAGGGCTACTATAGGCTATATATCTATAAGGGAGCTAGTTAGAGTAGGTAGGGCACTAGGCCTCTCTAGTTTTCCCCCTCTCCCTATAAGCCTTTATACTATACTAGCCGTAATAGGCTAGCTACTAATAGTACCATTAGGTATAGCTAAAGCTCTAGTACCTATAGTACTATCTTAATTCTAAGGCATCCTAGTAAGGCTTATAATCTAGCACCTAGGTATCTTAAACTATACCTTTATTATAGGCCTTTTAGGCCTCTTTAAGGTTCTATAAGCCTAGAAGTACTATAGCCTACTTCCTTTATTATTACAAGCCAACCATATACTACGACCTAATAGGGCACAGCAGACTAAACAAGCCACTAATTAAGAAGGGCACAGAGCGAGGCTAATATAGGATCACTAGGGAGCGCGGGCTACTATAGGCAAACAATTACTAAAAGGGAAGGATAGTAGAGGATAGCTAGCTACTAAAGGCAATCCTAGGGCAAGCTAGAAGGGGACTATAAGCAACCAACAGAAGTATATATATATATAAATAATCACTTGTTTTAATAGACTCTAGGAGTTTACTAGTAATAGCAACCTATGATTATAATACTTATAATAAGCATCGTTAACTACTATAAGAGATAACTCTAGTATTATTATAAACCCTTTAGCTTTACCAAATCCCTTAGACGACCTATACGCTTGTCCTACTTAGTTTACCTCTATCTAAACCCTTTTAGAAGAGGTCTAAGTTAGGTTCGTTATACGTTACTATTATTCCCTTTATTCTATTATAGCTCAGAACAGAGGTAATTTTAACCTCGATATCGATATAGCTACTAATATTATAGCCGAATAGCTGCTCGCCTAGCTTAGTCAACTCTAGTAGCGGATCTAGGAGTTAGACTAGAGAGACAAGGTTACTTAAGCTCGGATTAAGGAACTCGAGAACGGCAAAAAGCACTTGTAAAAGCTAGTTAACGAGGCCTACACCAAAATCAAGGCACTTAAGGGCGCCAAAGCGAGCCGCATCAAGATCGAACTACCTAGCAAATACAGAGGAACTAAGGAGGATCTCGTAGGATTCTTAATGAACCTCCGATCCTACTTCTGGCTTAATGATGACAAGTTTCTAGATGATAAAGCTAAAGTCCTTTATATAGCTACGAGACTAGAGAGTAAGGTACTTAGATAGTTCGAGCCTATATAGAATGACTATCTTACTAAGGAAGACGAAGATAACTAAGATGTATTTATATAGGTAGTCTTTTAATCCTATAACCGGTTTAAAGAAGAGCTTTAGAAGGTTTTTAGCGATAAAGATAAGAAGATTTATATATAAGAAAGACTTGCTAATCTCTAATAGACTAAGTTAATAGCCTCTTATACTATATAGTTTAGATAAGATATACTTAAGTCTTAGCTTAACGATAAGATATTAATATAACTATTCTATTATAGCTTAAAGGAAAGGGTTAAAGATAAGCTATATAAGTATAACTAGCCTAAAACCCTAGATAAATATATTATATAAGCCATTAGGATTAATAATTAACTCTATATATAAGAGTAGTAGAAATAAGGTTAGATAAATAGAACTATATTTAAGGCTAACGATAAGAAAAAACAAGTATATGTTAGTACCTTATATAGAATATATTCTAGAGCTATAGATATAGATATAGCATGAAAGTAAGACAAAAAGAAGACAACTAAAGATAAGTCTAACATTACCTACTATAACTATAGAAAGAAAGGACACTATAAATAAGAATATTGAAACCTAAAGAAAGATTAGAAACTAGTCCCTAGAAAGGAAATTACGGCTATTAACAAAACCGCCAAGGATATTATCGAAGTAATAGCTACAAGCTACGAAAATAAGGATAACGATATAGATAGTCTTAGATACGATGGCAATAGTAAAGACAAACAAGCATTATACTCCGAACTAGTTACTATAGACCTAGAAATAGGTCTTGCCAAATAGGATATGGTAGGAGAGTATATACTACCAATTTCGATTCTCCTAGCCTTGAGGTAATGGGGTTTTATAGTTACCTAGAGGTAGGATAGATCGTAGATAACCGATACCTAAGGAATTAAGAGACCTGGACCTAATGTCCTATTTTTCCAGGAATAAATCGAATAGTACTATAACGAAGTTTTCTAGCTTAATACGGAACTATACGAACGGGATAGACGCTTGATTTGACTTACCTAGTAGAGTAATAAGATAAGGGACGAGATAAGGGAACTCTAACGTATTGTAGAAACTATTAAAGGGGAATAGCCTATGATATATAATAGGCCTAATAGCTATGCCGAGTATTTTGACGATTAGTAACTTAGCTATAATATATAGAACCTAAAGTACTAGTTTATATATATAAACCAAGGAAAAGACAAATATATATAGGAAAACTACTAGAAGAAATACTCCTACCTTAGTATTAGAGTACTTATAGTCTACGTATAATAGGAAGGATTTGGAAAAGAATTCTAATACCTTCTAGGTAATACTATATAACTGTACCTATAATACAAGGCATATATATAAGTGCCCTAGTTCTAGTGTATATTATATAAATGCCGATACCACTTTCGCGATAAATTCGAAAATAACTACTAGCTAACCTGACAAGGAAATAAGGACGGAAGTCTCTACCCTCTAGAATAGGTCTATGATATAGAAAACAAAGCGGCCGAATTGCTCTAAAAAATTGAGGCCTACGATCTAGAAGGCATTACGGTAGTACCAAAACAAGCCTGGCCTAGGCACTACGGAATAGGACGAGACATATAGAACTCGTGCCGGAGTAACGACTGCCTTTACCATACGGACAAAAAGAAATCGCGGATCTAGGAGCTTTAGATAAAGCTATAGTACGTACGACAGAAAGCAGAACGGACCTAATGGTAGAAAGCTACTAGCACTTAATAGCTTATAGAAATGAGCACGATTGACGAAGCTATTATTAGCCGAATAACTAAAGAGGTTAGCACTAACCTAGGAAACGGGTTAGGGCCCTCCGAGGGGCCTAAAAACCATTAATGCCTATATAGTAGCGAGTAGTAGCATAGTATAGGAGGAACTAGTGTAAGAGACTACTATATCGAGACCTCCTAGTAGAAATATAAGAAATCATTATAATCTTTAGGTAACAGTAGTAAGACAAGCGATTATAGATAATAGTATAATGGAAATAGCACGAAATGCTTATACTAGTAGATAGTAGAGCAGAGATAAACCTGATTTTGCCGATACTTGTAAATTAGCTACGGATACCCTAGAGAATGAAATAGAAGTATAGTATAGTCAAAGGGCCATTTCTAATGTAATAGGTATATAGGGAAACTAAACCGATTAATATTACTATAGTAAGGAAAACTATAATAGTTATATTTAACATTATAGACATAGGTAACGATAAAGATATAATATTAAGATTACTATAATATAAAGATTACGACCTAGATATTAGCTAGAAGAATAGTAACTACCTATAACCCCAAATAGAGTCATATTCGACTAGCGAGATAGGGAGTATACAAGGATCGCGAGTAGACAATGCTTAGGGGAAAGCATGTCCTATAGATCTATCGCAAGAGACGGACAGTGGCAGGTAGACCACTACAGACTCTAGAAGAAGCAATATAATAATACTAACGTTACGATAGGAGGAACGAGCTAAACTACTAATAGCTATTCTCTCTGTTAATAAATGTAGAGCACTATAACTAGAGTAATAGGTTAAGATAAGAAAAATCGCTAGTATTACTATAGATAGAACCAAATTTATATATTATTAGAAAGCTAAGAGATAAGATAAGACTAGGGAAGTACTAAAGGAATACGAAGGATACCTAGCATTCGAACCAAAGTATCTAGAAGGATTACTAGAACACGGCCTATAGGATCACGAGATTAAGCTTAAGGAAGGAGTATAATTAAAGTTCTTTAAGATTTACTATATGAGCTAGACATAGAACAAAGAACTTAAGCGATATTTAGAAGAGAATCTTCGAAGAAGATATATCTGCCTATCGACATCGCTAGCAGGCTACCTAATCCTATTTATACTTAAGAAAGATAGAAAGCTACGGTTATACGTCGATTATTGGTAACTTAACAAATAGACTGTAAAAAACTAATACCCGTTATTATTAATCTTATAGCTCTAAGATTAGTTAGTAGGAGCCTAATATTTTACGTATCTTAACTTGCTATCGGCCTATAACTATATATAGATCAAAGAAGGCGATAAGTAGAAAACGGCCTTTAGGACACCCTATAGTTACTACAAGTACCTTGTTATACCATTTAGACTTATAAACACGCTAGTAACGTTCTAAGCCCTAATCGATCAAGCTATCTACCCCTTTCTTGACAAATTTACGGTATATTATCTTAACGATATACTTCTCTTCTCTAAAACGATAGATAAATACTAGAAGTATATAAGAGTAGTACTAGATACGTTATATATATATAAGCTATTAGTTAACAAGGAAAAGAGCGAATTCTACATTAGGAAAATGGTGTTTTTAGGATACGAAATATCCCTAGGATAAATTCGGATAGAACCTTCGAAGGTTAAAGCTATCAAGAATTAGCTACGACCGATGTTAGTTACAGAAGTACGAAGTTTCATTAGGTTTACAAACTTCTACCAGATGTTTATTAGGAACTTCGGAGCGATTATACGACCTTTGTACGAACTTACCAAGAAGAACGCTAAATTCTAATAGGAAGAGCAATACGAGTAAGCATTTATATAGATCTATGACGCTATTACTAAAGATCTAGTACTAGTGCTACTAGACCCTAAGAAGCTATTTAAGGTAGAAACGGACGCTTTAGACTACGCCATTAAGGGATAGTTAGGATAACGAAACGAACAAGGGAAGCTATATCTTATAGCCTTCTTTTTAAAGAAGCTTAATAGACTATATCTTAATTATCCGATCTATAATAAGGAACTACTCACGATTATCAAAGCTTTTAAGGAATAGTAACTATACCTTAGTAGTACGATTAAACTAGTATAAGTATATATAGATTATAAGAATTTACGATACTTTATAACGACAAAGGAGCTTAATAGATAATAAATATAATAGGCAGAATTCCTTATAGAATTTAATTTTGAGATCTACTATAAGAAGGGCAAAGAGAACGTATAAGCAGACGCCTTAAGCCAACGAATAGATCATATAGAAGGACAAACGGAAACAACGCCACCGTTATTCAAGGAATAAATAGATAGAACGCTACATTATAAAACGCAAATACCCGTAGAAGATAATCTACTTGACTTGTTCCTAGAATATTATATAATCTTTCAAGAAGAAAGGATTAACAAGACATAGTATCAAGTAACACCCGGACTAGTGGTACCTAACGGAGTGGAAGAAAAAGATAGGAAACTCTAGTACTAAGGCAAAGCGTATATCTACGACAAAGATTAATAGCTGCGAATGATTCAAGACCTCTACAAGTCGAAACTCGGAGGATATAAAGGAGTTACGAAGACTATCGCACAAGTCAAGAAACATTACGACTTTCTATAGTTAACGGCATAAGTTAAGAAAGTTGTATAGAACTACGATATCTACAATCGAAGCAAAACGGCACGATATAAGCTATATAGGCTACTTTAGCTACTGCTAATAGCTAATAAACTATAGAGTTTAGTTACGATAGACTTTATTACAAAACTGCTAGAATCTAAGGATACGGCTATAAGAGTAATCTATAATAGTATTCTCACTATAGTAGACTACCTAACTAAATAGGTATACTTCTTTCCTTATAAGGAGTCCTAGATAGTAGAATAGTTAGTAAATATAATCTATCGGCAAGTTATATTAGTACACGCTTAGCCATAGGAATAGATCACTGATAGAGACACTAAGTTTGTATCGAAGTTCTAGCAAGCGTTAATATAACGATTAGGTATTAATAGCAAGCTATTAATAGTATATTACCTATAGACTAACAGACAAATAGAACGACTAAACTAAGTTATCAAACAGTACCTCCGTTCTTACATTAACTACTAGTAAGATGACTAGGTCATACTATTACTAATAGTATAACTCGCTTATAATATAATGCTAATGGAAACGACTAAAGTTATACTATTCTTTATAAACTATAGATATAAAGTAGACCTTAGGCAAGGACTAGAGGTTATAGTGCTAAGAGCAGTAGTCAAAGTAAAACAAATGTATATACCATATAAGAAGCTTAAAGAGGAACTCGAGTTTATTAGAACCAAAATAAAGAACTACTATAACAAACATAGGCTCGAGGGACCTTACCTAGAGAGGGGAGACAAAGTCTATCTAATTGTACAAAACCTATAAACTAAACGACTAAGTATAAAGCTAGACTTTAAGAAGGTCAGACCCTTTATTATTAAAGAACGAATCTTAACATCTAACTACTGACTATTATTACTATTATCTATATAACTATAGACAGACGTTTTTTATATTTCACTTCTCGAACTAATGCCAAAGAACGCTAAGGTTACTATATATATCGAAGCAAAGGATAAAGAGGAAGAATAGGACATTAAAGAAATCCTAGATTTATATATTATTAATAAAGAACAACAATACCTAATTAAATAGCTTAATTTTAGATTAGAAGATAACTTATAAGAACTAGTTAAGAACCTAAGTTACCCTAAGAAATTAAAGTAGTTCTACTAGTAGAATTCTAACTAGCTATAAGAACTAGTTCTAAAGCCTATTCCCTAATAGAAAAAGAGGGGAACCTGCTAGAATTAGGACTAGGATCTAAACTAATCGACTCCTAATCGAGTACATCAAAAGCACCTAATACCTAAGCTTAACCTATAAGGGTCTGTATCTCCGATATCGGCAGAGGAGTATCTAGTTCTTCCTCTTCCTCTAGACAAGCTATACTACGATAAAAAACTTTGGTACCACGATCGTGCAGGGATTATTACAAATAACATAATCGACTTAAACGGCTTAGCGTCTAAGTAAGAAGCGCCTCGGTCTTAGCAATCTCTTTTAAAACCTTCTCTTACTTTGACAAATTCGAAAGGACTAAGATAGTTAGTAACCTAGGACTACGAAGGAAAATAACAAGGAACCTATAGGTATCTATAACATTTAGGCTATTATACTTCTTACCTATATAAATATAGTTCTAATACTTATTTAAACCTTCTATTATTATATAATACTTTTATAGCTTTATATTCTAATAACGCTTATAAGGTATAACAACCTTATAACCCTCTTACTTAATTTTAATCGTAATAGTATGTCGTTTATACTTAAGATTACGATAGTTCCTAGGGATATAATTAGCTATAATAGAAGGAAGCTAGCAAAAGAAAGACATTACCTATAGAGAAAAGAAAGGGTATTAATAGTATTTAAAACAAGTTATAAGAAGCTTTTAGGTCAAAAGCCCTAAAGAAAGGGCATCATATCACAAGCTAACCATATACTACAACCCGGTAGGGTATAACAGACTAAACAAGCCACTAATTAAGAAGGGCACGGAGCAAGGCTAATACGAAATCGCTAGGGAGCACGGGCTACCATAGGCAAACAATTGCCAAAAGGGAAGGATAACAGAGGATAGCCAGCTACTAAAGGCGATCCTAGGGCAGGCTAGAAGGAGACTATAAGCGACCGACAGAAGTATATATATATATAAATAATCACTCGTTTTAATAGACTCTAGGAGTTTACCAGTGATAGTAACCTACAATTACAGTACTTATAACAAGCATCGCTAACTACTGTAAGAGATAACTCTAGTGTTATTATAAACCCTTTAGCTTTACCAAATCCCTTAGATGACCTATATACTTGTCCCGCTTAGTTTACCTCTGTCTGAACCCTTTTAGAAGAGGTCTAAGTTGGATTTATCACATTTATAGGCTCTTTAGTAATTAGAACTTAACTATTTCGATTAACTATAGGCTTATAGCTCCCTTAAAGTCTTATTTACTAACCCCTTATAGTTTCTCTTTCTAGATCCCTTTAGCTAGGACTATATGGGCCTTACTAACCTCCCTAGCCTCCTCTCCGAAGGCTATAGCCACCTATTACTTATTAGCCAAATACTAATCCTTAATAATCTTATCTTTAAAGACTATTACTATATCCTTACTTAGGAGCTTCCTAACTATAATAACTCCCTAATAGCTAGAAGCCCTATTAACTACTTAGACTATCTTAGCTAGGGTTTAGGCTTTAAGGTCTTCCTATAGGCTTATATTCTATATTATAACCTCCTATAAGGCCTATAATAGCACTATCTTAGCCGATAGTAGGCCTCCTTAGGGGCCTATTACCCCCTATTATAGCCTTATAGCCACTTATACCTAGGTAGGGCAGGAGGTAGCTTTTAAGGCTTCTTTAAGTCCCTTTTTAACTTCCTTAGGTATAAGTTCCTATAGGTTTAGAACTAGACCTATAATAGTAGTTATAAGGCCTTATAAGAGCCTATTAATAAGGTCCTATACCTTACCCTATGTAGGGCTTAGTATAAGGTTAACTAGTTACGTAATAAGACCCTTTAATTCCTTAATATCTAGAGTAAGGTAGGCCTATAATAGGCCCCCCTTTGATTAGTTCAAAGCTATAGGCCTCCCTACTTAGTGGCTTAGCATTAGGCCTTAAATCGACGTTACGTTTAGGGGCGCTAGGTAGTCTATACGGTGAAAATTTTGACAGGCGTACGAGGTACGGTCGGATTACGGTTAGGTCCGGTTTCTACGCCTACGATACCTGTTGCACACCCGTAACGGCTCGCGTATAGTTGAGAGTGGTACCGTTGGATAGCGTTTTTCGAGAGCTTTCTAGCGATAGTAGTTTCGTGTGTTTTAGTAAGGTATTCGCAAAGATGCAAGAGAAGCCTTGCCTAATAGGTTTTAGACTATAATAATTTATTTTCCTATATAATAGTTTAAGCCTTACCTATACTAGCTTAATTATATTAAGGTTAGGTAAGTTTAATAGCTACTTAAGGACTTTAAACCTCTCTATTTCCTAGATCTAATAATTCTATTATAAAGTATATATACTAGTATTATCTTCCTAAATAATATAACTTTAACTATACTTCCTTTAAAGCTCCTTTATAAAAAAAGGGAATAGAGGAAGAAGAACCTCCTATTAGTAATATATCTTATTAATGTCGACCTTCTAAAGCTCTTAGCCTTCGAAGGAAGGCTTATAACCTACTAATAGAAGGCTAGGGCACTGGCTAATAAGTTCTTTCTAAACCTAGAAGCAGACCTGTCAGATATCGACGACCTGGAACTAAATAACCACTAGGAGCCGAAGTTCGAAGTAAGCTAGGAGGTTATAGTAGATAAAGTTAGGGCAGTGCTAGCTAAAGCGGCCTTATAAAAAGCCCTAGGGGAGGACCTCTTCCTTATAGGTCTACTAAAGGCCTATAGGCAGCTACTCTACCGGATACTAGCTATACTAGCCTTAGAGAGCCTACGGCTTAGCTATTTCCTAGCCTGGTTTAAAAGGGCTAAGACAATAGTCCTCTATAAGCCTAGTAAACCCCTATAGGCCTACTTTACCCTAGGTAGCTATAGGCCTATATCACTCTTACTAATAGTAGGCAAGGTACTAGAGGCTATAGTTACCTAGAAGGTAACGGCTGCTATAAAGGCTTATAGGCTTCTCTTAGCTAAGTAGATAGGTAACTAGAAATATAGGTCTACCGAACTAGCCATTTAGCTTATTATAGCTTAGGTTTAGGAGGCTTAGAGGTATAAGGTAGCTACCTCCCTTCTATAGCTTAACATCTTAGGGACTTTCAATACTATTAACTATACCTAGCTACTAGCTACTTTATAGAGAGTTAGGGCTTCCTAAAGTAATTAATAGTCTAGGTTAAGGAGTAGCTATAGGATAAGGTAGCTATCCTTTACTTTAATAGCTAGGAAATAGAAGATATAGTAATAAAGACTAGGGTCCTATAAAGGTTACCCTTCTCCCCTATACTATTTATCTTCTATATAGCCTCTCTTTACTTGTCACAAGCCAACTATATACCACGACCTAGTAGGGCACAGGAGGCTAAATGAGCCACTAATCAAGAAGGGCACGAAGCAAGGCTAACACGGGATCGCTAGGGAGCGTAGGCTACCATAGGCAAACGATTGCCAAAAGGGAAAAATAGCAAAGGATAGCTAGCTACTAAAGGCAATCTAAGGACAAGATAGAAGAGGACTATAAGCAATCAGCAAAAGTATATATATATATAAATAGCCACTCGTTATAGTAGACTCTAGGAGTTTACTAGTGATAGTAACTTATAATCACAATACTTATACTAAGTATCGTTAACTACTATAAGAGATAACTTTAGTATTATTATAAACCCTTTAGCTTTACCAAATCCCTTAGACGACCTATATACTTGTCCCGCTTAACCTACCTTTATCTAAACCCTTTTAGAAGAAGTCTAAATTAGGTTCGTTATACGTTATTATCACTCCCTTTGTTCTATTATAGTTTAGGATAAAGGTAATTTCGACCTCGATATCGATATAACTATTAATATTACAGCCGAATAGTTGCTTGCCTAGCTTGGTTAACTCTATTAGCAGATCTAGGAGTTAGACTAGAGAGACAAGGCTACTTAAGCTCGGATCAAGGAACTTAAGAATAGTAAAAAGCACTCGCAGAAGCTAGTCAACGAGGCCTACGCCAAAATCAAGGCACTCGAAGGTGCTAAAGCGAGCCGTATCAAGATCGAACTACCTAGTAAATATAGAGGAACCAAGGAAGATCTTGTAGGATTCCTAACAAACCTCTAATCTTACTTTTGGCTTAATGATGACAAGTTTCTAGATAATAAAGCTAAAGTCCTCTATATAGCTATAAGACTAGAGGGCAAGGCACTTAGATAGTTCGAGCCTATGTAGAATGACTATCTTACTAAAGAAGACAAAGACAACCGAGACGCGTTTATATAGGTAGTCTTTCGATCCTATGACTATTTTAAAGAAGAGCTTTAGAAGGTTTTTAGCGACAAGGATAAGAAGATTTATATGTAAGAAAGACTTGCTAGTCTCTAATAGACTAAGTTAATAGCCTCCTATACTATATAGTTTAGATAGGATATACTTAAGTCTTAGCTTAATAATAAGGTATTAATATAACTATTCTATAATAGCCTAAAGGAAAAGGTAAAAGATAAACTATATAAGTATAACTGGCCTAAGACCTTAGATAAATATATTATATAGGCTATTAGGATCAATGATTAACTCTATATATAAGAGTAGTAGAAACGAGGTCAGATAAATAGAACCATAGTTAAGGCTAATAACAAGAAAAAACGAGCATACATTAGCACCTTATATAGGATATATCCTAGAGCTATAGATATAGATATAATATAGAAGCAAGATAAGAAGAAGATAGCTAAAGACAAGTCTAACGTTACCTACTATAACTACAAAAAGAAAGGATATTATAAATAAGAATATTAAAGCCTAAAGAAAGACTAGAAACTAGTCCCTAAAAAGGAAATTACGGCTATTAACGAAACCACTAAGGATATCATCAAAGTAGCGGCTACAAGCTATAAAAATAGAGATAGTAATACGGATAGTCTCAGATATAATAGCGATAGTAAAGACAAACAAGCACCGTACTCCGAACTAGTCACTATAGACTTAGAGACAGGTCTTGCCAAATAAGACATAGCAGGAGAATATATACTACCAATTTCGATTCTCTTAGCCTTAAGGTAGTAAGGTTTTATAGTTACCTAGAGGCAGGATAGATTATAAATAACCAATACCTAAGGAATCAAAAGACCTAGACCTAATGTTCTATTCCTCTAGGAACGAATCAAATAGTACTGTAATAAAGTTTTCCGGCTTAATACGGAACTGCGCGAATAGGATAGACGCTTGATTTAACTTGCCTAGTAGAGCGATAAGATAAAGGACGAGATAAGGGAACTCTGACGTATCGTAGAAACCATTAAAAGGGAATAGCCTATGATATATAATAGGCCTGATAGCTATACCGAGTATTTTGACAATTAGTAACTTAGCTATGACGTATAGAACCTAGAGTACCAGTTTATACGTACGAACTATGGAAAAGACGAACGTATATAGGAAAACTACTAGAAGAAACACTCCTACCTTAGCATTAGAGTACCTATAGTCTATATATAGTAGGAAGGATTTAAAAAAGAATTCTAATACCTTCTAGGCAACGCTATACAACTATACCTATAATACGAGGCATATATATAAGTGCCCTAGTTCTAGTATATATTATACAAATGCCGATACCACTTTTATAATAAATTCGAAAACAATCACTAGCTAACCCGACAAGGAAATGAGGATAGAAGCCTCCGCCCTATAGAATAGGTCTATAATATAGGAAATAGAGCGGCCGAATTGCTCTAGAAGATCAAAGCCTATAATCTAGAAGGCATTATAGTAGTTCCAAAACGAGCCTAGCCTAGGCACTATAGAATAGGATAAGATATATAAGACTTGTGCTAGAGTAACAATTACCTCTACTACATAGATAAAAAGAAATCACAAGTTTAGGAACTTTAGATGAAGCTATAGCACGTATAATAGAGAGTAGAACGGACCTAATAATAAGAAGCTATAAGCACTTAATAGCTCGCAAAAATGGGTATAATCGACGAAGCTGCTATTAGCCAAACAACCAAAGAGGTTAGCACTAACCTAGGAAATGGGTCAGGGCCCTTCGAGGGGCCCGAAAATCATTAACGCCCGTATAGCGGAGAGTAGTAGCATAGTATAGGAGGAACTAGTGTAAGAGACTACTATATCGAGACCTCCTAGCAGAAATATAGGAAATCGCCGCAATCTTTGGACGATGGCGGCAAGACAAGTAATTATAGATAATAGCATAATAGAAATAGCACGAAATACTTATACTAGTAAATAGTAGAGTAGAGATAAACCTGATTTCGCCGATACTTGTAAATTAGCTATAGATACCCTAAAGAATAAAGCGAAAGTATAGTATAGTCAAAGGGCTATTTCTAATATAATAGGTATATAGGGAGACTAAACTAATCGACATTACTATAGTAAGGAAGACTATAGTAGTTATATTTAGTATTATAGATATAGGCAACGATAAAGATATAATATTAGAGTTACTATAGTATGAAGATTATAACCCGGATATTAGCTAGAAGAATAGTAGCTACCTATAACCCTAAATAGAGTCATATTTGACTAGTAAGATAGGGAGCGTATAAGGATTGCGAGCAGACGATACTCAGGGGAAGGCATATCCTACAGATCTACTACAAGAGACAAATAGTAGCAAGCAGACTATTACAGACTCTAGAAGAAGTAGTATAATGATACTGACGTTATAATAGGAGGAACGAGCTAAACCGCTAATAGCTATTTTCTCTATTGACGAATGTAGAGCACTATAACTAGAGTAATAGGTTAGGATAAGAGAAATCGCTAGTATCGCTATAGACAGAACCAAGTTTGTATATTATTAGAAAACCAAGAGACGAGACAAGACTAGGAAAGTATTAGAGGAATACGAAGGACACCTAGCATTTAAACCAAAGTATCTAGAAGGATTACCAGAGCACGGCCTATAGGATCACGAGATCAAGCTTAAAGAAGGAACACGACTAAAGTTCTTTAAGATTTACTATACGAGTTAGATATAGAACGAAGAACTTAAGCGATATTTAGAGGAGAACCTTTGAAGAGGATATATCTACCTATTAATATTACTAGTAGGCTACCTAATCCTATTTATACCTAAGAAAGATAGAAAGCTATAGTTATATATTAACTATTGGTAACTTAACGAATAGACCGTGAAAAACCGATACCCGTTACCGCTGATCTTACGGCTCCGAGATTAGTTAACAGGAGCCTAATATTTTACACGTCTTGACTTGCTATTGGCCTATAACTATATATAGATCAAAGAAGGCGATAAGTAGAAAACAGCCTTTAGGATACCCTATAGCCACTATAAGTACCTTATCATGCTATTTAGACTTATAAATGCGCTAGTAACGTTCTAAGCCCTAATTAATCAAGCTATCTAACCCTTTCTTAACAAATTTATAATATATTATCTTAACGATATACTTATCTTTTCCAAGACAATAGACGAATACTAGAAGTATATAAAAGTAATATTAGACGCGTTATACGTGTATAAGCTATTAGTTAACAAGGAAAAGAGCGAATTCTATATTAGGAAGACGGTATTTTTAGGATATAAGATATCCCTAGGACAAATTTAGATAGAACCTTTAAAGGTTAAAGCCATCAAGAATTAGCTATAACCGACATTAGTCACGGAAGTACGAAGTTTTATCGGATTTACAAACTTCTACCAGATGTTTATTAGGAACTTCGGAGCGATCGTACGACCTTTATACGAACTTACTAAAAAGAACACCAAATTCTAATAGGAAGAGCAATACAAGTAAGCATTTACAAAGATCTGTAACGCTATTATTAAAGATCTAGTACTAGTGCTACTAGACCCTAAGAAGCCATTTAAGGTAGAAACGGACGCTTTAGACTATACCATCAGAGGATAATTAGGATAATAAGACAAACAAGGGAAGCTATATCCTATAGCCTTCTTTTTAAAGAAGCTTAATAGACTATGTCTTAATTATCTAATCTATAATAAGGAACTACTTACGATTATTAAAGCTTTTAAGGAATAGTAACTATACCTTAGTAGCACGATCGAACTAATATAAGTATATATAGATTATAAGAATTTATAATACTTTATAATAATGAAGGAGCTTAACAGATAATAAATACAATAGGCAGAATTCCTTATAGAATTCAATTTTAAGATCCGCTACAAGAAGGGCAAAGAGAACATATAAGCGGACGCCTTAAGCTAAAAACGGATTATATAGAAGGACGAACGGAAATAACGTTACCGTTATTTAAGGAACGAATAGACGGAACGCTACATCACGAAACGTAGATACCCGTAGAAGACAATCTACTCGACTTGTTCCTAGAATATTATATAATCTTTTAAGAAGAAAGGATTAACGAGACATAGTATCAAGTAACACCCGGACTAGTAATACCTAATAGAGTAGAAGAAAAAGATAAGAAACTCTAGTACCGAGGCAAAGTATATATCTATAACGGGAATTAACAGCTACGAATGATTCGAGAACTCTACAAATCGAAACTCGGAGGATATAAAGGAGTCACGAAGACTGTCGTACAAGTCAAGAAACACTATGACCTTCTATAGTTAATGGCACGAGTTAAGGAAGTTATATAGAACTACGATATCTACAGTCGAAGCAAAGCGGTACGGCACAAGCTATATAGACTACTCTAGCTACTACTAATAGCTAACAAACTATAGAGTTTAGTTATAATAGACTTTATTACAAAGCTACTAGAATCTAAAGTTATAGCTATAGGGGTAATCTACGATAATATTCTTACTATAGTAGACTACCTGACTAAATAGGTATACTTCTTTCCCTATAAGGAGTCCTAGATAGTAGAATAGTTAGTAGACGTGATCTATCGGCAAGTTGCATTAGTACACGCTTAGCTATAAGAATAGATTACTAATAGAGATACTAAGTTCGTATTAAAGTTCTAGCAAGCGTTAATATAACGATTAGGCGTTAATAGCAAGCTATTAACGGCATATCATCTATAGACTAATAGACAAACGGAGTAACTAAACCAAGTTATTAAGTAGTACCTCTGTTCTTACGTTAACTACTAACAAGACGACTAGGTCATGCTATTACTAATAATATAACTTGCCTATAATATAATACTAACAAAAACGACCAAAGTCACACCGTTCTTTATAAACTATAGATATAAAGCAGACCTTAGGCAAGGACTAGAGGTCACGGTGCCAAGAGTAGTAGTCAAAGCAAAACAAATATATATACTATATAAGAAGCTTAAAAAGGAACTCGAGTTTATTAGGATTAGAATAAAGAACTACTATAACAAATACAGGCTCGAGGGACCTCGCCTAGAGAGGGGAGACAAAGTCTACCTAATCATATAAAACCTACAAACTAAATAACTAAGTACAAAGCTAGACTTTAAGAAGGTTAGACCCTTTATTATCAAAGAACAAATTTTAACATCTAACTACTAACTATTGTTATTATTATCTATATAACTATAGATAAATGTCTTTTATATTTCACTTCTTAAACTAGTATTAAAGAATGCTAAGGTTACTATATATATCAAAGCAGAGGATAAAGAGGAAGAATAGGACATTAAAGAAATTCTAGATTTATATATTATTAATAGAGAACTATAGTATTTAGTTAAATAGCTTGATTTTAGACTAGAAGACAACTTATAGGAACCTATTAAGAACCTAAATTACCCTAAGAAACTAGAGTAGTTCTACCAATAGAATCTTAACTAGCTATAAGAACTAGCTCTAAAGCCTATTCCCCGATAGAAAAAGAGGGGAACCTGCTAGAATTAGGACTAGGATCTAACCCGATCAACTCCTAATCGAGTACGTCAAAAGCACCTAACGCCTAAGCCTAACCTACAAGGGTCTGTGTCTCCGACATCGGCAGAGGAGTATCTAGTTCTTCCTCTTCCTTTAGACGAGCTATACTATGACGAAAAACTTCGGTACCACAATCGTATAAGGATTGCTATAAACAACGTAATCGACTTAAATGGCTTAGTATCTAAACAAGTAGCGCCTTAGTCTTAGTAATCTCTTTTAAAACCTTCTCTTGCTTTGACAAATTCGAAAGGACTAAGATAGTTAGTAACCTAAGATTATAAAGAAAAATAATAAGGAACCTATAGGTATCTATAATATTTAGACTACTATACTTCTTGCCTATATAAATATAGTTTTAATACTTGTTTAGACCCTCTATTATTATATAATACTTTTATAGCTTTATATTCTAATAACACTTATAAGGTATAGTAACCTTATAACCCTCTTACTTAATCTTAATCGTAATAGTATATTATTTATATTTAAGATTATAATAATTCCTAGGAATATAATTAGCTATAATAAAAGGAAGTTAACAAAAGAAAGATATTACCTACTAGAAAAAGGGGGTATTAGTAATATTTAAAATAAATTATAAGAAGCTTTTAGGTCAAAAGCCTTAAAGAGGGGGCATCGTATTATAAGCCAACTATATACTATAACCTAGTAAGGCATAGGAGGCTAAATAAGCCACTAATCAAGAAGGGCACGAAGCAAGGCTAACACAAGATCACTAGGGAGCATAGGCTACTACAGGCAAACGATTGCCAAAAGGGAAAGATAGCAGAGGATAGCTAGCTACTAAAGACGATCTAAGGACAGAATAGAAGGGGACTATAAGCAATCGGTAGAAGTATATATACATATAAATAGCCACTCGTTATAGTGGACTCTGGGAGTTTACTAGTGATAGTAACTTACAATTACAGTACTTATACCAAGTATCGTTGACTACTGTAAGAGACAACTCTAGTGTTATTGTAAACCCTTTAGCTTCACCGAATCCCTTAGACGACCTGTACGCTTGTCCCGCTTAACCTACCTTTGTCTGAACCCTTTTAGAAGAAGTCTGAGTTAGGTTTGTCATACTACTAGGCTATTTACTAGGCCAGCCCTATAGTTAGCTTAGTAAGCTTTGCTAATAATACTAACCTTCTAGCCTTTAGAAAGGCTAAGGAAGCTTATAATAATAAACTAGGGCTAGAAGTTCTTAATATAACTAGAGGGACATAGGGTATAGTTTTGTTTTTCCGGTTCTATAAAGCTTATTATATATAATAGGCATAAATAAGGGTTACCTATCTAAGGGCACTAGACAGATAGACAAGGACAATAGGGGGCTTTTAACACTCGTTTACTCTAATAGATCTAAGTAATAGGATATAGTTCTTCTTTCTTTTATAAGTTAGGGATATCTTTTTCCATATAAGTAGACTTTTCTACATCTGTCTAGAGGGATATTGCTATTGCTACCTTTGCCTCTATCTTCGTTAAATATAGATTAGCGATATTAGAACTATTTAAGGTTTCAAAATAAGATTTTAGAATTATATAGATACTAGAGGAGAGTTTTATAGCTATCCTAGCCTTAGTTACCTTAGTATTAGTACTTATTAGTAAAGGTATATCTATTTATATATTATTATTCTTTAGCGGTCTAATATAGATTTGTCTTATTATTTTAGGAATTTTGACTTTAGGGGTTAGGGTATTATTATTATAAGGTATCCCCTATCGGAAGGTTTAGGAATAGCTTTACTAGGTATATTTTAAAGGAGTAAAAGTGATAAACTAAGTTTATATTTAATCTTACTAATTATAGGAAGACTTAAAGGAAAGAAGGAAGGCTTTTTAAATTAGCTACTTAAATAGAAGAGTTATCTTTAAAGAAGTTACCTAAATAGGAAGGTATAATTAAGGATAATAACCTTAGGTATTACTTTTCTTATTAGTTTAATAAATACTTTAATTAGAATTATTACTTTTAATATCTCTTATATCTAGGTATATTAAAACCTTATTAGAAAGGATACTATTAAAATTACCTTAATTATTAGAGTTTAGAAACCTTACTTTAGACTTAGAAGTTAAATATTATATTTAAATAGATATTATAATAAATAGACTTATTAAAGTTATTTAGGTTATATTCTCTTTATTAATAGATAAAGGATTACCTAGTCTCTTCTCTAGTTATAATACTACTAAATATCTTAAGTATTTTAAAAAGGCTTGTAAGATCTTAAATAGAAATAATAGTAATAAGATCTCTTACTTTAAGTAATAGTATATAGATAACCTTTAAGAAATCCTTAACTAGTAGCTAAAGTTAAAGAAAAAGGATTAGGCTACTTTTAAAGCTATTATCAAGGAATGCTAAAAGTAAAACGACTCTCGCTAAGAAACTTCTACTTAGGAGCTAGAGCATCTCCTAGATTCCTAATATATAGATTTAGCTAAGTCTATCTATAACTACCTAGAGTATATTAATATCTTACTTACCTAAGTATTAAAGAAAAAGAAAGTAATCTATTAGTTATTAGTTATCTAGAAGGTATAAGATAGATTTCCTCCTACTCTCTAGATTAATCTTTAGATTTATAAGAAGGGTAACTTACAAGTTAATAATATAAAGTAAAAGGACTTCTATAACTTTATATAGGAGTATCTATATAAGGGACTTAATATTAGGTTAATATACTATAAGCTAGATCTAAAAGGAGAAGAGGTTAAACTATAGGTAAGCTAGACTATTAAGAAACGTCCTTTAGCTCCCTAGGTATAGGAAGGTCCTTTAGGTTTATCTGCTTAGAGAGATATTACCTTTAATAAGATTATTAATAGGCTTATAGATACCTTATATAAACTTTAGATTAATAAGGGCAAAGTTAACTATAAATCCTTAGATAAAGGTAGGCATTCTTATAACTAGATAGACGACCTAAGTAATAATAAGATTAAAGAGATCTAGACCTACCTATTAGCTACTTAAAAGTCTTGATAGAAGAAGAAGAATGGTAGATTCTAGCTAAGTTTAACCTTAGCTATACCTTATAGCTACTATTATTATAGTAACTAGATATACTTTGCCTATAGGTATCTAATCCTAATAAAAGATATTTATAATAGTCTTATCTATTAATTTAGTTTTAAGTAGATCTTAGGTAAGAGAGATCCTAGTCTTCTAGAAAGCTAGTAAGTTAAAATCCTTAATAAGAATATAGCTATTATAGCTAATTAAAGAACCTAATAATATATTATTTATACTTATACCTCTCTTTAGCTAGATCTTCCTAGCTAAGAGCTATATTAATAGTTTATAAAGAGCTATTAAGAGGAATATAGTTAGAAATACTATCTAAATCTAAACCTTGTTATTAATAAGGCCTTCCTTTAATATATTAAAGGTTTATACCTACTAAAAGTAGTTATAATCTCCCTTAATTGCCTTACTAATATTGAAAAAGTTTCCCTAGAGTTAATCTATAACTATATTAAGGCTAGGGAGATCAATTTCTTAATAGACTATAAATATGGTAAATATATTCTTATCTAATAGGTAAAATAGATAGTATCTTAGATAGATAACCCTATTTTTGCTACTAACTATAAAGGCTTATTAATAGATATATTATAGTCTAATTAGATAGTGATATAAGCTTTTAATATTATTAGGTTAGAGGCTAATAATAAAGATATTTCTAATAAGGATAATAATATAATAACTATAATATAAAGTATTACCCTTATAAAGTACTATTTTATAGAAATAAAAGATAAGCTAATATAGGATTCTATCTAGTAAGAGGGGACTAATAAAGTAAAGACCATTTAATTATTAAAAAGGAATATAAAAGCAAGAGGAGCTTACCCTTTAGCTATAAACTAAAAGGTTATAACTATTACTAAAAGGGCTACTAATTATATTAGTAAGGGAGCTCTCCCTCTAGCTAGATAGAAATAAATTATTTGCTTTAGGGAATTAGAGAAATTAATCAAAGAAAATATAGCCTATAATATACTTTCTCTAGTTAGTAAGGCCCTTTAAGTAAAGATACTTACTATTAATAAGGTCTTAGGGATCTCCTTAGTATTTAAGAATACACTAATTACTTTCCTTAAATAGAATTATAAAAGTCCTTAGGAGATAATCGAGTATAAGGGCTTGGCTATTCCCTTCCCTAATAAGCCGGCTTTATAAGTAAGAGGGAGAGTATTATAGGAGGTCAAGATATATCTTAGCTATTTAGGTAGATAGAGTAATATTAAAGGAGAAGAGTCTATAATTATAGTCCTAGTATTTCTAGGGGTTACTAATAATAGCTAGTAGGCTATTATAATAGATAGGTTCTAAAGTAACTACCTTATTAGATAGTAAGACTAGCTAGACTTATAAGAGATTAAAATATCCTTCTAGGCTCTAATCTATATACTCTTTACTAGTTAGAAGATCTAGATAAGTATACTTATATAGATATATATATTATTAATACTCTATTATAACTTTAAAGATCTAAGGGGTAAGAAGGTACTTACTCTAATCAATATTAGTGTTATAGGCCTAGGCTACACCCGGGCTAGACAATGCCCAGGCTTTACCCGGGCACAGAACGGACCCACCCTGCCCCACTCACCCACGCCCCACAGGTCCGCAGAGCGTTCGTTGCTCGTTCGTAACTCGTCCGGTAGACACGCGGCCAAGGCCCGGTTAGGGCCTAACCCGGAGCCTAACCAGGCCCTACCTAGGTTATAACGTATACACTTAAAAGGCACCCCTCTATATAACTCTTATGTTCTTTCTCTTTTTCCTCCCTAAGGTAGTCAAATAGAATATTATACGCTTATCTATAGTTACTATAAGGCTAGCATATTACATTTTGACTACCTTCTACCGGTAGTAACTCCCTAAGGGAGTTATTGACAATGTAGTTATAACGGATTCGATGGTACACGGGCCCTCGGGCTTAGCGGAATTATAGGAGCTTGTCTGCTCCCTTTAAGTAGTAGTGGAACAGTAGAACGTAATAATCGACACTCTCCGAGCATCCTAAACCTAACCTATCCTGACCCCTGAGTCGGCTAAGGTGCCCCTTAAAGCTTAGCGGCCGTAGTAGAAGCGTCTCCTAACCGGTCAACCTTTCGATGGCAAAAAGGAACTCTTTATAGTATAGAAGAGTATAATAGAACATGTCCTTATAGCTAACAGAGATTTTATCGGCTCTAATTACAACTAATAGGTCTTTATCTAGGGAAACCTTATATACTAGGTATAGACTTAGGTTATAGCCTACTATAAATCTATAGGCTTAAAAGTTAGGTATAACCTAACTAAGTTCCTCTAATATCTTAAGAGCATCTTCTCCGACCCCTATAAGAAGATAGTAGCCCTGTTGGAACTAGAATTCCTTTAATAGAGAGACGACGAACTGTTTGCTACCTTTATTGTTCGGTTTAAGGCTAAGCTATCGAAGGTAGGTAGTCTCCTTTAGAGTGACGAGCTATACCTAATCAAATTATAACAATGCCTCTCTCTGAAACTCAAATATATAGCAATTAGATAAGGGATTCCCCGGGATAATTACGTAATGGTGGTTAAGAAATACTATAAGATTACTATAGATCTCGAGGCTCTTTGGCTTAATGACAAGTATTAGTAGATATAGGGGTAGTAGGTAGCACCTGAACTATAGAGAGAAAAGGATGTAAAAGGAGATATACTAATAACTAGAATTAACTTATTATATACTAACCTATAGAAAAAGGGACCTAATAAGGATAGGGCAAGAAAACGTAGGGGTAACGCCCTATAGGTAAAATAGGTTAGTCTAGAAGTATATATAGCCTGATAGGCAGCTAGAGCGTATATTTAGTATAGGTAGAAGGGTTACTTTATTACTAAGTATTACTTTGCCCCTACTTTAAGGCTAGTATAGTAGAACTAGCTAAGAATCGACATTAATACCTTAGAGGCTAAGGATTAGAAGGAAGATAATAACCTGTCTAACGAAGAAGACGGTAAGCAGAGAAAAGAGTAGCCTCCGAGCAAAGTCTTGTAAGGGGGCTAGAAGATTACAACTACCTAGAAGATAAGTTTATAGAGATTAGTAAAAAAATAGATAGACCTCCTTTTTTCATTCTAATCTTCTTTAACTCTACTAGCTTTATAAACGCTCAAATAGATAGTAGATGTTCTAGTTATAGCGTTATTAGCGAGAGAATATACTAGAAGCTTGGAATCGAGTAGATAAGTTTGCCTACTATATATACCCTTAAGACTATAACTAGGCTATAACGGGACCGGAAGATTACTTAGATAGCCTATGTTACGATAGATATCGATGGCTAGGAGAGTTAGGCTACATTTTATATAGTCCTAGGACTTGTATATAACATTATACTAGGTCTTCTATAGATAGAACACCAGGAGGTTAGACTAGATATATATATAGGCATTCTTAAAATCGGGATATAACTAGGATTATTTATCTATAAGATCTCTTCGTAAACAAGACAGATAGGAATCTCCTAAATTATAGGTATAGTCTTTATAGGTATAGTTTAGAAGGTATAGAAGAAGAAGACTTCTAATACCTTCTTAGTTATTAGTATCTAGGAAATAATAACTATCCTAGAATTAAGATACCAATTTAATAGAGAAAATATAGGGAATAAAGGTACCTAACTAGGGCCTAGTATAGAGTTAGAGGTTACCTTACTAGACAAACTTTACGACTTTGCTAACCTCTTTAATAAGGAGAAAGCTAGCAGACTTCCCCTATATTACAGCATAGCTAATCATTACATCAAATTAAAGGAGGGCCCAGACAGAAAGATCCCCGAACTCCCTTAGGGACCTCTCTATAATATGCCATAGGATCATTTATTAGAAGTCTAAAAGCAAGTCGTTAACTTGCTAGATAAGGGATAGATCCGAGCTAGCTCCTCTTCGGCCGCTGCCCCTATCCTCTTAGTAAGGAAAGTAGACAGAGGTTAGAGGTTCTATATCGACTATCGAGCGCTAAATAAGATTATAAGGCAAGACCGATACCCCCTCTTACTTATTAAGGAAACGCTTCGCTCCCTAGCTAGAGCTAAGTAGTTTATAAAGTTAGATGTCTAGGCAGCCTTCTACCGTATCCGGATTGTAGAGGGCTACAAACATTTAATAGCATTCTAGACCCGGTTCGGCCTCTTTAAGTGGCTTATCTGTCCCTTTAGACTTATAGGTATACCTATAACCTTCTAATAATATATTAATAATGCTCTTAGTCTAATGCTTAGAGACTTTATAATAGTATATCTTGATAATATCTTAATTTATACTTTAGGTAGTAAGAAAGATTATATAAGGTAAGTAAGGGATATGCTCTAAAGGTTATAGAAAGTAAGACTTATACTAGACCTTAAGAAGTATACGTTTGCTATAAAAGAAGTTAAGTACCTTAGCTATATTATAGAGGTAGGGGCCTAGGTCTGTCTAGACTCTGAAAAGCTAGCCGCCATCTACGAGTAGGAGGTACTATAGAAGGTTTAGGGAGTATAAAGCTTCCTAGGATTTGCTAATTTCTACTAAGACTTTATCCCTAACTTTTCTAGGCTAATAGAACCCTTAATATAGTTAACCTGTAAGAATACCCCGTTCTAGTAGGAGACTAAGGAATAGAAGGCCTTTAATGCCCTTAAGACGGCCTTTATATTAGAACCTATCCTTATATAATAGGACCCTAAACGGGAGATAATACTCGAGGTAGATTGCTCTAGGACGGCGCTAGGAAGGTGCCTATCCTAGTAAGGAGAAGATAGGGTTCTATACCCTATAGCCTATTACTCTACGAAACTAACCCTAGCTAAATGGAACTATATAATCTATAACAAGGAGTTACTTATAATTATCTTGTACCTAAAGGCCTAATTAGCCAAGCTCTATAGTATCGTAGCTCCCTTTTAGATCTTAATTAACTATAAAAACCTTAAATACTTTTCCTAGCCTTATTTAATTAGTAAGCGATAAGCTTAATAGGCCAAGATACTCTCCCTCTTTAACTTTAAGCTCCGTTACTAACCTAGGTTACAAGCGTCCTGCCTTAACGCCCTATCCTGTCGCGAACAAGACTTTCCCAAAGACGTACAATATATAGTATAACTTCTCCCTACTATCCGGATAGATACGACAGATTCCTCGACGTTATCTAAAGCATCCTACCTACCGAAGGGGAGCACCATTTTTATAGACGAATAGCTAGCAGCCTTATAGGATAAGGGAGTTATTAAGGACAAATATTATATATATTAGCTCTAGGCTATCTAGGACGGGGCCCGAAAATTTCCGAAGGAAGCGAATATAGTATAGACCTAGATTATAGACTACTCCCTTAATATATAGGGTACTCTCTAGTTCCGGGGTAAACTTTAGCTCCCTATATAGGAACTACTTACTATTGTTATCCTTTAATATATTTATAACTCCCCTATGTTAGGCTACCTAGGGAGGAATAGGTTATTTAAAATGCTCTAATAGGACTACTACTAAGACTTTATATCTCTGGACGTAAAGAGATTTATAAGGAACTATTATACGTATTAGAGGGCTAAGGTTTTATATCAATTACGATAAGGACTCCTCTAGCCCCTACCTATCGCCGACCGCTTCTAGAAATAGATTTCTATCGATTTCATAGTCGATCTCCCTATACGAGACGAGAATTCTCCCTAGTACCTTATAGTAATCACCGACCGGCTATCAAAGTATATCTAACTTAAAGCCATGTCCTCGATAGGAGCCGAGGCGTATATACTCTGGTTCCGGGACATATAGTAGCGGTTTTATAAATTTCCGATATAAATTATTACTAATCGTGGTTCGGACTAGCTTAGCTAGTTTTAGACCACTCTCTATAAGACTATTAGGATCGAGTAGCTACTATTAATAGCCTATTATCTATAGATAAATAGAGGTATAGAATATATAAATTAGGAGGTATAGACTATTCTATAGATTATAGTTTCCTTTATATAATATGATTAGCCTAAACATCTACCTATATACTAGCTTATAATTAATAACCGTAACTTAATAGTAACTAGGACAAGCGTAAGCTACCTCCTCTATAGTTATAATATAAGCCTAATATAGTTTGCCAACCTACTAGACACTCCTGCCTTGACCTCGTAAGGAAGAGCTACTAATTTCTTACGCTACCTAAGAGAAGGTATAGAATAGACCTAGGCCGCTATTGTATATACGTAGTAGCGCTAGCAAGAAAACGCTAATCGTTCTTAATGCCTAGCTAAGAGATTTAAGGTAGGGGATAAAGTATAGCTATCCTTATATAACATTAAAACTAATTACCCTAGCCGTAAACTCGATTAGGTTAACACTAAGTATAAGGTAATCATAGTACCAATACTACTAACGGTAACTCTAAATGTTCCCTAGGGCCTCTACCCTACCTTCTATATTAATCTTATTAAGTATATTATATCCGACCTACTACCTTTATAATATATATCAGATTTCTAACTAGACCTAGTATTAGAAATCTCCTAGGAGGGACTACTATAAGAAGAATATAAAGTAAAAGCGATCTTTATAGCTAGGAATATAAAGGAAAGAGGAAACTAACGTAATATATTAATAAAATAGAAGGGATATAACACCCTAACTTAGGAACTATTAAAAAATCTAAAAAATACTAAGACACTTAATACATTTAAATAGGAATAGAAAGACATATATTATAATAATAGACTAGTTATAAATAGGAGGTAGGAAAGGGTATAAAAATAAATAATTTAGAATTTACATATAGGTAGGCAAACCTAAGGCAAATAAGCAACAGACGCGTTATAAACACGTTATAAATACATTATAGACGCGTTATAGAGATAATCTAATTATAAAAATAAAAACAAATATACTAACTAGAGTATAACGCGCTTACTCTGTAACATCCTCCTCCTTATCCTCCTCCTCTAAAACAATAGTTATAGCAGTAAGGGTAGGGTCGTCATAGTCATAGACCGGGCGCACCACGTACTTAGTAGGCAAGGAAGAGCGGCAGGCGTGGGAACGGCCGAAGTTAATTAGCACAGGTACGGGGCATATAGAGGCGCTCGTACGGGCGTAGGAGGCAGGCGATAGGGTGCCTAGGATATAGGTAACGAGGGTAGCATTGGTATCGACCAAAGTCGATATATTCTCGTTCGTATACTACATCTGGCGTAGTATGCTATCGTTCTACGCTATAGCGTGGCGTATAAGCTGCCTAGTAGCTTATAGGGTAGGGTTAGGGCTGGTGGCAGGCTAGACGATGTTGCCGCGACAGGTAGGGGTGTTAGGGGCGGCGGTGGCAGCGACTAGGGCAAAGTCGTTACTAGAACGACGAGAACTTACAGCCGGGGCAGGGGCGAAGGCAGCCTATCCGGGCGAACGGTTAGACTAGGCGGCCTCGAAGAGCGTAGAGAACAAACGTACTAGCGCGGAGAACTTAGGCGTCAAGATGGCGTAATAGGTGCCTTGGTTAGCAGTCTTGTAGTAGGTAGGGGAGGTAAGGGCGGTACTAGCATCGTAACAACCTACGATTTTCTTAATGCCTATATATAGGTAGGGGTTATTAGCCTAGAGCTATAGATCCTAAATGTAGCTCCTATAGTTTTTATAGCATGTTATATAGGAGGTACCCTAACCCTAGATATACTCGACCTTATTACCTTTTAGAAGTTAGTTAACGTATAGCAGGTAGTATTATTACTTCTTAGGTTATAGTTCTAACTCCTTATTAAAGGAGTTACCTTTGATAATATACTTACTAAGGGAGAGGTTAGCATTCTTATACTATAAAATAAGAAGTTAATCTACACCCTATATATATATATAATAGCTAAAATTAATATAGATAGGGGAAAAACTTATATAGTAATCTTTATTCTTATTATTACTAAGGTAGTAACTACTATTACTACTACTAAGTAAACTAATAGCTATTAATATATTAGATAGATACTAATTAAAAAAAAAAAAACTTAAAGGTATAACAAGGGTATAGGTAGTAAGCGTAATTATAAGAGGCAGAGGCAGTTAAAGGGTATAAAGGAAGAGAGTTAGTTATAGGTAAGAAAAAATTAAAAGGAAGAAGGAAGAGGAAGGCATATTTATAAGTATAGGAAGAAGGTAGTAAGGGAATATGCCAGGCCTAGGCAGACTACTTATTACACGTATAACTCACTACTACATACACAGGTCGCGTTATTCTAACAATAAAGGGAAGGAGGTACAGGTTTCATCCGAACTCGAACAGCTACCTATTCACGTATAACACGCCATTATATATACAAGTCATATTATCATAGTAACAAAGGAAGGAAGGCACGGGGCCCGCTTGTAGGACCGATATATAAGGTGCGATATAGGGCAGGTCGGCCCGGCGACCGCGAAAAAAGAGGGGGGGTATATTATAGGCCCGGGCTACACCCAGGCTGGATAATGCCCGGGCTTTACCTAGGCACGGAACGGACCTACCCTACCCTACTCACCTACGCCCCACGGGTCCGTAGAGCGTTCGTTACTCGTTCGTAACTCGTCTGGTAGACACACGGCCAAGGCCCGGTTAGGGCCCGACCCGGAGCCTAACCGGGCCCTACCTAGGTTATAACGTACACACTTAAAAGGCGCCCCTCCGTATAACTCTTGTGTTCTTTCTCTTTTTCCTCCCTAAGGTAGTCGAATAGAATATTGTACGCTTATCTGCAGTTGCTATAAGGCTAGCATATTATAATTAGATCTAAATATAATATAATTACCTTTAGCCTAGTATAGAAATACTATCTCCTTATATAGATAATAATAGTAATTTCCTAGGGTCTTTATAATAATAGGCCATTTACTAAGGAAACGGTTAATATAATTATCTTAAGGGTAGTCTTAATCTATAAGCATTTCTTCGTTTTAGATAGAGATACTAGTAGCTACTAGATCTTACTAGGTATACTATTTATCTATAATATAAGCCTAATATTTAACTATAAAGCTAGCTATCTAGTTATAGTAAATATTATTACTAGGAATAGATTAATTAAAACGTTAGTTATCTTAGATATTATAGCTAAAATAACGTTCGAAAGAAGATATTAACTTATAAGGGACGAACTTTAATATCTAGTTATAATAACTACTATTACCCCTACATTTACTAATATTTAGGATAGCGAAATTCTACTTAGATTTATTAATAATTAGGCTAATAAAGCCATTTTTAATATAATACTAAGGATTTCTTATTTACCTCTTATTAATATACTTACTAAAGTTTCGATATTTTGTCTTACTAGATAGGACACTTTAAAATAGAGATACTAGGAAACGGAGGGCAAAATAGAGGAGTCTGGCTATCTAAATGGATAAAAAATGCTTAGGAAACTTATATTAGAGGTTAGAAAAGAGTTATAAGAGGTATAGATATTTACTATACGAAAGTCTATAACTAGAAAAGTTTACCCTATAGATATAGCTATTAGCGATAGTTCGGTACCTAACGGTAACCCTAACTAGTAGGAACGGTACCTAGGGGAAGCTATTAAGAAGATAAAGTTTAGGTTAAAGTAGGATAGCCTTATTATACTATAGTTTTCGGACCTAGAACCTAGGATATAACTTATAGCTAAATAGCTTAATATATTATTTATATCTATAGGAAGCTTTCTATCTAACTAGGAGAAGGAACTCTTTATATAGGTCCTATAGAACTAGGAGGTTACCTTAGTATAGGATTTTACTAAATATAGATAGATTTACCCTAATATTATTCCCTTTTAGGTTATTTAGATCATTCCTCATATAATATAGTAATTAAAGAGTATCCCTATCCTAAAGTTATTAATACTAAAGGTTATTAATCTCTTAAAGTAATAGATCTAGTATAAGATTATTAAGCCTAGCTATAAGAGCTACTATAATAACTAGTTCCTAGTCCTTAAGAAGGATAGTAATCTCTAGCTAATTAATAATACCTAGAAAGCTAACGTTATAACTATATAGGACGTATTTATACTGGACGTATTTATACTACCAGCTATAGAGGAATTTAGTAAGGACTTTAGGGGTTATAAAGTTATCTCTCTTTTAGATCTCTTTTCTAGGTACGACTAAGTTAGCCTTGACAAATAGAGCCAAGATCTTACTACCTTTTAAATACCTATTAGCCTCTTCTAGATATACACCCTCCCTATAGATAGAACGAACTCTATTGCCTAATTTTAACAAGCGATAACCTAGATCTTCTAGAACCTAATTCTAGATATCTACCACGTTTACCTAGATAATATCTATATAAAGGGGCTATAGTCTGACTATAATAAGGAAGAAGTTACCCCTAGGTTATAGAAGTTTATAATCAAATACCTCTAAAATATTAATATAGTTCTCCTAAATACTAAACTTGCTAGAGCTACTATTATAATTAGGAAATCCTAGTAATGTTAGCTATAAGTAGTATTACTTAGCTACCTCTATATATCTAAAGGGTAACTACCTAATAATATTAAAGTTATAAAAATCCTTAAGTAGACTTCCTATTTAGATTTAAAGGATATTTATACCTTTTTAGGGATCGTTAGCTATTACTAGATCTAGATAGAGCACTTTACTACTATTACTTAGCTATTATATAACCTAATAAAGAAGAATACCTATTAGGAATAAGGTCTTATTTAATAATAGGCTATAAAGGAACTCTAAACCTAGATAACTATTACCCTAGTCCTTATACTACTTGTTTTCAATAACCCTAGGTATAGTTAAATATATCTAATGACTAATATAAGTCTTTTTAGTTAGGGAGGAGTTATTAAATAAGTCGGCCCTAATAAGAAGAGGTACCTATATTAGTTTAAGAGTAAGATATAGTCTAAAGTAGAGAGAAATAGTACGACCTTACTAAATAGGAGCTCTATAAACTACTTTTCCTATTAAAATATTCCTAATAGTACCTCTTTAGCGTTTACTTTATCGTAGAAACGGATACTCTTATCCTAATTTACTAGTTAAACGATATAGCTAGTAATATACCTAGAGCCTTAATAATATAATAGATTATATAGATTTGGCTATTCGACTTCGAGGTTAAGTATATTCCAGGTTCTAAAAATACTATTACTAATAGGCTTTTATAGAAGCCTCCTAGTCTATATAACTAGATAGAGAAAGTAAACAAGGAAGATATTAATAATTAGGTTAATATATAAATCTATATTAATCGTGTTAACGATCTTCCTAAACCTATAGACCTAAACCTTAAGGAAGGATACTTTAAATACTCTAGGGCTATCGTATAGTATTTAGCCACTCTAGAAGAACCTATAGCTATCTAACTATACTAATAGTAGTATCTATTTAAGAAAGAAGCGCTTAAATATTTAGTAGATAAGGGGTATCTATTCCTTTAGCTAGTAAACGATACCTAGAATCCTTACTATATAGTAGATACCCTAGAAGAAAGGTAATAAATTTTCTAAGCCTACTATAATAAGATAGGCTATAAAGGTAGAGAAGCTACTTACTAAAGGGTCACTAATTACTATTACTAAAAGGGAATATATACTAATATAGTAGAGTAGATTTATACCTACCTAGAGTATTAAGCGTAGGATATTAAAAGGTTTAAGGAGGTATATTTATATTTAGAACCTTCTCTAATCCTATTTACAAAATAGTACTTAGATATCTAATTTATACCCTCTAACTAGAAGGAGAAGCCCTATTTCCTCCTTAAGGTATATAACAATCTCTTAGGATTTATAGAAGCTAAAGCCCTACCTAATAAGTTAACTAGAGTAGTAAAGAACTTTATTAACCGTAATATTCTCCTTTATTAGGGACTCCTAATAGTCATAGTTATTAATAAGGGATCTAAATTTAAAGGGGAAGTAAAAGCTATCTTAGAAGAACTAGGGGTAAAATATATCATTATCTCTCCTTATAACTCTAAGGCTAATAATATTAGTAAGGCTAGGTATATACCTATTATAGCTACCTTGGTAAAGATGACTATAAGGACTAGAAAGAACTAGCGATAGCTTCTTCTCTATATCCTATATACTAACTATACCATTATTTAAAATAGCTATAATTGCTTACCCTTTAACCTTATCTATAACTATAATCCTATTAGCCTAATCGAAAACGATGTCCCTATCTAGTATATTCTTTATTAGGACTCTATAGTTATTTAACTAGATAGGGAAAATCAAGTAGAAGCCTATCTATGATTATTAGAGCTCTATATTAAGGTATTACTCGATACGGAATTTAATCTAGAAGTTACTACTAAAAAAGTTACCAAAGCTAGATAAAAAATAGCTAAACGCCAAAACGAAGCCTATTACTATAAGTTTAGAGCTAAGAATACCTAAGTCAAGGTAGGCAATCTTATTCTAGTATATAATAATATTTAATAGATCGATATAAGTTCGTTTTAAAAGCTTTAATATTGGTAGTATAGCCTATGCTAGGTCTAGGAAGTTAGGAATAGGAATACCTATTACCTAGAGACTCTTAATAGTATAACTATATAGATACTATATTTTATAAACTATATTAAGAAGGTTTTTAAGATAGAGTTTGGCTTAAAGCTAATAGATCTAATAGTTTTCTAGGTAAGTAGAACCCCTAGAACTAGGAAGTAGGTTCTTTACTATTAGAAGCACTTAAAGAAGTAATAGTAGAAGAGGAAGCTCCTAGACGAACTAGGTAACTATAACCAAGCGACCGACTTACTAGATCTAAAGCCTAAGAGTAATAATAGTAATAGTAGGAGCTTATAGTTAAACTAACTAGAGGGAAACTACCTGGATTTTAACTTTCAAACTATTAATAGAAATATAAGTTAACCCTATTCGATTTTACTTCTATTTATTCTTTACTACCTAAACCTCTAATTCCCCCTTTTCTATACTACCTTTGCCCCTTTTCCCTAAATCCCTAGTTTCCTACCTATAATTGCTATTTACCCTATTTATAAGCTACCTATTAATCCCTAATTATACCATCTAAATCCGTTAAAATTAGAGAGCTCTTTTTCTATATTACTAGCTAAATATTCTTTAGCTAGCTATTAAAGTCAAATTTAGCCTGACCTATAAGCCAAGGGTTAGGATCTTAGGAGCTATCGTTAACTATATCTTCCTATAAGCACTTCTTATCACTTTAATAGTAGTTTCTATACTATCTATCTAGAATAGGACCTATTAAAATATAATTATAAAATGACTATATAGTGTAGATAGTAATAGGCTTCTTATTCTTTAGAGGGATAACCTTAGTTATTAACCTTTAGTAGGACTATTTATAAGCCTAATATAGTATGAGATTCCTATATCCCTAATTAGCTCTTCCTCTAATTAGCGAGAGGAAGTTATTCTTATATATCTCTAAATATCTAGATAAATAAACTAAGAACTCGGGCCTAGTAGGTAATTATAGAATAAATCTACTAGCTAAATAGACTACTATTATTAATTTCTATAAATACTAGGTATAATCACTTTACTAGGGCTCCTTTATAGGTATAGAAGAATTCTATATAGGTAGGAATAAGTCTTAGGATTCTAAATATCTACTCTAAGGTATTAGGATTAAGGTTTAGCTCCTAGTAAATATATAAGACTACTTATATCTTAAGATACTTAATAAAGAAGAATCTATAGTATAAAAGGAATAATTTATACTAATACTATATTAAGGCTACCTCTAGATAATCTAAAGGTATTAGGGGATCTTCTAGGTAAGCTACTCTCACTACCTATATAAACTTAGGAGGTATAAAGAACCAATTATCCTAGGTAGTCATTAAATCTACTGGTTAGTTAATTATCGAAGGAAGTATAGGCTTAGTATCCTTATCGATTTCTATATCTTCCTAGATAGAGGATTTATATCTCTAGCGTTTAACTCTTTTAGTAGATATAGTAGTTAAACTTGCCTATAAGAGCTTATAGCAAGTTTAAAGGGGAAGTAATATAGGAAGAAGTAATACTAGCTATTTAAGTAAAGGGAGATAATTATAAGCAAGAGTTAATTAAAAGGGTAGAAAAGTAAGAAGAAGTTTAAAGAGAAATAGGAGATACTTATTTTTTAAATAATTTAATAATTAGGGTATTAAAATTACTAGACTTCTATTTAAAGAAAGTATACCTAGGCTAAAATGACCTATTATATAATAGGTTATATTCCTTTATTACTATTAAATAAAATATAAATTAAGGTTATTCTTTAGAGTTATAATAAAGAATAATCTAATTATATAGAGGCTAATATAGTTATCTATTAGATAATACTAGAATTAGTAAATATAGCCTAGAATAGCTAGATAAGGAAGGTATCTAAGAAGAATTAGAAGGTCTATAAATACCTCTAACTTAACCTTCTTCTCTACTCTCTTTTTTATGACTAATAACTATAAACTATAAATCGCTAACTTATAAAAATGATAAATAAAATATCTTCTCTACCTAATTAGATAGCTAGGTACTATTAGGTAAGTATTCTACTAAGCAATTCTTTTCGAAATATTAGTAATCTAGGTTTTAAGTAACTCTATATAAGTCTCCTAATAGTAAATATATATAGGGATAATATTAGAGAGTTAGATTAAAGAAGGAAAGAAGGATCGGTCCTTCTCCCTCTGACTAGAGGGCTAAGCTAACTAAGTATAGGACTACCTTTACTCCTTCTAGGAGAAGATCTTAAAACTCTAAGGCTCTTTCTTTGGTATCTCCTTATAACTTAGATTCTAGGGGAAGAAATTACTAACTACCCTAGGAGTAGTAATACCTAGAAGCTCTTTAATAAGCTATATACTAGGCCTATTCCCTATCCTAGGGAAGTAATAGCTAAAAAGCTAGAGTAGCTTATAAGTCCTAGTCTTAAAACTAATAAATGGATTATTAATTACCTATTTCCCTTATATATTAGGCTATATAGCTAAGGGAAGATATACTTTAGCCTATATTAGTATAATATTATTATAAGCCTATATAATATTAAAGGGCTTATATTAAGGAAGGAATACCTAAATAGCTATAACCTCTTAAACCTACTTTAATATATATTAATAGCTTATAAGTTATATATTTATATCTTTCTAAAGGCTATTAGTAACTTAAAGCCTAAGTAGTTAGTACTACCCTTATAAAAATAGAAGGATATAGCTAGAAAACGATTCTAGGTAATCCTTTACTACTTTTAATAATTATATTAGGCTATAGTTATATATAACTAGATAGAGTCCTATCTCTATTATATAGACTTCTATCCTTCTAATAAATAGAGTTAAAAAGATCTATTTAAGACTCTATAGGATAAGGTCATTCTTCCTAACTTTCTTTTTCTATTACCTAGAGATTATATATATTAGCTAATAGTATAGGTAATATTAAAATAAAAAGGCTAGTAAAAATATAGTATCTAGGTAGCTAAGTTCTATTACTTCTACTTCTAAGAGATATAATAGAGAGATAAGGTATAGCTTAAGCTCCCTTACTAGAAGGGCTATCTATATATAGGGCTAAAAGTAATAAAGGCTAAGAATAAGATATTAATACTCTAGCTTAGAATAATCTAGATAGCTCTAGGCTATCTACCTAATAGCTCCCTTTAGCTAGAAAAGCTAAAGAACCCTTAGGGCGATATCTATCCCTATTAACTACCTAGGTAGCCTATAGATAAGCTACTTTATAGGCTACTAGTTCTATAGCTATAGCTATAGCTAGGATAGGTAAAATCGGTTATCTCTATCTAGATAGAGGAAGGAAAAGATAACCTACTACTAATAAAGGAGTAACTAGTTATAAAGAAAGATCGCTAGGTTCCTATAGATAATACTATCTAGCAGTTCCTTAATAAGGTACCTAAGGGACTTAAGCCGCCTTAGCTACTCTAATAGATACTTAAGTACCCCTATAAACTAAGGATAGCTATCTACTAATATATAATAGAATAGGTAAAGGAGTAACTTATAGCTTTAAAAGGATAAAGAAAACCTTTAAGGTTATAGTAATAGTAATTAGTAAAGTAGGTACCTTTAGTAATATAATAGCTATCTAGCTGGATTAAGATAAAGCTAAGTAAGCTAGTTTAGATATAGGAGATATACTTAACCTAAGTTACTAAGAAAGGATAGGCTTATTAGTATCATCCTAATAATAATCTAACTAAATAGACTTAACCCCTACTATTTAAGCATTTAAGGCCTAAAGATCTAGAGCTAGTTCCTAAGTACTTACTATGGTTTATAGGCTAGGATATACTAGATATTAAAGTAAAAGCCTAATAAAGGTATTAGGTATCTAAGAAATAGCCCTTATCTAAAGGTAATAATAGAGCTAAATAAGCAAGGTATTATAAGGAATATAAGTAAGGTTTTAGGTATAAATTTATTAATAGAAGCCTTAAGGCAAATTCGAAGGGGAAGTATAGACTAGGGCTAGAAGTTCTTAATATAACTAAAGGGATATAAGGTATAGTTTTATTTTTCTAGTTCTATAAAGCTTATTATATATAATAGATATAAATAGGGATTACCTATCTAAGGGCATTAGATAGATAGATAAGGACAATAGGGGGCTTTTAATACTCGTTTACTCTAATAGATCTAAATAATAGGATATAGTTCTTCTTTCTTTTATAAGTTAGGGATATCTTTTTCTATATAAGTAGACTCTTCTACGTCTATCTAGAGGGACATCGCTATCGCTACCTTTGCCTCTATCCTTGTTACTATCTAGATAGTCGGACTTGTCTACTGTAATCGCGAATACTCAGATGCCCTAGACATTTTGAGCCGAAGCTCCTCCCTATCTGACTAGACGGAGGTTTAGTTCTAGAGGTGCTAAGTAGTGCCCTAGAGGGTTAGCACTAGCTTAATAGTTAGCTATAGAGGGCCTAGAAGGCCTACCTCTAGTAGGTAAGGACCTAAGGTATAGCTTTTACCCTAGAAAAGTATAAACTTATTTACTTTAATAGGGGCTAGAAATAGTGGTCGTGACTGCTAAAGCTCCTATAGCCTAGAGGGGATACTATTACTATAGCCCCTTTGAAGTTAGCTAGATTCCTAAGGGTCTAGCTAGACTAGAAGCTATAGTAAGGCCCTTATTATATAAAGGTAGCTAGGAAGTTAGAAACTTAAGAGTTTACCTTAACTAGGCTTATTATAAAGACCTAGGGCCCTAGCCTCCTATAGGCCTATAAGGTCTATATTAAGTATATCTATAGCGCCTTAACTTATAAGGCCTTAAACTTCTATAAGCTTACTAAGCTAGGAGGTAAGCTAGAAGGCCCTGCTACGGAGCTATTAAAGGCCTAATATAAGACCCTTTAAGTAATTACTAAGGCCTATAAGGCTACTCCTATCTAATACCTTGAAACGGAAGCCTAGGTACTACCCTTTAACCTTTATCTTAATATAAGGCTAGCTAACTTTAAAGCTAAACTCGACTAGTTACTCCTATAAACCAGAGTAGGCCTAAGGGCCTCCTAGGTCCCTATAAAGGCTCTTATCTAATAGGTCTATAATAGGCTAAGCTAGAGGTTCTAGAAGAGAAAGGCTAGTATAAGGGGCTAGGAGCTAAAGCCTATAGCCCTAGAGGTAATAAGGTCGATAGTCTAGTAATAGGTTTAGGAGGGCTATAGAAAGGGTCTACCCCCCTTATATACCTTATAGAGGAGGCTATAGGCTATAGAACTAGCTATAGTAGCTAGCTAGAGTAACTACTAGAAGGCTAACTAAGCCGGTAGGAGGATATAGTATATATTAGATAAAGACCCCCTATACCTAGCTTTTATAAGGGAAGGCCTATAAAGGTACTAGGGCCTAATAAAGGCCTAGAGCTCCCTACTAGTATAGGCTTATATAGGGGCTATTAGCCTCTATAACTTCCTTTTTAGGGTTTAAGTCTTAGGGGTTAGTACTCCCTACTATACTTATAGCCAGGGGAGGGAGACTGTTAAGCACCTAGTTATTTGGTACCTGAACCTATTAAGAAGCCGAACATAGGAATCCTAGGAAATACGGTTATAAAGGGACCTAGACCTTGTTTTATAGGGTATAGGGGCCTATAACTATCTTTTGGTAAGGAGGGTTCTATAGTGGCTAATGGACCTTGGGAGGCTCCCGGAATACCGCCTTGTAAGGAGGCTAGACCAGGAGGTAAGGCCTCTATAGGGCTATTCTAGCTACTTCTCCTTTTCTTTATAGTATATTAGTACTTTAGATTAGGCGTTAAAGGCAAGATAGAGGGTTTTATCTGGCCTATTAGGTACGGTTTCCTTTGTATATAACTAGAGAGGCTCTGGTATACTTATTAGTATAGTGGTATAGGACTAATAATAATAATAATAATAGTTAGTTTATAAGAATATCTTATTCTAGTAAGGGACTAGGGAATAAGAGGCCTTTAAAGCTCTTAAGATAGCTTTTATATTAGTACCTATCTTAGTATAATAGGATCTTAAATAGGAGATAGTACTTAAGGTAGACTATTTTAGGATAATATTAAGAGGGTACTTATCCTAATAAGGAGAAGATAAGGTCCTATACCTTATAGCCTATGATTCTATAAAACTATCCCTAGCTAAATAGAACTAAATAATTTATAATAAGGAACTACTTATAATTATCTTATACCTAAAGGCCTAGTTAGCTAAGCTTTATAATATTATTACCTTCTTTTAGATCCTAACTAATTATAAAAACCTTAAATATTTCTCCTAGCCTTATTTAATTAGTAAATAGTAAGCCTAATAGGCTAAAATACCTTCCCTCTTTAACTTTAAACTTTATTACTAATTAGAATTATAAGCTTCCTATCTAGATACCTTATCCTATTATAAATAAGATTACCACCCTAAGGATATATAATAGATAATATAACTCCTCCTTACTATCTAGATAGATATAATAAGTATCTTAATATTACCTAAAGTACCTTATTTATTAAAGGGAAGTACCATTTTTATGGATAGATAGCTTATAACCTTATAAGATAAGGGAGTTATTAAGGATAAACATTATATATATTATCTCTAGGCTATCTAAGATAGGGCCTAGAAATTTCTAAAGGAGGTAAACGTAGTATAGACCTAGATTATAGATTACTCCCTTAATATATAAGGTACCCTTTAGTTCTAAGGTAGACTCTAGCTTCCTATATAGGAGCTGCTTATAACTACTATTCTATAATATATCTATAACTCCCTTATATTAGGCTACCTAGGGAAGAATAGGTTATTTAAAATACTCTAATAGGACTACTATTAGGACTTTATATCTCTAGATACGAAGAGGTTTATAAGGAACTATTATATATATTAAAGGGCTAAGGTTTTATATTAACTATAATAAAGGCTCCTCTAGCCCTTACCTATTGCTAACCGCTTCTAGAAACAGATTTCTATCAATTTTATAGTTGATCTCTCTATATAAGATAAGAATTTACCTTAATACCTTACAGTAATTATTAACTGGCTGTTAAAGTATATCTAACTTAAAGCTATATCCTTAATAAGAGCTAAGGTATATATACTCTAGTTCTAGGATATATAATAACGGTTTTATAGATTCCTAATATAAATCATTACTAATTATAGTTTAGACTAGCTTAGCTAGTTTTAGATTACTCTCTATAAGACTATTAGAATTAAATAGCTACTATTAATAGCCTATTACCTATGGATGGATAGAGATATAGAATATATAAATTAAGAGATATAGACTATCCTATAGATTATAGTTTCCTTTACTTAGTATAACTAGCCTAAATATCTACCTATATACTAGCTTATAATTAATAACTATAACTTAATAATAACTAGGATAAATATAAGCTACCTCCTCTATAGTTATAATATAAGCCTAATATAGTTTATTAACCTATTAGACACTCCCACCTTAACCTTATAAGGAAGAGCTACTAATTTCTTATATTATTTAAGAGAAGGTATAAAATAAACCTAGGCCGCTATTATATATATAGTAGTACTAGTAATAAAATACTAATCATTCTTAACACCTAGCTAAGAGATTTAAGGTAAAGGATAAAGTATAACTATCCTTATATAATATTAAGACTAATTACCCTAGCTATAAACTCGATCAGGTTAATACTAAATATAGAGTAATTATAATATTAATAACTCTAAATATTCCCTATAGCCTCTACCTTACCTTCTATATTAACCTTATTAAATACATTATATCTAACCTACTAGTAACCTTTATAACGTATATTAGATTTCTAACTAGACCTAGTATTAGAATTCTCCTAGGAAGGACTATTATAGGAAGAATATAAAGTAAAAGCAATCCTTATAACTAGGAATATAAGGGGAAAGGGAAATCGATATAATATACTAGTAAAATAGAAGGGATATAATACCCTAACTTAGGAACCATTAGAAAATCTAGAAAATACTAAGGCGCTTAATACATTTAAGTAGGAATAGGGAGATATATATAATAATAATAGACTAGTTATAAATAAGAGGTAGGGAAGAGTATAAAAGTAGATAATTTAAAATTTGCATGTAGGTAGGTAAACCTAGGGTAAATAAGCAATAGACACGTTATAGTTATATTATAGATATATTATAGCTACCTTATAAATATACCTATAGAGATAGTCTAATTATAAAAATAAAAATAAATATACTAACTAGTATATAATACGCTTACTCTATAACCTCCTCCTCCTTATCCTCCCCCTTTAAAACGATAGTTATAGTATCAAGGGTAGGGTCCTTATAATCGTGGACTAGGCATGCTATACACTTGGCAGGTAAGGAAGAGCGATAGGTATAGGAACGGCCGAAGTCGATTGGTATAGGTATAGGGTATATATATAGAGGTATAGGAGTAGGCGTAGGAAGTAGGCGATAGGGTGCCTAGGATGTAGGTAACAAGGGTAGCATTAGTATTAACTAAAGTTAATATATTTTTATTTATATACTATATCTAGTATAGTATATTATTATTCTATATTGTAATATAGTATATAAGCTACCTAGTAGCTTATAAAGTAAGGTTAGGGGTAATAATAGGCTAGATAATATTACTATAATAGGTAGGGATATTAGGGGTAGGGGCGGTAATAACTAGGGTAAAGTTATTATTAGAGTAATAAGAACTTATAGCCTAGGTAGGGGCAAAGGTAGCCTATTTAGGTAAGTGGTTAGACTAGGTAGCCTTGAAGAGTATAGAGAATAAATATACTAATATAGAGAACTTAGCTATTAGGATAGTATAATAGGTGCCTTAGTTAGCGATCTTATAGTAGGTAGGGGAGGTAAGGGTAATACTAGTATTATAATAATTTATAGGTTTCTTAATACCTATATATAGGTAAGGGTTATTAGCCTAGAGCTATAGATCTTAAATATAGCTTCTCTAACTAGTATAGTAACTTATATAAGAAGTGCCTTAGCCTTAGATATACTTGACCTTATTATCTGTTAGAAGTTAATTAATATATAATAAGTAGTATTATTACTTCTTAAGCTATAGTTTAAACTCCTTATTAGAAGAGTTACCCTTAATAATATACTTACTAAGGGAGAGGTTAATATTCTTATACTATAAAATAAAGAATTAGTCTATACCTTATATAGATATATATAATAGCTAAAAATTAATATAGGTAAAGGAAAACTTATATAGTAATCTTTATTCTTATTACTACTAAGGTAATAACTATTACTACTATTACTAAATAAACTAATAGCTATTAATATACTAGATAGATACTAATTAAGAAAAAACCCTAAGGATATAATAAAGGTATAGGTAATAAGTATAGTTATAGGAAGCAGGGGCGCTTAAATGGTATAAAGGAAGAGGAGAGTTAGTTATAAGAGAGAGAATTAGGAGGAGGAGGGAAGAAGAAGGGGTATTTATAGACATTAGGAGGAAGGTAATAAGGGAGTATATAGGACCTAGGCAAACTATTTATTACGTATATAACTTATTACTATATATATAGGTTACGTTATTCTAATAATAAAGGGAAGGAGGTATAGGCTTTATCTAAACTCGAATAGCTACCTATTTATATATAATACGCCATTATATATATAGGTTACATTATTATAATGATAAAGAAAGGAAGGTATAGGACCTGCTTATAGGACTAATATAGGGGCATAACGTAAGGTAGGTCGGCCTAGTAACTACGAAAAAGAGAAGGGGGGGGGGGTATATTATAGGCCTAGGCTATACCTAGGCTAGATAATGCCTAGGCTTTACCTAGGCACCGGAATAGACCTACCCTGCCCTACTTACGTATACCTTACAGGTCTAATAGAGCGTTTGTTACTTGTTTATAACTTGTCTAGTGGATATATAGCTAAGGCCCAGTTAGGGCCTGACCTAGAGCCTAACCGGGCCTTACCTAGGTTATATATATATATATTAGTTAAAAGGCATTTATCTATATAACTCTTATATTCTTCCTCTTTTTTTCTCCTTAAGGTAGTAAAATAAAATATTATATACTTATCTATAGGTGCTATAAGGCTAGTATATTACAGTAAGTTTATACTTTTCTAGGGTAAAAGCTATACTCTAGGTCTTTACTTACTATAGATAGGCCTTCTAGGCCCTTTATAGCTAACTATTATAGGCTACTTTAGCCTTCTTAAAGGCTAAAAGGTTAGTATTATTAGTAAATCCTATCAAAGTAACTATAGGGTAGGCCTAGTAAATAGCCCAGTAGAGGGAGGCTATATAGAAAATAAATAGTGTAGGGGAGAGGGGTAACCTCTATAAGACCCTAGCCTTTACTATTATATCCTCTGTTTCCTAGCTATCAAAGTAAAGAATAGTTACCCTATCCTATAGCTACTCCTTAACCTAGACTACTACCTACTTTAGGAAGCCCTAGCCCTATAAAGTGGCTAGTAGCTAGGTATAGTCAATAATATTAAAGGCCCCTAAGATATCGAGCTATAGGAAGGAGGTAGCTACCTTATACTTCTAAGCCTCCTAGACCTATACTATAATAAGCTAGATAGCTAGCTCTATAGACCTATACTTATAATTACCTATCTATTTAGCTAGGAGAAGCCTATAGGCTTCTATGATAGCCATTACCTTCTAGGTAACTATAGCTTTTAATACCTTACCTACTATTAGTAGGAGTACTATAAGCCTATAGCCCCCTAGGGTAAAGTAAGCCTATAGGGGTTTGCTAGGTTTATAGAGGACTATTGTCTTAGCCCTTTTAAACTAGGCCAGAAAGTAACTAAGCTATAGGCTCTCTAAGGCTAATATAACTAGTATCTAGAAGAGCAGCTACCTATAGGCCTTTAGTAGACCTATAAGGAGGAGGTCCTCTCCTATAGCCTTCTATAGGGCTACTCTAGCTAGTAAACTAGGGCTAGAAGTTCTTAATATAACCAGAAGGACATAGGATATAGTTTTGTTTTTCCAGTTCTATGGAGTTTTATTATATACAATAGGTATAAATAGAGGTTACCTATCTAGGGGCACTAGACAAGGAGACAAGGACAATAGATAGCTTTTAACACTTATTTACTCTAATAGATTAGAGTAATAGGATATAGTTCTTCTTTCTTTTATAAGTTAGAGATATCTTTTTCTACGTAAGTACACTCTTCTACGTCTATCTAGAGGGACATTACTATCGCTACCTTTACCTCTATCCTTATTACCGTCCGGATAGTCGGACTTGCCTACTATAGCTATAAATACTCGGACGCCCTAGACATTTTGAGCTAAAGCTCTTCCCTATCTGACCAGACGGAGGTTTAGTTCTAGAGGTACTAAGTGGTGCCCTAGAGGGTTGGTATTAGCTTACTAGTATTACCTTAACTTTGCCTACTATAACCTCCTAGCTTATTTTAAACTTTGGCTTTTAATACTTATTTAGATCTAGGTAATTAATATCTGATAGGTCTACTTCTAGGTTTGGAAAGAACTTATTAGCTAGTGCCCTAGCTTTTTATTAGTAGGTTATAAGCCTACCTTTAAAGGCTAGGAGCTTTAGAAGGTTAACTAGTAGGTAGCTTTATAGCCTTACCTACCGCTCTAGCCTTTATAATAGGTCTAGCCGGTTAGTTACTTCCTATAATATAGCTCTCTAGCTCTTAGTCTTTATAGCTATAATAATCTTAGCCTAATCTTATAGGGCCTACTAAAGTACCTCCTATATATAGGGGTTTAGGGTGCCCTTATAGGCCCTTGCTACCTCCTTAGCCCTCTTCTAGGCCTCTCTAACCTCCTTTATCTACTATTAAGCTCGTTTACTACCTATACTAGCCTTTTTTACTATCGCTAAGAGTATAGCTATCTCGTTAAGGGCCTTTATAAGCCTGTTAAAGGCCTATAGAAGCTCCTCTAGGCCCTAGAAGATAGGCCTAGCCAGGGCTAATACCTACCTACTAAGCTAGAGTAGGAAATAGGCCGCCTTGGCCTATATAACCTCCCTATCTAGGCTCTTCTAGTCTTACCCTTTACTAGCTAATATAGGTCTATTAGTCCCTTAGAGGGAGATATATAGGGCCTATAGGTAATAGTTAGACTTCCCCTATTCTATAATATCTCTATAGGTTACTTCTAGCCTAGCAAAGGCCTAGAATAGGTCTATTATAGAAGGCCGGCTATATTAGTCCCCTTAGGGGGCCCTAGTGACCTAGCTATAAGGTATATATAGGTTAAGGTCTTATTAGTCTATAAGTCTAAGGAGGTTCCTAGCCTCTAGGCTAAGCCTATTAAATAGGTCTTAGACTATATAGTAGAGGTTAAAGTCACCTATAAGAACTAGGGGGTAGGATAGCTGGGGTAGGGCTAATAGGTTCTATAGGAAGGCCTGCTCCCCCTTATTATTATAGACTAACTAGAGTTCGAACCCCCTCTCTCCTAGGGCTAGAAAGGTTACCTTATACTAGTTATCCTCTGCCGAATAGTCCTACTAGCTAATTAGGAATTACTTAGCTACTAGAATAACTGTCTTACCCTTAGGCTTATAAACTAGGTAGTAGTTTAAAGCCTAGGGGTAGTATATTAACTCTATAAATTAGTTAATCTATAGTTTCTAAATAGCTAGTAGGTTATATTTAGCCTCCTCTAATAAGACCTTAAGAGCCTATTTATTACCTTAGATATTCTATTAAAGGATCTTAATTTATATTTAAGGTAGCTAGAGTAGAGGCTAAGAGTATACTAGTAGGCTCTATAGCTATTACCCCCTTAGCTAGTTACAAAAGGGAGGGGGTTCTAGACTATAGAAAGGAGATATAGGTCTATTAGATATTATATAAGGCGCTCTTAGCTACCTATTAGGCTAGGGTAGGCCTCCTATAGGGGGTATTTAGCCCTAGTTTAGTAGTAGTTATTATCTTCTAACTAGCTATTAAATTTAAAGGCTACCTTCTAGTATAGTTATTTTAGTAGTTAGAAGTTTCAAGGTCTATATTAATAGGCCTCCCTAGCCCTTTCCTAGGCCTTAACTTTCTTTAGGTAGCCCTTATACTAGGTTATATAGGGGCTATTACAAGCTATATACCTATAAGGGAGCTAGTTAGAGTAAGTAAGGTATTAGGCTATTATAGGCCTAGGCTATACCTAGGCTAGATAATGCCTAGGCGTTACCTAGGCATAGGAACAGACCTACCCTACCTTACTTACCTATGCCTTATAGGTCTATAGAGCGTTTATTACTTATTTATAACTCATCCTATAGATATACGACTAAGGCCTAGTTAAGGCCCGACCTGGAGCCTAACTAGGCCCTGCCTAGGTTATATACAGTAGGGTCAGAAAAGTGTTTACCTACTTTAACCCTAGTAAGCGACTTCCAAATCGGGTTAACCAACTACCCCCTCTTTAACTTTAACGACAGTTACACTGACTTTTCTATCTTTAACCTCCTCTTCAATACTATAAGATGGCTCCTAGACCAAAGACTACTTATAGGGAACTTACAGAAGCCTAGAGATCCCTAATTTACGGCCTCCACTTGGCCGGATTGAAAGGAGGTACCATTATAGCCCGTACCAGCTTGTCAAAACGGACTATTAACTATACCATCTCGAAAGTTAAATATAACCTTACTAATAGAGCCGACAAGCCATTCTAATCAAAGCCTAGATCTAGAAGACTATCTAAGTTAGATAATCGAGCTATCTAGCATTTTCTATAGTATATAATAATCTACTAAATAGATACCTTTAAATCACTTATAATACCTTCTAAATCCGGCTAGTAGATTAGTAACTTTACTATTCGAGTTATCCTTAAGAAGTCTAGAAAAGGTCGTCACAAGGTATAGAAAAAGCTATACATTTTAGCTATCAATATAAAAAAACGGCTCCTCTTTGCTAAACAGAATAAATAGACTCCCTAGGCCCTGGTTTGCTAGTCAGATGAGGCCTACTTTGAAATTGGCCAAGAGAGCCGTATAGTTTATATTATATAAAGCCTATAAGAGGAATACTATCCTAATTATCTACTCCCTACCTTTAAGAGTAGCCAAACCAAAGTTAGCATTTAGGGCTATTTTTATAGGCTATATAAGGGACCTCTTGTCATCCTACCCTAGGGTACCAGGTTAAACCGACTCAAATATACCAACTAGATCTTTATATTATACTTCCTTCCTTTTTATAATAAGATAAGGTTAATATACGGCTCTAAGGTATAATTATAAGAGGATAGGGTAATATATTACTATAGGGGGTTTGTTTAACTATTAAAGAGGGCTACCAAAGTTCGGCTACTCTAGTGGCCACTATAGAGCCTAGACCTCAGTCCAATTGAAAATATCTAGCACTAGATAAAGGTAAAAATCTCTGAAAGGCGGCATCGGATTAAGACGGTGGCTCAGATAGCTACAGCACTATAGGAAGTCTAGAGCCAAATACCTGTTAAATTCCTGGTCAATTTGACTATGGGTATAGGGAAAAGGATGGATCTTTTGGCTTAATTATAAGGTAGCCTAATCAAGTATTAAAATAGCTATAGTTGTAATATCAATTTGGTAGCAGTTTGGCCCTGTTTTGCGTGTTCTGTATGTTTTTAAAGTTAGAGGGTGGAAAAAGTGGGTAGGTAAACACCTTTCTGACCCTACTGTATATGTATACTTAAAAGGCGCTCCTCTATATAACTCTTATATTCTTTCTCTTTTTCCTCCCTAAGGTAGTTAAATAGAATATTATATACTTATCTATAGATGCTATAAGGCTAATATATTATAGTCCTTTAGGTTTATCTGCCTAGAGGGATATTATCTTTAATAAGATTCTTAATAGACTTATAAATACCTTATATAAGCTTTAGATTAATAGGGGTAAAGTTAGCTATAAATCTTTAGATAGAGGTAGGTATTCTTATAACTAGATAAAGGACCTAAGTAATAATAAGGATTAAGGAGATCTAGAACCTACCTATTAGTTAAAAGTCTCAGTAGAAGAGGAAAAACGATAGATTTTAGCTAAGCTTAACCTTAGCTACCCCTTATAGCTATTACTACTACTATAACTAGATATACTTTGCCTATAGATATCTAATCTTTATAGAGGATATCTATATAGAGGTTAGCCCTAACCGTCTATCCCTATCCTAGGATACTAATGTCTTAGTATATAGTATATAGTTAGCTAATACTATAATAAACACTTGTATACTTTTTTACTAACCTAACTTCTAGACTTATCTAATAATTTAAACCTAGGCTTATTTTAAATATTTAAAATAGCATTTAATTCGCTATTTTACCTATAATTAACGGAGGTCAATTTACTAGTAATTATATTGCTTTCCTTTAGCCTAAATACTTCTAAGTCTATTACTAGCATCTTCTATATATTAGATACTCTAGCTCTCCCTAATAAAGCCTATCTTTCTCGGGTTAATACCTATATTTATTAGAAAATAGTAGTATATTTGCTATACCTAGGGGGTACTATAGATATAGTAAGGTTAGAAAAGTGTTTGCCTACCTACTTTTTCTACCCTCTAATTTTAAAGATATATAGAACACGCAAAATAGGGCCAAACTACTACCAAAGTAATATTATAACTATAGCTATTTCAGTACTTGATTAGGCTACCTTTGATTAAGCTAAAAGATCTACCCTTTTCTCTATACCTATAGTCAAATTGACTAGGAATATAACAGGTATTTCGCTCTAGACTTCCTATAGTATTATAGCTATCTAAGCTACTATCTTAATCTAATACCGCCTTTTAGAGATTTTTATCTTCATCTAGTGCTAGATATTTTCAATTAGACTAAGGTCTAGGCTCTATAATAGCCACTAGAGTAGCCGAAACTTGGTAAACCTCGGTAGCCCTCTTTAATAGTTAAAAAAACATCCTATAGTAATATATTACCTTATCCTCCTATAATTATACCCTAGAGTTATATATTGACCTTATCTTATTATAGAAGGAAAGGAAGTATAGTATAAAGATCTAGTTAGTATATTTAAGTCAGTACCCTAGGGTAGGGTAATATAAGTAATTTAAGGGTATCTATTTAATTAGTTCTTATATACTATAGAAGGTACTAGACAGCTTGGTTATCTAACTTAAAAGGTCTTCCAGATCTAGGCTCTGATTAGAACAGCTTCTCGGCTCTATTAGTACGGTTACGTTTAACTTTCGACATAGTATAGTTGATGGTCTGTTTCGATAAGCCGGTACAGGGTATAATTGTACGTCCTTTTAATCTAGCCAAATAGAGGCGATAAACTAGAGATATCTAAGCTTCTATAAGTTCCTAGTAAATAGTCTTTAGTCTAGAAGCCATCTTATAGTATTAAAGAGGACGTTAAAGATAGAAAAGTCGGCGTAGCCATCGTTAAAGTTAAAGAGGGGTAGTTAGTTAACCTGATTTAGAAGTAGATTACCAGGGTTAAAATAGGCAAATACCTTTCTGATCCTACTATACTATAGGCACTTTAGACTCTCTAGGCATAGTAGGCTCTGTCGGTACTTAGCTAATTAGAGTAGGTCTATTAACCTTAGAAAGATAGCTTACTAAAATACGCTAGAATTATTATAACTACTATATTTAGGAGATTTATAGGCTCTTGTATCAAGGTTAGGTAGGGAAAAACCTAGATATATAGGTAGAGATTAATTTATAATAGATAATATAGTATAAATAAGATTATATATATACTTTGTATATTATTAGCAGCCTAGGCTTAGTATACGTTAAGGGATAGACTTTTAGGGCTAACCTCTATAATAGGCTTATCTATTAGCTTAGTTTTAAGTAATGTTAATTATACCTATATCGGTTATATACCAAATTCGGCTACCAAATCTCTACCAAATTCAGGGGTAATATATAGCTTATAATACTAACAAGGATAAAATTAATTAAAGCTATTTACAAGCTAATACTCCTGGAGTTAGTCAAATATAGAGTAGTCTATAGGTATCTCCTTCTATATTAGCTTTATAAAGCCTACCTTCCCTAATAATACCATATACTATACCTTTTTCTACTGTTCTTCCTCCTCCTTTATACCCGGTGGTTAGTGCTGACTAATTAGTTCAGGACTACCACCTGTCTCCCGACAGGTAGGGCCAAAACCCCTGGACATGCCAATATAGCCGGACAGGTAGGCGTCCAAATCTGTGTCCAATTTAACCAGCCAACTCCCTATACTCGAAGACACAACCACTGCCACAAGCCCAGTTTAAGCCCAGTTTAACCTACTTTCCTATATACGATACCTCTGATTAATCAAATCCAGGAACCGGCTAGTATACAGGCCGCCAAATGGCTCCTTACCGCTCAAGCTCACTACCGAACTAGCCGTTTACCCTATAGAAAGCAACCTAGTATTCGGTACACGGCTTAGCTATTCAAGACTAGAAAGACCTAGGTTGGCCGGCACTTGAAGTCTTTGAAGGATAGTAGACTTCTAGCTACTAGTAGCAATGTAGTTAGAAGACCTCGGTTACTTCGAAACGATAAAGATTCCGCCCTCGAAGGATATATGTACTAGCTTATCGAATCTGGTTCTCTTGCTACCAAAGATCTTCTCTAGGATGCTACTAACCATTTATAGGCACGTCACGATCCTCTATGCCCTCCTATCAATAAGTACTAGTGGTCGTGTTAGAAATAGGATTATCTATAGTTTTAGCTGACATTCTTCAAACTAGTTAAAGCAAACCGACTCTTGGCCAAGTAATAGGTAGAAGAACTAAAGATGTTCTTTAATAAGCTCGAGGATATTATTAAAAGCTTTAAGATTACTATATCTAGCTATTAGAACGTAGATAAGACTAGATATATATTTATAATATTAAATAGGTAGTTTGAGATCTTAATAGTTAAAACGAATAAGAAGAAGAAGGTTAATATCTTCTTCTTTTCCAAGTATTAGTTTAGAATAAGTGTTAATTTAGAATACTAACTATAGTATTTTATTAGCTAGAGATTCTAGACCTTTATAATTAAGAGTTAATAAATATAATTAGTACTAGAAATACTATTAGTAATATTATCCTAGTATTCTATATCTTTAAATAGTAGCTATTAGAAGATTAAGATATTAAAGGTCTTAATAAGGAGATATAATTCTATAAGTTAGAGATAGTATTTAATAATGCTAAGATTATAATAGATTAGATATGATATTTCAATAAATACTCCTTTACTATCTATACTAAGTTCTAGTAATATAATATAAGCTTCGAGATATAGTTTAGTTATAACTATTATAATTATAGTCTTACTCTTAGTATATACTTTGTTAACCTAGATAATGTTACCCCTAAAGATTCGGTCTATATATCTATACCATTAGAAGAACGTATATATTAACTACTTATCCTAGATAACTTTATAGGACATTATAACCTTAAACTTTATAAATATTACCTCTTGTTTAATATTATTATTATCTTCCTCCCTCCCTATTTAATATACTTTATCTAGCCAATAGATATAGGAGTCTTTTACTATCTTAAGGAAGTACATTAACGACGTCTCTAGTAGGTAGTTCGAAACGGCAATCTTATATTTACCTAGGCAGACTTTGTTAAAGGATTCTAAGAAATCTAGGATGCTAGTTTTAAACGCCAAAATATTATAGTAGGATTCGAAAAGACTAGTCTTTTTCTACTAAACTAATATATTATAATAGACTAGATTAGGGAGAAAGTATTATTTAGTATAAGTATTAAATATCTTATAATAATTCTTAATAATAAGTAATAGATATATGTAAAAAAAGGTATTAATTATATTTAAAAGTAGTATCTTAAGCTTTTTAGTTTACTAATATAAGAATACTTTCAAGATATTATATTAATAGTTAATAAGGATTAGCTAATATATAAATATCTAAATAACTTTGCTAAGGAAAAGAGAGCCTATCTCACTATACTATCTATTAAGAAAATATAAGGCTAACTTATCAAGCTAATAGGAGAGGTTATAAGAAGTATAATTATCCGGTAGATTCGACAGGTTTAGGAGATCTAAGCTTAAAAGAGCGCTAAGGCAATTCAAGATACTAGCCAAAAAGCTACCTATATTGCCATCAAGCAGATTAAATAAGAGTATAGGGAGGAATATAAAGTCTAGAAAAGGCGCCTAGAGAATAAGATTCCTAGTACTAATAGGCATTACTATAATATACTGGCCTTATAGCATCTATAGATAAGCATATAATGTTCTATTCGACTACCTTAGGGAGTAAAAAGAGAAAGAATACAAGAGTTATATAAAGGAGTACCTTTTAACCAATATATATATATAGATGTCGCTACTAAAAGAACTAGCTCACTGCCTTTATATACGGACCATTTAAGGTCGCTAAAGTTTTAGAAGGTATCTTCACTAACAATCGGCTATAGTGCCTAGGCTTTAGTGGCTATAGTGCTTTGCCCCACTGTACTTTATATTGCTTTTAGCGTATTCATTCTGCTGGTCAAATTTAGCGGTGAGCCGGTTCTTTTGGTAGCGACATCTATATATATAACCTAGGTAAGGCCCGGTTAGGCTCTAGGTCAGGCCCTAACCAGGCCTTGGCCACGTATCTACCGGACGAGTTATAAACGAGTAATAAACGCTCTATAGACCTATAAGGCAAGGTAGGTAAGGCAAGGTAGGTCTGTTCCGTACCTAGGTAAAGCCTAGGTATTATCTAGCCTAGGTATAGCCTAGGCCTATAATATACCTCCCTTCTTTTTTTATAGTTACTAGGCCGACCTGCCTTATAACGTGCTATATATATTAGGTATATAAGCAGGTTCTATACCTTCTTCTCTTTAATACTATAATAATATAACCTATATATATAATAATATATTATATATAAATAGGTAGCTATTTAAGTTCAGATGAAACCTATACCTCCTTCCCTTTATTATTAGAATAATATAACCTATATATATAGTAGTAAGTTATATATATAATAAGCAATTTGCCTAGGTCCTATATACTCCCTTATTACCCTCTTCCTAACGCCTATAAATACCTTTTCTACTTCCCTCCCTCTCCTAATTCTCTCTCTTATAATTAACTCTCTTCTTCTTCTATACTCTCTAACTACCCCTGCCTCTTATAATTATACTTACTCCCTATACCCTTATTATACCTTTAAGTTTTTTTTTAATTAGTATCTATCTAGTATATTAATAGCTATTAGTTTACTTAATAGTAATAATAATAGTTACTATCTTAGTAATAATAAGAATAAAGATTATTATATAAGTTTTCCTTTACCTATATTAATTTTTTAATTATTATATATATATATAAGGTATAGATTAACTCCTTATTTTATAATATAAAAATGCTAACCTTTCCTTTAATAGATATATTATTAAGGGTAATTCCTTTAATAAGGAGTTTAAACTATAGCCTAAGAAGTAGTAATATTATCTATTATATATTAACTAACTTCTAAGAAGTAATAAGGTAAAATATATCTAAGGTTAAGGCACTTCTTATATAATATATTATATATATTATAGGAGCTATATTTAGGATCTATAGCTCTAGGCTAATAACCCCTACTTATATATAGATATTAAGAAAATTATAGGTTATTATAATACTAGTACTACCTTTACCTCCCCTACCTACTATAAGACTACTAACTAGGGCGCTTATTATACTATCCTAATGCCTAAGTTCTCCATACTAGTATATTTGTTCTCTATACTCTTTAAGGCTACCTAGTCTAACCGTTTACCTAGATAGGCTACCTTTACCCCTACCTAAGCTGTAAGTTCTTATTACTCTAATAATAACTTTACCCTAGTTACTACCGCCCCTATCCCTAATACCCCTACCTATTATAGTAATATTATCTAGCCTACTACTACCCCTGACCTTACTCTATAAGCTACTAGGCAGTATATATACTATATTATAATATAGAATAATAATATACTATACTAGATATAATATATAAATAAGAATATATTGACTTTAGTTAATACTAATGCTACCCTTGTCACCTATATCCTAGGTACTCTATTACCTACTTCCTATACCTGCTCTTATACCTCTATACGCCCTATACCTATACTAATTAACTTTAGCCATTCCTATACCTACTACTCTTCCTTACCTACCAAGTATATAGTATACCTAGTCTATAACTATAATAACCTTACTCTTAATACTATAACTATTATTTTAGAAAGGGAAGATAAGGGGGAGGAGGTTATAAAGTAAGTATATTATATACTAATTAATATATTTATTTTATTTTTATAATTAGACTATCTCTATAGATATATCTATAATATAGTTATAACGTATCGATAATATAATTATAATATACCTACTCCTCGTTTACCCTAGGTTTGCCTACCTATACAAAAATTTTATATTATTTGCTTTTATACTCTCCCCTACCTCCTATTTATAACCAGTCTATTATTATAATATATATCTCCCTACTCTTACTTAAATACGTTAAATGCCTTAGTATTTTCTAGATTTTCTAATAGTTCCTAAGTTAGGGTATTATATCTCTTCTATTTTACTAGTATATTATATTAATTTCCTCTTCTCCTTACATTCCTAGCTATAAGGATCGCTTTTACTTTATATTCTTCCTATAGTAATCCCTACTAGGAGAGTTCTAATACTAGGTCTAGTTAGAAATCTAATATATATTATAAAGGTAGTAGATTAGATATAATATACTTAATAAGATTAATATAGAAGGTAAGGTAGAGGCTATAGGGAATATTTAGAGTTACTATTAGTAATATTAATACTATAATTACTTTATACTTAGTATTAACCTAGTCAAGTTTATAGCTAGGGTAGTTAGTCTTAATATTATATAAGGATAGTTATATTTTATCCCTTACTTTAAATCTCTTAGCTAGATATTAAGAACGATTAGCGTTTTCTTACTAGCCCTATTATATATATATAATAATAGCCTAGGTCTATTCTATACCTTCTCTTAGGTAATGTAAGAAATTAGTAACTCTTTATTATAAGGTTAAGGTAGGAGTATCTAGTAGGTTAGTAAACTATATTAGGCTTATATTATAATTATAAAGAGGTAGCTTATACTTATCCTAGTTACTATTAAGTTATAATTATTAATTATAAGCTAATATATAGATAGATATTTAAGCTAGTTATACTAGGTAAAGGAAACTATAATCTATAGGATAATCTATACCTCCTAATTTATATATTTTATACCTCTATCTATCTATAGATAATAGGTTATTAATAGTAGTTATTTGATTCTAATAGTCTTATAAAGAGTAATCTAAAACTAGCTAAACTAATTAGAACTATAATTAGTAATAATTTATATTAGAAATCCATAAAACCACCACTATACGTCCTAGAACTAGAGTATATATATCTTAGCTCCTATTAAGGATATAGCTTCGAGTTAGATATACTTTAATAACTAGTTAGTAATTACCATAAGATACTAGGGTAAATTCTTGTCTTATATAGGGAGATTAACTATAAAATTAATAGAAATCTATTTCTAGAAGCGGTCGGCGATAGGTAGGGGCTAGAGGAGCCCTTATTATAATTAATATAAAACCTTAGCCCTTTGATATATATAATAGTTCCTTATAAATCTCTTTATATCTAGGGATATAAAGTCCTAATAGTTATCCTATTAAAGTATTTTAAATGATCTATTCCTCCCTAGGTAACCTAATATAGGGGAGTCATAGATATACTAAAGAATAATAATTATAAGTTGTTCCTATATAGGAAGCTAGAGTCTACCTTAGAACTAGAGGGTACCCTATATATTAAGGGAGTAATCCATAATCTAAGTCTATACTATGTTTACCTCCTTTAGAAATTTCTAGGCTCTATCTTAGATAGCTTAGAGCTAATATATATAATATTTATCCTTAATAACTCCCTTATCTTATAAGGTTATAAGCTATCTATCCATAAAAATAGTACTCCCCTTTAGTAGATAAGATACCTTAGATAATATTAAGGTACCTATTATATCTATTTAGATAGTAAGGAAGAGTTATATTATATATTATATATCCTTAGGATAATCTTACTTATTATAGTAGGATAAGGCGTCTAGATAGGAAGCTTATGATTCTAATTAATAATAAAGTTTAAAGTTAAAAAGGGAAAGTACTTTAACCTATTAAATTTATTATTTATTAATTAAATAAGGCTAGGAAAAGTATTTAAGGTTTTTATAATTAGTTAGAATCTAAAATAGGGTAATAATACTATGAAGTTTAACTAACTAGGCCTTTAGATATAAGATAATTATAAGTAGTTCCTTATTATAGATTATATAGTTCTATTTAGCTAGGGATAATTTCATAGAATAGTAGATTATAAGATATAGGACCCTATCTTCTCCTTATTAAGATAAATACCTTCCTAATACTATCTTAGAGTAATCTACCTTAAGTACTATCTCCTATTTAAGATCCTATTATACTAAGATAGGTTTTAATATAAAAGCTATCTTAAGAGCTTTAAAGGCCTTTTATTCCTTAGTCTCCTATCAAAATAGGGTATTCTTATAAATTAACTATATTAAAGGTATAGTTAACTTAGAGAAGTTAGGAATAAAGTCTTAATAGAAGTTTATAAACCCTAGGGAACTCTATACTTTCTAAACCTTATATAGTACCTTCTACTTATAGATAGTAACTAGCTTTTCAAGGTCTAGGCAAACCTAAGCCTTTATCTCTATGATATAGCTAAGATATTTAACTTCTTTTATAGTAAATATATACTTCCTAAGATCTAATATAAGTCCTACTTTCTATAGCCTTTAGAGTATATCCTTTACCTACCTTATATAATCTTTTTTACTATTTAAAGTATAGATTAAGATATTATTAAGATATATTATTATAAAGTCTCTAAATATTAGGCTAAAAATATTATTAATATATTATTAGAAAGTTATAAATATACCTATAAATCTAAATAGGTAGATAAGCTATTTAAAGAGGCTAAAGTAGGTCTAAAATATCATTAAATACTTATAGCCCTCTATAATCTAATATAGTAAAAGGCTACCCAGATATTAAACTTTATAAATTATTTAGCTCTAGCTAGGGAGTAAAGTATCTCCTTAATAAGTAAAAAGAGGTACTAATTTTATTTTATAATATTATTTAATATTTAATAGTTAATATAGAACCTTTATCCCCTATTTACTTTCCTTATTAAGAGGATAAAGGTAATATCTAAGGAAGAGCTAGCTTAGATCTATCCCTTATCTAGTGAATTAATAACTTACTTTTAGACTTCTAATAAATAATCTTATAATATATTATAGATAGGCCCTTAAAAGAGTTTAAGAATCTTTTTATCTAGGCCTTCCTTTAATTTAATATAATAGTTAGCTATACCATGATATAAGGGAAGTCTATTAGCTTTCTCTTTATTAAAAAGGTTAGTAAAGTTATAAAGTTTATCTAATAAAGTAACCTTTAACTCTATATTAGGTTTAGATTAGGTACCCCTATTTCCTAAGCTATCTCTATCAAATTAGTATCTTAATTCTAGGATAGTTATCATCTCCTAGATACTAGTAACTAGGAAGGTATTAAAAGTCTTCTTTTTCTATACCCTCTATATTATATCTAGAAAGATTATACCTATTATTTAGGAGATTCCTATCTATCTTAGCTATAAAGAGATCTTATAAATAAGTAATCCTAATTATATTCTAATCTTAAGAATACCTATATATATATATAGTATAACTTCCTAATATTCTATCTATAAGAGGCCTAATATAATATTATATATAAGTCCTAGGACTATATAAAATATAGCCTAGCTCTCCTAGCTCTTAATATCTATCATAATATAGGCTATCTAAGTAATCTTCTAATTTAGTTATAACCTAGTTATAGTCCTAAGGATATATATAATAGGTAAATTAATCTATTTAATTCTAAGCTTCTAATATATTCTCTTACTAATAGTATTATAATTAGAATATCTACTATCTACTTAGGTATTTATAAAGCTAGTAAAGTTAAGGAAGATTAGAATAAGAAAAAGAAGTCTATCTATTCTTTTACTAATCTCTATAAACTTGTCTTCTAAATAGTTATAATCTTCTAGCCCCCTTATAAGACTTTACTTAAGGGCTACTCTTTTCCCTACTCCCTATCTTCTTTATTAGATGGATTATTATCTTCCTTCTAATCTTTAGCCTCTAAAATATTAATATCAGTTTTTAATTAGTTTTACTATATTAGCCTTAAAGTAAGGGTAAAGTTATATTTAATAATAAAGTAATCCTTCTACCTATATTAGATATATATTCTAACTACCTATTAAGCTATATATACTTTTAAATTAACCTATTTTACCTATAAGGTATTACCTTTATACTTTCTTATCCTATCTTTATTAGGTCCCTTCTTCTATAGGTTAATATATAATAAGTTAATTCTAATCATTAGTATATCTCTATCTATATCCTTCTCTCTCTATAGTTTAGGTATTACCTACTACCTTTATATTTACTAATATTTATTATTAAACTAAAGAGTCTTAAGATCTATAGTAATCTTATAATATTTCTTAACTACTATTATATAATTATCCTAAGGATTTCCTTATCTGACTACTATATATTTAAGTTTTAGAGAAAGGTATTATTATAATTTAATTAGGTATAATTTATTACTCTAAAGGAGGCTACCTACCTTTAATAGCTTAGCCTCAAATTAAATAGTAAAGGTAGTAAACGGTTTATTATCTCTTTATTATAAGAATTCTAGTTTTAATAAGGTTACTATCTTCTTATAGGGGTTAGAAAAGATACTCTCGAGATATTAGAGGAACTAGGTTAGGTTATATCTAACTTTTAGGCCTATAGATTCGTAATAGGCTATAACTTAGGTCTATACCTAGTATATAAGGTTTCCCTAGATAAAGACCTATTAGTTATAATTAGAGCTAATATAATCTCTATTAGCTATAAGGATATATTTTATTATATTCTTCTATACTATAAAGAGTTCCTTTTTACTATTAAAAGGTTATCTAGTTAGGATGTACTTCTATTACGGCTACTAAGCTTTAAAAGGTACCCTAGCTAACTTAGGGGTTAGGATAGGTTAGGTTTAAGATACCTAGAGGGTATCGATCGTAGTATTCTACTATTTTACCATTACTTAAAGGGAGTAGACAAGCTCCTATAATTCTACTAGGCCTAAGGGCCTATATATTCTTAAATCTACTATAACTATATTATTAATAACTCTCTTAGAGAGTTATTACTACTAAGAAGATAGTTAAAATATAATATACTAGCCTTATAGCATCTATAGATAAGTATTAATATTCTATTTAACTACTATAGAGAGTAAAAAGAAGAAGAATATAAGAGTTATATAGAGGAGTACCTTTTAACTAATATATATATATATATAACCTAGGTAGGGCCTGGTTAGGCTCTAGGTCAGGCCCTAACCGGGCCTTGGCCGTATATCTACCGGACGAGTTACGAACGAGTAACAAACGCTCTACGGACTTGTAAGGCAGGGTAGGTAGGGTAGAGTAGGTCTATTCCATACCTAGGTAAAGCCTAGGCATTGTCTAGCCTAGGTGTAGCCTAGGCCTATAATAGTTGCCTTTATATAGTAACCTTTACCAAATTCCTAGAAAAGACTAATAAGAATAACTATCTTCCTCTTGACGATAACGACCCTCTCTAGGTTCTACTAAAGGAGCGTTAGCCACTGGCATTTTTCGACTTTAGAGATAGAAAAGAAGTCCTAATCCCCTAGTTAGCTAAGAAACCATTATTAGAAGTCAAACTCTTATCCTCTAAACGTCCTAGGATATAGATTAGCGGTACGACTACAATGTCAATTGACGATAGTGATAATAACAGATTTAACTTTATAGATAGTAAAGATAGGTAGGAAGAGTATATCGAGTCACTATCTCTATCTAAGGTTAAGAAGGAGTCTCTATATATAGCTATTATCAAGGATATTAGGAGGTTTAAGAAGTAATAAGCCTATAAGTCTATAGTAGCAATACTAGAGATAGAAGATAATAACCATTACTAGGAGGCTAAAAGAGAAGGTATAAGAGAAGGTACTACTATAATTAAGAGCGTTAAGTGTGATAGGGATAGGGGGTATAATATAGAGGGAGAGAGAGACGAAGGTAAGTCATATGACCTGTTGTTTGACTAGTTATAACCGGGTAGAATTGAATTTTACTACGTTTTTAAGCTTTTCAGAGCCTAGTTTACAATTGAACTATTTACCGCTATTTGAGGCTGTTATTGCAATGGTAATTGAACTTGATGGCACCTTTTGTAAAGATGTAATTATATGGGAAATTTGATAGCGATGTGTCCGGCTATATTGGCATGTCCGGGGGTTTTGGCCCTACCTGTCGGGAGACAGGTAGGTAGTCCTGAACTAATTAGTTAGCACTAACCACTAGGTAGCTCTCTTATCTATCCTTTCTTAGATGGCTATAATTATAAGTATATATACCTTGTAAAAGTGCTTTTTGGCAGTCTTTTTCTAACTATTAGTCCTTTTCTTAATAAGCCCCTAGTTTAGAATATTTAGTATAAGATTATTTACTTATAAGGTTAGAAAGTCTTATTTTAGATAGGTAATTGCCTTCTTTAATAGGCTATTATAAACTCTAGATAGTTCCTCTATAAGGCTATTAAACGAAAAGAGTGTCTCTCTACTATTAGAATAGAAAGATACCTCCTTTTCTAGTATATCTATATTAGACTTTTAGAGGTTAAGAACCTTTATTAGGTGAAATGGAATTAGCCTAGCCTCTTTCTATATACTAGTAATGTTCGTCTATATTATTTTATATACCTTGGAGTAAAAGTTAAGGAACTAGTAGTTATTAAATTATATTATATTAACGAGAGTAATTTCTATAATAAGTTAGTAATATTACTATATTAGAGGGCTAAAGATATTAATATCTAGGGGTTATAGTATATAGGTTAAGTATAGTAAGAAGTAGAGGGAGATAATATTATAGGAGGTATATAATTTAATAAACTATAGTAATATATAACTTATATAGCTATCTAGAAGAAGAAGATAATTCTAACTAACTATTTAAGGTACTATATATTATTTAAAGTACCTAATCTATTCTATTATAATACTATAATTAATCTAACTATTTAGACTAACTTAAATAATAATACATAGGTTAAGGTCTTAAGGAATTTATAATTCTTTAATTTAAATACCTTTAAAGATTATAACTAGGGGTAAAATATAATTATTAATATTAATATACTTAATAATTAATACCTATTTATAATTAGTAGGCTAAATAGAGTTTAGCTTTTATACCTTATATTATAAGGTATAATAACTATTAAAATATCCCTAATACCCTTTATATAGCCCTTCTTATCTATATTATCAATATTATTATTAATAATATTATATATAAGCTAGGTAATCTAGAAGAGTTTAAACTATCACTCTAAAGTTCAGTAATCAAGGGCATCTTTCTAGGACTAATCTAATATATAAGAGTATTACGTTTAAACCTCTAGATGGTATATAAGAAAGTTAGAATACTAGCACTTTCTAAGAGGTTTTATATCCTTCTTTATAAAGAGGAGTTAGCTAGCTAGATTTTTTATAGCCAAGATAGACATTAGCTAGCCCTAGGTATTAAGTTAGTAGATAGCTCGAATAAGGCAAGCTTCTTCTATATTTAATAGGCGTTATTATGGCTCTCTAGAAGCTCGAATACTCTTATACTGACTAGAAAGACGGTCTATAAGCGTTGATTAGGGGACTCTAAAGAGGATAGTAGCTTGTTAAATACTAGGGATATCTTTCTATTCGAGTACTCGGATTATAGCTTAGATACGGCGTTCTTAATCAAGATTTAAGTTAGCTATCGTTAAAAAGGTAGAGTAGACTTTGTATATTATAAGAAAAGAGGAATTTGCAGTAAACTAGCTTATAATATTAATATCTTAGTAGTATATATTTAGGGGTTTAAATTAGTAGAGATTTAGTAGCTAAATTTGGTATATAACTAATATATATATAATTAATATTAATGACCTAGATCTTCTAGAACTTGATTCTAGATACCTACTACGTTTACATAGATAATATATATATGAAGGGACTATAGTCTGATGATAATAGGGAAGAAATAGCTCCTAGGTTATAGAGGTTTATATTATTATCATTATTATTATTAGTCCTATGCTATTATACTAATAAGCATGCTAGAACCTCTCTAGTTATATATAAAGGAAACCGTACCTAATAGGCCGGATAAAAACCTCTATCCTACCTCTAACGCCTAATTAAGAGTACTAATATACTATAAAGAAAAGGAGAAGTGGCTAGAGTAGCCCTATAGAGGCCTTCCCTCCTAGTCTAGCCTCCTTATAAGGTAGTATTCTAGGAGCCTCCCTAGGTCTATTAGCCACTATAGAACCTTCCTTGCCAAACGATGGTTATAGGCCCCTATACCCTATAGAACAAGGTCTAGGTCCCTTTACAACAATATTTCCTAGGATTCCTATGTTTAGCTTCTTGGTAGGTTTAGGTACTATATGATTAGGTACTCTATAGTTTCCCTCCCTTGGCTATAGGTATAGTAGGGGGTACTAACCCCTAGGACTTAAACCTTAAAAAGGAAGTTATAGAGGCTAATAATACCTATATAGGCCTATACTAGTAGGGAGCTCTAGGCCTTTATTAGGCCCTAGTGCCTTTATAGGCCTTCTCCTATAAAACCTAGGTATAAGGGGTCCTTATCTAACCTATACTATATCCTCTTACTAGCTTAGTTAGCCCTCTAGTGGTTGCTCTAGCTAGCTACTATAGCTAGTTCTATAGCCTATAGCCTTTTTTATAAGGTCTATAGGGGGGGTTAACCCCCTCTATAACCCTCCTAAACCTATTACCAGACTATTAACCTTACTACCTCTAGGGCTATAGGCTTTAGCTCCTAGCCCCTTGCCCTAGCCCTTCTCTTCTAGAACCTCTAACTTAGCCTATTATAGGCCTACTAGATAAGAGCTCTTATAGGGACCTAGGAGGCCCCTAGGCCTACCCTAGTGTATAGGAGTGGCTAGTCGAGTTTAGCTTTAAAGTCGGCTAGCCTCTTATTAAGATAAAGGTTAAAGGGTAATACCTAGGCTTCCGTTTCGAGGCACTAGATAGGGGTAGCCTTATAGGCCCTAGTAATTACTTGAAGGGCCTTGTATTAGGCCTTCGATAGTTCCCTAGTAGGGCCTTCTAGCTTACCCCCTAGCTTAGTAGGCTTATAGAAGTTCGAGGCCCTATAAGCTAGGGTACTATAGATATATTTGGTATAGACCTTAAATACCTATAGGAGGCTGAGGCCCTAGGTGTTTATAGTAAGCTTAGTTAGGGTATACTCCTTGGTTTCTAGCTTCTTAGCTACCTTTATATAGTAGGGGCCTTACTATAGCCTTTAGTCTAGCTAGACCCTAAGGAATCTAGCTAACGTTAAAGGGGCTATAGTTATAGTACCCTCTCTAGGCTGTAAAAGCTCTAGTAATTATAATTACTATTTCTAGCCCCTATTAAAGTAGATAAGTTTGTACTTTTCTAGGGCAAAAGCTATACCCTAGGTCTTTACCTATTATAGATAGGCTTTCTAAGCCTTTTATAGCTAACCGTTATAAGCCTATTTAGCCCTCCTAAAGGCTAGAAGGTTAATATTATTAGTAAAGCCTATTAAACTAATTATAGGGCTAGCCTAGTAAATTACCTAATAGAAGGAGGCTATATAGAAGATAAATAGTATAGGGGAGAGAGGTAACCCCTATAGGACCCTAGCCTTTACTATTATATCCTCTATTTCCTAGCTATCTGTGACAAACCCAACTCAGACTTCTTCTAAAAGGGTTCAGACAGAGGTAAATTAAGCAGGACAAGCGTATAGGTCGTCTAAGGGATTCGGTAAAGCCAAAGGGTTTATAACAACACTAGAGTTATCTCTTACAGTAGTTAGCGATACTTGGTATAAGTACTATAATTATAGGTTACTATCACTAGTAAACTCCTAGAGTCTACTATAACAAGTGATTATTTATATATATATATACTTTTATCGGTCGCTTATAGTCCCCTTCTAGCCTGCCCTAGGATCGCCTTTAGTAGTTAGCTATCCTTTGCTATCTTTCCCTTTTGGCAATTATTTGCCTGTAGTAGCCTACGCTCCCTAGCGATCCCATGTTAGCCTTGCTCCGTGCCCTTCCTAATTGGTGGCTCGTTTAGCCTGCTACGCCTTACTAGGTCGCGGTATATAGTTAGCTTGTAATATAATGCCCCCTCTTTAGGGCTTTTGACCCGAAAGCTTCTTATAACTTGTTTTAAATACTACTAATACCCCTTTTTTCCCCTATAGGTAATATCCTTCTTCTACTAGCTTCCTTTTACTATAGCTGATTATATTCTTAGGAACTATTATAATCTTAAGTATAAATAATATACTATTATAATTAAGATTAAGCAAGAGGGTTATAAGGTTACTATACCTTATAAGCATTATTAGAATATAAAGCTACAAAAGTATTATATAATAATAGAGGGTTTAAATAAGTATTAGAACTATATTTATATAGGTAAGAAGTATAATAGCCTGAACATTATAGATATCTATAGGTTCTTTGTTATTTTCCTTTATAGTCCTAGGTTACTAACTATCTTAGTCTTTTCGAATTTATTAGAGTAAGAGAAGGTTTTAAAAGAGATTACTAAGACTAAGGCGCTTCTTACTTAGATACTAAGCCGTTTAAGTTGATTACGTCGTTTATAGTAATCCCTATATAATTATAGTACCAAAGTTTTTTATCGTAGCGTAGCTCGTCTAGAGGAGGAGGAAGAACTAGATATTTCTCTACCGATGTCGGAGATATAGATCCTCGCAGGTTAGGCTTAGGCGTTAGGTACTTTTGACGTGCTCGATTAGAAGTCGATCGGGTTAGATCTTAGTCCTAATTCTGGCAGGTTCCCCTCTTTTTCTATTAGGGAATAGGCTTTAGAGCTAGTTCTTATAGCTGGTTAGGATTTTACTAGTAGAACTACTCTAGTTTCTTAAGGTAACTTAGGTTCTTAATTAGTTCCTATAAGTTATCTTCTAGTCTAAAATTAAGCTATTTAACTAGGTACTATAGTTCTCTATTAATGATATATAAATCTAGAATTTCTTTGATGTCGTATTCTTCTTCTTTATCCTTTACTTTGATATTTATAGCGATTTTAGCGTTCTTTGGCACTAGTTTAAGAAGTAAAATATAAAAAACATCTATCTATAGTTATATAGATAATAGTAATAATAGTTAGTAGTTAGATATCGAGATTTGTTCTTTGATAATAAAGATCTTCTTAAAGTCTAGCTTTATACTTAGTCGTTTAGTTTATAGGTTTTATATAATTAGATAGACTTTGTCTCCCCTCTCTAGGCAAGGTCCCTTGAGCCTGTGTTTGTCGTAGTAGTTCTTCATTCTGGTTCTGACAAACTCGAGTTCCTTTTTAAGCTTCTTATATAGTATATATATTTGTTCTACTTTGACTACTGCTCTTGGTACTATGACCTCTAGTCCTTACCTAAGGTCTGCTTTATATCTGTAGTTTACGAAGAACGGTATAACTTTAGTCGTTTCTATTAGCGTTATATTATAAGCGAGTTATACTATTAGTAATAGTATAACCTAGTTATCTTACTAGTAGTTAACGTAAGAACGGAGGTATTGCTTAATAACTTAGTTTAGTCGCTCCGTTTGTCTATTAGTCTATAGGTAATATGCCGTTAATAGCTTGCTATTAACGCCTAATTGTTATATTAACGCTTACCAGAACTTTAATACAAACTTAGTGTCTCTATTAGTAATCTATTCCTATAGCTAAGCGTATATTAATGCGACTTACCAATAGATTACGTCTATTAACTGTTCTACTATCTAGGACTCCTTATAGGGAAAGAAGTATACCTATTTAGTCAGGCAGTCTACTATAATAAGAATACTATCGTAGATTACCCCTATAGCCGTGTCCTTAAATTCTGGCAGTTTTATAATAAAGTCTATTATAACTAAACTCTATAGTTTATTAGCTATTAGCAGTGGCTAAAGTAGCCTATATAGCTTATATTATGCCGTTTTACTTCGATTGCAGATATCGTAGTTCTATATAACTTCCTTAACTCGTACCATTAACTATAGAAAGTCGTAGTATTTCTTAACTTATATAATAGTCTTTATAACTCCTTTATATCCTCTAAGTTTCGATTTATAAAGTTCTCAAATCATTCGTAGCTATTGATCCCTATCATGGATATATACTTTGCCTCGGTACCAGAGTTTCCTATCTTTTTTTCTACTCCGTTAGGTACTACTAGTCCAGGTATTACTTAATACTATGTCTTGTTAATCCTTTCTTCTCGAAAGATTATATAACATTCTAGGAACAAGTCAAGTAGATCATCTTCTACGGGTGTCTACATTTCGTGATATAGCGTTCTATCTATTCGTTCCTTAAATAACGATAGTGTTATTTCTGTTCGTCCTTCTATATAATCCGTTTGTCGCCTTAAGGCATCTACTTGTACGTTCTCTTTACCCTTCTTATAGCAGATCTCAAAATTGAATTCTATAAGGAATTCTACCTATTGTATTTATCGTCTGTTAAGCTCTTTTATCATTATAAAGTATTATAAATTCTTATAATCTATATATACTTATATTGGTTCGATTATACTACTAAGGTATAGTTATTATTCTTTAAAAGCTTCGATAATCGTAAGTAGTTCCTTGTTATAGATCGGATAATTAAGATGTAGTCTATCGAGCTTCTTTAAAAAGAAGGCTATAGGATGTAGCTTTCCTTGTTCGTTTCGTTATCCTAACTATCCTCCGATAGCGTAGTCTAAAGCGTCCGTTTCTACCTTAAATAGCTTCTTAGGGTCTAGTAATACTAGTACTAGATCTTTAGTAATAGCGTTATAGATCTATATAAATACTTGCTTATATTACTCTTCCTATTAGAATTTAGCGTTCTTCTTGGTAAGTTTATATAAAGGTCGTACGATCGCTCCGAAGTTCCTAATAAACATCTAGTAGAAGTTTGTAAATCCGATAAAACTTCGTACTTCCGTGACTAACGTCAGTTATAACTAATCTGTAATAGCTTTAACCTTTAAAGGTTCTATCCGAATTTGTCCTAGGGATATCTCGTATCTCAAAAACACTGTCTTCCTAACATGGAATTTGCTCTTTTCCTTGTTAACTAATAGCTTATACGTATATAATACATCTAGTACTACTCTTATATACTTCTAGTGTTTGTTTATCGTTTTGGAGAAGATAAGTATATCGTCAAGATAATATACTATAAATTTGTCGAGAAAGGGTCGGATAGCTTGATTAATCAGGGCTTAGAACGTTACTAGCGCGTTTATAAGTCTAAATAGCATAACGAGGTACTTATAGTAGCTATAGGGTATTCTAAAGGCCGTTTTCTACTCGTTGCCTTCTTTGATCTATATATAGTTATAGGCCGATGGCAAGTCAAGACACGTAAAATATTAGGCTCCTATTAACTAATCTCGGAGCCGTGAGATTAGCAGTAATAGGTATTAGTTCTTCACGGTCTATTTATTAAGTTACCAATAGTCGATATATAACTATAGCTTTCTATCTTTCTTAGGTATAAATAGGATTAGGTAGCCTACTAGCAATATCAATAGGTAGATATATCCTCTTTAAAGATTCTCCTCTAAATATCGCTTAAGTTCTTCGTTTTATATCTAGCTTATATAGTAAATCTTAAAGAACTTTAGTCATACTCCTTCCTTAAGCTTGATCTTATAATCCTATAGGCCATATTCTAGTAATCCTTCTAGATACTTTAGTTTAAATGCTAGGTATCCTTTATATTCCTTTAATACTTCCCTAGTCTTATCTTGTCTCTTAGCTTTCTAATAGTATACAAACTTGGTTCTATCTATAGTAATGCTAGCGATTTCTCCTGTCTTAACCTACTACTCTAGTTATAGTGCTCTACATTCGTTAACGGAGAGAATAGCTATCGGTAGTTTAGCTCGTTCCTCCTATCGTAATGTCGGTATCGTTATACCGCTTCTTCTAGAGTCTATAGTGGTCTGTCTACCATTGTCCGTCTCTTGTAATAGATCTATAGGATATGCCTTCCCCTAAGTATCGTCTGCTCGCGATCCTTATACGCTCCCTATCTTGCTAGTTAAATATAACTCCGTTTAGGGTCGTAGGTGGCTACTATTCTTCTAGCTAATATCTAGGTCGTAATCTTCATACTATAGTAACCCTAATATTATATCTTTATCGTTGCCTATATCTATAATACTAAATATAACTACTATAGTCTTCCCTATTATAGTAATGTTAATTAGTTTAGTCTCCTTATATACCTATTATATTAGAAATAGCCCTTTGACTATACTATACTTCTGCTTCATTTTCTAGGGTATCTATAGCTAATTTACAAGTGTCGGTAAAATCAGGTTTATCTCTACTTTACTATCTACTAGTACGAGCATTTCGTGCTATTTCTATTATGCTATTATCTATAATCACTTATCTTACTACTGTCGCCTAAAGATTATAGCGATTTCCTATATTTCTGCCGGGAGGTCTCGATATAATGGTCTTTTACGCTAGTTCCTCCTATACTACGCTACTACTTGCCGCTATATAGGCGTTAATGGTTTTCGGGCCCCTCGGAAGGCCTTAACCTGTTTCCTAGGTCAGTACTAACCTCTTCGGTTATTTGGCTAATAGCAGCTTCGTTAATCGTACTTATTTCTATAAGCTATTAAGTACTAGTAGCTTCCTACTGTTAGGTCTATTCTACTTTCCGTTGTATATACTATAGCTTTAGCTAAAGCTCCTAGATCCGCGATTTCTTTTTATCTACGTGGTAGAGGCAGTCATTACTCCGGCACAAGTCCTATATATCTTGTCTTATTCCGCAGTACCTAGGCCAGGCTCGTTTTAGTACTACTATAATGCCTTCTAGATCGTAGGCTTCGATCTTCTAGAGCAATTCAGCTGCTCCATTTCCTATATTATAGACCTATTCTATAGGGTAGAGGCTTCTGTCCTTATTTCCTTGTTAGGTCGGCTAGTAATTGTTTTCGAATTTGTCGCGAAAGTAGTATCGGCATTCGTATAATATATACTAGAACTAGGGCACTTGTATATATGCCTCGTATCGTAGGTATAGTCGCGTAGCGTTACCTAGAAGGTATTAGAATTCTTTTCCAAATCCTTCCCACTATATATAGACTATAGGTACTCTAATGCTAAGGTAGGAGTGTTTCTTCTAGTAGTTTTCCTATATATGTTTATCTTTTCCACAGTTTATACGTATAAACTAGTACTCTAGGTTCTATACATCGTAGCTAAGTTACTAATCGTCAAAATACTTGGTATAGCTATTAGGCCTATCGTATATTATAGGCTATTCCTCTTTAATAGTTTCTACGATACGTCGGAGTTCCCTTATCTTGTCCCTTATCTTATCGCTCTACTAGGCAAGTCGAATCAAGCGTCCATTCTATTTATACAGTTCCGTGTTAAGCCGGAAAACTTCGTTATAGTACCATTCGATTCGTTCCTAGAGGAATAGAACATTAGGTCTAGGTCTTTCGATTCCTTAGGTATTGGTTGTCTACGATCTACCCTGCCTCTAGGTAACTATAAAACCCTACTACCTTAAGGCTAGGAGAATCGAAATTAGTAGTATATACTCTCCTACTATATCCTATTTAGCAAGACCTATTTCTAGGTCTATAGTAACTAGTTCGGAGTACGGTACTTATTTGTCTTTACTGTTGCTATTATGTCCGAGACTATCTATATTGCTATCCCTATTTTTATAGCTTATAGCCGCTACTTTGATAATAACTTTAGTGGTTTCGTTAATAGCTATAATTTCCTTTCTAGGGACTAGTTTCTAATCTTTCTTTGGGCTTTGACATTCTTATTTATAGTGTCCTTTCTTTCTATAATTATAGTAGGTAATGTTAGACTTGTCTTTAGTCGTCTTCTTCTTATCTTACTTCTATACTATATTTATATCTATAGCTCTAGGATACGTCCTATACAAGGTGCTAATATATACTCGTTTTTTCTTATTGTTAGCCTTAACTACGGTTCTATTCATCTAACCTCGTTTCTACTACTCTTATATATAGAGTCGATTATTAATTCTAATAGCCTATACAATATATTTATCTAAGGTCTTAGGCTAGTTATACTTATATAGCTTATCTTTAACCTTTTCCTTTAAGCTATTATAGAATAGTTATATTAATGCTTTATTATTAAGCTAAGACTTAAGTATATCCTATCTAAACTATATAATATAAGAGGCTACTAACTTAGTCTATTAGAGATTAGTAAGTCTTTCTTATATATAAATCTTCTTATCTTTATCACTAAAAACCTTCTAAAGCTCTTCTTTAAACCGGTTATAGGATTAAAAGACTACCTACGTAAATACGTCTTGGTCGTCTTTATCTTCCTTAGTAAGATAGTCATTCTATATAGGCTTAAACTATCTAAGTACCTTGCCCTCTAGTCTCGTAGCTATATAGAGGACTTTAGCATTATTGTCTAGAAACTTATCGTCATTAAGCTAGAAGTAGGATTAGAGGTTTATTAAGAATCCTACAAGATCCTCCTTAGTTCCTCTGTATTTGTTAGGTAGTTCGATCTTGATACGGCTCGCTTTAGTGCCCTTAAGTGCCTTGATTTTAGTATAGGCCTCGTTAACCAGCTTCTATAAGTACTTTTCGCCATTCTCGAGTTCCTTAATCTAAGCTTAAGCAACCTTATCTCTTTAGTCTAACTCCTAGATCTGCTACTAGAGTTAACTAAGCTAGGTAAGCAGCTATTCGGCTATAACGTTAATAGCTATATTAATATTAAGGTCGAAATTACCTTTATTCTAAGCTATAATAAAATAAAAGGAGTAATAGCAATATATAACAAACCTAACTTAGACTTCTTCTAAAAGGGTTTAGATAGAGGTAAATTAAGTAGGACAAGTATATAGGTCGTCTAAGGGATTTGATAAAGCTAAAGGATTTATAATAACATTAGAGTTGTCTCTTATAATAGTTAGCAATACTTGGTATAAATATTATAATTATAGGTTACTATTACTAGTAAACTCCTAGAGTCTATTATAATAAGTGATTATTTATATATATATATACTTCTGTTGGTCGCTTATAGTCCCTTTCTAGCCTGCCCTAGGATTGCCTTTAGTAGCTAGCTATCCTCTGCTATCTTTCCCTTTTAGCAATTGTTTGCCTGTGGTAGCCTGTGCTCCCTAGCGATCCCGTGTCAGCCTTGCTCCGTGCCCTTCTTGATTAGTGGCTCGTTTAGCCTGCTGCGCCCCACTAGGTCGTGGTATATGGTTGGCTTGTAATACTATTGAAGTAAAGGATAGCTATCTTATCCTATAGCTACTCTTTAACCTAAACTACTATCTACTTTAGGAAGCCCTAGCTCTGTAAAGTAGCTAATAGCTAGGTATAGTTAATAATATCGAAAGCCCTTAAGATATTAAGCTATAGGAGGGAAGTAACTACCTTATACCTCTAAGCCTCCTAGACCTAGGCTATAATAAGCCAAATAGCTAGCTCTATAGACCTATATTCCTATTTATCTATTTATTTGACTAGGAGAAGCCTATAAGCCTCTATAATAGCCGTTACCTTCTAAGCGACTATAGCCTCTAATACCTTGCCTACTATTAGTAAAAGCGCTATAAGCCTATAGCTATCTAAGGTAAAGTAGGCCTATAGGGGTTTATTAGGCTTATAAAGGACTACTATCTTAGCCCTTTTAAACTAGGCTAGGAAATAGCTAAGCTATAGGCTCTCTAAGGCTAATTTAGCTAGTATCTAGTAGAGTGGTTACCTATAGGCCTTTAATAGGCCTATAAGGAAGAGGTCCTCCCCTAGGGCCTTCTATAGGGCTGCTCTAGCTAGTATTACCCTAACTTTACTTACTATAACCTCCTAGCTTATTTTAAACTTCAGCTCTTAGTAATCATTTAGATCTAGGTCGTTAATATCTAATAGGTCTACTTCTAGGTTTAGAAAGAACTTATCGGCTAGGGCCCTAGCCTTTATTAGTAGGTTATAAGCCTTCCTTTAGAGGCTAGGAGCTTTAGAGGGTTAACCAGTAGGTGGCTTTATAGCCTTACCTACTATTCTAGCCTCTATAGTAGGTCCGGCCGGTTAGTTACCTTCTATAACGTAGCCTTCTAGCTCTTAGTCTTCATAGCTATAATAGTCTTAGCCTAGTCTTATAGGGCCTGCTAAAGTACCTCTTATATATAAGGGTTTAGGGTGCCCTTATAGGTATTACGAGCCAACTATATACCGCAACCCGGTAGGGCATAGGAGGCTAAATAAGCCACTAATCAAGAAGGGCACAAAGCAAGGCTAACATAGGATTACTAGGGAGTACAGGCTACTACAGGCAAACGATTACCAAAAAGGGAAAGATAGCAGAGGATAACTAGCTACCAAAGGCGATCTAAGGATAGGATAGAAAGGGACTATAAGCGATCGGCAGAAGTATATATATATATAAATAGTCACTTATTATAGTAGACTCTAGGAGTTTACTAGTAATAGTAACTTATAATTATAGTACTTATACCAAGCACTATTAACTACTATAAGAGATAACTCTAGTGTTATTATAAACCCTTTAGCTTCATCGAATCCCTTAGACGACCTGTACACTCGTCCCGCTTAACCTACCTTTATCTAAACCCTTTCAAAAGAAGTCTAAGTTAGGTTTGTCATACATTACTATTACTCCCTTTGTTCTATTATAGTTTAGGATAAAGGTAATTTCGACCTTGATATCGATATGACTACTAATGTTACAGCCGAATAGCTACTTGCCTAGCTTAGTCAACTCTATTAGCAGATTTAGGAGTTAGACTAGAGAGATAAGGCTACTTAAGCTTAGATCAAGGAACTCGAGAACGGCGAAAAGCACTTATAGAAGCTAGTTAACAAGGCCTACGCCAAAATTAAGGCACTCGAAGGCGCCAAAGTAAGCCATATTAAGATCGAACTACCTAGTAAATATAGAGGAACCAAGGAGGATCTCGCAAGATTCCTAACAAACCTCCGATCTTACTTTCGGCTTAACGACGACAAGTTTCTAGATAATAAAGCCAAAGTCCTCTATATAGCTACGAGACTAGAAGGTAAGGTACTTAGATAGTTTAAGCCTATATAGAATGATTATCTTATTAAGGAAGACGAAGATAACCGAGATATATTTATATAAGTAGTCTTTCGATCCTATAACCGTTTTGAAGAAAAACTTTAGAAGGTTTTTAGTGATAAAGACGAGAAGATTTATATATAAGAAAGACTTGCTAATCTCCGATAGACTAAGTTAGTAGCTTCCTATACTATATAGTTTAGATAGGATATACTTAAGTCTTAGCTTAATAATAAGGTATTAATATAACTATTCTATAATAGCTTAAAGGAAAAGGTTAAAGATAAACTATATAAGTACAACCGGCCTAAGACCTTAGATAAATATATTATATAGGCTATTAGAATCGATGATTAACTCTATATATAAGAGTAGTAGAAATAAGGTTAGATAAATAAAACTACGGTTAAGGCTAATAACAAGAAAAAACGGGCATATATTAGTACCTTATATAGGATATATCCTAGAGCTATAGATATAGATATAGCATAGAAGCAGGATAAGAAGAAGACAACCAAAGACAAGTCTAACGTTACCTACTATAACCATAGAAAGAAAGGATACTACAAACGAGAATGTCGAAGCCTAAAGAAAGACTAGAAACTAGTCCCTAGAAAGGAAATTACGGCTATTAATAAAACCGCTAAGGATATTATCGAAGTAGTAGCTACGAGCTATAAAGATAGGGATAGTAATATAGATAGTCGTAGATATAACGGCGATGGTAAAGATAAACAAGTACTGTACTCCGAACTAGTTACGGTAGACCTAGAGATAGGTCTTGCCAAATAGGATACGGCAGGAGAGTATGTACTACCAATTTCGATTTTCCTAGCCCTAAGGTAGTAGGGTTTTATAGTTATATAGAGGTAGGATAGATCGTAGATGACTAATACCTAAGGAATCGAAAGACCTAGACCTAATGTTCTATTCCTCTAGGAACGAATCGAATAGTATTATAACGAAGTTTTCCGGCTTAATATAGAACTATACGAATAGAATAGATGCTTAATTTGACTTGCCTAGTAGAGCGATAAGATAAGGGACAAGATAAGGGAATTCCGATGTATCGTAGAAACTATTAAAGGGGAATAGCCTATGATATATAATAGGCCCGATAGCTACGCCAAGCATTTTGACGATTAGCAACTTAGCCACGACATACGGAACCCTAAGTACTAGTTTATACACGCGAACTATAGAAAAGATAAACGTATATAGGAAAGCTATTAGAAGAAATATTCCTACCTTAGTATTAGAGTATCTATAGTCTATATATAGTGGGAAGGATTTAGAAAAGAATTCTAATACCTTCTAGGTAACGCTATATGACTATACCTATAATACGAGGTATATATATAAGTGCCCTAGTTCTAGTGTATATTATATAAATACCGATACCACTTTCGCGACAAATTTAAAAACAATTACTAGCCGACCTAACAAGGAAATGAGGATAGGAGCCTCTGCTCTATAGAATAGGTCTATAATATAGGAAATAGAGCGGCCGAATTACTCTAGAAGATCGAAGCCCGCGATCTAGAAGGTATCACGGTAGTTCTAAAACGAGCCTAGCCTAGGTACTATAGAATAGGACAAGATATATAGGACTCGTATAGAAGTAACGACTACCTCTACCACGTAGACAAAAAGAAATTGCGGATCTAGGAGCTTTAGATAAAGCTATAGCATGTACGACGGAAAGTAGAACGGACCTAATGGTAGGAAGCTGTAAGCACTTAATAGCTCGTAGAAATAGGTACGATTGACGAAGCCGCTATTAGCTAAACAACCGAAGAGGTTAGCACTAACCTAGGAAACGGGTCAGGGCCCTTCGAGGGGCCCGAAAACTATTAATGCCTATATAGTGGCGAGTAGTAGCATAGTATAGGAGGAACTAGCGTAAGAGACCACTATATCGAGACCTCCTAGTAGAAATATAGGAAATTACTATAATCCTTAGACGACGGTAGTAAGACAAGTAACTATAGATAATAGTATAATAGAGATAGTATAAAATGCTTATACTAGTAGATAATAGAGTAGAGATAAACCTGATTTTGCCAATACTTATAAATTAGCTACAGATACCCTAGAGAATGAAGCAGAAGTATAGTATAGTCAAAGGGCCATTTCTAATATAATAGATATATAAGGAGACCGAACCAATTAATATCACTATAGTAGGGAAGACTATAGTAGTTATATTTAATATTATAGATATAGGTAACAATAAAGATATAATATTAAGGTTACTATAGTATAAAGATTATAACCTAGACATTAGCTAGAAGAATAGTAGCTACCTATAACCTTAAATAGAGTTATATTTGACTAGTAAGATAGGGAGCGCGTAAGGATCGCAAGCAGACAATGCTCAAGGGAAGGTATATCCTACGGATCCACCGCAAGAGACGGACAGTGGTAGGCAGACTACTATAGACTCTGGAAGAAGCGGCATAACGATACCGACGTTACGATAGGAGGAACGAGCTAAACCGCCAATAGCTATTCTCTCCGTTAACGAATGCGGAATACTATAACTAGAGTAGTAGGTTGAGATAGGAGAAATCGCTAGCATCGCTATAGATGGAACCAAGTTCGTATATTATTAGAAAGCCGAGAGAAGAGACAAGACTAGGGAAGTACCGAAGGAATACAAAGGATATCTAGCATTCGAACCGAAGTATCTAGAAGGATTACTAGAGCACGGCCTATAGGATTACGAGATTAAGCTTAAGGAAGGAGTACGATTAAAGTTCTTTAAAGATTTACTATATAAGCTAGATATAGAACGAAGAACTTAAGCGATACTTAGAAGAGAACCTTTAAAGAGGATATATTTGCCTGTTAATATTGCTAGTAGGCTACCTAATCCTGTTTATACCTAAGAAAGATAGAAAGCTATAGTTATACGTTAACTATTAGCAACTTAACTTGCTATTAGCCTATAACTATATATAGATTAAAGAAGGTAACAAGTGGAAAACGGCCTTTAGAACACCTTATAGCTACTATAAGTACCTCGTTATACTATTTAGACTTATAAACACGCTAGCAACGTTCTAAGCCCTAATCGATAAAGCTATCTAACCCTTTCTCGACAAATTTATAGTATATTATCTTAATAATATACTTATCTTCTCTAAGATAATAGACGAATACTAGAAGTATATAAAAGTAGTATTAGATACGTTATACGTATATAAGCTATTAGTTAACAAGGAAAAGAGCAAATTCCATATTAGGAAGACAGTGTTTTTAGGATACGAAATATCCCTAGGACAAATCCGGATAGAACCTTTAAAGGTCGAAGCTATTAAGGATTAGCTATGACTAACGTCAGTCACAGAAGTACAAAGTTTCATTAGGTTTACGAACTTTTACCGGATGTTTATTAGGAACTTTAGAGCGATTGTACGACCTTTATACGAACTTACTAAGAAGAACGCTAAATTCCAATGGGAAGAATAGCACGAGCAAGCATTTACGTAGATTCGCGATGCCATTACTAAAGATCTAGTATTAGTACTACCAGACCCTAAGAAACTATTTAAGGTGGAAATAGACGCTTTAGACTATACTATTAGAGGATAGTTAGGATAACGAGACGAATAAAGGAAGCTATATCCTATAGCCTTCTTTTTAAAGAAGCTCGATAGACTACGTCTTAATTATCTAATCTATAATGAGGAATTACTTATAATTGTCAAAGCTTTTAAGGAATGGTAACTATACGTTAGTAGTATGATCGAACTAGTATAAGTATATATAGATTATAAGAATTTACAGTACTTTACGACGACAAAGGAGCTTAATAGATAACAAATACGATAGGTAGAATTCCTTATAGAATTCAATTTTAAGATCTGCTATAAGAAGGGCAAAGAGAACGTATAAGCGGACGCCTTAAGCCAACGAACAGATCATATAGAAGAACGAACAGAAATAACGCCACCGTTATTTAAGGAACAAATAAACGGAACGCTATATTACGAAACGTAAATACCTATAGAAGATAATCTACTTGACTCGTTCCTAGAATGTTATATAATCTTTCGAGAAGAAAGGATCGACAAAGTATAGTATTAAGCAATACCCGGACTAGCGGTACCTGACAAAGTAGAAGAAAAAGATAGGAAACTCTAGTACTAAGGCAAAGTATATATCTATAATAAAGACCAATAGCTGTAAATGATTCGAAAACTCTATAAGTCAAAACTTGGAGGATATAAAGGAGTTATAAAAACTATTATATAAGTTAAGAAACACCATAACTTTCTATAGTTAATGATACAAGTTAAGGAAGTCGTATAGAACTATAATATCTATAGTTGAAGCAAAACGGTATAGTATAAGCTATATAGGCTACTCTAGCTACTACTAATAGCTAACAAACTATAGAGTTTAGTTATAATAGACTTTATTATAAAGCTACTAGAATCTAAGGATATAGCTATAGGAGTGACCTATGATAGTATCCTTACTATAGTAGATTGCCTGACTAAATAGGTATACTTCTTCCCGTACAAGGAGTCCTAGATAGCTAAACAGTTAGTAGATATGATCTATTGGCAAGTTATATTAGTATACGCTTGGCTATAAGAATGGATCACCGATAGAGATACTAAGTTCGTATCAAAGTTCTAACAAGCGTTAATATAACGATTAGGCGTTAATAGTAAGCTATTAACGGCATTTTACTTATAGACTAACAGATAAATAGAGCGACTAAACTAAGTTATTAAGTAGTACCTCCATTCTTACGTTAACTACTAGTAAAACGACTAAGTTATACTATTACTAATAGTATAACTTGCCTATAATATAATACTAATAGAAATAACCAAAGTTATACCGTTCTTTATAAACTATAGATATAAAGCAGACCTTAGGTAAGGACTAGAGGTTATAGTGCCAAGAGTAGTAGTCAAAGTAGAATAAATATATATACTATACGAGAAGCTTAAAAAGGAACTTAAGTTTATTAAAACTAAAATAAAGAACTACTATAATAAATACAGGCTCAAGGGACCTTACCTAGAGAGGGGAGACAAAGTCTACCTAATTATACGAAACTTACGAACCAAACGACCAAGTACGAAGCTAGACTTTAAGAAGGTCGGACCCTTTATTATCAAGGAACGAATTTCGACATCTAACTACCGATTATCGTTACCATTATCTATACAATTACAGATAGATATTTTTTATATTTCACTTCTCGAACTAGTACCAAAGAACGCCAAGGTTGCTATATATATCGAAGCAGAGGATAAAGAGGAAAAATAGGATATTAAAGAAATTCTAAATTTATATATTATTAATAGAAAACTATAGTATCTAGTTAAATAGCTTGATTTTAGACTAGAAGATAACTTATAAGAACCTATTAAGAACCTAAATTACCTTAAGAAACTAGAGCAGTTCTACCGACAGAATCTTAACCGGCTATAAGAACCGGCTCCGAAGCCTATTCCCTAGTAGAAAAAGAGGAGAACCTGCTAAAATTAGGACTAGGATCTAACCCGATCGACTCCTAATCGAATACGTCAAAAGCACCTAATGCCTAAGCCTAACTTGTAAGGGTTGTGACGAACCCAGCTCAGACTTCTTCTGAAAGGGTTTAGACGAAGGTAGATTGAGCGGGACAGGCAGGCAGGTCGTCTAAGGGATTCGGTAAAGCCAAAGGGTTTATAATAACACTTAGAGTTGTCTCTTATAGTAATCAGCAATGCTTAGTATAAGTACTGTAATTGTAATTATTACCACTAGTAAACTCCTAGAGTCCACTATAACAAGTGACTATCTACATGTATATATAATCCTAGGATCACTCTTCATCTAGTGATCCTTTGTTATCTGGATTATAGCTACGATAGTGATCCTATAGTGTATAGATCACTTTGCCAAGCGTGATCCTTTCCTGATTGGTCCGTTCGTGCCTGTTGTCCTATTGGCTTGTCGGGGAAGGCGGCTCAGGCGGCGTCCTATATATATATTTCTATGACACGATGCCCTTCCTTTAAGGCTTTCGACCTAAAAGCCTATCTTAGGCCGTTTCAAATAGCGCTAACAACCCTTAGTAAGTTGTCTCCCGTGTTTTCTTCTTTCTTCTATATACTGCTAATAACATGTCTTGTATAGTAAAGCGTTCGATAAAAAGGTCTATAAAGACTAAGGAGCGTATTGCCCTAGCTACTGCTATTAACAAGCTAGGGTTCGAAGTAATGCCTTGTTCTTTTTGTTTTTCTTATAGCCTCTATTGCTATATAATAGAGAGTTCTTCTCGTTATAGCAAATATATTCGTTATAGGAGGTCGTATAATGGTTCTAGGGTTCTAGTCTTGTCTTGTTAGTGTTCCTTTATTAGTATATTTTTCCTATACTGACTTCTGTAGTGTCTTATATTATAGACGAATTAAAGTGCCTTGACTAATTAGAATAAGATGCTAAGGAGGCTCTTTATACTGACCGTAATTTGTTAGTAAAAGCGTAGCGTCGCCTAGATAAGTCTCTAGCTCGTTTAGACCGTATTTGTCATCAAAAGCGATTGTTATTATTTCGAGGGTTGGAGATAGTTTGCCAGGGTCTTGCGTCTTTAGATAAATTAGAAGAGGTAGAGTAGCAGGAATCGGGGGCGGCTCTAGGTGTATAGCTTAATGGTGGCGTTGACGTTATTAACTGGGGTACCGTCTTCGATTCTGTCCCGGTTTTGCCTTTGGTCGATCCGGGTTCTGCTGGTGAAACTGTTCTAGTTTCTTAGGGCAATTTAGGTTTTTAATAGGTTCCTATAAGTTGTCTTCTAGTCTAAAATCAAGCTATTTGACTAGATACTATAGTTCCCTATTAATAATACGTAAATCTAGAATTTCTTTGACGTCCTATTCTTCCTCTTTGTCCTCTACTTCGATATATATAGCAACCTTAGCGTTTTTCGGTGCTAGTTCGAGAAGTGAAATATAAAAAATATCTATCTGTAGTTGTATAGATGACGGTAACGATAGTCGATAGTTAGATGTCGAAATTCGTTCTTTGATAACGAAGGGTCTGACCTTCTTAAAGTCTAGCTTCGTGCTTAGTCGTTTAGTTCGCAAGTTTCGTATAATTAGGTAGACTTTGTCTCCCCTCTCTAGGCAAGGTCCCTCGAGCCTATATTTATTGTAGTAGTTCTTTATTCTGGTTCTAATAAACTTAAGTTCCTTTTTAAGCTTCTCGTATAGTACGTACATTTGTTCTACTTTGACTGCTGCTCTTGGCACTATAACCTCTAGTCCTTGCCTAAGGTCTGCTTTATATCTATAGTTCGCGAAGAACAGTGTAACTTTGGTCGTTTCCATTGGTATCGTATTATAAGCGAGTTATACTATTAGTAATAGTATGACCTAGTCGTCTTACTAATAGTTAACGTAAGAGTAGAGGTATTGCTTAATAACTTAGTTTAGTCACTCTATTTGTCTATCGGTCTGTAGGTGATATGCTGTTGACAGCTTGCTGTTGACGCCTAATTGTTATATTAACGCTTGCTAGAACTTCGATACGAACTTGATATCTCTGTCGGTGATCTATTCCTATGGCCAAGTGTGTACTGATACGACTTGCTAATAGATTACGTCTACTAGCTATTTAGCTATCTAGGACTCCTTATAGGGAAAGAAGTATACCTATTTAGTTAGGCGATCTACTATAGTGAGAATACTATCGTAGATTACCTCTATAGCCGTATCCTTAGATTCTAGTAGCTTTGTAATAAAGTCTATCGTAACTAAACTCTATAGTTTGTTAGCTATTAGTAATAGCTAAAGTAGTCTATATAGCTTATGTCGTACCGTTTTACTTTAATTGCAGATATCATAGCTCTATATAACTTCCTTAACTCGTGTCATTAACTGTAGAAAGTTATAATGTTTCTTGACTTATGCGACAGTCTTCGTGACTCCTTTGTATCCTCCGAGTTTCGACTTATAGAGTTCTCGAATCATTCGTAGCTATTGATCTTTGTCGTAGATATACGCTTTGCCTCGGTACTAGAGTTTCCTATCTTTTTCTTCTACTCTGTTAGGTACTACTAGTCCGGGCGCTACTTGATATTATATCTCGTTAATCCTTTTTTCTCGAAGGATTACGTAACATTCTAGGAATGAGTCGAGTAGATTGTCTTCTATAGGTGTTTATATTTCGTAATATAGTGTTCCGTCTATTTGTTCCTTGAATAATGGTAGCGTTATTTCTGTTTGTCTTTCTATATGATCCGTTCGTCGGCTTAAGGCATCTGCTTATACATTCTTGTCACGGAAATATATATGTAGATGCCGCCTGAGCCACTGGCACGAACGGGCCAATCAAGCCGAAGGAATGATAGACTAATCAGGATAGGATCACGCTTAGCAAGAAGTGATCCTAACAGAGGATCACCGGCTCACGATATAAGCCAGGTAAGCCAGTATAAATGATTACCACGACTGCTAGTAATCCTAGGAATATATATACATATAAATAGTTACTTGTTATAGTAGACTCTAGGAGTTTACCAGTGGTAATAATCACAATTATAGTACTTATACCAAGTATCGCTAATTACTATAAGAGATAACTCTAAGTGTTATTATAAACCCTTTAGCTTCACCGAATCCCTTAGACGACCTGCCTGCTTGTCCCGCTTTACCTACCTCTGTCTAGACCCTTTTAGAAGAAGTCTAAGTTAGGTTTGTCATACGTTATTACTACTCCCTTTATTCTATTATAGTTTAGAACGGAGGTGACTTTGACCTTGACATCGATATAGCTACTAACGTTATGGCCGAATAGCTACTTACTTAGCTTAGTTAACTCTAGTAGCGGATCTAGGAGTTGGACTAGAGAGACAAGGCTGCTTAAGCTCGAATCAAGGAACTTAAGAACCGCGAAAAGTACTTGTAGAAGTTAGTTAACGAGGCCTACACCAAAATCGAAGCACTCGAGGACGCCAAAGCGAAGCGTATTAAGATCAAACTACCTAGTAAATATAGAGGAACTAAGGAGGATCTTATAGGATTCCTAACAAACCTCTAATCCTACTTCCGGCTTAATGATAACAAGTTTCTAGATGACAAAGCCAAAGTTCTCTATATAGCTACGAGACTAGAGGGCAAGGCACTTAGATGGTTTGAGCCTACGTGGAATAACTATCTTACTGAGGAAAACAAAGACAACCGAGATACATTTATATAGGTAGTCTTCTAATCTTATAACCGTTTCGATGAAGAACTTTAGAAAGTTTTTAGTGACAAAGATAAGAAGATTTATATGTAAGAAAGACTTGCTAATCTCTAATAGACTAAGTTAGTAGCCTCCTATACTATATAGTTTAGACAGGATATACTTAAGTCTTAGCTTAATGACAAGGTATTAATATAATTATTCTATAACGGCTTAAAGGAAAAAGTTAAAGACAAACTATATAAGTATAATTAGCCTAAGACTCTAGATAAATATATTACATAGGCTATTAGGATCGATAATTAACTCTATATACGAGAGTAGTAGAAACAAGGCTAAATAAATGGAACTATAGTTAAGGCTAACAATAAGAAAAAGCGAGCATACATTAGTACCTTGTATAGGACGTACCCTAGAGCTATAGATATAAATATAGCGTAGAAGCAGGACTAGAAGAAGATAGCCAAAGACAAGTCTAATATTACCTACTATAACTACAGAAAGAAAGGACACTATAAGCGAGAATGCTGGAGCCTAAAGAAAGAATAGAAACTAACCCCTAGAAAGGAAATTACAGCTATCGACGAAACTACTAAGGACGTTATCGAAGTAGCAGCTACAAGCTATAAAGACAAGGACAGTGACACGGATAGTCTCGGACACGATAGCAACGGTAAAGACAAATAAGCACCGTACTCCGAACTAGTCACTATGGACCTAGAGACAGGTCTCACCAAATAGAATACGGCAGGAAAGTATATACCGCCAATCTCGATTCTCCCAGCCTTGAGGCAGTAGGGTTTTATAGTTATATAGAGGCGGGATAGATCATAGATAACTGATACCTAAGGAATCGAAAGACCTGGACCTAATGCTCTATTCCTCTAGGAACAAATCGAATAGTACTGTAACGAAGTTTTCTAACTTAATATAGAACTATATAAATAGGATAGGCGCTTGACTTAACTTACCTAGTAGAGCGATAAGATAAAGGACGAAATAAGGGAACTCTAATATATTATAGAAGCTATCAAAGGAGAATAGCCTATAATATATAATAGGCCTAATAGCTATACCGAGTATCTTGACAATTAGTAACTTAGTAACAATATATAGAACCTAGAATACTAGTTTATATACGTAAACCGCGGAAAAGACGAATGTATATAGGAAAGCTACTAGAAGAAATACTCCTATATTAGCACTAGAGTACCTATAGTCTATATATAATAGGAAGGATTCGGGAAAGAATTCTAATACCTCCTAGGCGACGCTACGTGACTATACCCTCGACACGAGGCATATATACAAATGCCTTAGTTCTAGTGTATGGTATACGAATGCTAATATCACTTCTGCGACAAATTCGAAAACAATTACTAGCCGACCCGATAGGAAAACGGGGATAGAGGCTTATACCCTGTGGAATAGGTCTATAACATAGGAAACAGAGCGGCCAAATTGCTCTAGGAGATCGAAGCCCGTGATCTAGGAAGCATTACGATAGTTCTAAGACAAGCCTAGCCTAGGTACTACGGAATAGGACAAGACATATAGGACTTGTGCTAGAGCAACGATTGCCTCTATTACGCGGATAAAAAGAAATTACGAATTTAGGAGCTTTAGATAAAGCTATGGCACGTACGACGGAAAGCGGAACAGACCTAATAGTAGGGAGCCGTAAGCACTTAATGGCTTATAGAAATAAGCATAATTGACGAAGCTACTATTAGCCAAACAACCGAAGAGGTTAGCACTGACCTAAGAAACAGGTTAGGGCCCTTCGAGGGGCCTAGAAACTATTAACGCCTACGTAGCGGCAAGTGGTAGCGTAGTATAGGAGGAACTAGCATAAGAGACCACTATACTAAGACCTCCTAGCAGAAATATAGGAAATTGCCGCAATCTTTAGACGACGGCGGCAAGACAAGCGATTATAGATAATAGCATAATAGAAATAGCACGAAATGCTTGTACTAGTAGATAGTAGAGTAGAGATAAACCTGATTTTGCTAACGTTTGTAAATTAGCTATAGATACCCTAGAGAATGAAGCGAAAGCATGGCATAGTCAAAGGGCTATTTCCGACGTAATAGGTATATAGAGAGACTAAACTAATCGATATTACTATAGTAGGAAAGACTATAGTAGTCGTATTTAGCATCGTAGATATAGGTAACGATAAAGATATAATATTAGGGTTACTATAATATAAAGATTACGACCTAGACATTAGCTAGAAGAATAATAGCTACCTATAACCCCGAACAGAGTTATATTTGACTAGTAAGATAGGAAGTATATAAGGATCACGAGCAGACGATACTTAGAGAAAGGCATATCCTACGGATCTACTATAAGAGATAGACAATGGTAGACAGACTACTACAGACTCTAGAAGAGACGGCATAATAACATCGATATCGCGATAGGAGGAACAAGCTAAATCGCCGATAGCTATTCTCTCTGTTAACGAATGCGGAGCACTATAATTAGAGTAGTAGGTTAAGACAGGAGAAATCGCTAGCATCGCCATAGATAGAACTAAGTTCGTATACTATCAGAAAACCGAGAAACGAGACAAGACTAGAGAAGTACCAAAGGAATACAAAGGATATCTAGCATTTGAACCGAAGCATCTAGAAGGACTACTAGAACGCGGCCTATAGGATTACAAGATCAAGCTCAAGGAAGGAGCATGACTAAAGTTCTTCAAGATTTATTACACGAGCTAGATATAGAACGAAGAATTTAAGTAATATTTAGAGGAGAACCTTTAAAGAGGATATATCCGCCCGTTAATATCGCTAGCAGGCTATCTAATCCTATTTATACCTAAGAAAGATGGAAAGCTACGGTTATATGTCGACTATCGGTAACTTAACGAATAGACCGTGAAAAATTGATATCTATTATTACTAATCTTATAGCTCCGAGATCAGTTAATAGGAGCCTAATATTTTACGTATCTTGACTTGCTATCAGCCTATAACTATATATGGATCAAAGAAGGCGACGAGTAGAAAACGGCCTTTAGGATACCCTATAGCTACTATAAGTACCTTATTATGCCATTTAGACTTACAAACGTGCTAGTAACGTTCTAAGCCCTGATTAATCAAGCTATCTAACCCTTTCTTAACAAATTTGTAGTATATTATCTCGACAATATACTTATCTTCTCTAAGATAATAGACAAACATCGAAAGTATATAAAAGCAGTATTAGACACGCTATATACGTATAAGCTATCAGTTAATAAGGAAAAGAGCAAATTCTATATTAGGAAAACGGTATTTCTAAGATATAAAATATCCCTAGGACAAATTCGGATAGAACCTTTAAAGGTTAAAGCTATTAAGAATTAGCTATAACCGACGTTAGTTACAGAAGTACAAAGCTTTATCAGATTTATAAACTTCTACTAGATATTCATTAGGAACTTTAGAGTGATCGTATAACCTTTGTACGAACTTACTAAGAAGAACGCCGAATTCCAATAGGAAGAGCGATATAAGCAAGCATTTATACAGATCCGCGACGCTATTACTAAGGATCTAGTACTAGTACTACTAGACCCTAAGAAGCTATTCGAGGTAGAAACAGACGCTTTAGACTATACTATCGGAGGACAATTAGGATAACGAGATAAACAAGGGAAGCTATATCCTATAGCCTTTTTTTTCAAAGAAGCTCGACGGACCACGTCTTAATTATCCGATTTACGACAAAGAACTACTTGCAATTATCGAAGCTTTCAAGGAATAGCGACTATACCTTAGTAGTACGATTAAACCAATATAAGTATATATAGATCATAAGAATTTACGATACTTTACGACAATAAAGGAACTTAACGGACGACAAATACAATAGGTAGAATTCCTCGTAGAATTTAACTTCGAGATCTGCTATAAGAAGGGCAAAGAAAACGTACGAGCAGACATTTTAAGCTAACAAACGGATCATACGGAAGGACGAACGGGAATAATACTACTGTTATTTAAGGAACGAACAGACGGAACGCTACATTACGAAATGTAGACACCTGTAGAAGATGATCTACTTGACTTGTTCCTCGAATGCTACGTAATCTTTCGAGAGGAAAGGATTAATAAGGCATAGTATCAAGCAGCACCCGGACTAGTAGTACCCGACGGAGTAGAAGAAAAAGACGGGAAACTCTAGTACCGAGGCAAGGTATATATTTATAACGGGGATTAATAGCTACGAATGATTTGAGAACTCTACAAGTCGAAACTCAGAGGATATAAAGGAGTTACGAAGACTATCGCACAAGTCAAGAAACACTACGACTTTCTATAGTTAACGGTATAAGTTAAGGAAGTTATATAGAGCTATAATATCTGCAATTGAAGCAAAACGGCATGATACAAGCCGTATAGGCTACTTTAGCCACTACTAATAGCTAACAAACTATAGAGTTTAATTATAATAGACTTCATTACGAAGCTGCCAGAATCTAAGGACACGGCCATAGGAGTAATCTACGATAGTATTCTTACTATAGTAGACCGCCTAACTAAATAGGCATACTTCTTTCCCTATAAGGAGTCCTAGACAGCTAAATAGTTAGTAGACGTAATCTATCGGCAAGTTACATCAGTATATACTTAGCCGTAAGAATAGATCACCGACAGAGACACTAAGTTCGCGTCGAAGTTCTGGCAAGCGTTAATACGACAATTAGGCGTTAATAGTAAGCAATTAATAGCGTATTACCTATAGACCGACGGACAAACGGAGCGACTAAACCAAGTTGTTAAGCAATACCTCCGCTCTTACGTTAATTACTAGCAAGACAACTAGGTCATGCTATTACTAACAGTATAACTCGCTTATAATACGACACTAACAGAAATAACCAAAGTTACACCGTTCTTCGCGAACTACGGATATAAAGCAGACCTTAGGTAAGGACCAGAGATTATAGTGCCGAGAGCAGCAGTCAAAGCAGAACAAATGTACGTACTATATAAAAAGCTTAAAAAAGAACTCGAGTTTATTAGAACTAGAATAAAAAATTACTACGACAAATATAGGCTCAAGGGACCTTACCTAGAGAGGGGAGATAAAGTCTACCTGATTGTACGGAACTTACGAACTAAACGACCAAGCGCGAAGCTAGACTTTAAGAAGGTCAGACCCTTCGTTATTAAAGAACGAATTTCGACATCTAATTACTAACTATTATTACCGTCATCTATACGACTATAGACGGATGTTTTTCATATTTCACTTCTCAAACTAGTACCAAAGAACGCTAAGGTTGCTATATACATCGAAGTAAAGGATAAAGAGGAAGAATAGGACGTCAAAGAAATTCTAGATTTATATATTATTAATAGGGAACTATAGTACTTAGTCAAATAGTTTGATTTCGGACTAGAAGACAACTTATAGGAACTAGTCAAGAACTTAAACTACCCTAAGAAACTAGAACAGTTCCACCGGCAGAACCTAGATTAACTATAGGCACTGGCTTAGACAAAATAGCCAAGTCAGCCTCCGACAAATCTAGGCCTAAAGAAGACTAGTCAAACAGGACGTTAGCACCTTAGGACCGTACATCACTAATAACACGTGCTTCGGACTCCCGTACCCTCTATTCTTCTGCCTCTATTTCCTCTAGAGACTGTATACCTCGACGAAACAGCTTGGAACCCTGCTCCTTTAAGAAACGTTTCTGGTGATAAAGACGAGCTAATCGACCGACAGCCGTCTAAAGTTAAGTCTAAAGGACAAAGAGGGCCTCTTTAGCATCGGCCTCTTCTTATTCTATACGCTTTTGTTCGGATATAATCTTCGTTACTATAAAGAATTAGCTATAAATATTAAGGCAATAAACTAGGTCATGAATAAGTAGACGCTACATTAGAACCATCGTAAGAACGACCCTGACGTACGCACTCACTATAGCAAAAAGAGCCTAATGCTATACGACAAGCTAAGTTCCGCTTAAAGTACCACGAACACGGTATGACGTCTACGCCAGAAGAATCAATAAAAGAAGCAAGCGTGGCGCGCTGTTAGGATTTCGAGGATCGGCGCTTAGAAATACGATCTACTATCTTGTTAGTTGCTAGTAGTACGGGAAAAGGGAAAAATTACGAGGTATATATAGAAAGGATATTAGCGCTATTTAAAACGGCCTAAAAGAGGGCTTTTAGGTCGAAAGCCTTAGAAGGAGGGCATTATATTATAGAAATATATATACAGATGCCATCTAAGCTATTAGCACAAATAGGCTAATCAAGCCGAAGGAATGATAGACCAATTAGGACGGGATCACGCTTGGCAAGAAGTAATCCTAATAGAGGATCACCGGCTCACGATATAAGCTAGGTAAGCTAGTATAAATGATTACCACGACTGCTAGTGATCCTAGGAGTATATATACATGTAAATAGTCACTTATTATAGTAGACTCTGGGAGTTCACTAGTAGTAATAATTACAATCATAGTACTTATACCAAGCATCGCTAATTACTATAAGAGATAACTCTAAGTGTTATTATAAACCCTTTGGCTTTACCGAATCCCTTAGACGACCTGCCTACTTGTCCCACTTCACCTACCTCTGTCTGGACCCTTTTAGAAGAAGTCTAAGTTAGGTTCGTTATAATTCTCTTTACCCTTCTTATAGCAGATCTTAAAATTAAATTCCGTAAGGAATTCTACCTATCGTATTTGTTATCTATTAAGCTCCTTTGTTATTATAAAGTATTGTAAATTCTTATAATCTATATATACTTATATTAGTTTAATTATACTACTAAGGTATAGTTACCATTCCTTAAAAGCTTCGACAATCGCAAGTAGTTCCTTATCGTAGATCGGATAATTAAGATATAGTCTATTAAGCTTCTTTGAAAAGAAGGCTATAGGATATAGCTTCCCTTGTTCGTCTCGTTATCCTAATTGTCCTCCGATGGCATAGTCTGAAGCGTCCGTTTCTACCTCAAATGGCTTCTTAGGGTTTGGTAGCACTAGTACTAGATCTTTAGTAATGGCGTCGCGGATCTACGTAAATGCTTGCTTGTATTGCTCTTCCCATTGGAATTTAGCGTTCTTCTTAGTAAGTTTATATAAAGGTCGTACGATCGCTCTAAAGTTCCTAATGAACATCCGGTAGAAGTTTGTAAACCTGATGAAACTTCGTACTTCCGTGACTGACGTTAATCGTAGCCAATCCTTAATGGCTTTAACCTTTGAGGGTTCTATCTGGATTTGTCCTAGGGATATTTTATATCCTAAAAATACCGTTTTCCTAACGTAGAATTTGCTCTTTTCCTTGTTAACTGATAGCTTATACGTGTGTAACGTATCTAGCACTACTTTTATATGCTTCTAATGTTCGTCTATCGTTTTAGAGAAGATAAGTATATTATTAAGATAATATACTATAAATTTGTCAAGAAAGAATTAGATAGCTTGATTAATCAGGGCTTAGAACGTTACTAGCACGTTTATAAGTCTAAATAGTATAACAAGGTACTTGTAATAGCTATAGGGTATCCTAAAGGCCATTTTCTACTTATCGCCTTCTTTGATCTATATATAGTTATAGGCCGATGGCAAGTCAAGATATGTGAAATATTAGGCTCTTACTAACTAATCTTAGAGCCGTAAGATTAGCGATAATAGGTATCGGTTTTTTACAATCTATTCGTTAAGTTACCAATATTTAATATATAACTATAGCTTTCTATCTTTCTTAGATATAAATAGGATTAGGTAGCCTGCTAGCGATATTAATAGGCAAATATATCCTCTTCAAAGGTTCTCTAAATATCGCTTAAGTTCTTTATTTTATATCTAGCTCATTGTCACAATTTAGCTATATAAGGCGACCCAGCAAGGCACATAGGACCAATCAGGAACCACAAGACCTAAAGACTAATCAGGAAGTGATCGTAGTAATCGCACTTCGATCAAGATAAGCACTTAGGTAACGATCGCAGGACCATAGCAGCGATCGCACGATCAAGACTCAAAAAGGAAGGACAGGGAATTATATATAGTCACTCGTTCCACCGGACTCTAGCAAACTCTAGGAGTTCACCAGTAGTAACAATCACAATCACAGTACTCATACCAAGCATTACTAATTACTATAAAAGATAACTCTAAATGTTATTATAAACCCTTTAGCTTTACCAAATCCCTTAGACGACCTGCCTACCTGTCCTACTCAATCTACCTTTGTCTGAACCCTTTTAGAAGAAGTCTAAGCTAGGTTCGTTATACGTTGTTACTACTCCCTTTGTTCTATCATGGTTTAGAACGGAGGTAACTTCGACCTTGATACCGACATAGCTACCGACGTCACGGCCAAATAACTGCTTACCTAGCTTAGTTAACTCTAGTAGCAGATCTAGGAGTTAGACTAGAGAGACAAGGCTGCTTAAGCTCGAATCAAGGAACTCGAGAACGGCGAAAAGTACTTGTAGAAATTAATTAACGAGGCCTACGCTAAAATCGAGACACTTAAAACTGTTAAAGTAAGCTATATTAAGATCGAATTACCTAGTAAATATAGAGGAACTAAGGAAGATCTTATAGGATTTCTAACTAACCTCCGATCTTACTTTTGGCTTAATAATGACAAGTTTCTAGACGAAAAAGCTAAAGTCCTTTATATAGCTACGAGACTAGAGGGCAAGGCACTTAGATGGTTTAAGCCTATATAGAATGACTATCTTACTAAGGAAGATAAAGACGACTAAGACGTGTTTATATAGGCAGTCTTCTGATCTTATGACTGCTTCGAAGAAGAGCTTCAGAAGGTTTTTAGCGACAAAGACGAGAAAATTCATATATAAGAAAGACTTGCTAATCTCCGATAGACCAAGTTAGTAGCCTCTTATACCGTATAGTTTGGATAGGACATATTCAAGTCCTAACTTAATGACAAGGTATTAATATAATTATTCTATAACGGCCTAAAGGAAAAGGTCAAAGATAAGCTATATAAGTATGATCGGCCTAAGACTTTAGATAAATATATTATATAGGCTATTAGAATTAATGATTAGCTCTATATATAAGAGTAGTAAAAACAAGGTCAAACAAATAGAACTATAGTTAAGGCTAATAATAAGAAAAAGCGAACGTATGTCAGTACTTCGTATAGGACATACCCTAGAGCTATAGATATAGACATAGCATAGAAGTAGGACTAGAAGAAGATAACCAAAGACAAGTCCAATGTTACCTACTATAACTACAGAAAGAAAGGGCACTATAAGCAAGAATGCCAAAGCCTAAAGAAAGAGTAGAAGCTAGTCCCTAGAAAAGAAATCGCAGACATTGACGAAACTACTAAGAACATTACCAAAGTAGTAGCTACAAGCTACAAAGACAAGGATAGCGATATAGATAGTTTTAGACATAATAGTAATAGAGAAGATAGACAAGTACTATACTCCAAACTAGTCACTATGAACCTAGAGACAGGTCTTGCTAAATAGGACACGGCAGGAGAGTACGTACTACCAATTTCGACTCTCCTAGCCTTAAGACAGTGGGGTTTCACGATCACATAGAGGCAGGATAGATCATAGACGACCGACACCCAAGGAACTAAAAGACCCGGACCTAATGTTCTATTCCTCTAGGAACAAATCGAAGGGTACCGTAATGAAGTTTTCCGGCTTAATACGGAATTATACGAACGGGATAAACGTTTGACTTAACTTGCCTAGTAAAGTGATAAGATAAAGGACAAGACAAGGGAACTCCGACATATCGTAGAAACTATCAAAGGAGAATAGCTTATAGTATATGATAGACCTGACAGCTACACCGAGTGCTTTGATGATCAGTAACTTAGTAACGATATATAGAACCTAGAATATCAGTTTATACGCGCAAACCGCGGAAAAGACGAGCGTACGTGGGAAAGCTACTAGAAGAAATACTCCTACCTTAGCATTAGAGTATCTACAGTCTATATATAGTAGGAAGGATTCGGGAGAGAATTCTAATACCTCCTAGGTAACGCTATACGATTGTACCCTTGACATGAGGTATATATGCAAGTGCCTTGGTTCTAATATATAGTATATAAATGCTAATATTACTTCTACGACAAATTCGAGAACAACTACTAGCCGACCTAACAAGGAAATGAGGACGGAAGCTTATACCTAGTAGAGTAGGTCTACGATATAGGAAACAGAGCGGCCGAATTGCTCTAGAAGATTAAAGACTAGAGTCTAGAAGGCATCACGATAGTTCTAAAACGGGCCTGGCCTAGGTACTATAGAACAGGACAAGACATATAGGACTTATACTAGAATAACGATTACCTCTACTACACGGATGAAAAAAAGTTGCGAATTCGGGAGCTTTAGATAAAGCTATAGTATATATGACGGAAAGCAAAACAGACCTAATAGTAGGAAGCTACAAGCACCTAATAGCTTATGGAAATGAGCATAATAGACAAAGCTACTATTAGCTAAACGACTAAAGAGGTTAGCACTGACCTAGGAAACAGGTCAGGGCCCTTCGAGGGGCCCGGAAACCATTAACAACCATATAGCGACAAGTGGTAGCATAGTATAGGAGGAACTACTATAAGAGACCACTATATCGAGACCTCCTAGCAGAAACATAGGAAATCGCCACAATCTTTAGACGATAGCGGTAAGATAAGCGACTGTAGATAACAGCATAATAGAAATAGCACGAAATGCTTGTACTAGTAGATAGTAGAGCAGAGATAAACCTAATTTCGCTAACGCTTGTAAATTAGCTATAGATACCTTAGAGAATAAAGCGGAAGTATAGCATAGTCAAAGGACTATTTCTGATATAATAGGTATATAGGGAGACCGAACTAATTAACATTACTATAGTAGGAAAGACTATAACAGTTATATTTAGTATCGTAGACATAGGCAACGACAAAGATATAATACTAGGGTTACTATAGCATAAAGATTACGACCCGGACATTAGCTAGAAGAATGGTAGCTACCTATAACCCTAAATAGAATCGTATTTAACTAGCAAGATAGGGAGCGCGTAAGGATCGCAAGAGGACGATACTCAAGGAAAGGCATATCCTACAGATCTACCGCAAGAGATAAGCAATGGTAGACAGACTACTATAGACTCTAGAAGAAGCGGCAAAACGATACCGACACTATAATAGGAGGAACAAGCTAAACCGTCAATAGCTATTCTCTCCGTTAATAAGTGTAAAGTACTATAACTAGAGTAGTAGGTCAAGACAGGAGAAATCGCCAGCATTACTATAGATAGAACCAAGTTTATATATTATTAGAAAACCGAGAGACGAGACAAGACTAGGGAAGTACCGAAGGAATATAAAGGACACCTAGCATTTGAACCGAAACATCTAGAAGGGCTACCAGAACACGGCCTATAGGATTACAAGATCAAGCTTAAGGAAGGAATACGACTAAAGTTCTTTAAGATTTACTATATAAGCTAGACATAGAACGAAGAACTTAAGCGATATTTAGAGGAGAACCTTCGAAGAGGATATATCCGCCCGTTGACATTACTAGCAGGCTACCTAATCCTATTTATGCCAAAGAAAGATAGAAAGCTACAATTATATATTGATTATCGGCAACTTAACAAACAGACTATAAAAAACCGATACCTATTACTACTAATCTCATAGCTCCGAGATTAGTTAGTAGGAGCTTAATATTTTACACGTCTTGACTTGCCATCGGCCTATAACCATATATGGATCAAAGAAGGCGACGAGTAGAAAACGGCCTTTAGGATATCCTATAGCCACTATAAGTACCTTGTCATGCCATTCGGACTTACAAACGTGCCGGCAACATTCTAAGCCCTAATTGATCAAGCTATCTAACCCTTTCTCGACAAATTTACGATATATTATCTCGACGATATACTTATCTTCTCTAAGACGATGGACGAACACCGGAAGTATATAAGAGTAGTGCTAGACACGCTATATATGTATAAGCTATCAGTTAACAAGGAAAAGAGCAAATTCTACGTTCGGAAAACGGTATTTTTAGGGTACGAAATATCCCTAGGATAAATCTAGATAGAACCTTTAAAGGTTAAAGCTATTAAGAATTGGCCACGACTAACAATAGTTACAGAAGTACAAAGCTTCATCGGATTTACAAACTTCTACCGAATGTTTATTAGGAACTTTAGAGCGATTATACGACCTTTATATAAACTTACTAAGAAGAATACTAAATTCTAATAGGAAGGACAATATAAGCAAGCATTTATATAGATCCGCGACGCCATTACTAAAGACCTAATACTAGTACTACCGGACCCTAAGAGGCCATTTGAGGTAGAAACAGACGCTTCAGACTACGCTATCGGAGGACAATTAGGATAACGAGACAGACAAGGAAAGCTACATCCTATAGCCTTCTTTTTAAAGAAGCTCGACAGACCACGTCTCAATTATCCAATCTATAACAAGGAACTACTTATGATTGTTAAAGCTTTTAAGGAATAGCGACTATACCTTAGTGGCACGATCGAACTAGTACAAGTATATATAGATCATAAGAACCTACGATACTTTATAATGATAAAGGAGCTTAACGGACGACAAATACGATAGGCAGAATTCCTTATAGAATTTAACTTTAAGATCTACTATAAGAAAGGCAAGGAAAATGTACAAGCAGACATCTTAAGCTAATAAATAGGTTATATAGAAGGACAAACAGAAACAACGCCACCGTTATTTAAGGAACAAATAGACGGGACATTACATTACGAAACGTAGATACCCGTAGAAGATGATCTACTTAACTCATTCCTAGAATGTTACGTAATCTTTTAAGAAGAAAGGATTAACAAGGTATAGTATCAAGTAGCACCCGGACTACTAGTACCTAACGAAGTAGAAGAAAGAGATAGGAAACTCTAGTACCGAGGCAAAGTATACATCTATAATAGGGATTAATAGCTACAAATGATTCGAGAACTCTACGAGTCGAAACTTGGAGGATATAAAGGAGTCATAAAAACTATCGTACAAGTTAAGAAATACTACGACTTTCCACAGTTAATGGTACAAGTTAAGGAAGTCGTACGAAGCTATAACATCTATAACCGAAGCAAAACGGCACGATACAAGCCGTATAGGCTACTTTAGCCACTGCCAATACCTGACAAACCATAGAGTTCGGTCACGATAGACTTTATTACAAAGCTGCTAGAATCTAAGCACATAGCCACAGGAGTAGTCTATAACAGCATCCTCACTATAGTAGATCGCCTAACTAAATAGGCATACTTCTTTCCCTACAAGGAGTCCTAGACAGCAGAACAGTTAGTAGATGTAATCTATCGGCAAGTTACATCAGTGTACGCTTGGCCGCGAGAATAGATTACCGACAGAGACACCAAATTCGCATCGAAATTCTAGCAAGCGTTAATATAACGATTAGGCGTTAATAGCAAACTGTCAACGGTATATTACCTATAGACCGATAGATAAACAAAGTAACTAAACCAAATCGTCAAATAGTATCTCCGTTCTTACGTCAACTACTAATAAGATAACTAGGTCATACTATTGCTAATAGTATAGCTCGCTTATAATATGATGCCAACGGAAACGACCAAGGTTATACCATTCTTTACGAACTACGGATATAAAGCAGACCTTAGACAAGGACCAGAGATCATAGTGCCGAGAGCAGCAGTCAAAGTAGAACAAATATATATACTATATAAAAAGCTTAAAAAGGAACTCGAGTTTGTTAAAACAAGGATAAAGAACTACTATAATAAACATAGGCTTAAGGGACCTTGCCTAAAGAGGGGAGACAAAGTTTACCTAATCTTATAATACCTATAAACCAAACGACTAAGCAAGAAGCTAGACTTCAAAAAATTAAGACTATTTGTTATTAAAGAGCAAATCTCGACATCTAACTATCAACTATCGTTACCATCATCTATACGACTATAGACAGACGTTTTTCATATTTTACTCTTAGAGCTAGCACCAAAGAACGCCAAAGTCATTATAAATATCGAAGTAGAAGACAAAGAGGAAGAATAGGACATTAAAGAAATCTTAAATTTACGAGTCATCAATAGAGAACTATAATATCTAGTTAAATAGCTTGATTTTAGACTAGAAGATAACTTATAGGAACCTATTAAGAATCTAAATTACCCTAAGAAACTTCAGCAGTTCTACTAGAGGAACCCTAATTAACTAAAAGCGATAGACTAGAAACCAACCCGAAATCGGCTAGTAAGGATAGATCTAAAGGAACTTTAGGATATATAGTATCCTAAAGCTACCCGAAATCGGCAGACAAATAAGATAGGGTCGAAGAAGACGTAGTAACCCTAGAAGTTTCTGCTGCCGCCGCCGCCTCAGCCTCCTCACGCTCCACTCGTTCCAACTCCTCCACACTATCAATACCCTAAGCAATAGCCCTCATCATCTTCTCAAACTATATCTACTTTTGTTTCCGAAGACAAAGGACTCGCTCCTTAGCAGCTATAAGTTTATCCTTAAGTTTCTAATGCTAAGCTACAATAGAACGAAGCTAAGCAAGGGAAACGCCAAGAACGTTATAATTTGAGCGTTTGTTATAGACGTACTCTACATATTAAGAAGAGTCGGCTTTTAAGACCTCATATAAACTAAGGCCTTTAGACTTACACGGCGAACAAGGATATATCGTTAAAAGGCTATCTAAAGAAAGAATCGCTGTAAGAAGGTAATTAGCATAAAGAGTCGATATAGCAGGTTTAGATTTCGACTTCTTTCTTATATAATCAGCTATCTCGATAACATCATAGGAAGACAAAGGAAGGAAGAAACTAGGAAACGCAATTATATATAGACAGGGGATATTAGCGCTATTTAAAACGGACTAGAGTCTTTTAAAGATAAAAGACCTAAAGGAGGGGCATCGTGTCATAATTTGGCTATATAAGGCGACCCGGCAAGGTATATAGGACTAATCAAGAACTACAAGACCTAAGGACTAATCAGGAAGTAATCACAGTGATCGCACTTCGATCAAGATAAGCACTTAGGTAACGATCGTAAGACCGTAGCAGCGATCGCACGATCAAGACTTAAGGAGGAAGGACAGGGAATTGTATATAGTCACTCGTTCCACCAGACTCTGGCGAACTCTAGGAGTTTACCAGTAGTAACAATTACAATCACAGTACTTATACTAAGTATTGCTAATTACTGTAAGAGATAACTCTAAGTGTTGTTGTAAACCCTTTGGCTTCACCGAATCCCTTAGACGACCTGCCTGCCTATCCTGCTCAATCTACCTTCGTCTAAACCCTTTTAGAAGAAGTCTGAGCTAGGTTTGTCACACTTATATAGTAAATCTTAAAGAACTTTAATTATGCTCCTTCTTTAAGCTTAATCTTGTAATCCTATAGGCTATATTCTAGTAATCCTTCTAGATACTTCGGTTTAAATGCTAGGTATCCTTTGTATTCCTTTAGTACTTCCCTAGTCTTGTCTTGTCTCTTGGTTTTCTAATAGTATACAAACTTGGTTCCGTCTATAGCGATGCTAGCGATTTCTCCTATCTCGACCTACTACTCTAATTATAGTGCTCCGCATTCGTCAATAGAGAGAACAGCTATCGGCAGTTTAGCTTGTTCCTCCTATCGTAATGTCGGTGTCGTTATGCCACTTCTTCTAGAGTCTATAGTGGTCTGCCTGCTATTATCCGTCTCTTGCGGTAGATCCATAGGATATGCCTTTCCTTAAGCATTGTCTGCTTACGATCCTTATATACTTCCTATCTTACTAGTCAAATACGACTCTATTTAGGGTCGTAGGTAGCTATTATTCTTCTAGCTAATGTCCGGGTTATAATCATCATACTATGGTAACCTTAGTATTATATCTTTATTATTACCTATATCTATAATACTAAATATAACTGCTATAGTCTTCCCTACTATAGTAATATCGATTAGTTTAGTCTCCCTATATATCTATTATATTAGAAATAGTCCTTTGACTATACTATATTTCTACTTTATTCTCTAGGGTATCTATAGCTAATTTATAAGCATTGGCAAAATTAGGTTTATCTCTGCTCTACTATCTACTAGTATAAGTATTTCGTGCTATTTCTATTATGCTATTATCTATAATCGCTTATCTTACCGCCGTCGTCTAAAGATTATAGCGATTTCCTATGTTTCTACCGGGAGGTCTCGATATAGTAGTCTCTTATGCCAGTTCCTCCTATACTACGCTACCACCCGCTGCTACGTAGGCGTTAATGGTTTCTAGGCCCCTCGAAGGGCCCTAACCCGTTTCCTAGGTCAGTGCTAACCTCTTTGGTTATTTGGCTAATAGTAGCTTCGTCGATCGTGCTCATTTCTATAAGCTATTAAGTGCTTATAGCTTTCTACTATTAGGTCTGTTCTACTTTTTGTTATACGTGCCATAGCTTCATCTAAAGCTCCTAGATCCGCGATTTCTTTTCGTCTGTGTAGTAGAGGCAGTCATTACTCCGGTACAAGTCCTATATGTCTCGTCCTGTTCTATAGTGCCTAGGCCAGGCTCGTTTTAGTACTACCGTGATACCTTCTAGATCGTAGGCTTCGATTTTCTAGAGCAATTTGGCTGCTCTGTTTCCTATATTATAGACTTATTCTATAGGGCGGAGGCTTCTATCCTCATTTCCTTATTAGGTTGGCTAGTGATTGTTTTCGAATTTGTCGCAAAAGTAGTATTAGCATTTGTATAATATATACTAGAACTAGGGCACTTGTATATATGCCTCGTATTACGGGTGTAGTCGTGTAGCGTTGCCTAGGAGGTATTAGAACTCTTTTCCAAATCCTTCCTACTATATATAGGCCGTAGGTACTCTAATGCTAAGGTAGGAGTGTTTCTTCTAATAGCTTTCCCACGTACGCTTATCTTTTCCGCGGTTCGCGCGTATAAACTGGTACTCGGGGTTCCGTATGTCGTAGCTAAGTTGCTAATCGTTAAAATACTCGGTATAGCTGTCGGGCCTATTGTACGTCATAGGCTATTCCCCTTTAATAGTTTCTACGATACGTTAGAGTTTCCTTATCTCATCCCTCATTCTATCGCTCTACTAGGTAAGTCAAATCAAGCGTTTATCCCGTTCGTATAGTTCTGTGTTAAGCCGGAAAACTTTATTATAGTACTATTCGATTTATTCCTAGAGGAATAAAACATTAGGTCTAGGTCTTTTAATTCCTTAGGTATCGGTTATCTATAATCTATCTTACCTCTAGGTAACTATAAAACCCTATTACCTTAAGGCTAGGAGAATCGAAATTAGTAGTATATACTCTCCTACCATATCCTATTTAGCAAGACCTATTTCTAGATCTATAGTAACCAGTTCAGAGTACGATGCTTATTCGTCTTTACTATCGCTATCGTATCTAAGACTATCCGTATCGCTATCCCTGTCTTTGTAGCTTGTAGCCGCTACTTCGATAATATCCTTAGCGGTTTCGTTAATAGCTATAATTTCCTTTCTAGGGACTAGTTTCTAGTCTTTCTTTAGGCTCTAGCATTCTCGCTTATAGTGTCCTTTCTTTCTATAGTTATAGTAGGTAGCATTAGACTTGTCTTTGGTCGTCTTCTTCCGGTCCTACTTCTACGTTACATCTATATCTATAGCTCCGGGGTGCGTCCTATATAAGGTACTAATATATACTTGCTTTTTCTTGTCGTTAGCCTTAACTACGGTTCCGTTCATTCGTTCTCATTTCTACTACTCTCATATATAGAGTTAATTATCGATTCTAATGGCTTATATAATATATTTGTCTAGGGTCTTAGGCCGATCGTACTTATATAGCTTATCTTTAACCTTTTCCTTTAAGCTATTATAGAATAGTTATATTAATGCCTTATCGTTAAGCTAAGACTTAAATATATCCTATCTAAACTATATAGTATAGGAAGCTACTAACTTGTTCTATTAGAGATTAGCAAGTCTTTCTTATATATAAATCTTCTTGTCTTTGTCGCTAAAAACCTTCTAAAGCTCTTCTTCGAAACGGTCATAAGATCGGAAGACTACCTACATAAACGCGTCTCGGTCGTCTTTATCTTCCTTAGTAAGATAGTCGTTCTACGTAAGCTCGAACTATCTAAGTACCTTACCCTCTAGTCTCGTAGCTACGTAAAGAACTTTAGCTTTGTCATCTAGAAACTTATCGTTATTAAGCTAGAAGTAGGATCAGAGGTTTATTAGGAATCTTACAAGATCCTCCTTAGTTCCTCTGTATTTGCTAGGTAGTTCGATCTTGATACAGCTCGCTTTGGTAGTCTCGAGCGCTTCGATTTTGGTGTAGGCCTCGTTAACCAGTTTCTACAAGTACTTTTCGCCGTTTTCGAGTTCCTTAATTTGGGCTTAAGTAACCTTATCTCTCTAGTCTAACTCCTAGATCCGCTGCTAGAATTGACCAAGCTAGGCGAGTAGCTATTTGGCCGTAACGTTGGTAGCCATATCAATGTCAAGGTCAAGGTTACCTCCGTTCTAAACTATAATAGAACAAAGGGAGTAGTAATAACGTATAACGAACCTAGCTTAGACTTCTTCTAAAAGGGTTCAGACGAAGGTAGATTAAGCAGGACAGGTAGGCAGGTCGTCTAAGGGATTTGGTAAAGCTAAAGGGTTTATAATAATACTTAGAGTTATCTCTTATAGTAATTAGTAATACTTAGTATAAGTACTGTAATTGTGATTATTACTACTAGTGAACTCCTAGAGTCTACTATAATGAGTGACTATCTATATATATATATAATCCTAGGATTACTCTTTATCTAGTGATCCTTTGTTGTCTGGATTACGGCTATAATAGTGATCCTATAGTGTATAGATCACTTTGCCAAGTGTGATCCTTTCCTAATTAGTCTGTTCGTGCCTGTTATCCCATTGGCTTGTCGGGGAAGGCGGCTCAGGCGGCGTCCTGCATGTATATTTCCGTGACAAGGGTCTACGTCTCCGATATTGGCAGAAGAGTATCTAGTTCTTCCTCCTCCTCTAGATAAGCTACGCTACGACGAAAAACTTTGGTACTACGATCGTATAGAGATTGCTATAAACGACGTAATTGACTTAAACGGCTTAGTGTCTAAGTAAGTAGCGCCTCGATCTTAGTAATCTCTCTTGAAACCTTCTCCTACTCTAATAAATTCGAAAGGACTAAGATAGTTAGTAACCTAGGACTATGAAAAAAAATAACAAGGAACCTATAGGCATCTATAATATTCGGACTATTATACTTCTTACCTATATAAATATAGTTTTGACACTTGTTTAAACCCTCTATCATTATATAACGCTTTTATAGCTTTGTATTCTAATAACGCTTACAAGGTATAGTAACCTTATAACCCTCTTGCTTAATCTTGATCGTAATAGTGTATCGTTCGCATTTAAGATTGCGACGATTCCTAGGAATATAATCAGCTATAATAAAAGGAAGTTAGCGGAAGAAGGACGTTACCTACTAGAAAAAGGGGGTATTAGTAGTATTTAAAACAAGTTATAAGAAGCTTTCAGATCGAAAGCCCTAAAGAGGGGGCATCGTATCACGAGCCAACTATATACCGCGACCTGGTAGGGCATAGAAGGCTAAATAAGCCACTAATCAAGAAGGGCACGAAGCAAGGCTAATATAGGATTGCTAAGGAGTACAGGCTACTACAGGCGAACGATTGCCAAAAAGGGAAAGATAGCAGAGGATAGCTAGCTACTAAAGGCGATCTAAGGACAGGATAGAAAGGGACTATAAGCAATCGGCAAAAGTATATATATATATAAATAGTCACTCGTTATAGTAGACTCTGGGAGTTTACTAGTGATAGTAACTCATAATCATAGTACTTATACTAAGTACCGTTGACTACTATGAGAGATAATTCTAGTGTTATTATAAACCCTTTGGCTTCACCAAATCCCTTAGACGACCTGTACGCTTGTCCCGCTTAACCTACCTTCGTCTGAACCCTTTCAGAAGAAGTCTGAGTTAGGTTCGTCATAATAGGCTTTCTTTACCTCCTTAGCCCTCTTTTAGGCCTCTTAAACCTCCTTTATCTACTATTAAGCTCGTTTACTACCTATACTAGCCTTCTTTACTAGAGCCGAGACCAAAGCTATCTCCTTAAGGGCCTCTATAAGCCTGTCAAAGGCCTATAGAAGCTCCTCTAGGCCTTAGAAGATAGGCCTAGCCAGGGCTAATACCTATCTACTAAGTCGGAGTAAGAGGTAGGCTGCTTTAGCTTACGTAACCTCCCTATCTAGGCTATTCTAGTCCTACCCTTTGCTAGCTAGTATAGGTCTATTAGTCCCTTAGAAGGAGATATATAGGGCCTATAGGTAGTAGTTAGACTTCCCTTATCTTATAATATCCCTATAGGTTACTTCTAGTCTGGCCAAGGCCTAGAATAGATCTATTATAGAAGGCTAGTTATATTAGTCCCTTTAGAGGGCCCTAGTAACCTAGCTATAGGGTATATATAGGTTAAGGTCCTATTAGTCTATAAGGCTAAGAAGGTCTTTAGCCCCTAGGCTAAGCCTGTCAAATAGGTCCTAGACCAGGTAGTAGAGGTTAAAGTCACCTATAAGAACTAGGGGGTAGGTTAGCCAAGGTAAGGCTTGTAGGTCCTATAAAAGGGCCTATTTACCCTTATTATTATAGACTAACTAGAGTTTAAACCCCTTTTCTCCTAGGGCTAGAAAGGTTACCTTATACTAGTTCTCCTTTACTAAATAGTCCTATTAGCTAATTAGGAACCGTTTAGCCATTAGAATAGCTACCTTGCCCTTAGGCTTATAGATTAGATAGTATTTTAAAGCCTAAGGGTAATATATCGACCTTATAAACTAGTTAATCTATAGTTCTTAGATAGCTAATAGGTTATATTTAGCCTCCTTTAATAGGACCTTAAGGGCCTATTTATTACCTTAGGTATTTTATTAAAGGATCTTAATTCATATTCGAGGTAGCCGGAACGGAAGATAAGAGTATAGTAATAATAGGCTCTATAGCTATTACCCCCTTAGCTAGTTATAAGAGAGAGGGGGCTCTAGGCTATAGAAAGGAGATATAAGTCTATTAGGTATTAAATAAAGTACTCCTAGCTACTTATTAGGCTAGGGTAAGCCTCCTATAGGGGTATTTAGCCCTAGTTTAATAATAGTTATTATCTTTTAGCTAGCTACTAAACTTAAAGGCTACCTTTTAATATAGTTACTCTAGTAGTTAGAAGGTCTAGGGTCTATACTAGTAAGCCTCTTTAGCCCTCTCCTAGGCTTTGACTTTCTTTAGGTAGCCCCTATACTAGGCTATATAGAGGCCCCTATAGGCTATATACCTATAAGGGAGTTAGTTAGAGTAGGTAAGGTACTAGGCCTCCTTAGTCTTCCCCCTTTCCCTATAGGCCTTTATACTATAACGGCTATAATAGGCTAGCTACTAGTAGTACTACTAGATATAGCTAAAGCTCTAATACCTATAGCACTACCTTAGCTCTAGAGCATCCTAGTAGGGCTTATAGTCTAGTACCTAAGCATCCTAGACTACGCCCTTATTATAGGCTTTCTAGACCTCTTTAAGGTCCTATAGTCCTAGGAGTACTATAGCCTACTTCCTTTATAGGCTCTTTAGTAGCTAGAACTTGACCGTCTCGATCGACTAAAGGCCTATAGCCCCCTTAAAGTCTTACTTACTAACCCCCTATAGTTCCTTTCTCTAGATTCCTTTAGCTAGGACTATATAGGCCCTACTAACCTCCCTAGCCTCCTCTCTAAAGGCTATAGCTACCTATCGCTTATTAGCTAAATACTAATCCTTAGTAGCCTTATTCTTAAAGACTATTACTATATCTCTGCTTAGGAGCTTCCTAGCTATAATAGCTCCCTAGTAGCTAGAAGCCTTATTAACTACTTAGACTATTTTAGCTAGGGTTTAGGCTTTAAGGTCCTCCTATAGGCTTATATTCCATATTATAACCTCTTATAAAGCTTATAATAGCACTGCCTTAGCCGATGGTAGGCCCCCTTAGCGGCCTATTACCCCCTATTATAGCCCTATAGCTACCTATTACCCCCTATTATAGCCCTATAGCTACCTATATCTAGATAGGGTAGAGGGTAGCCTTAAAGGCTTCTTTAAGCCCCTTTTTAACTTCCTCGGCTATAAGTTCCTATAGGTTTAGAACTAGGCCTATAATAGTAGTTATAAGGCTCTATAAGAGCCTATTAATAAGGTCCTATACCCTGCCCTATTTAGGGCTTAATATAATGTCGACTAGTTATATAGTAAGACCCCTTAGCTCCTTAATATCTAAGATAAGGTAGGCCTATAGTAGGCCCCCCTTTAATTAGTTTAAAGCTATAGGCCTCCCTACTTAGTGGCTTAGTAATAGGCCTTAAATCGACGTTATATTCAAGGGCGCTAGGTAGTCTATATGGTGAAAAATTTTGATAGGCGTATAAGGTACGGTCGGATTATAGCTAGGTCCGGCTCCTATACTTACGATACCTATTATATACCTGTAACGGCTTGTATATAATTGAAAGCAATACTATTAGATAGCGTTTTTCAAGAGCTTTCTAGTGATGGTAGTTTTGTAGATTTTAGTAGGGTGTTTATAAAGATATAAGAGAAGCTTTTTTCCGACAGGGGGATTTCTATAATATTAATTATAGGTAGTATTATTTAGCTACCTCTATATATAGTTAAAGGTTAAAAGTATAGGTAGCTTTACTTACTTAAATATATTTTATAATACTTATATATATTTTACCTTTTCTTTAATATCTTATAATTTAATTATTATTATTATTATTATTAGTCTTATATTACTATATTAATAAATATAAAAAGGGAAAGCTTCTCTTATGTCTTTATAAATACCCCACCAAAATATACAAAACTACTATCACTAGAAAGCTCTCGAAAAACGCTATCTAACGGTACCACTTTCAACCACGTACGAGCCCTTACGGGTATATAACAGGTATCATAGCCATAGAAACCGGACCCGACCACAATCCGACCGTACCTCATACGCCCGTTAAAAATTTTTACCGTATAGACTACCTAGCGCCCCTAAACGTAACGTCAATTTAAAGCCTACCGCTAAGCCACTAAGTAGGGAGGCCTATAGCTTCGAACTAATTAAAGGGGGGCCTACTATAGGCCTACCCTACCTTAGATATTAAGGAACTAAGGGGTCTTATTATATAACTAGTTAATCTTATACTAAGCCCTGAATAGGGTAGGGTATAGGACCTTGTTAATAGGCTCTTATAGAGCCTTATAATTACTATTATAGGCCTGGTTCCGAACCTATAAGAACTCGTGGCCGAGGAAGTTAAAAAGGGGCTTAAAGAAGCCTTTAAGGCTACCCCCTGCCCTACCTAGGTATAGGTAGCCGTAAGCTCGTAATAGGGGGTAATAGGCCCCTAGGGGGGCCTACTATCGGCCAAGGCAGTGCTATTATAGGCCTTATAGGAGGTTACGATGTAGAACGTAGGCCTATAGGAGGACCTTAAAGCCTAAACCCCGGCCAAGATAGTCTAAGTAGTTAACAGGGCTTCTAGCCGCTAGGGAGCCGTTACAGCTAGGAAGCTCTTAAGTAGGGATATAGTGGTAGTCTTTAAGGATAAGGCTACTAAGGATTAGTATTTGGCTAATAAGCGATAGGTGGCTATAGCCTTTAGAGAGGAGGCTAGGGAGGTTAGTAGGGCCTATATAGTCCTAGTTAAAGGAGTCTAGAAGGAAGAGTTATAGGGGGTTAGTAAACAAAACTTTAAGGGGGCCGTAGGCCTACACTTGATCGAAACGGTTAAGTTCTGGCTACTAAAGAGCCTATAAAGGAAATGGGCTATAATACTCCTAGGCTTATAGGACCTCGAAGAGGCCTAGAAGGCCTATAATAAGGGCGTAGTCTAGGATGCCCAGGTGCTAGACTACGAGCCCTACTAGGATGCTCTAAAGCCGAGGTAATGCTATAGGTACTAGAGCTTTAGCTATACCTAGTGGTATTACTAGTAGCCGGCCTATCATAGCCATTATAGTATAAAGGCCTATAGGAAGGGGGGGAAGACTAGGGAGGCCTAGTGCTCTACCTACTCTAACTAACTCCCTTGTAGGTATATAGCCTATAGGGGCCCCTATACTACCTAGTATAGGGGCTACCTAAAGAAAGTCGAGGCCTAGGAGAGGGCTAGAGAGGCCTACTAGTATAGACCCCGGACCTTTTAATTATTAGAGTAACTATATTAGAAGGTAGCCTTCGAGTTTAGTAGCTAGCTAGAAGACGATAACCACTATTAAACTAGGGCTAAATACCCCTATAAGAGGCCTACCCTGGCCTAGTAGATGGCTAGGAGCGCCTTATTCGACGCCTAATAGACCTATATCTCTTTCCTATAGCCCAGAACCCCCTCCTTTTCGTAACCGGCCGAGGGGGTAATAGCTATAGAGCCTATTACTATACCTTCGGCCTTTGCTCCGGTTACCTCGAATGTAAATTAAGATCCTTTAGTAGAATACCTAAGGTAATAAATAGGCCCTTGAGGTCCTACTAGAGGAGGCTAAATATAACCTATTAGCTATCTAGGAACTATAGATTAACCATTTTATAGGGTTAGTATACTACCCCTAGGCTTTAAAATACTACCTAGTTTATGAGCCTAAGGGTAAAATAGCTATTCTAGTGGCTAAGCGCTTCCCGGTTAGCTAATAGGATCATTTAGTAGAGGAAAACTAGTATAGGGTAACCTTTCCGGCCCTAGGAGAGAAGGGGTTTAAACTCTAGTTAGTCTATAATAATAAGGGTAAATAGGCCCTTTTATAGGACCTACTAGCCTTACCTTGGCTAACCTACCCCCTAGTTCTTATAGGTGACTTTAACCTCTACTACCTAGTCTAGGACCTATTTGACAGGCTTAGCCTAGGGGCTAAAGACCTTCTTAGCCTCATAGACTAATAGGACCTTAACCTATATATACTATATAGCTAGGTCATTAGGGCTCCCTAAGGGGACTAATATAGCTAACCTTCTATAATAGACCTATTCTAGGTCTTGGCCAGGCTAGAAGCGACCTATAGGGACATCACGGAACATAGGAAATCCGACCACTACCTATAGGCCTTAAACGTCTCCCTCTAGGGGACCAAAGGGCCTATACTAGCTAGTAAAGGGTAGGACTAGAAGAGCCTAGACGAGGAGGTCACGTAGGCCAAGGCGGCCTACCTCTTACTCTGGCTTGGTAGGTAGGTATCGGCCCCGGCCGGGCCTGTCTTCCGGGGCCTAGAGGAGCTTCTATAGGCCTTCGACAGGCTTATAGAGGCCTTCGAGGAGATAGCTACGGTCTCGGCCCTGGTAAAGAAGGCTAGTACAGGTAGTAAACGAGCTCGATGGTAGACAAAGAAGGTTCGGGAGGCCCGGAAGAGGGCCAAGGAGGTAGAGAGGGCCTATAGGGGTACCTTAAACCTCTATATATAGGAGGCGCTTCGGCAGGCCCTATAGGACTAGGCTAGGACCATTATAGCTACGAAGACTAAGAGCTAGAGAGCTATATTATAAGAGGTAACTAACCGGCCGGACTTACTATAGAGGCTAGAGAGGTAGGTAAGGCTATAAAGCTACCTACCGGTTGACCCTCTAAAGCTCTTGGCCTTCGAAGGAGGGCTTATAACCTACTAATAGAAGGCTAGAGCATTGGCTAATAAGTTCTTTCTAAACCTAGAAGTAGACCTATTAGATATTAATAACCTAGATCTAAATGACTACTAGGAGCTAAAGTTTAAAATAAGCTAGGAGGTTATAGTAGGTAAAGTTAAGGTAGTATTAGCTAAGGCGGCCCTATAGAAAGCCCTAGGGGAGGACCTCCTCCTTATAGGCCTATTAAAGGCCTATAGGCGGCTACTCTACTAGATACTAGCTAAACTAGCCTTAGAGAGCCTATAGCTTGGCTATTTTCTAGCCTAGTTTAAAAGGGCTAAGATAATAGTCTTCTATAAGCCTAGCAAACCCCTATAAGCCTACTTTACCCTAGGTAGCTATAGGCCTATAGCGCTCCTACTAATAGTAGGTAAAGTACTAGAGGCTATAGTTACCTAGAAGGTAACGGCCGTTATAGAAGCCTATAGGCCTCTCCTGACCGAACAAATAGGTAACTAGGAATATAGGTCTACCGAACTAGCCTTTTAGCTTGTTATAGCCTAGGTTTAGGAGGCTTAAAGGTATAAGGTGGCTACCTCCCTCTTATAGCTTAATATCTTAGGGGCTTTCGATACTATTAATTATACCTAGCTACTAGTTACTTTATAGAGCTAAGGCTTCCTAAAGTAGCTAATGGTCTAGGTTAGGGAGTAGCTATAGGATAGGGTAGCTATCCTTTACTTCGATAGCTAGGAAATAGAGGATATAGTAATAAGGGCTAGGGTTCCCTAGGGGTCACCCCTTTCCCTTATACTATTTATCCTCTATATAGCCTCTCTTTACTAAGCCATTCGCTAGGCTTACCCTATAGTTAGTTTAATAGGCTTTACTAATAATACTAACCTTCTAGCCTTTAGGAGGGCCGAGGAGGCTTATAACGGTTAGCTATAGAGGGCTTAGAAGGCCTACCTATAGTAAGTAAAGACCTAGGGTATAGCTTTTGCCTTAGAAAAGTACAAACTTATCTACTTTAATAGGGGCCGGAAATAGTAGTTATAACTGCTAGAGCTCTTATAGCCTAGAGGGGGTACTATTACTATAGCCCTATTAAAGTCGGCCAGATTCCTAGGGGTCTGGCTAGACTAGAGGCTATAGTAGGGCCCCTATTATATAAAGGTAGCTAAGAAGCTAGAAAACTAGGAGTTTACCCTAACTAGGCTTACTATAAAGACCTAAGGCCCTAGCCTCCTATAGGCCTATAAGGTCTATACTAAGTATATCCGTAGCACCCTAGCTTATAGGGCCTCGAACTTCTATAAGCCTACTAAGCTAGGGGGCAAGCTAGAAGGCCCTGCTAGGGAACTATAGAAAGCCTAATATAAGGCCTTTCAAGTAGTTACCGGGGCCCATAAGGCTACCCCTATCTAGTGCCTCGAAATAGAAGCCTAGGTGCTGCCCCTTAACCTCTATCTTAATAAGAGGCTAGCTAACTTCGAAGCTAAACTTGACTAACCGCTCTTATAGACTAGGGTAGGTCTAGGGGTCTCCTAGGTCCCTATAAGGGCTCTTATCTAGTAGGCCTATAATAGGCTAAGCCAGAAGTTCCAGAGGAGAAGGGCAAGGGCAAGGGGCTAGGAGCTAAAGCCTATAGCCCTAGAGGTAATAAGGTTAACAGTCTAGTAATAGGTTTAGAAGGGCTATAAAGGGGGTTAACCCCCTCTATAGACCCTATAAAGAAGGCTATAGGCTATAGAACTAGTCATGTTAGCCAGCTAGAGCAACTAATAGAGGGCCGACCAAGCCGGTAGGAGGATATAGCATATGTCGGACAAAGACCCCCCACGCCTAGTTTTTATAGGGGAAGGCCTATAAAGGCACTAGGGCCTAACGAAGGCCTAAAGCTCCCTACTAGTATAGGCCTATATAGGGGCTATTAGCTTCTGTAACTTCCTATTTAGGGTTTAAGTTCTAGGGGTTAGTACCTCCTACTATGCCTATAGCCAGGGGAGGGAAACTATAGAGCACCTAGTTGTATAGTGCCCGAACCTACCAAGAAGCTGAACGTAGGAATCCTAGGAAATACAGTCGTAAAGGGACCTAGACCTCGTTCTACAGGGTATAAGGGCCTATAACCATCGGTTGGCAAGGAGGGTTCTATAGTAGCTAATGGACCTAGGGAGGCTCCCGGAATACCGCCTTGTAAGGAGGCTAGACTAGGAGGGAAGGCCTCTATAGGGCTATTCTAGCCACTTCTCCTTTTCTTTGTAGTGTATTAGTACTCTGGATTAGGCATTAGAGGTAGGATAGAGGTTTTTATCCGGCCTATTAGGCACGGTTTCTTTTGTATATAACTAGAGAGGCTCTGGCATGCTTATTAGTATAACGGTATAGGACTAATAATAATAATAATAATGATAATTAATAAATATACTAAAGCCTTTCTAGTTATATATAATAGAGATTATACTAAATAGGCTAGATAAAAACCTCTATCCCATCTTTAATGCCTAATCCTAAATACTAATATATTATAAAGAAAAGGAGAAGTAGTTAGAATAGCCCTATAGAGGCCTTACCTCCCGGTCTAGCCTCCTTATAAGGTAGTATTCTAGGAGCCTCCCTAGGTCTATTAGCTACTATAGAACCTTCCTTACTAAACGATAGTTATAGGCCCCTATACCTTATAAAATGAGGTCTAGGTCCCTTTATAACTATATTTCCTAGGATTCCTACATTTGACTTCTTAGTAGGTTTAGGCACTAAACAACTAGGTGCTCTATAACGTAATCTATACCCTGCTCGTATAGCTACCCTACTTATATAGCTACCTTGCTCGTATAGCTAAACCTCTACCTAAACCGCCACCTAATTTACCCCTAAATAAGAGAAATATCTAGGTAATAATAACAATTCCAATAGCTAAATAGCCAAGTAATATAATTTAATTTAATCTAGTAATACTTTCCTTGGTATTATATCTATCTATCTACTTAAATAAGTTCTAATTACTTAAACAAGCTCTTATCTATCTTATATTCCTTCTAAACTAACTTGATAAAGCCTATAAGTCTATAAAGTACTATATACTATTCCTTTTCCCTCTGTTTAACGGCTTCCTTTTCCTCCCTTTCCTACTTCTGTTCCTAAATCTCCTATATAATTAGTACCCTAGCCTAGCCAAAGTACTTCTTAGTCTTCTTTGTCTATTTATCTTTACTTTTATTAATAAGCTCCTAGTTAAGTATAATTAAGGTAATATTATTAATATATAAGACTAGGGAGTCCTCTTTTAAAGTAGTAACCTAGCGTTTTAGAGGAATATCGTAAAGCTAGGAGAAATAGGGGAGTCTTTAGATAGTAGTAACTAAGGATTTTCTCTAGGTAGAAAGGAATTAAGCTAGCCCTATATCATATACTAGGGATATTCTTTAAAATCGTCTTTTATATCTATTAATATATATAGAGGAACTAGAGGTTATTAGAATTAGAGGTTGTTAGAACTAGAGGTTATTAGAACTAGAGGTTGTCGGAACTAGAGGTTGTCGAAACTAGAGGTTGTCGGAACTAGAGGTTGTCGGAACTAGAGGTTGTCGGAACTAGAGGTCATCAGAACTAGAGGTTATTAGAACTAGAGGTTATTAGAACTAGAGGTTATCGGAACTAGGGGTTGTTAAAACGTTAAAGAGCTTTATAGCCTATCAAATACTATAGACTTATTTGGCGTTTAGAGTACTTATACTAAGGCAATAGATACTTCGCGTTTTACGTCTTCTATCTGTTGGTTAGTAATAGTTATTATAGTATTTAAAGACGATAAACCGGTAGTTTAGTAGAAAATACTACTATTTAAATTACTAGCTAAAAGGCTATTAAAGTGGCTATAAATTGCTATTCGAATTACTATTCGAATTGCTATTCGAATTAGTAGAAGTTAGTAGAAATTAGTAGAAATTAAAGTCTTAGATATCTCTATACAAGTAGGGTAGCCGTACAAGCAGGGTAGCCGTACGAGCAGGGTATAGATTATATTAGTTTCCCTCCCTTGGCTATAGGTATAGTAGGAGGTACTAACCCTTAGGACTTAAACTCTAAAAAGGAAGTTATAAAGGCTAATAGCCCCTATATAAGCCTATACTAATAGGGAGCTCTAGGCCTTTATTAGGCCCTAGTGCCTTTATGGGCCTTCCCCTATAAAAACTAGGTATAGGGGGTCCTTATCTAATACGTGCTATATCTTCCTATTAGCTTAGTTAGCCCTCTAATAGTTGCTCTAGCTAGCTACTATAGCTAGTTCTATAGCTTATAGCCTTTTCTATAGGGTCTATAAGGGGGGTAGACCTCCTCTATAGCCCTCCTAAACCTACTACTAGACTATTAACCTTATTACCTCTAGGGCTATAAGCTTTAGCTCCTAGCCCCTTGCTCTAGCCCTTCTCTTCTAGAACCTCTAGCTTAGCCTATTATAGGCCTATTAGATAAGAGCCCTTATAGGGACCTAGGAAGCCCCTAGGCCTGCCCTAGTCTATAGGAGTAGCTAGTTAAGTTTAGCTTTAAAGTCAGGTAACCTCTTATTAAGATAAAGGTCAAGAGGTAGTACCTAGGCTTCTATTTTAAGGTATTGGATAGGGGTAGCCTTATAGGCCCTAGTAACTACTCGAAGGGCCTTATATTAGGCCTTTGATAGTTCCCAGACAGGGCCCTCTAGCTTGCCCCTAGGCTTGGTAGGCTTATAGAAGTTTGAGGCCTTATAGGTAAGGGTACTATAGATATACTTAGTATAGGCCTTATAGGCCCGTTTAATAGCCTATATATTAGCTAGTTCTCAGGTTTAGTTATTTAAAGGTATTATATATAGGAAAGTAATTAAATTAGGCTTATAATAGTAGTTATATCTTTAAGTATAGGTAGTTAACTAGTAAAATAAGATATATATTTAAATATATACCTATCTAGCTATATTTAGGTAAGAAGAGGATATTAAGTTACTATCTCTATCTAGGGTTAAGAAGGCGTTTCTATATATAGTTATTATTAACGATATTAAAAGGTTTAAGAAGCGATATACCTATAAGTCTATAGTAATAACGCTAGGGATAGAAGATAATAACTATTACTAGGAGGCTAAAAGAGAAGATATAAAAGAAGGTACTATTATAATTAAGAGTATTAAGAGTAATAAGGATAGTAGGTATAATATAGAGGGAGAGGGAGATAAAGGCAAGTTATATAACTAGTTATTTGACTAGTTATAACTAGGTAGAATTGAATTTTACTGTATTTTCAAGCTTTTCAAAGCCTAGTTTTCAATTAAACTATTTATAGCTATTTAAGGCTATTATTATAATGGTAATTAAACTTGATAGCACCTTTTATAAAGATATAAATATATAGGAAATTTGGTAGCGATCTGTCTAGCTATATCTAGGCGTCTAGGGGTTTTGGCTTTACTTATTAGGAGATAGGCAATAGTACTAAACTAATTAGTTAGCACTAACCACTAGGTATAATACTATATCTAAAATCCCATAATTACCATAGCTTATAAAAAAAGCTACTATTACTATAGAGGTTAGCTATAAAAGTCTAACTTCATCTTCGGATGTTACTATCTTAATATATAGTATAGTTAGCTAATAGTATAATATACTAGATGCCTCTATTCTTTTTTACTAACCTAACTTCTAGACTTATCTAATACTTTAAAACTAAGCTTATTTTAAGCATTTAAAATAGCATTTAATTTGCTATCTTATATATAATTAAAAAATAACAATTTACTAGTAACTATATATATTACTTTCCTCTAGCCTAACTACTTCTAAGTCTATTATTAACGTCTTCTATATACTAGATACTCTAGCTCTCCTTAATAAAGTCTATCTTCCTTAGGTTAATGCCTATATTTATTAGATAATACTAGTATATTTGCTATACCTAGGGGGCACTTTAGGTACTATAGGCATTTTAGGCATTATAAGTACTTTAGACTCGAAGTATAGATGTCGCTATAAAAAGAACTAGCTTACTACCAAATTTGACCGGCAGAATAAAGCCACTAAAAGCAAGATAAAGTATAGTAAGGTAAAGCACTATAGCTACTAAAGCCTAGGCACTATAGCTAATTATTAGTAAAGATACCTTTGTGACGAACCTAACTCAGACTTCTTCTAAAAGGGTTTAGACGAAGGTAGGTTAAACAAGACAAACGTATAAGTCGTCTAAGGGATTCGGTAAAGCCAAAGGGTTTACAATAACACTAGAGTTGTCTCCTACAATGGTCAGTGATACTTAGTATAAGTACTTGTAATTATAGGTTATAGTTGCTATCACTAGTAAACTCCTAGAGTCTACTATAACGAGTGACTATTCATATATATATATACTTCTGCCGATCGCTTATAGTCCCTTTCTATCCTGTCCTTAGATCGCCTTTAGTAGCTAGCTATCCTCTGCTATCTTTCCCTTTTTGGCAATTGTTCGCCTGTGGTAGCCCGCGCTCCCTAGCGATCCCATGTCAGCCTCGCTTTGTGCCCTTCTTGATTGGTGGCTTATTTAGCCTTCTGTGCCCTACCGGGTCGTGGTATATGGTTGGCTTGTGATACGATGCCCCCTCTTTAGGGCTTTCGACCCGAAAGCTTCTTATAACTTGTTTTAAATACTATTAATACCCCCTTTTTCTAGTAGATAACGTCCTTCTTCTGCTAACTTCCTTTCATTATAGCTGATTATATTCCTAGGAATCGTCGTGATTTTAAACGTGAACGATATACTATTACGATTAAGATTAAGCAAGAGGGTTACAATGTCACCATGCCTTATAAGCGTTATTAGAATGCGAAGCTATAAAAGCGTTATATGATAATGGAGGGTTTAAATAAGTGTTAAAACTGTGTTCATATAGGCAAGAAGTACAATAGTCCGAACGTTATAGATGCCTATAGGTTTCTTGTTTTTTTTTTTTTTTTTTCTTATAGTCTTAGGTTACTAACTGTCTTAGTCCTTTCGAATTTGTTAGAGTAAGAGAAGGTTTCGAGAGAGATTACTAAGACTAAGGTGCTACTTACTTAGACGCTAAGCCGTTTAAGTCAATTATATCGTTTATAGCAATCCCTACGCGATTATGGTACCGAAGTTTTTCATTATAGCGTAGCTTATCTAGAGGAGGAGGAAGAACTAGATACTCCTCTGCCGATATCGGAGACGCAGACCCTCGCAGGTTAGGCTTAGGCATTAGGTGCTTTTGACGTATTCGATTGGGAGTTAATCGGGTTAGATCCTAGTCTTAATTCTAGCAGGTTCCCCTCTTTTTCTATCAGGGAATAGGCTTTAGAGCCGGTTCTTATAGCTAGTTAGGATTCCGTCAGTAGAACTGCTCTAGTTTCTTAGGGCAATTTAGGTTCTTAACTAGTTCCTATAAGTTGTCTTCTAGTCTGAAATCAAGCTATTTAACTAGATACTATAGTTCTCTATTAATAATATATAAATCTAGAATTTCTTTAACGTCCTATTTTTCCTCTTTGTCCTTTACTTTAATATATATAGCAACCTTGGCGTTCTTTAGTACTAGTTTAAGAAGTGACTTATAAAAAATATCTATCTATAATCGTATAGATGGTAGTAACAATAGTTAGTAGTTAGTTATCGAAATTCGTTCCTTGATAACGAAGGGTCCGACCTTCTTAAAGTCTAGCTTTGTACTTAGTCGTTTGGTTCGTAAGTTTCGTACGATTAGGTAGACTTTGTCTCCCCTCTCTAGGTAAGGTCCCTCGAGCCTGTGTTTGTCATAGTAGTTCTTTATTCTAGTTTTGATAAACTGTCACGGAAATATGCATGTAGATGCTGCCTGAGCTACTAGCACGAACAGGCCAATCAAGCCGAAGGAATGATAGACCAATTAGGACGGGATCACGCTTGGCAAGAAATAATCCTAACAGAGGATCACTAGCTCACAATATAAGCCAGGTAAGCCAGTATAAATGATCACCACGACTGCTAGTGATCCTAGGAGTATATATACATGTAAATAGTCACTCGTTATAGTAGACTCTAAGAGTTTACTAGTAGTAATAATTATAATTATAATACTTATACTAAGTATTGCTAATTACTATAAGAGGCAACTCTAGTATTATTATAAACCCTTTAGCTTTACTAAATCCCTTAGACGACCTGCCTACTTGTCCTACCCAATCTACCTTCGTCTGAACCCTTTTAGAAGAAGTCTAAGCTAGGTTCGTTATACGTTATTACTACTCCCTTTGTTCTATTATAGTTTAAAACGGAGGTGACTTCGACCTTGACATTGACATAGCTACTAACGTCACAGCCGAATAGCTACTTGCTTAGCTTGGTCAACTCTAGCAGTAGATCTAGGAGTTAGACCAGAGAGATAAGGCTACTTAAGCTCGAATTAAAGAGCTCGAGAACCGCGAAAAGTACTTGTAGAAGTTAGTTAATAAGGCCTATGCTAAAATCGAGGCACTCGAGGGCGCTAAAGCGAAGCATATTAAGATTAAACTACCTAGCAAATATAGGGGAACCAAAGAAGATCTTGTAGGATTCCTAACAAACCTCCGATCCTACTTCTAGCTTAATAATAATAAGTTTCTAGATAATAAAGCCAAAGTCCTCTATATAGCTACAAGACTAGAAGGCAAGGTACTTAGATAGTTTGAGCCTATATAGAACGACTATCTTACTAAGGAAGACAAAGATAAACGAGATATATTTATATAGGTAGTCTTCTGATCTTATGACCGTTTTGAAGAAGAGCTTTAGAAAGTTTTTAGCGACAAAGATAAGAAGATTTATATATAAGAAAGACTTGCTAATCTCTAATAGACTAAGTTAATAGCCTCTTATACTATATAGTTTAGATAGGACATGTTTAAGTCTTAGCTTAACGATAAGGCATTAATATAATTGTTCTACAATGGCCTAAAGGAAAAGGTCAAAGACAAGCTATATAAGTACAATTAGCCTAAGACTCTAGATAAATATATTATATAGGCTATTAGGATCGATAATCGACTCTATATACGAGAGTAGTAGAAACGAGGTCAAATGAATAGAACCACGGTTAAGGCTAATGACAAGAAAAAGCAAGTATACGTTAGTACCTCGTATAGGACGTACCCTAGAGCTATAGATATAGATATAGCGTAGAAGCAGGACTAGAAGAAGACGGCTAAAGACAAGTCTAATATTACCTACTATAACTATAGAAAGAAAGGACACTATAAGCGAGAATACTAGAGCCCGAAGAAAGAATAGAAACTAACCCCTAGAAAGGAAATTACGACTATCGACGAAACTACTAAGGACGTTATCAAAGTAGTAGCTATAAGCTACAAAGATAAGGGTAGTAACACGGACAGTCTCGGATATAACGATAATAGTAAAGACAAACAAGCACCGTACTCCGAACTGGTCACTATAGACCTAGAGACAGGTCTCGCCAAATAAGATATGGTAGGAGAATATATATCGCTAGTTTCGATTCTCCTAGCCTTAAGACAATAGGGCTTTATAGTTATATAGAGGCAGGATAGATCGTAGATAACTAATACCTAAGGAATTAAAAGACCCGGACCTAATGTTCTATTCCTCTAGGAACGAATTAAATAGTATTGTAATAAAGTTTTCCGGCTTAATATAGAACTATGTAAACGGGATAGACGCTTGATTTGACTTGTCTAATAGAGCGATAAGATAAGGGACAAGATAAGGGAACTCTAATATATTATAAAAACCATTAAAGGAGAATAGCCTATAGTATATAATAGGCCTAATAGCTACACCAAGTACCTTAACGATTAGTAACTTAGTAATAATATATAGAACCTAGAATACTAGTTTATATAAGCAAACCGTAGAAAAGATAAACGTACGTAGGAAAGCTATTAGAAGAAACACTCCTATATTAGCACTAGAGTACCTATAGTCTATATACAATGGGAAGGATTTAGGAAAGAATTCCAATACCTCCTAGGCAATGCTACGCGACTATACCCTCGATATAAGGCATATACACAAGTGCCCTAGTTCTAATATATAGCATACAAATACCGATACCACTTCCGCGACAAATTCGAAAACAATCACTAGCTAACCTGACAAGGAAATGAGGACAGAAGCTTACGCCCTATAGAATAGGTCTATAATATAGGAAACAGAGCAGCCGAATTGCTCTAGAAGATCGAAGCCCGTAATTCAGAAGGCATTACAATAGTTCTAAGACAAGCCTAGCCTAGGTATTATAGAACCGGACGAGATATATAGGACTTGTACTAGAGTAACGATTGCCTCTATTATACGGACAAAAAGAAATTACAAATTCGGGAGCTTTAGATAAAGCTATAGCATATACGATGGAAAGCAGAACGGACCTAATGGTAGGAAGCCGCAAGCACTTAATAGCTTACGGAAATGAGTACGATCGACAAAGCCGCTATTAGCCAAATAACCAAAGAGGTTAACACTAACCTAGGAAACGGGTCAGGGCCCTTCGAGGGGCCTGGAAACCATTAACGCCCGTGTAGTGGCAAATGGTAGCGTAGTATAGGAAGGACTAGCGTAAGAGACCGCTATACCGAGACCTCCTGGTAGAAACATAGGAAATCGCTGTAATCTTTGGACGACAGCGGCAAGATAAGCGGCTATAGATAATAGCACAATGGAAATAGCACAAAATGCTTATACTAGTAGATAGTAGAGTAGAGATAAACCTGATCTCGCTAACGTTTATAAATTAGCTATAGATACCTTAGAGAATAAAGCGGAAGCATAGTATAGTCAAAGGGCTATTTCTAATATAATAGGTATATAGAGAGACCGAACCGATTAATATTACTATAGTAAGGAAGACTATAGTAGTTATATTTAGCATTATAGATATAGGTAATAACAAAGATATAATATTAGGGTTACTATAGTATAAAGATTATAACCTAGACATTAGCTAGAAGAATAGTAGCTACCTACGACCCCAAACGGAGTTATATTTGACTAGCAAGATAGGGAGTACGCAAGGATCGCGAGCGGACGATACTTAGAGAAAGGCATATCCTACGGATCTACCACAAGAGACAGACAGTAGTAGGCAGACTACTATAGACTCTAGAAGAAGCGGTATAACGACACTAACATTATAATAGGAAGAACGAGCTAAACCGCCAATAGCTGTTCTCTCCGTTAACGAATATAGAGTACTATAATTAGAGTAGTAGGTTAAGACAAGAGAAATCGCTAGTATCACTATAGATAGAACCAAGTTCGTATACTATTAGAAAACCGAGAGATAAGACGAGACTAGGAAAGTACTAAAGGAATACGAAGGACACCTAGCATTCGAACCAAAGTATCTAGAAGGACTACCAGAACACGGCCCATAGGATCACGAGAGCAAGCTCAAGGAAGGAGCATGACTAAAGTTCTTCAAGATCTACTATATAAGCTAGACATAGAACGAAGAACTTAAGCAATATTTGGAGGAAAACCTTCGAAGAGGACATATCTACCTATTGACATCGCTAATAGGCTACCTAATCCTATTTATACCTAAGAAAGACGGAAAACTATAGTTATACGTCGACTATCGGCAACTTAACGAACAGACTGTGAAAAATCGATACCTATTACCGCTAATCTCATAGCTCCGAGATTAGTTAGTAGGAGCCTAATATTTTACGCGTCTTGACTTGCCATCAGCCTATAACTATATACAGATCAGAGAAGGCAACGAGTAGAAAACGGCCTTTAGGACACCCTATAGCTACTATAAGTACCTCGTCATACCATTCGGACTTACAAACGCGCTAGCAACATTCTAAGCCCTAATTGATCAAGCTATCCGACCCTTTCTTGACAAATTTACAGTATATTATCTTAACGATATACTTATCTTCTCTAAGACAATAGACAAACACTAGAAGTACGTAATAGTAGTACTAGATGCGCTATACGCGTATAAGCTATTAGTTAACAAGGAAAAGAGTAAATTCTATATTAGGAAGATAGTCTTTTTAGGATATAAAATATCCCTAGGATAAATTCGGATAGAACCTTTAAAGGTTAAAGCCATTAAGAATTAGCTATAACCGACGTCAGTCATAGAAGTACAAAGCTTTATCAGATTTACAAACTTCTACTAGATATTTATCAGGAACTTTAGAACGATCATACAACCTTTGTACGAGCTTACTAAGAAGAGTACTAAATTCCAATGGGAAGAGCAATACGAGTAAGCATTTATATAGATCCGCGACGCCATTACCGAAGATCTAGTACTAGTACTACCAGACCCTAAGAAGCCATTCGAGGTAGAAACAGACGCTTTAGACTATACTATTAAAGGACAATTAGGATAATAAGACGGACAAGGGAAGCTACATCCTATAGCCTTCTTTTCAAAGAAGCTTGATAGACTATGTCTTAATTATCTGATCTATAACAAGGAACTACTTACAATTGTTAAAGCTTTTAAGGAATAGCGACTATACCTTAGTAGCACGATTAAACCGGTATAAGTATATATAGATTACAAGAATTTACGATACTTTATAATGATAAAGGAACTTAACGGATGATAAATACGATAGGCAGAATTCCTTATGGAATTTAACTTTGAGATCTACTATAAGAAGGGCAAAGAGAACGTACGAGCAGATATCTTAAGCCGACGAACGGATTATACAAAAGGACAAATAGGAATAACACTACCGTTGTTTAAGGAACGAATAGACAGAACGCTATATTACAAAACGTAGATACCTATAGAAGATGATCTACTTGACTTGTTCCTAGAATGCTATATAATCTTTCGAGAGGAAAGGATTAACAAGGTATAGTATCAAGTAGCACCCGGACCAGTGGTACCTAATGGAGTAGAAGAGAAAGATAGGAAACTCTAGTACCAAGGCAAAGCGTATATCTACGACAAAGACCAATAGCTATAAATGATTCGAGAACTCTACGAGTTAAAACTTGGAGGATATAAGGGAGTTACGAAGACTATCGTATAAGTCAAGAGACATTACGACTTTCTATAGTTAACGGTATAAATTAAGGAAGTCGTACGGAGCTACGACATCTACAATCGAAGCAAAACGGCATAATATAAGCTATATAGGCTACTTTAGCTACTGCTAATAGCTGACAAACTATAGAGTTTAGTTACGATAGACTTTATTACGAAGCTGCCAGAATCTAAGGACACGGCCATAGGAGTAATCTATAATAGTATTCTTACTATAGTAGATCGCCTGACTAAATAGGCATACTTCTTTCCCTATAAAGAGTCCTAGATAGCTGAACAGCTGGCAGACGTGATCTATTGGCAAGTTACATTAGTATATACTTAGCCGCAAGAATAGATCACCGACAGAGATACCAAGTTCGTATCGAAGTTCTAGCAAGCGTTAATATAACGACTAGGCGTCAATAGCAAGCTATTAACAGCATATCACCCGCAGACCGATAGACAAACGGAGCGACTAAACCAAGTTATTAAGCAATACCTCTGCTCTTACGTCAACTACTAGCAAAATAACTAGGTCATACTATTGCTAATAGTATAACTTGCTTATAATATAACGCTAATAGAGACGACTAAAGTTATACTATTCTTCGTAAACTATAGATATAAAGCAGACCTTAGGTAAGGACTAGAGGTCATAGTACTAAGAGCAGTAGTCAAAGCAAAACAAATGTACATACTATATAAAAAGCTTAAAAAAGAACTCGAGTTTGTTAAAACTAGAATAAAGAACTACTACAACCAATATAGGCTCGAGGGACCTTGCCTAGAGAGGGGAGACAAAGTCTACCTAATCATACGAAACTTATAAACCAAATAACCAAGCATAAAGCTAGACTTTAAGAAGGTTAGACCCTTCGTTATTAAAGAACGAATTTCGACATCTAACTACCAACTATCGTTACTATCATCTATATAACTATAGATAGATGTTTTTTATATTTCGCTTCTCGAACCAGTACCGAAAAACGCTAAGGTTGCTATATATATCAAAGCAGAAGACGAGGAAGAAGAATAGGACGTCGAAGAAATTCTAGATTCACGCATTATTAATAGGGAACTATAGTACCTAGTCAAATAGCTTGATTTTGGACTAGAAGATAACTTATAGAAACTAGTTAAGAACCTAAATTGCCTTAAGAAGCTAGAACAGTTCTACCGGCAGAACCTAGATCGACTATAGGCACTAGCTTAGACAAAATAGCTAAATCGGCCTCCGACAAATCTAGGCCTAAAGAAGACTAGTCAAATAGGACGTTAGCACCCTAGGACCGTATATTACTAATAACGCGTACTTCGGACTCTTACACCCTCTGTTCTTCCGCCTCTATTTCCTCTAGAGACTATATACCTTGACGAAATAGCTCGGAACCCCGCTCTTTCAAGAAACGTTTCTAGCGACGAAGACGAGCTAATCGACTAATAGCCGTCTAAAGTTAAGTCTGAAGGATAAAAAGGGCCTCTTTGGCATTAGCCTCTTCTTATTCTACACGCTTTTGTTCGGATATAATCTTCGTTACTATAAAGAATTAGCTACAAATATTAAGACAATAAACTAGGTTACGAATAAGTAGACGTTACATCGGAACTATTATAAGAACAACCTTGACGTATATACTTACTATAGCAGGAAGAGCCTAACGCCATATGACAAGCTAAGTTTCGCTTAAAATACTACGAATATGGTATGACATCTACACTAGAAGAATTAATAAAAGAAGCAAGCACGGCACGCTGTTAGGATTTCGAGGATCGGCGCTTAGAAACATGATCTGCCATCTTGTTAGCCACTAGCAGTATAGAAAAAGGGAAAAATTACAAGGTATACGTAGAAAGGATATTAGCGCTATTTGAAATAGCCTAAAAGAGGGCTTTCGGGTTAAAAGCCTCGGAGGGAGGGTATCGTATTACGGAAATATATATACAGATGCCGCCTAAGCCACTGGCATAAATAGGCTAATCAAGCCGAAGGAATGATAGACTAATCAGGACGGGATCACGCTTAGCAAGAAATGATCCCAACAGAGGATCACTAGCTTACGATATAAGCCAGGTAAGCCAGTATAAATGATCACCATGACTGCTAGTGATCCTAGGAGTATATATATATATAAATAGTCACTCGTTATAGTGGACTCTAGGAGTTTACTAGTGGTAACAATCACAATTATAGTACTTATACCAAGCATTGCTGATTACTATGAGAGGTAACTCTAGTATTGTTGTGAACCCTTTGGCTTCACCGAATCCCTTAGACGACCTGCCTGCTTGTCCTGCCTAATCTACCTTCGTCTGAACCCTTTTAGAAGAAGTCTGAGCTGGGTTCGTCATATAAACTTAAGTTCGTTTTTGAGCTTCTCGTATAGTGCGTGCATTTGTTCTGCTTTGACTGCTATTCTCGGCACTATAACCTCTAGTCCTTGCCTAAGGTCTACTTTATATCTGTAGTTCGCAAAGAACGGTGTGACTTTGGTTGTTTCTATTAGCGTTATATTGTAAGCGAGTTATACTATTAGTAATAGTATAACCTAGTTGTCTTACTAGTAGTTAACGTAAAAATAGAGGTATTGCTTAATAACTTGGTTTAGTTACTTTGTTTATCTGTTAGTCTATAGGTAATATGCTATTAATAGCTTACTATTAATGCCTAATTATTGTATTAACGCTTACTAGAACTTCGATATAAACTTAGTATCTCTGTCGGTAATCTATTCCTATAGCTAGGCATATACCGATACGACTTGCCAATAGATTATATCTGCTAGCTGTTTAGCTATCTAGGACTCCTTGTAGGGAAAGAAATATACCTATTTAGTCAGGCGATCTACTATAGTGAGAATACTATTATAGATTACCCCTATAGCTATGTCCTTAGATTCTAGTAGTTTTGTAATAAAGTCTATTATAACTAAACTCTATAGTTTGTTAGCTATTAGTAATGGCTAAAGTAGCCTATATAGCTTATATCGTGCCGTTTTACTTTGATTATAGATATCATAGCTCCGTACGACTTCCTTAACTTGTATCGTTAGCTATAGAAAGTCGTAGTGTTTCTTAACTTGTACGATAGTCTTCGTGACTCCTTTATATCCTCCGAGTTTCAATTTATAGAGTTCTCGAATCATTTTATAGCTGTTGATCTTTGTCGTAGATATACGCTTTACCTCGGTACTAGAGTTTCCTATCTTTTTCTTTTACTTCGTCAGGTATTACTAGTCTAGGTGTTACTTAATACTATACCTCGTTAATCCTTTCTTCTCGAAAGATTACGTAACATTCTAGGAACAAGTCGAGTAGATTATCTTCTATAGGTATCTACGTTTCGTAATATAGCATTCTGTCTATTTGTTCCTTAAATAACGGTGGTATTATTTCCGTTTGTCCTTCTGTATGATCCGTTTGTCAGCTTAAGGCGTCCGCTTATACGTTCTCTTTACCCTTCTTATAGCGGATCTCAAAATTGAATTCTATAAGGAATTCTGCCTATTGTATTTGTTATCTATTGAGCTCCTTTGTTATTATAAAGTACTATAAATTCTTATAATCTATATATACTTATACTAGTTCGATCGTACTACTAAGGTATAGTCGCTATTCCTTAAAAGCTTTGACAATCGTAAGTAGTTCCTTATTATAGATCAGATAATTAAGATATAGTCTATTAAGCTTCTTTAAAAAGAAGGCTATAGGATGTAGCTCCCCTTGTTTGTCTTGTTATCCTAATTATCCTCCGATAGCATAGTCTAAGGCGTCTATTTCTACCTTAAATGGCTTCTTAGGGTCTAGTAGCACTAGTACTAGATCTTTAGTAATAGCGTTATAGATTTGTATAAATGCTTGCTTATACTGTTCTTCCCATTGGAATTTAGCGTTCTTCTTAGTAAGTTTATATAAAGGTTATATAATCGCTCTAAAGTTCCTAATAAACATTTGGTAGAAGTTTGTAAACCTAATAAAACTTTATACTTCTATAACTAACGTTAGTCGTAGCTAATCCTTGATAGCTTTAACCTTTAAGGGTTCTATCTAGATTTGTCCTAGGGATATTTTGTATCCCAAAAACACCGTCTTCCTAACGTAGAATTTGCTCTTTTCCTTATTAACTAATAGCTTATATACGTGTAATATATCTAGCACTACTCTTACGTGCTTCCGGTGTTTGTCTATTGTTTTAGAGAAGATAAGTATATTATCGAGATAATATACTATAAATTTGTCAAGAAATGGTCAGATAGCTTGATTAATCAGGGCTTAGAACGTTACTAGTGTATTTATAAGTCTAAATAGTATAACGAGGTACTTATAGTGGCTATAGGGTATCCTAAAGGCCATTTTCTACTTGTTGCCTTCTTTGATCTATATATAGTTATAGGCCGATAGCAAGTCAAGACGTGTAAAATATTAGGCTCCTGCTAACTAATCTTAGAGCCGTGAGATTAGCAGTAATAGGTATCGGTTTTTTACGGTCTATTCGTTAAGTTACCGATAGTCGACATATAACTATAGCTTTCTGTCTTTCTTAGGTATAAATAGGATTAGGTAGCCTACTAGCGATGTCGATAGGTAGATATATCCTCTTCGAAGGTTCTCCTCTAAATATTGCTTAAGTTCTTCGTTCTATGTCTAGCTTGTGTAGTAAATCTTAAAGAACTTTAGTCGTGTTCCTTCCTTAAGCTTGATCTTGTAATCCTATAGGCCGTGCTCTAGTAATCTTTCTAGATGCTTCGGTTCGAATGCTAGGTGTCTTTCGTATTCCTTTGGTACTTCCCTAGTCTTATCTCGTCTCTTGGTTTTCTAATAATATACGAACTTGGTTCTATCTATAGCGATGCTAGCGATTTCTCCTGTCTTAACCTATTACTCTAGTTATAGTGTTCTATATTCGTTAATAGAGAGAATAGCTATTGGTGGTTTAGCTCGTTCCTCCTGTTGTAATGTCGGTATTATTATATTGCTTTTTCTAGAGTCTATAGTAGTCTGCCTACTACTATTTATCTCCTATAGTAGATCTATAGGATATGCCTTTCCTTAAGTATTATCTGCTTATAATCCTTATATACTCCTTATCTTACTAGTTAAATACGACTCTATTTAGGGTTATAGGTAGCTACTATTCTTCTAGCTAATGTCTAGGTTATAATCTTTATACTATAGTAATCCTAATATTATATCTTTATTGTTACCTATATCTATAATACTAAATACGACTACTATAGTTTTCCTTACTATAGTGATATCGATTAGTTTAGTCTCCCTATATACCTATTATATTAGAAATAGCCCTTTAACTATACTATACTTCTACTTTATTCTCTAGGGTATCTATAGCTAATTTATAAGTGTTAGCGAAATCAGGTTTATCTTTACTCTACTATCTATCAATATAAGCATTTCATGCTATTTCCATTATGCTATTATCTATAATCGCTTATCTTGCTACTATTATCTAAAGATTATAGCGATTTCCTATATTTCTACCAGGAGGTCTCGATATAGTGGTCTCTTACGCTAGTTCCTCCTATACTACGCTACCACTTACCGCTATACAGGCGTTAATGGTTTTCGGGCCCCTTAAAGGGCCCTGACCTGTTTCCTAGGTTAGTACTAACCTCTTTAGTTGTTTGGCTAATAGCGGCTTCGTCAATCGTACTTATTTCTATAAGCCATTGAGTGCTTATAGCTTCCTACTATTAGGTCCGTTCTGCTTTCTATTATACATGCTATAGCTTTATCTGAAGCTCCTAGATCCGCGATTTCTTTTCGTCCGCGTAGTAGAGGTAGTCGTTACTTCGGCACGAGTCTTATATGTCTCGTCCTATTCCGTAGTACCTAGGCTAGGCTCGTTTTGGTACTACCGTGATGCCTTCTAAGTCGCGGGCTTCAATCTTCTAGAGCAATTCGGCCGCTCTGTTTCCTGTATTATAGACCTATTCTACAGGGCAGAGACTTCCGTTCTCATTTCCTTGTCGGGTCGGCTAGTGATTGTTTTCGAATTTGTTACGAAAGTAGTATTAGCATTTGTATAATATATACTAGAACTAGGGCACTTATATATATACCTCGTATCGTAGGTATAGTTATATAGTATTGCCTAGAAGGTATTAGAATTCTTTTCCAAATCCTTCTTACTATATATAGACCGTAGGTACTCTAATGCTAAGGTAGAAGTGTTTCTTCTAATAGCTTTCCTATGTACGCTTATCCTTTCTATAGTTCGCGTATATAAACTAGTACTTAGGGTTCTATATGTTATAGCTAAGTTGCTAATCGTTAAAATGCTTAGTATAGCTATCGGGCCTATCGTATATCATAGGCTATTCCCCTTTGATAGTTTCTATAATATGTTAGAGTTCCCTTATCTTGTCCCTCATCTTATCGTTCTACTAGGTAAGTTAAATTAAGCGTTTATCCTATTCGTATAGTTCCGTATTAAGCTAGAAAACTTCGTTACGATACTATTCGATTTATTCCTAGAGAAATAGAATATTAGGTCTAGGTCTTTCGATTCCTTAGGTATCGGTTGTCTATAATCTATCCTGCCTCTATATGACTATGAAACCTTACTGCCTTAAGGCTAGGAGAATCGAAATTAGTGGTATATACTCTCCTGCCGTGTTCTATTTGGCAAGACCTATCTTTAAGTCTACCGTGACTAGTTCGGAGTATAGTGCTTGTTTGTCTTTATCGTCGCTATTATGTCTGAGACTATCCGTATTACTATCCTTATCTTTGTAGCTTATAGCTACTACTTTAATAACGTCCTTAGTAGTTTCGTTAATAGCTGTAATTTCCTTTCTAGGGACTAATTTCTAGTCTTTCTTTAGGCTTTAATATTCTTGTTTATAGTGTCCTTTCTTTCTATAGTTATAGTAGGTAATGTTAGACTTGTCTTTGATTATCTTCTTCTTATCTTACTTCTATATTACGTCTATATCTATAGCTCTAGGATATGTCCTATATAAGGTGCTAACGTATACTTGCTTTTTCTTGTTATTAGCCTTGACTATGGTTCTGTTTATTTGACCTCGTTTCTATTACTCTTATATATAGAGTCGATCATTAATTCTAATAGCCTATATAATATATTTATCTAGGGTCTTAGGCTAGTTATACTTATATAGCTTGTCTTTGACCTTTTCCTTTAAGCTATTATAAAATAGTTATATTAACGCCTTATTGTTAAGCTAAGACTTAAGCATGTCCTATCTGAACTATATAGTATAGAAGGCTATTAACTTAGTCTATCGAAGGCTAGTAAGTCTTTCTTATATATAAATCTCCTCGTCTTTATCGCTAAAAACCTTCCAAAGCTCTTCTTTAAAACGGTCATAGGATCGAAAAACTGCCTATATAAACGTATCTCGGTCGTCTTCGTCTTCCTTAGTAAGATAGTCATTCTATATAGGCTCGAACCATCTAAGTGCCTTACCCTCTAGTCTCATAGCTATATAGAGGACTTTAGCTTTATTATCCAGAAACTTATCGTCATTAAGTCAGAAGTAGGATCAGAGGTTTATTAGGAATCCTATAAGATCTTCCTTAGTTCCTCTATATTTGCTAGGTAGTTTAATCTTAATACGGCTCGCTTTGGCGCCTTCGAGTGTCTTGATTTTGGTATAGGCCTCGTTAACTAGCTTTTACAAGTGCTTTTTGCCGTTTTCGAGTTCCTTAATCCGAGCTTAAGCAACCTTATCTCTCTAGTCTAACTCCTAGATCTGCTGCTAGAGTTAACCAAGCTAGGCAAGCAGCTATTCGGCTATAATGTTAGTAGCTATGTTAATATTAAGGTCGAAATCACCTTCGTCCTGAATTATAATAGAACAAAGGGAGTGATAGTAACGTGTAATAAACCTAACTTAGACTTCTTCTAAAAGGGTTTAGACGAAGGTAGGTTAAACGGGACAAACGTATAAGTCGTCTAAGGGATTTGGTAAAGCTAAAGGGTTTATAATAACATTAGAGTTATCTCCTATAATGGTTAGTAATGCTTAGTATAAGTACTTGTGATTATAGGTTGTAGTTACTATCACTAGTGAACTCCTAGAGTCTACTATAATGAGTAACTATTTATATATATATATACTTCTGCCGATCGCTTATAGTCCCTTTCTATCCTGTCCTTAGATTGCCTTTGGTAGCTAGCTATCCTTTGCTATCTTTCCCTTTTTGGCAATTGTTCGCCCGTGGTAGCCCGTGCTCCCTAGCGATCCCATATTAGCCTTGCTTCGTGCCCTTCTTGATTGGTGGCTCATTTAGCCTTCTGTGCCCCACCGGGTCGTGGTATATGGTTGGCTCGTGACAACCTTCTAAAACTCTAGCGACCTTATATAGCTTATATATAAAGGTAGTAAGCTAGTTCTTTTAGTAGTAATATCTATATAATAAGCTCTATTTATACTAAGCTAGTTAGAGTAGGTTTATTAACCTTAGAAAGATAGTTTACTAAAATGCTTTAATGTCATAGGCCTAGGCTCTACCTAGAAACGGACCAGACCTACCTAGTAACAGACCGGACCTACTTAACCTACCTAAGTATATATGATTAGTCTATAAGACGTTTGTAGGTCGTTTATAGGGCGTACGGCCAGGGCCTAGTTAGGGCCTAACCTAGAGCCTAACCAGGCCCCTAACTTAGTATATATATACTTACTATATAAAGGGCTCCCCTCCCTATAACTCCTATACTTATTCTTCCCTTTTTCCTTCTATAAAGTAGTTAAATAAAATATTATATACTTATCTATAGATATTATAAGGCTAGTATATTATATTTAGAATTATTATAGCTATTGTATTTAGGAGATTTATAGGCTCTAGTATTAAGGGTAGGTAAGGAAAACCCTAGATATATAGGTAGGATTAATTTATAATTGAAATTATAATATAAATAAGATTATATATCTACTTTATATATTATTAATAGCCTAGGGTTATTATAAGGTTAGACTTTTAAAGCTAACCTCTATACTTTTCTAAAGAAAAATATATATCTAGAGGTAAAAACTTTCTAATAAAAACTAATATATTATTATTATTATTATTATTATTATTAGTCCTATACTACTATACTAATAAGTATACTAAAGCCTCTCTAGTTATAAACAAAGGAAACTATACCTAATAGGCTAGATAAAAACCTCTATCCCTCCTTTAATGCCTAATTTAGAATACTAATATACTATAAAGAAAAGGAGAAGTAGCTAGAATAGCCCTATAGAGGCCTTCCCTCCTAGTCTAGCCTCCTTATAAGGTAGTATTCTAGGAGCCTCCCTAGGTCCATTAGCTACTATAAAACCCTCCTTGCCAAATGATAGTTACAGGCCCTTATACCCTATAAAACAAGGTCTAGGTCCCTTTATAACTATATTTCCTAGGATTTCTATATTTAGCTTCTTAGTAGGTTTAGGAACTATATAACTAGGTACTCCATAGTTTCCCTCCCCTAGCTATAGGTATAGTAAGGGGTATTAACCCCTAGGACTTAAACCCTAAATAGGAAGTTATAAAGGCTAATAGCCCCTATATAAGCCTATACTAAGCTAGTACCAACCCTCTAAGGCACCACTTAGCACCTCTAGAACCAAACCTCTGTCTAGTCAGATAGGGAGGAGCCTCGGCTCAAAATGTCCAGGGCGTCCGAGTATTCGTGGTCATAGCAGGCAAGTCCGACCATCTGGACGGCAACGACAATAGGGGCAAAGGCGGCGATAGTAATGTCCCTCTAGATAGACGTAAAAGAGTCTACTTACGTGGAAAAAGATATCCCTAACTTATAAAAGAAAGAAGAATTATATCCTACTACTCTAATCCATTAGAGTAAACAAGTATTAAAAGCTATCCGTTATTTTCATCTTTCTTATCTAGTACCTTTAGATAGGTAACCTTTATTTATACCTATTATATATAGTAAAGCTCTATAGAACCGGAAAAACAAAACTATACCCTATATCCCTCTAATTATATTAAGAACTTCTAGCCCTAGTCCATATTTCCCCTTCGAATTCGCCCTAAGGCTCCTATTAGTAAATTTGGACCTAAAACTTTACTTATATTCCTTATAATGCCTAGCCTACTTAGCTCTATTATTACCTTTAGGTAAGGGCCGTTTCTTAGATGCCTAATACCTTTACTAGGCTTTTACTTTAATATCTAATATATCCTAGCCTATAAACTATAGTAGGTACTTAGGAACTAGCTTAAAATCTTTAGGCCCTAAATGTTTAAATAGTGGGGGCCGAGTCTATTTAGTAAGATTATCGTTAGGATAATACTAACGAGCTTATCCTTTCTTAGTAACTTAGGTTAAGTATATCTCCTATATCTATATTAACTTACTTAGCTTTATCTTAATCTAACTAGATAGCTATTATATTACTAACGGTACCTACTTTACTAGTTACTATTACTATAACTCTAAAGGTTTTTCTTATCCTTTTATAGCTATAAGTTACTCTTTTACCTATTTTACTATATATTAGTAAATAGTTATCCTTAGTTTATAGGGATATTCGAGTATCTATTAAAGTAGCTAAGGCAGCCTAAGTCTTTTAGATACCTTACTAAAGAACCGCTAGATAGTATCGTCTAAAGGAACCTAGCGATCCTTTTTTATAACTAGTTACTCCTTTATTAGTAGCGGATTATCTTCTCCTTCTTCTATCTAGATAGAGATAACCGATTTTGCCTATCCTAGTTATAGCTATAGCTATAGAACGGGTAGCCTATAAAGTAGCTTATCTATAGGCTACTTAGGTAGTTAATAGGGATAGACATTTTCCTAAGGGTTCTTTAGCTTTTCTAGCTAGAGGGAGCTATTAGGTAGATAGCCTAGAGCTATCTAGATTATTCTAAGCTAGAGCGTTAATATCTTATTCTTAGCCTTTATTACTTTTAGCCCTATATATAGATAGCCCTTCTACTAGAGGAGCTTAAGCCGTACCTTATCTCCTTATTATATCTCCTAAAAGTAGAAGCAATAGAACTTAGTAACCTAGATACTATATTCCTATTAGCCCTTTTACTTTAATGTTACCTATACTATTAGCTAGTATATATAACCTCTAGGCAGTAGAAAAAGAAAGCTAGGGAGAATGACCTTATCCTATAGAGTCTTAAATAGATCTTTTTAGCTCTACTTATCAGAAGGATAGGAATCTATATAATAGAGATAGGGCTCTATCTAGTTATATATAGCTATAGCCTAATATAATTATCGTAAGTAATAAAGGATTACCTAGAATTGTTTTCTAGCTATATCTTTCCATTTTTATAGGGGTAGTACTAACTACATAGGCTTTAGGTTACTAATAGCTTCTAGAAAGATATAGATATATAGCTTATAAGATACTAATATATATTAAAATAGGTTTAGGAGATTATAGCTATTTAGGTATTCCTTTCTTAATATAAGCCCTTTAATATTATATAAGCTTATAGTAATATTATATTAATACTAGCTAAAGTATATCTTCCCCGAACTATATAGCCTAGTATATAAGGGAAATAGATAATTAATAATTTACTTATTAATCTTAAGACTAGGACTTATAAGCTACTCTAGCCTTCTAATTATAACTTTCCTAGGATAGAGAATAGGCCTAGTATATAGTTCGTTAAAGAGCTTCTAGGTATTACTACTCCCTAGGTAGTTAGCGATTTCTTCCCCTAGAACCTAAGTTATAAGAAGGTACTAAAGAAAGAGCCTTAGGGTTTTAGGATCCTCCCCTAGGAGGAGTAAAGGTAGTCCTATACTTAGTTAGCTCGGCCCTCTAGTCAGAGGGAGAGGAACCAATCCTTCTCTTCTTCTTCGATCTAACTTTCTAACGTTATCCCTATATATATTTACCGTCGGAAGACTTATATAGAGTCACTCAAAACCTAGACTACTAATATTTAGAAATAAATTACTTAATGAAATACTTACTTGATAGTGCCTAGCCATCTGACTAGGTAGAGAAGATATTTTATTTAGCATTTTTTTGTAAATTAGCGATTTATAGTTTGTAGTTATTAGTTATAGAAAAGAGAGAGAAGAGAAGGGTTAAGTTAGGGATATTTATAGACTTTCTAATTCCTCCTAGATACTTTCCTTATCTAGCTATTCTAGGCTATATTTATTAGTTCTAGTACTATCTAATAGGTAACTATATTAGCCTCTATATAACTAGGTTATTCTTTATTATAACTCTAAGGAATAACCTTAACTTATATTTTATCTAGTGGTAATAAAGGAACATAATCTATTATATAATAGGTCATTCTAGCCTAGGTATACCTTCTTTAAATAGAAGTCTAGTAATTCTAATACCCTAACTATTAAATTATTTAAAGGATAAGTATCCCCTATTTCTCCTTAAACTTCTTCCTACTTTTCTACCCTTCTAACTACCTCTTACTTATAATTGTCTTCTTCTACTTAGACGGCTAGTATTACTTCTTCCTATATTACTTCCCCTTCAAACTTGCTATAAGCTCCTATAAGCAAGTTTAACTATTATATCTATCGAAAGAGTTAAGCGCTAGAGATATAAATCCTCTATCCAGGAAGATATAGAAATCGACAAAGATACTAAGCCTATACTTCTCTTAATAACTAACCGGCCGGTAGATTTAATAATTACCTAGGACAATCGGTTCCTAGTACCTCCTAAGTTTGTATAGGTAGTAAGAGTAGCTTACCTAGAAGATCCCTTAATACCTTTAGATTATCTAGAGGTAGCCTCGATATAATATTAGCACAAACTATTCCTTTTATACTATAGATTCTTCTTTATTAAGTACCTTAAGATATAGGTAATCCTATATATTTACTAGGAGCTAAACTCTAATCTTAATATCTTAGAGCGGATATTTAGAATCCTAAGACTTGCTCTTACCTCTATAGAATTCTTCTATACCTATAAGGGAGCTCTAGTAAAGCGGTTATACCTAGTTTTTGCGGAAATCAATAACGATAGTCTATTTAGTCGGTAGATTTATACTATAGTTACCTACTAGGCCTAAGTTCTTAGTTTATTTATCTAGGTATTTAGGGATATATAAGAATAACTTTCTCCCTTTGGTTAAAGGAAGAGCTAATTAGGAATATAAGAATCCGATACCATGCTAGGCCTATAAATAGTCCTACCAAAGGTCGATAACTAAGGTTATCCCTCTAAGGAATAAGAAGCCTATTACTATCTACGCTATATAGCCATTCTATAGTTACGTTTTAATAGGTCCTATCCTAGACGGACGGTATAGAAACTGCTACTAGAGTAATAAGAAGTACTTATAGGAAGATATAGTTAACGATAGCTCTTAAGATCCTAACCTTCGGCTTATAGGTTAGGCTAAATTTAACCTTAATAGCTAGCTAAAGAATATCTAACTAGTAATGTAGAAAAAGAGCTCTCTAATTTTAATAGATTTAGATAGTATAGTTAGAGATTAATAGACAGCTTATAAATAGGGTAAATAACGATTATAGATAGGGAATTAGAGATTTAGGGAAAAGGGGTAAAGGCGGTATAGAAAAAAGGTAATTAGGGGTTTAGGTAGTAAAGAATAAATAGAAGTAAAATTAAATAAGGTTAACTTATATTTTTATTAATAGCTTGAAAGTTAAAATCTAGGTAGTTTTCCTCTGGTTAGTTCGACTATAAGCTCCTACCATTACTATCGTTACTCTTAGGCTTTAGATCTAGTAAGTTAGTCGCTTAGTTATAATTACCTAGTTCGTCTAAGAGCTTCCTCTTTTACTACTACTTCTTTAAGCGCTTCTAATAGTAAAGAACCTACTTCCTAATTCTAGGGGTTCTACTTACCTAGAAAACTATCAGATCTATTGGCTTTAAGCCAAACTCTATCCTACTTAAAAAACTTCTTAATATAGTTTATAGAATATAGTATCTATATAATTATACTATTAAGAGTCTCTAGGTAGTAGGTATTCCTATTCCTAACTTCCTAGACCTGGTATAGACTATACTATTAGTACTAGAGTTTTCGAAATAAGCTTATATCGATCTACTAAATATTATTATATACTAGAATAAGATTGCCTACCTTGATTTAGGCATTCTTAGCTCTAAATTTACAATAATAGGCTTTATTTCGGCGTTTAGCCATTTTTTGTCTAGCTTTAGTAACCTTTTTAGTAGTAACTTCTAGATCGAATTCTATATTAAGTAGTACCTTAATATAGAGTTCTAGTAGTCGTAGATAGGCCTCTGCTTAATTTTCCCTATCTAGTTAGACGGCTATAGAGTCCTAATAAAGGATTTACTAGGTAAGAACATTATTTTCGATTAGGCTAATAGGATTATAGTTATAGATAAGGTTAAAGGGTAAGCAGCTATAGCTATTTCGAATAGTAATATAGTTAGTATATAAGATATAGGGAAGAAGCTATCGCTAGTTCTTTCTAATTTCTATAGTTATCTTTGCTAAGGTAGCTATAATAGGTATATACCTAGCCTTACTAATACCGTTAGCCCTAGAGTTATAGGGAGAAATGATAATACGTTTTACCCCTAGTTCCTCTAAGATAGCTTTCGCTTCCCCTTTGAATTTAGATCCCCTATTAATGACTATAACTATTAGGAGTCCTTAATAAAGGAGAATATTACGGTTAATAAAGTTCTTTACTACTCTAGCTAACTTATTAGGTAGGACTTTAGCTTCTATAAATTCTAAAAGATTGTTATATACCTCGAGGAGAAAACAAGGCTTCCCCCTCTGGTCAGAGGGTATAAACTAGATATCTAAGTACTATTTTATAAATAGGATTAGAGAAGGTTCTAAATATAAATATACCTCCTTAAATCCTTTAGTATCCTATATCTAGTACTCTAGGTAGGTACAAATTTACTCTACTATATTAGCGTATATTCCCTTCTAATAATAGTAGTTAGTAACCCTCTGGTAAGTAGCTTCTTTACCCTTATGGCCTATCTTATTATAGTAAGCCTAGAAAATTTGTTACCTTTCTTCTAGGGTATTTACTATATAGTAAGGATTCTAGGTATCGTTTGCTAGCTAAACAGATAGCCCTTATCTACCAAATATTTAAGCGCTTCCTTCTTAAATAGACGTTGCCGCTAGTATAGTTAGATGGCTATAGGTTTTTCTAGAGTGGCTAAGTACTATATAATAGCTCTAGAATATTTGGAGTATCCTTCCTTAAGGTTTAGGTCTATAGGTTTAGGAGGATTACTAACATGGTTAATATAGATTTATATATTAACCTAATTATTAATATCCTCTTTATTTGCTTTCTCTATCTAGTTAGATGGACTAAGAGGCTTCTACAAAAGCCTATTAGTAATAGCGTTTTTAAAACCCAGAATATACTTGACTTTAAAGTCAAATAGCCGAATCTATATGATCTATTATATTATTAAGGCTCTAGATATATCACTAGCTATACTATTTAATTAATAGACTAGGATAAGAGTATCTATCTCTATAATAAAGTAAATACTAAAGAGGTACCATTAGAAACGTTTTAATAGGAAAAGCAGTCTATAGAGCTCTTATTTAGTAAGGTTATACCGTTTCTCTACCTTGGACTATATCCTACTCTTAAACTAGTATAGGTACCTCTTCTTATTAGGGCCGACTTATTTAATGACTCCTCCCTAACCAAAAAGACTTATATTAGTCATTAGGTATATCTAACTATATTTAGGGTTATCGAAAACAAGTAATATAAGGACTAGGGTAGTAGTTATTCGAGTTTAAAGTTCCTTTATAGCCTGCTATTAAGTAAGGCCCTATTCCTAATAGGTATTCTTCTTTATTAGGTTATATAATAGCCGAGTAATTATAGTAAAGTGCTCTATCTAGATCTAGTAGTAGCTAACAATCCCTAAGAAGGTACAAATATCCTTTAAATCCGAATAAGAAGTCTACTTAAGGATTTTCGTAACTTTAGCATTATTAGGTAGTTACCCTTTAGGTATATAGAGGTAGCCAAGTAATACTACTTATAGGCGGTACTACTAAGATTTCCTAGCTATAATAGTCGCTCTAGCAAGTTTAGTATTTAGGAGAACTACGTTAATATTTTAGAGGTATTTAACTATAAACTTCTATAACCTAGGGGTAACTTCTTCCCTATTATAGTCAGACTATAGCCCCTTTATATAGATATTATCTAGGTAAACGTAGCAGATATCTAGAATCAGGTTCTAGAAGATCCAGGTTATTGCTTATTAAAACTAGGTAATAGAGTTCGTTCCGCCTATAGGGAGGGTATATATCCGGAAGAGGCCGATAGGCGTTTAAAAGGTTATAAGGTCCTAGCTCTATTCGTTAAGGCTAACTTAGTTATACCTAGAAAAGAGGTCTAAGAGAAAGATAACTTTATAACTACTAAAGTCTTTACTAAATTCCTCTATAGCTAGTAGTACAAATATATTCTATATAGTTATAGCGTTAGCTTTCTAGGTATTATTAATTAGCTAGAGATTATTATCCTTTTTAAGGACTAGGAACTAGTTATTATAGTAGTTTCTATAGCTAGGCTTAATAATCCTATACTAGATCTACTACTTTAAGAGGTTAATAACCTTTAGTATTAATAGCTTTAGGATAAGGATACTCTTTAATTACTATATTATATAAGGAATAGTCTAGATAACCTAAGGAGGGACAATATTAGATTAAATCCGCCTATATTTAGTGAAATCTTACGCTAGGGCGGCCTCCCTATTCCATAGGACCTATATAAAGAGTTCCTTCTCCTAGTTAGATAGAAAGCTTCCTATAGATATAAGTAATATATTAAGCCGTTTAGCTATAAACTATATCCTAGGCTCTAGGTCTAAAAACCATAGTATAATAAGGCTATCCTATTCTAACCTAAACTTTATCTTTTTAATAGCTTCCCCTAGGTACTATTCCTACTAGTTAGGGTTACCATTAGGTACTAAACTATCGCTAACGGCCGTATCTACAAGGTAAACTTTTCTAGCTATAGACTTTCGTATAATAAACGTCTGTACCTCCTATAACCCTTTTCTAACCTCTAATATAAGTTTCCTAAGCATTTTCCGTCTATCTAGATAGCCAGGCTCGTCCGTCTCGTCCTCTGTTTCCTAGTATCTCTATTTTAAAGTATCCTATCTAGTAAGACAAAATGTCAAAACTTTAGTAAGCGTATTAATAAGAGGTAGGTAAGAAATCCTTAATATTATATTAAAAATGGCTTTATTAGCCTAATTATTAAGAAATCTAAGTAGAATTTTACTATCCTAAATGTTAGTAAATATAAGGGTAGCGATAGTCATTATAATTAGATACTAGAGTTTATCCCTTATAAGTTAATATTTTCTTTTAAACGTTATTTTGGCTATAACGTCCGAGATAATTAATACTTTAATTAATTTATTCTTGATAATAATATTTATTATAATTAGATAGCTAGCTTTATAACTAAATATTAGGCTTATATTATAGATAAATGGTATACTTAGTAAGATTTAGTAATTACTAATATCTCTATCTAAAATGAAGAAATACTTATAGATTAAGATAACCCTTAAGATAATTATACTAACCGTTTCCCTAGTAAACGGCTTATTATTATAAAGACTCTAGGAAATTACTATTATTATCTATATAGGGAGATAGTATCTCTATACTAGGCTAAGGGTAATTATATTATATTTAGATCTAGTATCGATTAGAGTAAGTACCTTCTTACCCTTTAGATTTTTAAAGTTATAATAGAGCGTTAGTAGTATATATATCTATATAAGTATATCTATCTGGATCTTCTAGTTAGTAGAGAATATATAGATTAGAGCCTAGAAGGATATTTTAATTTCTTTTAAACCTAGCTAGTCTCGCTATCTAGTAAGGTAGTTACTCTAGAAACTATCTATTACAATGGCCTACTAGCTATTACTAGTAACCCCTAGAAATACTAGAACCGTAATTATAGACTCTTCTTCCTTAATGTTACTCTATCTACCTAGATAGCCAAGGTATATCTTAACCTCTTATAACGCTCTCCCTCTTGTTTATAAAGCCGGCTTATTAGGGAAGGGAGTAGCTAAGCCCTTATACTCGATTACCTCCTAAGGACTTTTATAATCCTACTTAAGGAATATAATTAGCGTATTCTTAAATACTAGGGAGATCCCTAAGACCTTATCAATAGTAAGTATCTTCGCTTAAAGAGCCTTACTAATTAGAAAGAGTATATTATAGGCTATATTTTCCTTAGTCTATTTCTCTAATTCCTTGAAGTAAATGGTTTATTTCTATCTAGCTAAGGGGAGAGCTCCCTTACTAGCTAGATTAGTAGCTCTTTTAGTAGTAGCTATAACCCCTTAGCTTATAGCTAGAAGGTAAGCTCCTCTTACTTTTATATTTCTTTTTAGTAATCGAATAGTCTTTACTTTATTAGTCCCCTCTTACCTAATAGGATCCTATATTAACTTATCTTCTGTTTCTATAAAATAGTACTTTATAAAGGTAATACTCTATATTATAATTACTATATTACTATCCCTATTAGAAATATCTTTACTATTAACCTCTAACTTAATAATATTAAAAGCTTATATTACTATCTGGTCAGACCGTAATATATCTGTTAGTAAGCCCTTATAGTTGGTAGTAAAAACGGAGTCGTCCGTCCGAGATACTATCTATTTTACCTATTAGATAAGGGTATATCTACCTTACTTATAATCTATCTAGAAATTGATCTCTCTAGCCTTAGTATAGTTATAGATTAACTCTAGGGAAACTCTCTTAATATTAGTAAGGTAATTAAGGGAGGTTATAACTACTTCTAGTAAATATAAACCTTTAATATATTAAAGGAAGGCCTTATTAGTAATAAGGTTTAGGTCTAGATAGTACTTCTAATTATATTCCTTTTAGTAGCTTTCTATAAACCATTAGTATAGCTCTTAGCTAAGAAGGTCTAACTAGAGAGAGGTATAAGTATAAATAATATATTACCAGGTCCCCTAATTAGCTATAGTAGCTATATCCTTATTAAGAATTTTAACTTACTAGCTTTCTAGAAGAGTAAGATCTCTCTTACCTAAGATCTACTCAAAACCAAGCCAATAGATAAGACTATTATAGATATCCTTTACTAGGACTAGATACCTATAGGTAAAGTATATCTAATTACTATAATAATAATAACTATAAGGTATAGCTAAGGTTAAACTTAGCTAGAACCTATTACTCTTCTTCTTCTACTAAGACTCTTAAGTAGCTAATAGGTAGGTTCGGATTTCCTTAATCTTATTATTATTTAGGTTATCCGTCTAGTTATAGAAACGCCTACCTCTATCTAAGGATTTATAGCTAACCAAATTTGCCCTTGTTAATCCAAAGCTTATATAAGATATCTACAAGCCTGTCAACAATCTTATCAAAGGTAGTATCTCTCTAGGCAGATAAACCTAAAGGACTCTCTTATATCTAGAGAGCTAAAGGACTTTTCTCGATAATCTAGCTTATCTATAGTTTAACTTCTCTTCCTTTTAGATCTAGCTTGTAATATATTAACCTAGCATTAACTCCCTTATATAAATACTCCTATATAAAGTTATAGAAGTCCTTTTACTTTATATTATTGACTTATAAGTTACCTTTCTTATAGACCTAAAGACTAGTCTAGAGAATAGGAAGAAATCTGTCTTATACCTTCTAGATAGCTAATAATTAATAGATCGCTTTCTTCTTCTTTGGTACTTAGGTAAGCAGGATATTAACGTACTCTAGGTAGTTATAGATAGACTTAGCCGAATCTATATACTAGGAATCTAGAAGATGCTTTAGCTCCTAAATAGAGGTTTCCTAGTAAGAGTCGTTTTACTTCTAGCGTTCTTTAATAGTAGTTTCGAAAGTAGCCTAGTCCTTTTTCTTTAACTCTAGCTACTAGTTAAGAATTTCCTAAAGGTCATCTATATACTACTACTTGAAGTAAGAGATCTTATTATTGTTATCTCTATTAAAGATCTTATAAGCCTTTATAAAACGCTTAAGGTATTTAATAGCGTTATAACTAGAGAAGAGGCTAGGTAATCCTTTATCTATTAGTAAAGGGAATATAACCTAAATAACTTTAATAAGTCTATCTACTATAATCTCTACTTAAGTACGATATTTGACTTCCAAGTCTAAAGTAAGGTTTCCAAACTCTAGTAATTAAGGCGATTCTAATAGTGTTCTTCCTAATAAGGTTTCGATATACCTAGATATAAGAGGTATTAAAAGTAATAATTCTAATTAAGATATTTATTAAACTATTAAAAAGAGTAATACCTAAGGTTATTATCCTTAATTATACCTTCCTATTTAGATAACTTCCTTAAAGATAACTCTTCTATCTAAGTAGCTAATCTAGGAAGACTTCCTCCTTTCCTTTAAGTCTTCTTATAATTAGTAAGATTAAACGTAAACTTAATCTACCACTTTTACTCCTTTAGAATATACCTAGTAAAACTATTCCTAAACCTTCTAATAGAGGATACCCTATAATAATAACGCTTTAACCACTAAAGTTAGAACTCCTAGAATAATGAGACAAATCTATACTAGATTACTAAAGAATAGTAGTATATAGGTAGATATACCCTTGCTAGTAAGCACTAGTACTAAGGTAACTAGGGCTAGGATAGCTATAAAGCTCTCCTCTAATGTCTATATAACTCTAAAATCTCGTTTCTAAATCTTAGATAATTCTAGTATTATAGATTCGTATTTCGGAGTTTCTATCCCTCTAGATAGATGTCAAACTCCTTTAAACTTATTATCCCGTGATTTTTACCATCTTTACTAGTAGTATTATTATATTAGGGCAAGAGTAGTTCCTTAGCCTACTACTAGATATACCGATCTCTTAGTACCTATATTTACTCTTCTTACTTTCCTAATAGTTTTACTATATATACCTCTATATATATATCCTCGCTCCTCTATCGTAAACATTACTATCCTACTATATTTAAAGTCTAGTAGTCTAATTTAGACTTAGAGCTATACTCTTCCTTAATTAAGCCCCTAAAAATATAAGCTAGTACTAACCCTCTAGGGCACTACTTAATACCTCTAGAACCAAACCTCTATCTAGTCAGATAAGGAGGAGCCTCGGCTTAAAATGTCTAGAGTGTCTAAGTATTCGCGGTCATAGTAGGCAAGTCCGACCATCTAGATGGCAATAACGATAGGGGCAAAGGCGGCTATAGTAATGTCCCTCTAGATAGACGTAAAGGAGTCTACTTACATAGAAAAAGATATCCCTAACTTATAAAAGAAAGAAGAACTATATCCTACTACTCTAATCTATTAGAGTAAACGAGTATTAAAAGCTATCTATTGTTCTTGTCTTTTTTATCTAATGCCCCTAGATAGGTAACCTTTATTTATACCTATTATATATAGTAAAGCTCTATAGAACCGGAAAAACAAAACTATACCCTATGTCCCTCTAGTTATATTAAGAACTTCTAGCCCTAGTCTAATATTAGTAAGGAGCTATAGGCCTTTATTAGGCCCTAGTACCTTTATAGGCCTTTCTTTATAAAAACTAGGTATAAGGGGTCTTTGTCTAATATATATTATATCCTTTTATTAGCTTAGTTAGCCCTTTAGTAATTGCTTTAGCTAGCTACTATAGCTAGTTCTATAGCCTATAGCCTTCTCTATAGGGTCTATAAGGGGGGTTAACCCCCTCTATAGCCCTTCTAAACCTACTACTAGACTATTAACCTTGCTACCTCTAGGGCTATAGGCCTTAGCTTCTAGCCCCTTGCCCTAGCCCTTCTCTTCCGGAACCTCTAGCTTAGCCTATTATAGGCCTGCTAGATAAGAGCCCTTATAGAGACCTAGGAGGCCCCTAGGCTTGCCCTAGTCTATAGGAGTAGCTAGTCGAGCTTGGCTTCGAAGTCGGCTAGCCTCTTATTAAAATAGAGGTCGAGGGGCAGTACCTAGGCTTCCATTTCTAGGCACCAGATAAGGGTAGCCTTATAGGCCCTGGTAACTACTTGATGAGCCCTATATTAGGCCTTCGATAGCTCCCTAGCAGGGCCTTCTAGCTTGCCCTATAGCTTGGTAGGTTTATACAAGTTTGAGGCCCTATAGGCTAGGTCACTATAGATATACTTAGTATATAAGGCTAGGAAGTCCTCTTTTAAAGTAGTGACCTAGCGTTTTAGAGGAGTATTGTAAAGCTAGGAGAAATGGGGGAGTCTTTAGATAGTAGCGGCTAAGATTTTCTCTAGGTAGAAAGGAATTAAGCTAGCCCTATACTATATGCTAGGGATATTCTTTAAAATTATCTTTCGTGCCTACTAATATATATAGAAGAACTAGAAGTTATTAGAATGTTAAAGCGCTTTATAGTCTATCGAATATTATAGACTTGTTCGGCGTTTAGGGTAATAGATGCCTCGCGTTGGTTACGTGTCCTATCTATTGGTTAGCAATAGTTACTATAGTATTTAAAGACGATTAACCAGTAGTTTAGTGGAAAATACTACTATCTGAAGTACTAGCTAAAAGGCTATTAAAGTAGCTGCAAATTGCTATTCGAATTGCTATTTAAATTAGTAGAAGTTAGTAGACATTAGTAGAAATTAAAGTTAGATATCCCTATATAAGTAAGGTAGCTATATAAGCAGGATATAAGAATAGAGTAATAATCATAATAGTTATCATTAACCCATTCCTTAAAGCTTATATTATATTATTAAAGCGTGAAAGGTTAAGTAATAAGGGCTACTCTTTAAGCTTCTCTTATAGAGTTAAAAGTAGTACCGTTAGATAGCGTTTTTCGAGAGCTTTCTAGTCATATAGTTTTATATATTTTAGTAGGCGTTATAGTTATATAACAGGTATTATAAGCACGAAAACCAGACCTAACTATAATCTAACTATACCTTATATACCTATTAAAATGTTTACTATATAGACTACCTAGTACCTTTAAATATAACATTAATTTAAAGCCTACCACTAAGCTACTAAATAGGGAGGCCTATAGCTTTAAACTAATTAAAGGAAGGCCTTTAATAGGCTTACCTTACTCTAGATATTAAGGAACTTAGGGGTCTAATTATATAACTAGTTAACCTTATACTAAGCCTTAGAAAGGGTATTATATAAGACCTTGCTAACCGGCTCTTATAAGGCCTTATAACTATTACTATAGGCCTAGTTCTAAACCTATAGGAATTTATAGCTAAGGAAGGTAAAAAGGGGCTTAAAGAAGCCTTTAAGGCTATCCCTTACCTTACCTAGGTATAGATAGCTATAGGCTTATAATAACAGGTAATAGGCCCTTAGAGAGGCTTATTATTAGCTAAGGTAATACTATTATAGGCCTTATAAGAGGTCATAATATAGAATATAAGCCTATAGGAAGACCTTAAAGCCTAAACCCTAGCTAAGATAACCTAAGTAATTAATAGGGCTTCTAGCTATTAGGGAGCTATTATAGCTAAGACGCTCCTAAGTAGGGATATTATAATAGTCTTTAAGAATAAAGCTATTAAAGATTAGTACTTAGCTAATAAGTAATAGGTAGTTATAGTCTTTAAAAAATAGGCTAGGAAGGTTAATAGGGCTTATATAGTCCTAGCTAAAGGAGTCTAGAAGGACGAGCTATAAGAGGTTAATAAATAAGACTTTAAGGAGGCTATAGGCCTATAATTGATTAAAATAGTTAAGTTCTAGCTACTAAAGAGCTTATAAAGCAAGTAGGCCATAGTACTCCTAGGCTTATAGGACCTTAGAGAGGCCTAGAAAGCCTATAATAAGGGTATAATCTAGGATGCCTAGGTATTAGATTATAAACCTTATTAAAATACCTTAAAGCTAAGATAGTATTATAGGTATTAGAGCTTTAGCTATATTTAATAGTATTACTAGTAGCTAGCCTATCATAGCTATTATAGTATAAAGGCCTATAGAAAGGGAGGGAAGACTAAGGAGGCTTAGTATCCTACTTACTCTAACTAGCTCCCTTATAGGTATATAACCTATAAAGGCCCTTATATAACCTAGTATAAGGGCTACCTAAAGAAAGCTAAGGCCTAAGAAAGGGCTAGAGAGGCCTATTAATATAGACTCTAAACCTTCTAACTATTAAAGTAGCTAAACTAAAAGGTAGCCTTTAATTTTGATAACTAATTAGAAAATAATAACTACTATTAAACTAAGGTTAAACGTCCTTATAAGAGGCTTACCTTAGCCTAATAAATAGCAAGGAATACCTTATATAATACCTAATAGACCTATAGCTCCTTTCTATAGCCTAAAACCCCTTCCCTTTTATAACTAGCTAATCTAAAAATATCAGGGCTAGCCAACTTAGCTTCTCTTGCATCTCTGCGAATACCTTACCAAATTACATGAAACTACTATCACTAGAAAGCTCTCGAAAACTGCTATTTAACGGTATCACTTTTAACTACAAATGAGCCACTACAGCTATATAATAGGCATTACGAGCATAGAAGCCAGACCTAACTATAATCTAACTATACCTTATATAACTATTAAATTTTTCACTATATAGGCTACCTAGCCTTTCTAAACATAACGTTAATTTAAAGCCTACTACTAAGCTACTAAGTAGGGAGGCCTATAGCTTTAAACTAATTAAAGGAAGGCTTACTATAGGCCTACCTTACCTTAGATATTAAGGAGCTAAAGGGTCTTATTATATAACTAGTTAACCTTATATTAAGCCCTAAATAAGGTAAGGTATAAGACCTTATTAATAGGCTCTTATAGGGCCTTATAATTACTATTATAGGCCTAGTTTTAAACCTATAAGAGCTTATAGCTAAGGAAGTTAAAAAGAGGCTTAAGGAAGCCCTTAAGGCCACCCCTTGCCTTACCTAGGCATAAGTAGCTATAGGCTTATAATAAAGGGTAATAGGCCCCTAGGGAGGCCTATTATTAGCTAAGGCAGTACCGTTACAGGCCTTATAGGAGGTTATAATATAGAATATAAGCCTATAAGAGGATTTTAAAGCCTAAACCCTAGCCGAAATAGTCTAAGTAATTAATAGGGCTTCTAGCTACTAGGGAGCTATTATAGCTAGAAAGCTCCTAAGTAGGGATATTATAATAGTCTTTAAAGATAAAACTACTAAGGACTAGTATTTAGCTAATAAGCGATAAGTAGCTTTAGCCTTTAAAAAGGAGGCTAAGGAGGTTAGTAAGGCCTATATAGTCCTAGCTAAAGGAGTCTAGAAGGAGGAGCTATAAAGGGTTAGTAAATAAGACTTTAAAGGGGTAATAGGCCTATAATCGATCGAAACGGTTAAGTTTTAGCTACTAAAGAGCCTATAAAGCAAGTAGGCTATAATACTCCTAGGCTTATAGGACCTTAAAGAGATCTAGAAAGTCTATAATAAGGGTATAGTCTAGGATACCTAGGTATTAGACTATAAGCCTTACTAGGATACTTTAAAGCTAAGGTAATATTATAGGTATTAGAGCTTTAGCTATACCTAATGGTATTACTAGTAGCCGGCCTATTATAGCTATTATAGTATAAAGGCCTATAGGGAGAAGGGAAGGCTAAGGAGGCCTAGTACCTTACTTACTCTAACTAACTCCTTTATAAGTATATAGCCTATAGGGGCCCTTATATAGCCTAGTATAGGGGCTATCTAAAGAAAGATAAAGCCTAGGAAAGGGCTAGGGAGGCCTACTAATATAGACCCTAAACCTTCTAACTACCAGAATAACTATATTAGAAGGTAGCCTTTAAGTTTAGTAGCTAGCTAGAAGATAATAACTATTACTAAACTAGGGCTAAACGCCCCTATAAGAGGCCTACCCTAGCCTAATAGGCGGCTAGGAATGCCTTATTTGATGCCTAATAGACCTATATCTCCTTTCTATAGCCTAGAACCCCTTCCTTTTTATAATCGGCTAATAGGGTAATAGCTATAGAGCCTACTACTATACCTTTAGGCTTTGCCTTAGTAACCTCGAATATAAATTAAGATCCTCTAATGGAATATCTAAGGTAATAAATAGGCCCTTAAGGTCCTATTAGAAGAGGCTAAATATAACTTATTAGCTATCTAAGAGCTATAGATTAATTAATTTATAGGGTTAACTTACTACTCTAGGGCTTTAAACTACTACCTAGTTTATAAGCCTAAGGGTAAGGTAGCTATTTTAGTAGCTAAACACTTTCTAGTTAGCTAATAGGACTACTTAGTAGAGGAAAACTAATATAGGGTAACCTTTCTAGCCCTAAGAGAGAGGAGGTGTAAACTCTAGTTAGTCTATAATAATAAGGGGGAGTAGGCCCTCTTATAGGACCTACTAGCCTTACCTTAGCTAACCTACCCCCTAGTTCTTATAGGTAACTTTAACCTTTACTACCTAGTCTAGGACCTATTTAATAGGCTTAGCCTAGGGGCTAAGGACCTCCTTAGCCTTATAGACTAGAAAACCTTAACCTATATATACTATATAGCTAGGTTACTAGGGCCTCCTAGGGGGACTAATATAGCTAGCCTTCTATAATAGACCTATTCTAGGCCTTAGCTAGACTAGAAGCAATCTATAAGGGCATTATAAAGTATATAAAGTCTAACTACTACCTATAGGCCCTATATATCTCCCTTTAGGGGACTAGTAAACTTATACTAGCTAGCAAAGGGTAGGACTAGAAGGGCCTAGATAGGGAGGTTATATAGGCCAAGGTAGCCTACCTCTTACTCTAGCTTGGTAGATAAGTATTGGCCCTGGCTAGGCCTATCTTCTAGGGCCTAGGGGAGCTTATATAGGCTTTTACTAGGCTTATAGAGGCCTTTAAGGAGATAGCTACTATCTTAGCTCTAGTAAGGAAGGCTAGTATAGGTAGTAAATAGGCTTAATAGTAGATAAAGGAGGTTTAAAAGGCCTAAAAGAGGGCTAAAGAGGTAGAGAAGGCCTATATAAGCACCCTAAACCCCTATATACAGGAGGCACTTTAATAGGCCCTATAGGACTAGGCTAAGACTATTATAGCTATAAAGACTAAGAGCTAGAGAGCTATATTATAGGAGGTAACTAACTAGCTAGACCTATTATAGAGGCTTAAGCAGTAGGCAAGGTTATAAAGCTACCTACTAGTTAACCTTCTAAAGCTCCTAGCCTTTAAAAGAAGGCTTATAACCTATTAATAAAAGGCTAGAATATTAGCTAATGAGTTCTTTCTAAACCTAGAAGTAGACCTATTAGATATTAATGACCTAGAACTAAACGACTATTAGGAGCCGAAGTTTAAAATAAGCTAGGAGGTTATAGTAGGGGAAGTTAGGGTGGTATTAAGTAGAGTAGCCCTATAGAAAGCCCTAAGGAAGGACCTCCTCCCTATAGGTCTATTAAAGGCCTATAGGTAGCCACTCTATTAGATACTAGCTATATTAGCCTTAAAGAGTCTATAGCTTAGCTATTTCCTAGCCTAATTTACAAGGGCTAGGATAATAGTCCTCTATAAGCCTAGTAAACCCTTATAGGCCTACTTTACCTTAGGTAGCTATAGGCCTATAATACTCCTATTAATAGTAGGTAAAGTGCTAGAAGCTATAGTTACCTAGAAGGTAACAGCTATTATAAAGGCCTATAGGCTTTTCCTAGCTAAGTAAATGGATAACTAGGAATATAAGTCTATAGAACTAGCTATTCGGCTTATTATAGCTTAGGTTTAGGAAGCTTAGAGGTATAAGGTAGCTACCTCCCTCCTATAGCTTAATATCTTAGGGGCTTTTAATACTATTAACTATACCTAGCTATTTGTTACAAACCTAGGCTTTACCTAGGCTAAACAATGCTAGGCTTTGCCTAGCAACGGACCAGACCTACCTGGTAACAGACCAGACCTACTTGACCTACCTAAGCATATATAATTGGTTTGCGAGACGTTCGTAGGTCGTTTGTAGGGCGTGCGGTCAGGGCCTGCTTAGGATCTAACCTAGAGCCTAACCGGGCCCTATCTAGGTCATATACGTATACATTAAAAAAGCACTCCTCTATATAACTCTTATATTCTTCCTCTTTTTCTTCCTTAAGGTAGTTAAATGAAACATTATATACTTATCTGTAGATGCTATAAGGCTAGTATATTATACTATTAGCTACTTTATAGAGCTAGGGCTTCCTAAAGTAGGTAATAGTCTAGGTTAGGGAGTAGCTATAGGATAAGGTAGCTATCTTTTACTTTAATAGCTAGGAAATAGAGGATATAATAATAAAGGCTAGGGTCCTATAGGGGTTACCTTTCTCCCCTATACTATTCATCCTCTATATAGCCTTTCTCTACTAGGCTATTTGCTAGGCCTACCCTATAGTTAGTTTAATAGGCTTTACTAATAATATTAACCTTCTAGCCTTTAAGAGGGCTAAAGAGGCTTATAATAGTTAGCTATAGAGGGCTTAGAAGGCCTACCTATAGTAGGTAAGGACCTAGGATATAGCTTTTACCCTAGAAAAATACGAACTTATCTACTTTAAAAGGGGCTAGAAATAGTAATTATAACTACTAGAGCTCCTATAGCCTAGAGGGGGTACTACTACTATAGCCCCTTTAAAGTTAGCTAGATTACTTAGGGTCTAGCTAGACTAGAGATTATAATAGGGCCCTTACTATATAAAGGTAGCTAAGAAGCTAGAAACCTAGGAGTTTACCTTAACTAGGCTTACTATAAAGACCTAAGGCCCTAGCCTCCTATAGGCCTATAAGGTCTATATTAAGTATATCTATAGCGCCTTAACTTATAAGGCCTTAAACTTCTATAAGCTTACTAAGCTAGGAGGTAAGCTAGAAGGCCTTACTAAGGAACTATTAAAGGCCTAATATAAGGCCTTTTAAGTAGTTATTAAGGCCTATAAGGCTACCCCTATCTAGTGCCTTAAAATAGAAGCCTAGGTACTACCCCTTAACCTCTACCTTAATAAGAGGCTAGCCGACTTCAAAGCTAAACTCGACTAGGCATTTCTATGGACTAGGGCAGGCCTAGGGGCTACCTAGGCCCCTATAAAGACTCTTATCTAATAGGCCTATAATAGGCTAAGCTAGAGGTTCTAGAAAAGGAGGGCTAGGGTAAGGGGCTAGGAGCTAAAGCCTATAGCCCTAGAGGTAATAAGGTTAACGATCTAGTAATAGGTTTAAAAAGGCTATAGAGGGGGCCTACCCCCCCTATAGACCCTATAGAGGAGGCTATAGGCCACGGAACTAGCTATAGTAACTAGCTAGAGTAACTATTAGAGGGCTAACTAGGCTAATAGGAAGATATAATATATATTAGATAAGGACCCCCTATACCTAGTTTTTATAGGAGAGGGCCTATAAAGGCATTAGGGCCTAATAAAGGCCTAGAGCTCCTTACTAGTATAGGCCTATATAGGGGCTATTAGCCTTTATAACTTCCTATTTTAGGTTTAAGTCCTAGGGGTTAGTCTCCCTTACTATACCTATAGCTAGGAGAGGGAGACTATTAAGCACCTTATTATATAGTGCCTAAAATTACTAAGAAGCCAAACTTAGGAATCCTAGGATATATAGTTATAAAGGGACCTAGACCTCATTTTACGGGGTATAGGGGCCTAAAACCGTCATTTGGCAAGGAGGGTTCTATAATAGCTAATAGACCTAGAGAGGCTCCTAGAATATTACCTTATAAGGAGGTTAGACTAGGAGGCAAGGCTTCTATAGGGCTATTTTAGCTACTTCTCCTTTTCTTTATAGTATATTAGTATTTCGGACTAGGCATTAAAGATAGGATAGAGGTTTTTATCTAGCCTATTAGGTATAGTTTCCTTTATATATAACTAGAGAGGCTCTAGTATACTTATTGGTATAATAGTATAGGATTAATAATAATAATAATAATAATAATATATTAATAAGTATATTAGAGCCTCTTTAGTTATATATAAAGAAAACTATACCTAATAAGCTAAATAGAAACCTTTGTCTTGCCTTTAATAGTAAACGAATATTTATTAAAACATTATATCTAATCTATTATAATCTTAATATTATTAAATACTATCTTTAACTTATAGAGTTATATCTCTTTATTAAGACTTTTAATATCCTAATCTTTTAATAGCTATTATTTAAAGATATAAAATACTAGAATGATATTAGTAATAGTATTTCTAGTACTAATTATACTTATTAACTCTTAATTATAAAGGTCTAAAATCTCTAGCTAATAAAATACTATAGTTAGTATTCTAAACCAATACTTAGAAAAGACGAAAATACTAACCTTCTTCTTCTTATCTATTTTAACTATCAAGATCTTAAACCGCTTATTTAATATTATAAATATATATCTAGTCTCATCTATATTCTAATAGCTAGATATAGTAATCTTAAAGCTTTTAATAATATCTTTAAGCTTATTAAAGAATATCTCTAGTTCTTCTATTACTACTTAGCTAAGAGTCAGTTTACTTTGACTAGTTTAAAAAATGTTAGCTAAAACTATAGATAATTCTATTTCTAATATAGCTACTAGTACTTACTAATAGGAAAGCAAAAAGGATTATAATATACCTATAAATGATTAATAGTATCGTAGAGAAGATATTTAATAGCAAGAGAACTAAATTCGATATACTAGTATATATATCCTTTAAGGATAGAATCTTCATTATTTTAAAGTAACTAAGATCTTCTAACTATATTACTACTAGTGGCTAGAAGTCTAGTATCCTTTAAAGATTTTAAATGCTAGCTAACCTAGGTCTTTCTAGTCTTAAATAGTTAAGCTATATACTATATATTAGGTTCCTTTCTATAGGGTAAATGGCTAGTTTGGTAGTAAGTTTAAGCGGTTAGGATCTATTTAGCAGCTTATATACTAGCTAGTTCCGAGATTTAGTCGGTTAAAGGCATTATATATAGGCAAGTAGTATAGGAAAGTGATTTAAATTAGGCTTATAGCAGTAATTATATCTTCGAGTATAGGGAGTTAACTAGTAAAATTAGACATAGGTTTGGACGTATACCTATCCGGCTGTATCTAGGCGTCCGGGGGTTTTGGCCCTACCTATTGGGAGACAGGTAGTGGTACTGAAGTAATTAGTCAGCACTAACCACCGGGTAGTACCCTGTCAACTCTGTTCTCCACCCTAGAATGTTTAGGTCTTCTAGGCCAGGGTTAGGGTATGATTCCACTTGCTGTCCTGGATAACGCCGAAGTTGCTCCTGACAATGATCATATATACTACGCTCACAAGATGATCATTGCCTATGTCGTCATGCTACATCGATGCTCGCTCTAACTCATTTTAGCGAATGCAGCCAAGACATGATGTGCCTGTTGGGCGTTCTAATGACCCAGCCACCAGCCCCAAACCCTTGTTAACAGCGGTCATGCGGAGTTCGGTCAGCTGCCCTGCTTCGAGGCAGCGAAGAACCTGGAAAGAACATAGTATTAAAACACGGTGACCCGAGGCCTATAATCTCTAGCAGGGGACTGTAACAAGTATTGTTTTAAAGTTCTGCAGCTCGAGCATCCTCTCAGATACCGAAACCATAGCCTTGTGCGCCATGCGCTAGCATACTCCGACCCGTTCAGGAGCGAAGTCTAATAATCTTGACGATGCCTTTCACGTCCCAACGAACCTCGTCATCTCTGCTTGAGGAGCACACGCGGAAAAATGGAAAGTTCAGCGACGCCGAGTCGTCTTTAGCTAGCATATCGACAAACCAAGCACGGGCGTCTCGCAAGGAGCACAAACTCACCCATCTACTCTCATGTCTGGGATCCAGTAACCCCCTTCCTGCGCCCATCGCGGCCGACGATGTGGTGTGGCTCATGGACAATGTCGCGTTCTGGGACCGCGGGGGACACTGGGAGGCTGAGTTCGTGGCCGCAGTGTTCGACCAGCAGGCGTCGGCCAAGGTGGTGGACATCGTGGGCGACATTGCCAGCAAGGTCGGCCTGGCAAGGGGAGGTGACGAGGAGAGGACGATGGAGCGCCGCATCTCCCCGTTCGTCATGGAGATCCTCCAGGGCAGGCAGATCAAGGTGAGGTTCAACGGCCCGACCCTGCTGAAGCTCGGCCCGGGCGGTAGAAATGGCATCAGCAGCGACATCAGGAGGGTTCCGGAGCCGTCCACCGGGCCTGTTGCCAAGTCGACGGCGGACGTGCCCTCGGGGGTAACCGGGGTACTCGAGATGAAGACGGTATATGCGGAACCTGAGGGGTGGGCAGTAATCTCAGGTATGACAATCTCAGGCTCTCGGGCCCGCGCGCTCTGTAGCTGACAGGCATGGCCTGCTCCAGACATTGACGACACAATCAAAATCACGCAGACGAGCGACCCGGTCAGGATTCTTAGGTCAACTTTTGTGGTGAGCCTCTGCTGTCCCGGGGATTGGGGAACCCGAGCGGCGAACTCGCCATCCTGCTAATCAACTAACCGTCCCAAGTCAAAACCGACGCCTGTCCCTGGTATGCCGGAGCTCTACTCGAGTATCAACCGGCTTCTGGCCCCCTCGGCGCTCTTTTTTTATCTGTCGGCATCCCCATACAACCTATACCCGTTCCTTCGTGGCTTCCGAGACACTTACTACCCGCATGGGCAACTGATCCTCCGGGACTCGAATTGGATGACCATATCCGGGCTCCTATCCAGCCTGACGTTGGGGACCGAGAAGTACAAGATCGATAGGATCAAGAAGATACAGCGCTGGCTGCCGCGCCGCAAGGTGATTTGCATTGGAGATTCGACCCAGAGCGACCCCGAGGCATACGGTAAGTCAGGCTTCATTTCGTAGGACACGAGCCTGTCCCGGCTGACCAACATACCAAACCCCAGGCGAAGCTTGCAGGGCATTTCCACAGTGGATCAAGTTGGTCCTGATACGAAAGGTGACCGACGTGGCCGCTGTTGGCATCAGAGAGAAGAACGAGCCGGAGCGGTTTGAGAGGGCCTTTGATGGGGTACCTAGGTGAGTATGCACCTGAGAACAGCGTTGACAACGGATTCTTTTGAATAGCATCACTCCGAACTGACATACGACACAGGAGACTGTGGCATGTATTCGAGGACCCAGAAGAGTGTTGGGACTTGATCCAGCAAACCGTGGCAAAGTACTAAGATGGCGGCAACAGTGTTTTTCCTTTTTTTTTTTTTTTTTTTTTTTTTTTTTTTTTTTGCGGGGAATCTTTTTGACGGCACCCTAGGTGTTGGGGAGGTAGGCGTATTTAGCTAACACTAAGGGGGGTTTAAGGAAGGGGGGGGTTTGTATAGCTATAGTCTTGTATTTGAATCCGGGGAGTTTCTGAGTTGACATGAAGCATGCGGATGTATTGCGGCTAGGCGTTATGAGGCTGTTCGGGAGAATTGGGCCAGACACGAGACGAGCTGGAGATGAATAGTTACCTAGTTAGCGTCGACAGGAAGACCGGAGTGTGAGTATGGTGTATTATTATTAATCTCCGTGAGGGCTTGCTCATGATCTTCTTTGATTTGGTATGAAGATGTTGTTGCAGTGTTGGCCCAACAAAGCAGTTCACCAGTGCTAAAATCCACTGCCCTTTAAACCCCAGACGCCTGAGGTACTCAACTGGGGGTCAATATTCCTCGACGGTGGTCTGACACATGAAGATCTTGAAGCCTCCCACTGAGTTTATCCAATTCAACATGTCGAGCTTGGCCAACCAACCTCGAGCAGAGCAACCAGGAGCATTATTCATTAGGCAATCTCAGACTTGGCACCCCCATTAATTAATACCCCAAGCGGCATTGATTGCTGCGCGGAGCTCGGGTGGGCGATGTCCCCGAGGGTTGCCCCAAGGCGGCTCCAGACACCTGCTAGCTGCAGATGACGCCCAGATTCTCCTGCGGGGCTTATTGCCCATCTGACAGACAGAGTCGATTTACCTCTGTAACATTTGTTGATTTATGGTTTGGCGCTTCTTCCACTATTTAACCCTTGTGTGTCGATGTACAAGCCACCTGGCGAGTGGAAGAGCAAAATCATGGGATGTAGTTGCTGACTTAGCACACCCGACTCATCACTTGCCCCGATGTTTTGCCGGACACGATCCTATTTACGTTCCTAGACCGTCGCTATCTCTATACCTTGCTTATACCTACCGCTCGTTTATAAAATACGTTAGTTAAAGAAAGTAAAGGAAACGGAAAAGAAAAAGGGGATTAGGGTTTATAATAGTAGAATCATGATGTGGCTAGGTTCCGGTCCAAAGAGACTACTCCTCGTTCCATCTGCTCTCAGGGCAATTACCCACAAGCGTCTTCGGATTCGGATGGTATCAACCTCCTGTTCTTGCCAATTCGGGAAACCCCCTAAGGAGTTCAGCTATAGACCGTTTGATCCTTCCTCTGTACTTATCGATGAATGCCCTCGTTCTCTCCGCGACAAAGAAAGCTTAGTTAGTGAGCACCTTCTCTTTCCACCAAATGAGGCTCGTCAGATGGCCATTCTTGTTTCCGTTTTTGGGACGTGCCTACGTTAAACATTAGGCATCGACCTGACCTAAGCTTGGAGGAAGTGCGGACAGCAATACGGCCCCTTCCCAATGGGCAGAGCCAGTTTTGGCCGCTGTTACAGATAAACCTCTGTCGAATGTGTGTCACTTCTCTGTTCTCTTTATTTTCTCTGCGAACGACAAAATGACTTCTAGTAAGTCTGCTATTTCCTCCACCCTTTGAACAGCCTGACTATTCTTTCACTGTTCTCTCGCCACTCGCCGTCCAAGGACGCCGTGTTCGCTTCGTTGCTACCAGCCCTGACAGCTCCAGTCTTCGTTTGATGACTGCGGATGGCGGCCTGCGGAGCACCGCCCACCACCCTCGAGCACTAGAGCTCTGAATCCTGCTTATGGTCTTGTCCCACAACTCCCCAACCCCCTTTTGAAGCACCACTGAAAGTTCCAACGTTCCCCGGTCTCGCAGGGGACAGAGCAAGTCCCGTTCTGGCCTCCATCTCAACACGCGTACCGGAGGAGGACCCTCGGGGCACTTACCAGTGTCTCACGGCACTTGACTCCACGCTTAAGGCTTCACAGCTCGTGAGGGCACTACACACCCTAGGCGTGACACCCGCATCCCTGTACCGCCTTCGTGCGATCTTGCCCGCCACCAAAATCGCCCTTGGCTGCTCCATTCGCCCCCCCTTCCTCGCTGTCCCGTTGATTTCCTCATCAGTGTCGTTGACGTTTTGTCGTCGCAAGATGGACGGAAACCTGGAGGTGCTCAAGTTCCAAGTTGGAAGTTATTGATCAGTCCTCGCCCCACTCACCATGTGCTACTTTTCGCGTTCCCCGTTTTTAATACTGCCCCGTGATTGGCATGGGAGCAAGATACTGGCTAACCTGTTGCTTCAATAGCTACACTTCTCATTGGCCTCGCGGCCAACACGATCACGATGGTGGGGTGGGGCTACGGCCTGCCCCTGGCGGCAGGGGCGTACGCGGTTGTTGCGTGGGTGGCCAAGCTGGTGCGCCTGCTGTGGCGGCAGCTGCCGCAAGTGCCGGAGTCGCGGCGGCAGCAGCTGCAGAATTCGGTGGTGTGGCGGAAGGTGGGGAACGCGGGGGGGGCGTTGGGTGGGCTGGTGGGCGGTTTGTGCCCTGCCCCGGGCAAGGTGCGTAGGCACCTCGCCCGAGGCATTAGTGGGGTGTTGAGAGTGGCGGCGTTGGCGGCCGACGAGGTGGAGCGGACGGGGAAGGAGTGGAAGGGGGCTGTGACCGGGGCTCGGGCTCGCGTGAGGGTCTGGGGCGACCTGGAGGAGACGCCGCGGGCACCAGCGCCGCTGGCAGCGGTGGTATCGGATGCGGCTGGGGGGGGCCGGGAGGCCGAGGAGGCGGGACCGGCGGCGGCGGCGGCGGTATCGGCTGCGGCTGGGGGGGGCCGGGAGGCCGAGGAGGCGGGACCGGCGGCGGCGGCGGCGGTATCGGCTGCGGCTGGGGTGGGCCGGGAGGCCGAGGAGGCGGCACCGGCGGCGGCGGCGGCGGTATCGGCTGCGGCTGGGGGGGGGGCCGGGAGGCCGAGGAGGCGGCACCGGCGGCGGCGGCGGCGGCGGAGGACTGGGCGGGGATGCAGGCCAGATGGGCGGTGGCGGCGGAGGTGGCGGCGGAGGTAGCGGCGGAGGAGGCCGAGTGGGCGGCGGTGGCAGACGCCAGGGAGGCCGGGTGGGCGGCGGTGGAGTGAGTTGAAATATCTTTATCCCCTTGCAATGTTTTCCCCCCCTTGCTTTTTTGCCTTTGAATGAATGTTCTTATCCCATCCGAGCCTCTCACGTCACCGTCGTGGATGGGTGTTCCTCATCGGATTTAGTCACCGATGAGCTAAGAAGAGGCATGCCCAGCACCTTCCGAGGGCAAAGGTATGCTCGACCCAAACCCTTCTACTACACAGGTGGCGTTGACTGACACCAACCCAACTGCAACATCTTAGATCCTCACTGGTTGCTGTCTGTTCCAGTCACTTGGCGTTGCGCTGCTCCCATCTCGACCAGAATTCGCAAGACCAAAAAGCCATTCCACTTCTCTCATGCCGCTCTCAGACCGACCATCGGCGCCGAATCCGAACACAGTATCGCCATCTAATGCCAAAAGCCAATCCTGCGGCTGGCAATCACACACAACTTGAGAAACGGGGATCTCTCTCTCTTCTTCTCCCTTCCCCCACCAGAGGTTGCCGGCGCCTCTTCATTCACCATCCCAATGCCCGACCTGTTCTGCGCTTCTCCCACCGCTGTGAGCTCCGTTGCCCTGACTTCGACTCTGAATCGCAATTGAGACAATTCAAGCAACGCCTGTGATCCTTGGCATCATGCCTCTTAACAGGGGCGGCCCCCCGCCATCTGCTGATGGTGGGAGGAAGTATTGGGGAGGATAGTGTTGTCGTCCACCGCCGCAGCTGCCGCCATTTTAGTTCATTACACTCTTATGTACATCTAGCCAATGCAAGGATTTTTTACCAGCACAGCTGGGATCAAGATCTCCCTCCCCTCTGCTTTCCCATCGCAGACCTTCGAGAAGTTTCAGATCCTCGTGACCTTTCTCTCTGTCCTCAGGCCCTTGTTGGGACGGGACCTGGCCGAACAATCTCCGCCACATTGGTGGCTTGGGCATCTTGGGAGGCGCGAGCTGGCAAGGGACCTGGCCGAACAATCTCCGCCACATTGGTGGCTTGGGCATCTTGGGAGGCGCGAGCTGGCAACCGTACTTGGCCGCAAGATCTTGTGCGATCAAGAGCATCTGTTCCCGAAGCTTTCGGTCTCGAACAAATCTCGGAATGAGGAGGTGGACATCAAGCGATAGCTTGCGTTCCAGTCGATCTGTTCCCCTGGTAGGGACCTCGGCGATCATCTCCTGTAGGACCCCCGTGTATCCTGTCCACCCTTCCTTGCGGTCCTCGGCGTCAACCGGCTTTCGATGAAGGCAGTAGTAGTAGATCATGGTAGCAACGTCCCATACTGGCAATCTTAGCCCAATATAATGTGCCCAGTCACTCGTGGCTTCGGCAATGAGGCCCCATGACTTGTCGTTTGGGAGACCTTGTCGCCATCTCCAAACCCGCGCGATTCCCACAAGAAAGTCAGAGAAAATTTCGAACTCAGACCATGCGTGAAGAAACCAAGTGCTTGGGAGAAGCATTGGTCCGAATATTGACCCGCAGATTGGACGAGCCGGAAACCCATAGTCGATAACGAGCATGTGCTCAAACAGGCGCCGAAGCTGCAACGTGTACTGAGGCAAGTACACGGACGGAAGTTCCAACGCGTACCCGGGCTCGAACGGCCCCATCACGGCTTGAGGGTGCACAGTGCCGGTGCCCGCCGGCGTTGGCACAAGCTCCTCGGCCCGAGGCTGGCCACTCGTCCATTCCATTGCGTATATTATGGCGCCGACGGCTTCAAAGACCGTGTGCATCGGAACCGGCAGATCTTGTTTGGCTCGGCCGCGCCGCCGCGACTCGAGGAGAGTGTCGGCTGACTGCTCTCCGCAGGCACGGATGGTGGCATGCATCTTTCTCGCTACCCGGTCCAGGGTCTGGCGCGCGCGGCAGTCCTTCAAAATCCCCACCTCTTCTTCCTTGTCGGACACGACTGGGCGCATGGTCGGTTGAGTTGGCTTCCATAGTAACGACGTGTTGAATGGGAAACACATGAAATGCTTGAGCCGCTGGAGGTCGGCATCGGTGGGGTTGACATCGTGAGAACCCGCCTTTTCTGCCAGCACGAGCTTGCGGCGCGGCGCGGCGGCGGCGGCGGCGGCGGCGGATGTGGCCCTCGAGTCCTCGGCGAGGGCAAAGGTGAGGTGGGCGCCGCAATTGGGGCAATTTAGAGACATGGTTGGCAATAATCTCGGCCTTTCCGCGTTTGTTTGACGAGCGAGGGCGTGGAAGAGATGAGAAGGCGGAAGCGCAACTTAGTCTTGCGAAGGACTTAGGGGAGGGAGAGGGACGCCGAAGAGAGGTGGATTGGGACTTGACGGAGACTGAGGTATCGAAGTACTAGGTAATTAGATAGTAATTACTGTAGCTGGTCTTCAATTCAGACGAAGTCGGGGCATGTACTCTCCCGGGCCGGTCATGACATGATCAAGCATCATAAACGGTTATAATATGACGTGGCGTCCAGGAGGGGCTTAGTTCTGGAGATAAAAATTAGCGGAGACCTGTAGGACGAGACGTATGTATGTACGATTACCCATCTTCTGTTGGTTCCGGCGTTGAGGTAATGCAAAGTGCGATGCCAGTGGGGTTGCTCCAGACACAATTGCGTCAGTTGGGCTGGGTGCCGTTCTGTCTGCAAAAGGCGGAGGGAGGGGCGGCCCGAGGAGGCTTGCAGCCGCCGGAACGTTGGGACGATCTGGCACCCATCGCTTAGGTAACCAATCAGGCAGCGCAATTGGAAGGCGCAATGACTGGGCATTAGGAGCACTTGTTATTATCCAATCTGTAATTTAGAACCATTTTGGCCGCGTTCCAGATCATGATTGTGATGGTAAAGGCTTTTGGTGTGCCTTTTTTTTTTTTTTTTTTGTTGTTAGCAGGGAGCCAGGTAACTCAACCACCGCTAGAGGAGGGCAGCAAACGCGTTTACATGGCTGAGAAGAAAATTCGTAACGCGTTGGTCACATGGGGATGTTAGAACCACCCCCACGATAGCTTTGTTTTGCTGAGTCAGCAACTTACCCCATAATGAAAAGTGAACTCGCGAGTCCAGAAACATGTCTTCGCCCTCCCGGCAAAAGCGACAGCTTCTGGTCTTTGTTGTTGTTCAAAGGATGCGGTTTCTTGTCCTCGAAGCTACTAGTTACGGACCCTTCTGAGCAGACAAAGAACTTTTATGGGCAAAATTTTCTGCAGAGAACTGGAAACCATTCTCAAGAGGAAACAGGGAAGTCACGACGGGAGATTGGGCCGGCCATTCGACAGTTCATAGACATACCTTACCTAACAGCCCCCCTCGGTCCGATATCATGCAAATTGACAATGACGCGGATGCAAGATTCGCGGCGACAACGCAGAGCTTCTTGACCTGGTTCCAGTCGCTTCCAGGGGCCACCTTCCGCTCCGACCTCATCGCCATCGAAGACCTGCGATCGCGGAACGCCGGGCGAGGAATCGGTAGGACAGCCCAGCCCAAGACACTCTCATCTTCCTGCAGCTATTGTTGACTGGCCGGTAAACTTTTTAGTCGCTAGAACAGACATTGCGGCGGACACGGTGCTCTTTACCATCCCCCGCAGCTCCATCATCTGTACCGCAACATCGGCCCTCAAGAATGAGATCCCCGGTATCTTTGATCTCGAGGGCGACGAGGATGGGAACTCCGACTCTGGAGGCGAGGACGGCACCTCCTCGTCGCAGGACTCGTGGACCCTGTTAATCCTGATCCTGATCTACGAGTATCTCCAGGGGGATGCTTCGCAATGGAAGCCGTATCTGGACGTGCTGCCCTCGGCGTTCGACACGCCCATGTTCTGGTCGCCCACCGAGTTGGCCGAGCTGCAAGCCAGCGCGCTCGTCACCAAGGTCGGCAGGGAGGAGGCAGACCGGATGATCAGGTCCAAGATTCTCCCCGTGATACGAGGCCACGACCATGTCTTCTTCCCCCATGGCCGCCAGAGACTTGACGACGATCAGCTGTTCGAGCTGGCTCACCGCATGGGGAGCGCGATCATGGCCTACGCTTTCGATCTCGAGAAGGATGACGACGCCAACGAGGAGGCAAGCGAGCAGGACGAGTGGGTCGACGACAGGGAGGGCAGGACGATGCTGGGCATGGTGCCTATGGCCGACATGCTCAACGCCGATGCCGAGTTCAACGCGTACATCAACCATGGCGCAGACTCCCTCACGGCGACCGCGCTGCGCACCATCAAGGCCGGCGAGGAAATCCTGAATTATTACGGCCCCCTCCCCAACGGCGAGCTTCTGCGCCGCTACGGCTATGTCACGCCCAAACATGCCCGTTACGACGTGGTCGAGCTGCCGTGGGACCTCATCGAGGCGGGGCTGAGGGAGCGCGTTGGGGATCGCATGAGCCCAGCAGACTGGGAGCAAGTGAACAAGCTCACCCGGTCAGACGACGATTTTGAGGAGAGCTTTGTGCTGGAGCGCTCGAGCGAGGACCCCGATTCCACGGGGCAGCTGGAGGGCGACGCTACCTTTACAGGCCTGCCGGACGAACTGAGCGATCAGTTCAAGACGTTCCTCAAGGCCACCAAGACGGTCGGCCACGTCGACCTCGTGTCAGATAAGGATACCCGCAAGGTGGTCTTTTTGCAGGTTGTCTTCGACGCGCTGCGGGCTAGGGAGCGGCAATATGCCACATCCCTCGAAGATGACCAGTCTCTCGTGGATGCAGGCCAGTTGACGGAACGGCAAAGGATGGGAGTGTGGGTAAGAATGGGCGAGAAACAGCTTCTGCGGGAAGCCCAGACGTGGGTTCAACACCAGATGGGCGGATTGCAGGATAGGGTTTCAGATGATCTGCGACAAGACGATGGCCCGGCTGCTAAGAGGCGGCGAACTTGAATAATCCGCTTGTATTGCTACGAATGCCAAGCTGATGCCTAGCGAAGGCATATGTCCCTGCATGCGCAATTTGTGTATTTGCCTACTGCAAGAATGGCTCGGGCACACGGCCAACTTACTAGTACCCGGTGATTTATTCAAATCTAACCGTCAGCGGAGTCGGCTTTCCTGGCGAAGGACGGCATGATCTGCGGCGTGGTATATGGCTCCACGGAGGGTTAACACCCAGAATGATCGTCAAATAAGCGCCGCAGCAGAGTTACACCACCCACCGGACAAGAGGGGACCGTAACAGTTATTCAGCTCCCGGCAGGATCGCCGCCCAAGCCGCCTGAGCGTCTTCCAGGAAACATGGCAGATTGATCGACCAGAAAGTGGCACCAGACTCAGTGGTCCCCTGTCCCCTTTTTCCTTTTCCGCACTAGGCTGGAGCCAAGAACATTCACCTTTGGAGCGGGCTCGAACGCAGGCCCGGTCGGTTCTCCTGTGGTGGGGGCCGATGATCGGCCAGCATCTGCTTCCACAGATGTTGACACGTTCTTCCTTCTGACCAACCCAGTCAGGTTGGTCACGGTGCCGCTGACGGTATCGAAAGCGGCTCCCCTGACTTGTGGCGGAGTTGCGATGCTCGCTTTACCTACAATGTCCCCTTCCGCACCATCTCCGATGCCAACCTCGTTAAGCCATCGCCGAGTGCTTCCGACAGCTTTGTCGAGCGTTGAAAAATCTAAGTGAAGAAGCAGCTCGACGATGCGTTTGTACTCTGCCTCTCTCACCAGCTTATCCCCGCGGGCTTCAGGTGGCCAGTAATAATAGGCGGTTCTCGTCGGACGGGAGGCGAGGGAACTGCGCACTTGTGTCTTTACCTTGGGTGCGCGCGGAACAACTGGGCCAGAAAGCCGTCTTTTAGTCTTTCTCTTCACCGCCTTGGACGATCGCGAATCGGGCGCAGTTGGAGGCGCTGGCGCCCTGAGTGAACTCGGTTGCGGCGTGTTGGAGGACACCTCGACTTCCTGCCGCGGCGGTGTTGTGGACACCGCGTGTGATGGCGAAGAATCAGAAGAGCCGTTATTAGTGGTTGTGAGGTCAGCCGTTGTAGGGGTAGTCTTATGAGAGTTCGGCAGCGGCGACGACGGTTGGATTGGATCGAAGACCAACCAAATGAACCCGGTCAATCTCCCGCTGGAGCATTCCTGACGGAACGACATCATCTCCCAGAACTGGTCCAAGGACTTGACGCTTCTCCACTCGCCAATCTCCTTTTTCTGTTTGGATACCTCCTCGTCCAGCTCGTCGCGGAATCGGGATTTGGGATCGTCCGGATAGCCAGGGATGAGACACCGTGGTGGAACGCGATCAAGCTCGCGACTGTAGTGTGAAATCTGTTCCAGGGGGTGACCAATCACCCAGTTACTTGAGCTCGCCGTGGTTCGCGGGATGAAGGCTCGTGTTTCCAAGTGCTCCAGTCCAGGAACAAGCAAATAGCCCCTGGTGCTGGTCCAAGGCCCATTGCTCAAACCCTCCATGAGCGGGTTTAGGACCTTGCACCACCAACGGACGAGACCCCGGTCATCCAAGACATGCTTTCCTTTGTTTCGGACGCTCCCGGGAAAGAGATACTGCGCCTGCGCTCGAGCGAACAGGTTGACGACAGACTGTACGTGGCTGCGCCGCCGGTGGTCGAGGAGGTATGCGAGAAACGTGGCACATACTTGGCGGATCGGAGAAGGAGCGCCTTCAGGAAGGTCGAGGAGATGGAGATAGCCAGTCGAGTCGGCCTTGGACACGAAGAGAATGGTCTGATATGCGGTGGTGAAGATGAAGACCTCGAGAGCGAAGACCAATGCCTGCTTCCTGGTTTCTGTCTGCTCCTTGCCTCGGTTCGCGTCTGGAGAGGGCCGCTTAGAGGACGCGACTGCAATGTCCCGAGAACATATTGATACGGCAAGGAAGTGGCTCTCCTTGTACGTCTTTTCTGGTCGTTGGCCGGGCGGGGCCGCGCAGAGCGGCTCTGCACGTGTGGGGGGAGTCGATATGTGGTGAATGTCGAATTTGTGGCCTTGGGGGAGCACTGCTGCGAGCCTTTCGCGCAGGGAGCCCGCGCCAGCAGCGCCCGTGCTGCTCGCGGAACGTTTCGGGGCCGCGGCCATAGTAGAAAAAATTCACGATGATCGAATGCGAGGCAGCATGCACAACCAGCGCGGCTGGTTATCATGGAGACGCGCTGTGACGCGAAAGATCAAGAAAGTGGAGCTGGAAGCGAGAGGACCAGTGGAGACCGCTGCGCTGAAAAGTCAGTTGCAAGCGCCAGGTCCGCCACGAAGAGAGCAAGGCGCCAAGGTTCTAGTTAGTGAAATTACGAGCTGTAACGAAATTTGTCACGAATCAGGTATTGAGCTCGAGGGCCGGGCATGCAAGGCTCCGTGCCGCGTATGTATGGAATACTGTAAGGACGTTACCGAAGTAGCCTTTGGCAGCTGGCAAGCCAGCCGCAAAAAATGATCCCCAGAAGACCGACATCAAGTTCTGGGCTTCAGCGCTTTCCCAACCCTGGGATCTCTGCCTCTTCGTCCACTCCTGCGCCCAATGGTTTTCAACACGTCTCGTTCGGCCGTTACGGCAACTTGCGGAGCCCTCCGCCGATGCAGCGCCGTCACGGAGTCGGTCGCGCGGCAGCTCGGGCAACCGGCGCGGCAACTGTCGACGTCTGCATCGCGCAGCAGCGACGAAGTCCTTGAGACGCCCGCCGAGCAGCGAGAACGGCCACGATGGTCTTACACGCCAGAGCGCATGAAGGGCCCGGGCTTTTCGATCAACGTGGTCAAGGATCCCAGGCGGACGGTCTGGCACAACAACGATGACCCGGCCAAACTCGATGCCATGTACAACCGCCTGTTGGGGTCGAAGGGGGATAGGATGTTGCCGGACGAGATCAAATGGCTTGCCATCACACACAAGAGCTTCGACCAGGGGAGACGAGGGTTCAACACGAGGCTGGCCTACTTCGGTGCGTTCCCGACCGTTCGCCGGTTGCCTGAGCGTTCGAGTGCCGGGGTGCGCACGAGTAACAACAAACGCTGACCGTATCTTATGCAGGGCGGTTGATCGTCTCTCTTGAGACTACACGGCACATCATGGTCACTCCTGCTCCCGCCCAAGACTCGCCGACCCAGGACTCGTTCGGTCGCGAACCTTTCCAGCACAGTGCTCTCGCGAACGTCGACAAGCTCAGCTCAAAGCAACCGATGGACGTGGTGTCGAAAGAGAAGCTCGCGAAATTGGCAATCGAAGTTGGGCTGCCAGAAGTTGTTAGGTGGAAGCCGAGAATGGTACGTGATCCCGCGCACATTCGGAACTACACGGCCGCAGACTGACCGCGAATCCGCCCCCGTTTAGCCCGAGAACCTCGAAGCATCTGGCCTGACCGCAGTACTAAACACTGCCCTCTTCGCTATTATTGGTGCCATCTCCTTACAACACGGTGCTGGGGTCGCGCAGCAGGTGGTCCGGGAGAAGATCCTGAGGAGGCTAGGAGCATGAGCGCGGCCCGCGGCCCGCGGCGTAATGATAAAGAGAAAACCCTGTATATCTTTGTACCATATTTGGGGGAAATAGAGAGGCTGGCCCGGTTTTCTTGATTGCAGTTCCGTGGTGACATTGATGCCGAAGGGGGGGAGAACGGAATCAGTGCATCTGGGCTTGATGGTTATTTCAAGGAAACCCAATTCGTCATGTGCTAACCTAGGCTTCAGAGCGTGCAAAGACACTTACTTGTACGCTCTGCTCTTTGCGGAGCTGGCCGTCCGCTGACGACAGAAGACGCAGATACGGAGTCGGGACACAACGAGGTAGTACATGTCGACACCGCCAAGAAAAGACACCCGGGGTGATACAACCATGGAAGAAGGGATACTTACGGCGTACGGCAATGTTGAAAACAGAGAAGGAAAGAAACAAGCAAGGAAAGAAAACAAGAAAATGAGAGTCAAAGGCGCCCGGGGGGCGATGTGCAGCTTCTCACCACCCTCCCTGGAAGTAGATATCTGCCAGCTTCATCGGCCCTTTGCCGACAACCATCCAACCATCCTTGACACGAAACTGCCTGCCTCTCCCCATCCTGAAGTCCCGGTAAAAACCTCCGTCGACATCGACCTCTTTGAGCACACAGAGCCCGCGCCAGTCGCTTGGGGGCAAAGGCTTGGCATACGTGAAGAGGATGAACTCCTCGATATCAGCCAAGGCCTTGCGGGCAAACATTTCGAGGGCGGCCGCGCCAACGTCGTGTGTCCAGAAGGCGACGCTCATGGCCAGTCTTCGCAGCCCCTTCCCGTAAGCGGCGCGAGGGCTCCAGGTGCGGGGCCTGTCGAGCCGGCGAAAATCATCCAGCAGTTTCATGATATGCACGTATTGCAGGTCACCGAGCAGCACGACCGTGTCCTGCTCCAGGTTCAGGTACAGGACCCTGTCGCTGTCCTGCAGGAGGTCGCCGGCCCGCTCGAGCGCCGACGTCCGCGGGGGCGGCGCAAACAGGGGCAGTGCGACGGTATAGTGCTCCAGGGCGGCCGCGCGGGCCTCGATGTTGACGGACAGGGCGGCGGGATTGCAAGACTGCGACTGCCACTTGGGCGCGTCGTATTTTACATAGTCGGCGTAGTGGCTGCGTTTGGCGTGCAACACGACAGTTCGAGGCAGGAAGGACATATGCCTGGTTGGAGCGCATTCCTGTCAGCCCCGACCCCGCGGACCAACTGAAGGCAGCACGCAGGCTGTTACAGTGACACCTCCCGCCCCCCTCGGGAGGTATGGTGGGGCCCCAGATGTTCTGTGAAGCCGACTCACCATATCTTGAGACGCAGCTCGGCCGGGAGCAGAGGAAAATACGCAAATGTGCTGCATGGCTCGGTTTTGTTACGAGCTTCGGGTTCCGGTTCCGGTTCGGGTTCAGGATGTGTTTCGACTGTAGCAGGCCGTTCGGCCGGCGAGGCTGGGGGAGACGACACTTCGCTCACCGTGACCGTCACGGGGACTGCAGAGGCGGAATTGTCGGGACCCGCTGTTTTGTGCAGCCGTGGACTAGTAGGCTGAGATTCGGCATCGACGTGAAACTGGGCAACCTGCGATAGCACGGTGGCCGCCTTCTCATCCGGTGCCATCGCCGTTCCCGGCGATTTCGGGGTCCAAGACAGAGCGGACTCCAAGAAATGCAATTATGTATCAGGTGTCAGTGAGCTGAAATGAGGACGGCGGGGACCATGACTTCTGCACAAGGACGGAGCGAGCCAAATTAGAACTATCTACACCGAAGTCCTGCCCGGCATAGAAAGGGTAGGGACTTGTACAGTACGGGGCAGTCAACAGAAAAGAAATAGGGCGTCGCCAGCCTATCTTACCTACCTAACTAGTGCGAGTTGTTGCTAGGAACCGAAGAGCCGGGCTCGAGATGCGGTTTCCCCGGGTACGGGAGCACGCAGGAGTGGGGGCAGCTAAAGGCCATCCGTACCTAATTACCTACCTGTACGTCAGTTATCAAGGTCAGGTCCTGCTTAAAAAAGCCTCTCGCCATCTGCAAGGGTGGGTCCGAAAGCGCCTGCCCTCCTGCGCCCTTGCCTTTGCAGACCGACCCTACAACTTTAACCATTGCCACATCCCGCTTCCACCATCCAATTTTGGTCGCACAAGGTGAGATTTTTGGTCGGGGTTCCGTTCAACCTGGCCCGGTGGCCGACGTTGCACCATGCAGGACCAGTACGGATGATATGATTTGTACATACATGTATGTACATATATACCTGTCGTGCTGAATGTCAGTTGGCCAAGCAATTAATAAAGCACAACGGAGCCTTCCACCACCACCTTACCATTGAAATCTACACTACCCTTTTACTTTGGGTGGATTTATTACATAGGCACCTTAAGGCCGAGTACTGCTGCAAGACGGGGCTTCCTCAACTTACAAGTACCTGAAATTCGCTCTGCCCGCGCAGCCGACCCAACCAACCTGAAAGTCCCCACCACGCGTGTTTTACGACCCTCATCCAGCGCCCGTCCACGGTCACGCCAGCCGTCTCACTTTCATCATCATGCCATCGACTGGTTTGGCCGTCACCTGTTGTGTCTTGGAGCCGGTCAGCACACACACACACACACACACGCCGTTTTCTCGCGCCTCCATCCCGGCAAGTTAAAGTACGTACGTTGTACAACTCCGGCTTGGTTTTATACTGCCCCTTCTCGTCCAGGATCGGCCGCCCTGCCTCCTCAAGATCGAGCTCCCCCAGCCCGACCTTGACAAAGTCATACCGCCTCGCCACGAGGGCCACAATGACTCGCGCCTCGATGGTGGCCAGGTCCTGCCCGATGCAGTTGCGGGGGCCTCGTTCGAACGGCCGCCACGCCCCCGGCGGGAACTTCCTGCCCGCCGCCTCGTTCTGTTCTGCGTCGGCGCTCCCGATGCTCTTGTCGCCCAGCCACCGCTCCGGGACGAAGTCGTCGGCCGTGTCCCCGTAGACCGTCCCATCTCGCTGGATGATGGTGGCGCAGTTGTAAATGATGGCGCCGTCGAGGCAAAAGCTCTGCCCATCGGGAGTGCGGACGGTAAAGCCGGTCCCCGGGGGGGCCATGCGCGCCGTCCCGGCCGGCGGTCTCAGCCGAAGGACCTCCTTGATGACCGAGTTGATGTACGGCATCTTGTTGATCAGCTCCTCCCCGTTCGGGGCCATGAGCTTCTCCCGCACGGCTCCCGGGTCCGGGTCCGGGCCGAAGACGGCATCAAGCTCGCCGCGCACGGCCTTGAGCACGTGGGGAGACCGAGACAGCTCGTAGAAGAGCCACGCCAGCAAGATGCCGGTGGTGTCGTGGCCGGCGAACAGAAACGTCTTGAGCTGATCTCGCGTCTCGGCGAGGAGCTCTCTGCTCAGCTCGCTGCTTCCCTGCAGGCTAAGGCTGAGGATGTCGCGGGGCTTTCCTTTGCCGGCTTCTCCTCCTTCCTGTTGCTGCTTTCGCTGCTGCTGCTGCTGCTGCTGCTCGGCGTGCTTCTGCCGGATCATGTCCTCGAGGCGCCTGTCAATCTGCTTGCTGAGCTTGTAGCGGCGCCACTCCCGCCTCGGATACATCCACCACGGGAACCGGCTGTCCTCGGTACCGTACATGTTGAGGAGCCGGTCGTACAGCTTGATGAACTCGCCCTGGCCCGAGGACTCGGACTGCTGTGCGTCGAAGTCGACGTCCATGGTGATGGCGCCGATGATGTCAAACGTCAGGTTAATGGTGAGCTTGTTGAGGGGAAACTCTCTACCCGAGCGAGCGTAGCGCTCCAACTGGTCTACAAAGATCATGGTCTTATCGCAGATGCACCCGAGAAGCGTCATCAGGTGCTGGGGGGCGAAACCGGGGTTGAAGCGCTTCCGTAGTTGCTTCCAGTCCTCGCTCTGGAGTGGTTGCCGATCAGCGACCGACGGCCACGGGACGAGCGGAAGGGATGACGGGCAAGAGTTAAATTCAAAATACTCACCTGCCTGAGCAGGATGGACTCTGGACCGATCACCCGTACCAGGTCCCACATCGTGGGAGACTTAGGCGTTCTCCAGGGGAATAGCTTGCTCACGCGCGAAACCTGCTCGGCTATTTCATGGCTGTTGATGACAACCATCGGATAACTGACGGGGCGAAGATCAAGGTACATGAGTGGCGGACTTCCGAGGTCTTTGGCGATTTGCGCAAACACGGCATCTATCGGCATCTCCGTCAATCAGCCCTCAAAAGTCCATGGTACTCAATTACTGATTACTTCAGCACACTCTCGGCTTGGCCAAGGGCGACTTACCGATATGAATCTTTGGCTTGGCCCGGAGGGTGTATTCGTGAATGACCTGCAGGTGACCCCAGAGAAGAGAGGGCTTCAGCTGGGGGAAATTGGCCCACTGTCTGAAGCGGCGATGCCATAGCGTTGCGGCAAGGTAAGTGGCCAGGAGCGGGAGGGCAAGGAGCACGAGATTCGCAACCATGATGGTGGATGGAATTTGAAGTAAGGTATATTAATAGCCACCTGAGGTATGACCGTGGTCTCGCCCAGGATCAGTTAATGGAACGGAAGACAATTGGGAAACCTCCTTTAGGCCTAAACCTTCGAGTTGAGTGAAGGGAAGACGGCAGCTCGACAGACGCGCGACCGCCGTCATGCGGCTGCGATGATAGTACGCCAAGCTCGGGGAGGGGGGTGGAAGGGAACTTTCAAGAGAGCACGGGAACGAGGACTTGTCTCTGCAGGGAACTTGAGAGGTCAAACGCTACACAGTAGATTCAGAGTGGAGCCACGGTCGTAGCAGTGCCAAGAATTACTCCGTCCTTTCACCATCGCGGCTGGGAAGCCCGTAGGAAGTAATTACGGATACGGAATAACTATAGAAAACATACGTCCTTGCATGCACTTGTAAAATGCACCCAATTGCATAGGGTATGTAAGGTACTACATTTGCGTATATAAAAACATGTTATAAAATAGCCCAAGTAGCTCCATCCACACGGTACTCACAGGCTTCGCCGCCGATGTATGTACATACATACATACATACAGTACCGTGTTAGGCTTTAGGCGTTGAACGTGGGGGTAAGAGCGCTAGCGCGGTTCTTACCGCCAGTGATATTTTTTGCACAGGACGCGCGTAATTACCGCTCTGAGTTGTGATTCCTGGACCGCGGATAGATAGACATGTAGGAAATTGTCCGAGTTTTTGGTGAATACGCAGTAATCAGAGTAAACACTGGGTCTAGGCTCCCCTCCCTCTACGGGATAATTACCATACAAACTAATACAGTAGTGTATAAAGTAGGGAGCTACCAAGCTTCTCTGTGCGCATTTAGTTCCGAACTCAGGTGCTCACAGGAGGCAATGTTAGCTGTGGATATATACGGATGCACAAGCACACAATGCATCCAGAACCCTCAGACCCTGTTTTCGCTGGCGTGGCAGAGTCCCGGTCCAAGGTAAGCCCCGGCATCATCCCCAGATCACTTGGTGCGTGTCGTTCATGTGCATTCCCTCCCGTGGCATTCCAACCTACGCAGACTGGGTACCAAGCATTCTCGCATCGTCCCCTCGCGCCTCCACGCCAATGGTTAATTAAGTACTCAATGGCGAGCTGTTCTTTACCGAACCAGGCAGGTGTTCTCGGGTAATCAGCTTGGGCGTCAAAATAGATAGGCAGAAACAGAAGCGGGAATAGATCAAGTTGAAAGGCAAAAGCCAGAAATTTATCGATAAAAAGCAGGTGAAACTGAATACGGGTCTAGGATGCTGGTCGTAGTTGCCGTTAATGAACGACGCCCCAAATACCAATTGCTAGGCAGGCGATGCTCGAGCATAGATGGCCCCAGGAAAGGATGGAGTCAAGGTGGAATTGAAATGCCTTTCTTTGAATGAAAATATATATGTTAATGTGCGCCCAGACTGACCAATCTAGCTAAAGAAAAAAGATGAGATACCGAAATCCCGTGTCCCCTACTCGTAAAAACAGCTCCATTACCCCGATGCAAACGCTTTCCCAGAAAAAAAAAAAAAAAGATACCGTCGAAACCCAAATTTCTAAACTCCGACCTTCCTAGGTAGTTAGCTGACTCTACCAGTTAATCCCCCCGGTGCTAGTGTCGCAAGCGGAGTACGGACACGGGAAGAGAGGGAAGGAGAATCAGATGAGCGAGTCGGCAATCCACCCTTGTGCGTCGCCTCGGTCTACTCGGCTCGAGCCTTTAGCATCGGGCCCCGGACCGCTCCTGGACCGGCAGCGAAGGTTGGCACTGCAGAGTTGCCCCTTTCACAAGGGCCTCCCGCCTTCTCTAATCCCTTTTCCCGACTCCGCGCCCGAATCCTCCCCTTCCCCCATTCTCCCTTCCCATCACCCCCCGGTCGCGTGGAACGCTCGGGAAGGAAGGAAGGTGGGAGGAAGGCGAGGGGATTTTAGGATTAGTGGCCGTAGTAGTCATAGGTGTAGCGGCGGGTGGCCTGGCTCGCGCCGCGGCGGCTGCCGACAGAGCTGATACTCTCGCTCGGGGCGATGCTGCGGTCGTCGAGGGGTTCGCCGCAGTGTCTCCCCATCTCCTCAATCACCTCCCAGTCGCCCGGGTTGGGCTGACTCCTCGCCGTGATGTCGGAGGAGCTGGCGGCGCGGGCGGGGCTTCTGAAGGTGGCCGCATCGCGGGGCGGGCTGGGGCAGTAGTTGGAGGGGGCGATGCTCCCGCTATAGCCAGAGGCGAGGCTCGGGGGCGGCGCGCGCGACCCGCTCCCGTCAGATCGGTCGTCCGGCTCGAACCTGATGGAGCCCTGTTTCACCGTCATCCAGACACCGGCGGGCAGCCTCATGCGGCCGTTGCCCCTGCGTCCCTGGAGAAACGTGTCCTCGGACAAGAAGTTGACCTCCTTGCAGTCGAAGTAGTCGAACACGCGATCGTAGCCCACGGCCGGAAACACGCGTTCGTTGTGGTACGTGGCATACCTCTTCTCGGATTTGGGGTTGCCCAGAAAGCACCATTCCTGACGCCCATACGTTAGAAGCCGAAGACCACCAGGAGTCCGAGACTATGTGAAGCTCTGATCATTGTTTTATCGCACTTACAAGGTCGCGTGTGGTAACCATGTTGATTTGGTGTGGAACGGGTTGTCAATCCACTAGGATATTCTCTAAGAGTGTTTATTTTTCAGGAAGGCGGCAACGACGACGTTGGCGATGGTGATGATGATGACGATTTCTTGTTTGCGATGAAGAGTGGGTGTGAGAAGACCATGATCGCATTCCGAAGGAGAAGAAGCCCATCTATATAATAACCACAAATTCCTTGCTTGTCCCCATGCCCGGAGACGTGGGGAGGCATCTTTGCCAACAGCAGAGAGTCAAAGGGGGGCATCGCGCAATCCAGCCCTACAGAATATGCGTCAGAACCAATCAATCCGTGACCACCTCTGGGGAATAGTTTGGAGCCCGACAACGCTGCCCGAGGCGGGTCCAGCACCCCCTGACCCGGGGCCACTTGGCAGGGGGCAACGTGCCGTCCGGGCGTGACGTGGCGGCCCCAGTTACACCGACGACCCCCGGCCTGCTGGCGGAGCAATACCTACACTGCACACACTGCGGACTCGCGCCTCACTCTCGGTGGATTCCGGGCCAAGACCGACTCACCACTACAGCAGAGCGACAAAGCGCGGCGACAACCCATTGGGCGCTTTGGGCTCAACCGTGACTCTGGGGCATCGTGGCGGTCAGCTGATCGAACCATGAGCGTTGGGTCGTCTGCAAACGTGGAAAGGGGGGGGAATATGGGCGGAGGGGTGCGCGCAACATGCCAACTCGAGGGCATTGTTGCAGAGGAGCAGCTGTCGGAGAATGGCCAGGGTTTGACGTAATTAGGCAAGGTACGAAATATGCAGCATCAGCCTGAGAAGCCCTGGTGCTCTTGGGCTCTAGTTGCTCCTTTTGCCTCGACTTCCACTGTTGCGTTGGCTGACAGGACCGCTCCACAACAGATCGAGCTGCGACCTGCATGTCAACCACGGATCTGAGAATGATTGTTCCTCTCGACAAGGCCCCTCTCCCTTTCCCCATTTTATGTTTTTCCCCATCTATTGCCCGTTTTCGTTTTGTTCGCTGTTTATTTATTTATTTATTATTTATTTTTCTTTCTTAGGGAGATGGAGGGGGAGAAGAGAAGGTCTGCAGCTGTCAGAAACGGCTCAGCGGCTCCTTCGCTCCGCCGCCGCGCTCGCCACCAGTGCTCCTTCTAGACGTGTTCCTCTCGCTGCTGAGGATCAGGTTCACGTGGTTGCTGAGGGCGACCAAGTCTCCATGCTCGTCCAGTACAACCACTTCGAGGTCGAACCGGCCGTCCTTGATCTGTTTCGAGTGTATCCGCAGCTGCAGCCATTCCAGGCCCTCGTCCGGCAGCGGCTTCTTCACTTCCAGGTTGAGGACCACGGTGGGGTACCATAGCCTCACATCAGGGGCAAGGGGCAGGCTTTCGCCCCGGCGGCGCCGCTCCTCGGCTTCCGATCTGGTCGGCCTCTGGGCTTCGACCACGTATGGCCAGCAGTCGGCGACGTAACCCAATGACGCGGCCGTGAAGTTTTCCCCCGAGGCGAGCCGGATCCACTTGTAAATTACCAAGCTGGCTGGCTGCCCGCCCCGGGGGTCGTAGTACACGCAGTTCCGGAGACACCGCGCGTAGCTCAGGGGGTCGTTGACCGGCAGCTCGAGTCGGGTCCAGTGCTTATCGCGGTCCTCCCGGAGGGCGGCAAGATCCGGCCGCGGCGGGGCGGCCTCTGTGGGGGGCTGCAGAGAAAAAGCCGTGGGCAGAGAGATGCCCCTTTGCTTGCGCAAGTCTGTCATGGTCAAGTACACGGCGACCTCCTTTCGCGTCGACCCCGCGGTGATCCACGGCGCCTCGGGCAACAGGGCCTGCTGGTACAGGGTGGCATGGAGGGTCGACAAGTTCGTGCCAAGCTTGACGTCCTCGATGACAATCAGAGCCGGGCCCGTTTCGGTGCGGTTCAAATATTGAAAATGGGCGTTCAGCACATCCTTTTGGCCCCTTCGCTCGAGATGGAGGCTCGCGGCCCGAAGGAGGCAGGAGGCCACATACCCTCCGTTGGGAACTGAATGAGGCACGAGTCAATGATCAGCTAAGTAATTAACGAAGGGGTCCCGGGCCTTTGAAAGGCACAGGGTGAACCACTCTCACCAGTTCCTATGCAGTACGAGTCGATAAGCTCGACTCTGTAAACATGTGAATCGAGACGCTCGACTTTCGTCGCCTTTGAGAACGGGACAAGGTCCATGACTAGTACCAAGAGATCGTGGGAATGATATATTGTAATAATAAGTTGACAATTTTTTTGCTTTTGCTAAGGTACAGCAAGTGCCCCCTTCTCGGTCTCGGGATGTTTGGTTGTTGTATCTTCAAAAGGTAGGGCACTTATATGTTGGCAAACAGTTGAGTGGTAGAGTCTGATCAAGTTCATAATGTACAGTAAGTACACTATTCAGGGGCCTGCCCCGCGAGCTCACTTACTCGCAGTTGACCCAACCAAACCATGAACCTCGGCTATTTGACGGTCTGCCAGGGACAAGGTGGGTCCAAACTTGTTCAAACCGTCGCCATCAGAGCGGCAACCAACAGCCAGCGACCCGGTAATGGTGAAGGAAATAAAAGATTAATAATCAAACATGTCAAATGTAAGGAGCGAACTGTGAACCGGCAACGTCTTGAATAACCCAATACTATGCAGTACATACATGGGTGCATACCAGAGTACACTCGATACGTCGCACAACAGCAGGGCAAGTGTCAAACCAGATCCAGGCCGTGGTTCAAAAACGAAGTCTCGCCGCCGATCTAACGGCTCCTGCTTCTCCACCGTTGGTTGGCCCGTAGTCGGCCATTTACTGAAAGTCTCGGCGAAGCACATGCTCGAATCCGCTTCTCTACGCGGCTCTCATCCAGAGATGACCTGCAGTGATGTCTCAACCCTGTAACTAACTGCCCACATGGCTAGTGTGTTAGTCTCGGTACTCATCCAGGGGTATGGAGCGGGAAATCAGGGATCAGGGGGGAAAGACCCATTCAACAAAATTTCTACTGGTAGATGGAACTCTAGAGCAATTCGATATCGATACATGCCCCTAATATACAAGTGCCTTTATTGATAAGGCTTTTTTAAATCTTCTTTTTGTCTTTTTTCTTTTTCTTTTTTCCCTCTCTTTTGGCTGCGTTCCAACGAGCGACGAAATCTGCCGTATCCGCAGGTGATGCATACCTACGTTACCCGCAGACGATCGGGGCAAACGGGGCCTCGTAGCTCCTCTATTCTAGTTCATTTTCGAGACCATACGACTGCCTCCTCCTGAGCACTCGACAGCTTCCCTTCGCAACAATGATCAAGACCGACGTGGCTAAGGCGGGAGGAGGAGCCGAGTCCGCTGTCCTCGGCTTAACCAAGCTCAGCAGCCAGGTCTTCGTGCGGGAAGGCCAGCCCGGCGTACTGGACCCTGGCCACCCCAGCACCGTCGTCATCTACGGCTGGGGAGATGCCAAACCCCGGCACCTGGCCAAGTACGTCGACGGCTACGGGAGGCTCTTCCCCCACTCCAGGATCGTCCTCATCTTCTCGCCCATCCTCAAGGCCCTCTACCAGACCTTGGAGGCGCGTTCTCGGACCATGCTCCCCGTCATCGAGGCGGTGTACCCGGAGGCGCTCGGGAAGCCGGCCGGGGAGAAGCCGGCGGGCGGGAGGGAGAGGGTCCTCCTGCACGTCATGTCCAACACGGGGGGCATAAACTGCGCGGCGACCATGAACGCCTACTCCAAGCACACGGGCGGCGCCGTCTTCCCGCACGACATGCTGGTCTGCGACTCGACCCCGGGCAGCACCCGCTTCCTCCCCAACGTGGGCCCCTGGTCGCGAGCCATGGCCCTGGGTGCGGCCCGGTGGTTCCCCTGGCCATTCGTCGTGACGCAGGCCCTGGCCGCCCTGTTCCTCGGCTGCCTGCACGGTTTCGGCTGGCTGATCGGGGCCACCAGCGCGGCCGAGTTCAGCACCCGCGCTGTCAATGACGCCCGCCTGTCCGACAGGGGCGCCAAGAGGCTGTACCTCTACTCCAAGGAGGACGACATCATCCGCTGGGAAGATATCGAGAAGCACGCGGCAGAGGCTCGTCAAAAGGGCTGGAGTGTGTCGGCCGAGGTGTTTGAGGGCACCCCCCATGTCGGCCATATGCGTGGGCACCCCGATCAGTACTGGGGTGCCATTGCGGCCGCATGGGCAGAGGCGGTCGCCGGGAAGGGAAGATAATGAAATGAGATGTAATAATAAAGCGTAAAGGGGAGATGTTTTGGAACTAGGAAGCAAGCGTAGGACGAATCTAATTTTTTTTCCTTGGAGTCCAGGAGGGACCGTCGTGTTGGCGCATCGCGGGGATAATTAATTATCCCCAGTTTAAGAAGTGGTGGGTGATTACCGGTAGTTATATACCTACCTACATATGCAATATGTACTGTACCTAATTGGATAGGTAGGTTATTAGTTAATACGGATACGGTGGGAATCCTGATCCGTGGTCCTTGCCGCATGTGATTATTAACTGCGTCTCCTGGGTCAATGGAAGCTGAATGCCGGGAAGCAGGAAACAAGGTTGATTTTCATTGGCTCAAGGATATCTAGTTTGAGACACTCGGGTTCTTCTCCTTTTTTTAGTCCCGAGTTCAATTAGCTGCTCGATCTGGTAGTTCCAGTCGAGCCTCATGCTACCGATACCATCCACGGCATGTTTCGTAACTTGTCATCCATTTTAGAGGGTGCCAGCGGTCTTGAAGTCCTGGAGACAGACCGCTACCCGAGCCGACATGGTCTTCTCACCCTCACGAATCCAGACCTTTGAAAACCGTGAGTAATTGTGCATTAAAGGATGCCGCGGCTGGACGAAGGAGGTACATACTCTCGGGTCATACTTCTTCTTGTTCGGCTTGTTCGGGCCCTCAGGGTTGCCAACCTGAGTCTTCAGGTAGTCAATGTTCTTGGTGATGTAGTCGCTAAAGACCAGTCAGCAGCGAGATAATAAGGGCCTCAAGAGTTTGGTAACCACTGACCGGATACCAGTCAGGTAAGCCCACTGCATATCAGTGTCGACATTGACCTTGACGACGCCGTTCTTCAAGACGTTAGTTGTGCCGACCAATGATGCCAGTGAAGCCAAGAGTGACTCACGCTAATGGCTTCGAGATACTCTTCCTTGCTGGAACCGGAACCGCCGTGGAACACAAAGAAGACTTGCTATTGTCAGTGTGACATCCAAGAACCATTGAGATTGATATGCTTACCAGGCTTCTTATCAGTGCCGCCCAGCTTCTCAGAGACATAGGCCTGGTGCTTGCCGAGCAGCTCAGGGTGGAGGCGAACGTTGCCAGGCGCGTAGACACCGTGCACGTTGCTGCCAAGCCATCAGTTTCTGAGAGAGTTGGGGCAAAAAGTAGTCCTTCTTACCCGAAACCAGCAGCGATCGAGAAGTACTTCGAGACTGGGCGGAAAGCTTGCTCGCTGTTATCCGGTCAGTATGTCATCGGAACAACCTTGGGGACAGGCCGAACACACATCTTCCAGATATCCTCGGGCCTATCATCATGTTTGTTAGATCCTGTATCCCTCTCTCGAACCCCGGTGTGTACTCACTGAGTATAAAGAGCAGCGTTGTCGACCTGGTTTGTATGTTAGCAAGGACGACGACCCTGGCAATTTGGTCATCCGGACTTACGCCGGAGTTGTCAACACCATCTTCCTCTCCGCCCTGTGACATCTGTTAGCCACTACTGTACGACACTCAACCGAAAGATGGGAGGTGCTCGGTCATACGGTAATACCGATCTCCATCTCCAGCCACTGCTTCATGGGCGCCATCCGCTTCAGGTAAGAGACGCATGTGCTGATGTTCTCATCTACGGGTTCCTCTACATTTTTCTGTGAGCAAAATCCGGACAGAACCTAACGGCGGGCAAACGAGGAGAAGGAGAAACCAAGGGCGGATCGCATACCGGACTGCGAGAGGGGAAATCGTTAGCATCAGACCGGCAGTATAGGCCAAGCAGGTCAGCATTCAGGGGCATACCAGATCAATCATGTGCGAGGAGAAGAGGGGGATGCCGTTCTGCTTGAAGAACTTCTCGTCCTCTTCGAGCATGCCATCGAGCCAGGGGAGGAGCTTCTTGGCGCAGTGATCAGTGTGGACTGGAACGGGAATTTAGCATCAGGACCAGACGGGAGGGAGGCGGCGGGGGCACTCACGGACGACGGGGATCTCGTACAGGGGGGCGATGGAGCGGATGTAGTGGGCGGCGGCAATGGCACCGACAACCGACGCCTCCTGCTTCTCGGCGCTGTTCTTGACCCCCTTTCCAGCGAAGTAGGCAGCACCACCCTGGCTGGTCTGCAGACTAACAACACCCAAAAGTTAATACCTGTCGGGACACATATCACAAACCGCTGCGCGGAGGAGGGGTGTTTTCTCGTACATGATCGGAGCCCTGGCATCACGAGCAGCCTCGAGGGCGGCAACAACAGTGCTCGAGGATGTGACGTTGACAGCCGGGATGGCGAAGCCCTTCTCGCGGGCGTACGTGAAGAGCTTCAGCACATCGTCGCCTGTTCTCAAGCGGTCAATTTCAGGTTCTCCGATCTCGGCGAGAGGGAATTCGCACCATAGATGACGCCGGTAGGCAGGTTGAGATCCTGTGCGGGATCGCAATTAGCCGAACATGTCGTTTTGTCGCGGGATGGCCAAGGGAACACAAGGTCCCGCTCTGTGGGTTTGTTTTGTTCGTTGTTACACTTACCTCGAGAATACCCATCTTGTTCGAATTGTGTGTGGTTCGTGAAGTTAACTTAGTATTTCAGTGTTGCAATAGCGGGGCAGGTCGTGTCAAGCAAGTTGTTTTTGACGTTGTTTTGAAGGGATGTCGTTGCGATTGAGTTGTGGAAATTGTTGGGCTCGAGGTTCCCACCAAAGGAGAGAGTAAAAGGCACAGCAAGAAAGATGAAACCAGTCTTTCGCACAAATGATACGCCGCGGCCGATTGAGGGATTTGTATGACGCAGCTCTGATTCTCGGTTGAGGGGGGGTCAGCACAATGGGCGAAGGTGCGGGGTCATTGGGAGCTCAGCGCGCGCCAGGCCAGGAGAGCTCCCGACAGCCCCTCATCGCGGGGCACAAGTGGGGTGAGGATGCCGATTTGCGCACTGATACCAGCCAGGATTTACGTCACGGCTAGTGTAGTACGAATGTAGTGTCCCAGCTTTTATCTCCACCCTTTCTTCTAATGGAGGAATAATTGAACGAACCAACTGCCGAGACAGCAGGCCTACGTCCGCCCGGCAGTGCTTGTATCAATCAATGGTTGATGCGCTTTCACGCTCGGGCGCCGGAAGCGTTCAGCTCCATGTGCCCGACTGACGGAAATGGACGTGTCTGGATTTTTTCGGAATCAATCAAGTCTTGGCCCGGGTGCCACTCCCGGCGCAAGCCGGGAAGACGTCCAATTGGTTCTGACTTGGCCGGGCGACTTGGACCAATGTCAGACAAGAAGGCATTCCGAAGGCAGCCGACACGGTCGGTCAGGTGAGCGGCTTCTCGATGCCATTGACCTCGGTCCGAGCCGGGAAATTCTACGGAATATCTACCTTTAAAACAGTAATCATGGTCACGACGGAAGTGGCATTTCCTTGATACTGCGTCCTCTGTTGGTTCCGGATTTTTGCCGTTTCCCACAGGACCTCGTGTTGTGTCCGTGATGTGGTCAGTTGCGTTGGCAAAGCTGCTAGGGGAAGTAACATCGCGGCCGCAAGATGCACCTTTTCGTGGTGCCCGGTACTGTCCTAATATTCGAGGATGCGGTAGTCGCCTGGAAACACGCACCTTTCAGCCTATCGAGTCGGCATGTCTTACCCAAAGTCACAGACAGATGTGACAAGTTGGACAGACAGGTTGAGAGGACGGAGACCGCCCAAGCACCTCGAGGTTCGACGGAGCTAGTCTGAGGATGCTCGAAGCACCTATGGCACCGTTGTGATGTTCGAAATAGTGAGAGAGCCCGAGTATTTGGGTACCTTAAAACAGTCCGTGCTCATTGAATCTGACCAACAAAGGCGTTGTTGGGAAGAGGGAGCATGGCCGTCCTACGACAATGGAGAGAGAATGGAGAGAGATGGCCATTTATTCCGCCACTGGAGCCCAATGCCTGCCATTCGCGCGTAGTAGTGTCTAGAGAACGGCAATACTAGCTCTATTGGGAGAAGTCTTTGAAAGCAGATAGCCAGAGGGGAAGGGGTTAACTACAGTGCGTTGGCCGGTATCGACAGCTTCGATACAGATATCGGCTGAGTAAGTAGAATTTGACCCCTTACAAAGTGCCCTTTCGTGATGTATGTACACAACACAAACGTCGAGCTGTGTATGGGTTAATTAGAGCTGGAGAAAGCCACATTCCTGATTTGTTGACATCTTTGCCCCCATATAGTTATCATTGAGCCGGCGGACCTTTGGTGATTAGAACGGTCTAAGGCGATCCGCTGTGGTACCCGAGGCAGGTATGGATTGGTGATGGGCCTTGATTGTGAAAAGATACATACAGTGCTGCCTCGCCACCGGGGAGTGCTGGAGCGACCACACACATTGTGGGTCACCTCGTCCTCCTGTGGTCATCACGCTTTGAGGGTGCTTCCTTGGCCTCCCAACATCAGGTAAGTATGCGATATTGCCACATCAAGGGAAGAACAGAGCGTCTTTCGCTCGAGTTGACGAACACTAACCTGGTGCTACCGCTCCAAGACAAGAGCTGCATTAACAAGCCATTGTAAAGACCTAGGGAAGCCGACTAATTAATTCAATGATATCCAGGTGCCCGATAGACATCCGTGTCCGCAGCAACATCTCATCATTCAAAAAGCTGTCATTTCTCTCAAAAACAACAACACAAACAACAACAGATATTATATCAGTATCCTGCTCATGAACTCAGCCTTATAAGTATAGTACCGAGTTGCTGTTAAGGACATAGAGTAAGCCCTTAATTACAATTCATGATCTTAAGCTCTTTCTGACACTATCGGAACCAAAACGGAAAACCGGCTCCCGTTAGGGAACGACGGCCAGGATGGTAGGCTATAAGGGCGCCCAAACCCGGCCGCAGATACGGATCGTGGCCTGGAGCGGCGGCACCCTGTTCAGGCCGAGCCATGAATTGCGGGGCCTAATGTCATAGTTGAGCACGAGGTGTGCCAGAATAAGCTTGAGGTCGTTGGCGGCGAAGAAGCGGCCCGGACAGGCATTCCGGCTGTGGCCGAAGGCCGGGTAGTCGGTGCTGGTGGTTGCGAAGGCCTTGGCGACCTGCTTGACGTACTCGACGCTGTCGTCGGCGCGCTGCTCGGCGAAGCGGAACGGCCTAAACTCGTCAGCGCCCGGGTAGATATCGTTGTCCCGGGAGACCGGGTAGCTCGGGACGCTGACGGCGGCGCCGCGGGGGATCTTGACGCCCGCAGGCGTGACGACGCCGTCCTTGGCCACCACCACACGACTCAGGCCGACCGTGACGAATGAGTTGAGGCGAGCCGACTCTCGCATCACGCTGTCGAGCTTCTGCATGGCAAGAGGAGCGTCTGGAAGCGTCGCGTTCATAGGCGGATGGGCAGGGCAATGAACAGCGCCACGACGGGCCGCAGATGCTTCGGCAGCGTGCGCAGCGTGCGCAGCACCACTGACCTCAGGGGTGCATCCCGGGCGTATTATCCCATGCCCTCAGCGAGTAGCGCCGGGTCCCAGCACTTTGGCTTCCCCACACAGACGCGGTTCGTGACGGAGCCGACAATCTTGCGCATCGTCTCGTAGACGCATACCTCCCGATATTAGTCACGGGGGCTGGCTCAGTCCTTTTCGGAACCCCAGGCCGTCTCTTCGGCGACGTCGGGGACCAGGTTGCCGATCTGGTTGGTCAGATTCGTCGTAATGAGCTTGTCGTGGACCGGGTCGTGGACGACGGACGGGTCGGGGGCGTGTAGTCGGTCTGCAAAGCTTCCATAACCTGAGCATACATACTGAGGACCGAATCAGGCTGGTCGATGACCCAATCTTGGGCGCCAAGGAGGGAGACGGGTTTCCCTTGTATCAGGCAGTATGGAGGAACATGCGTAACTTCGAGGCGGCCCTTCAGCTGGCAGACCAGAAATACAGGGACCAGACGGTGCTCATGCCCTTGATCATGGGCCCAGAGCCACGGCGGGTGCCAGCACCGCCGGGCGAAGAAGGAGCTCCATTATGGCGTGCTGTAGGCTGGAGTCTTCAGTCTGGGCCGGTCGCGCTCCAAGTAAATGTGAACGGGTTCACAAATGCGATTCCCGGAGCTTTTGTTCACCCGGCGGTCTGTCGGGAGCAGACGGGAGCACTTGGGCAGCAGCAGCTGGCAGCAAATGACGAAGTCGGACGTGAGCCAGCATTGAACGCTCACACATCAGACCCCGTTGATTGCCTCGGTGGGATGGCCGCCGGTATGTTCCTGTCAACGATTGGAGGCGTAGGTTGCTGGCTAAAGACAAGCACGGCGCTCTCGCAAATAGTCCGAGCGGCCGTTGACCTACAGTTTTGGGAGAAACAATTTCCAAAGCGCTTGATGAATCTTGCCGCATTGGATACCTATCTTACCTATATACCAGATAGTTTCAGGTACCCGTCTTTGGCACTTTGGCAGGCTAGTCGATCCCGTCTCTGCCAACGGGGGCCTTCCTACCTACTATTATACACTACCTGAATTAGTGCTAACGGGAGGTGCTCCTACTTAATTATTAAATGGTAGTAAAGTGACGACGGGTAGCTGGCTGCACTTTCAACTCAGCTCCTTTGTCAAGCGGCGAATGGCGGCGAGAACCCTCTCTTTGGCCTCTGGCATCTCTCGTCATATTTAATTATCAACGCTAATTATCCTGCATCGGGACAAGGGGGCAGGTGGGACGCGGGGCCGAGATGCAATCCGAATGCCCAAGTTTCCGCTGAATGTGCCGTGGTCGCTTTATGCGACTCTCGCTGCAACATGGTAATGTGCCAGGTCTTCCATTAACGTCCTCCCGTGTCGAACACAGCGGTAAGCTCGAGTGAGTATTCGAGAGTGCTTTGTAGTAGGTGGCTTGAAGGTCTGAAAGGTGCCTTGTTAAACTATCTATAAAGGAGAGAAATGAGTGATATCTATAGATAATAAAGAAATGGCTAATTAAAGCTTTCGTAAGCGCCTTATATGCTATAGCAACTATGTAGCTAGTGCTTTAGAAGCTCTAGCGCTTCTGACACGTACTTTTGAGGCCTTGCTTTATATTCCGTTTTTGCGTGGATCCTATAGCGACACTCTATATGTGCTAGTACCTGACGCCAGCCGGCCGATATATTCCTTGTCTACTAGAAATCATAGCCTCGCCGGCACCTAGCACTCGGATTTTGGGTAATTATTATGAAGAAATTACAGGTCGAAACATACCGGCCTCACACTTATCGACTGCCCGATGTCTCGCAATGTGTACGCTTTTGATTCCCACCATAATAGGGAAGGAACCTGACAGTTCAAGTTGATTTCCGAGCATCACTTCTCCCGTGAACTGCTCTTCATCACTCTCGGCTCCACTTCCGCCTCTTTCCCCTCATATTTCCACTTTTATTTGGCTCAATTAGTTTTCGCGTTCTTGCCCTGCCCTTTCTTGCTATGCTTCTCCCAGCCCCCGTCTTACCTTGCTCTGTATCATCGCCTCATGCTGTCCTGTCTCCATACGGAGGATGTCATACATCATTGTAGTCTCTGATAGTAAGGTTTTCTAACATGGCCTTGAATGGCAGTTTTTGTTAAGCTGCCTGGAAGTTGGTGAACATGAGCGGCTTGCTTCGAGTCGTCTAAACCGGTAGCGGTGTTAATACTTGATTACCAACAGAATCCCGAACTGTATATTTTCGCCGAGGTAGTGATCAGAGTGCTGCGCGCTACCGTTGACCTTGTCGTTACCAAGAATTATTCTGGTCCTAACGTTCCGCAGGGCATTCATCGCATCGAATAGCAATAGCTCGGCACCGCCTCAATCGGGTCTAAACTCCATAATTATACATGTATTAGCACTTTACCCTTGATGGCACCACTCGGCTTCTTGTCCAAGGTACTTTCAACCCCTTTTCACCTTGCCAGGGCCGGTCACTTGTGACACGAATCAATGCTTCCTAATAATAATTACTCAATATCCGTCGTCATCGTAACTCTAAGCGGCCTACATAAGATTTGCACTGAGAAAAGGCCCCTACAGTCATACAAATTTGCCGTTTTTGTGATATGACCAGGGGCAAGTATATTAATTATTTACGTGTCTGGATCGAGAAGAACGCGATTATGCTCTACTTGAGGAGACGTATCATGTTCGAGTGCGTAGGTACCCACCTACCTAGCTCAGTATTTGTCTGTGATCTCTTTCAAACTATAACGTGTTAACCTTCATGTTCACCAGATGCCAATCTAGCAGTACCCAGGCCGTGAGAGGATACCTTGCCGAGCTCCACTGCAAGTATTCGGTCCTATGGAAATTCCTTCGTGCAGATGTCGATACGTAAGCATGTCCGTAGAACAGGGGCACTATAAGGTGAATCAGTGAAGCAATGGCGTATTTAATCTACGTATTCGGCTTAAAGATCCTGGTTGACTTGACAGCTCTTGGAAATCTCCTTGCCAGACACATCTTGACGTACAAAATAACAGGGACAATGGGAGTATCACAAGAAATCTTGCATGTTTTGCTTCTGTGATGTAACCCCCTTTATGTGCCAGGTATGTACATGTAGTACATATATACAAAACTCACGTTATGTAGGTAGGTATGAGGCTAGGGTCTCGTGTTTCAGCAAAAAGAGCCCCAACACCCCGTCCCAAGGGCGCTGCTGTAACCGCTGAGCGATGCCAGGCACGTCGTCTTTGGGAGTTTCCGCCGGCGCTGCTACCGAGCTAGACGCAAATACCGCCGCAGTCGGCGCCGCCGTTCTTGGGGTCGCATCTGTCCCGGGGATCATCGATACATCGCTTGCCGTCGGGGCATTGCAAGCCGGCGATCCCCCCACAGAAGACGGGCTCGACGCAGATGCCGCCGCAGTCAGCACCGCCGTTTCGGGGGTCGCAGTTGTCGTCCGGCGCGTCGATGCAGACGTGATTCTCGTTCTCGCATTGAATGTTGGCGAAGCCACCGCAGAACTGATAGGTCGGCTCGGGCGGGCTCGCGGTCGTCTTGGTCACCAGGGTGGTGGGGGTGGCGGCGGGCACGCAGTAGCCCTGACAGTTCTCGCCGCGGTCGCAGCCGGGGTCGACTTTCTGGCAGATCTCGCCGGTCGGGCAAGGAGCGATCTTGAAGCCGCAAGGCCGCCTGTCGGCGGTGGCCACGCTGGTGGCTCCCAGAAGGGAGAGGACGGCGAGGGAAAGATGATATCGCATGTTTGAAACGGCGGGGGTATTAATTAACAGATATAGGGACTGAGTCGTGACAGTTATTAATATAGGGCCCGAGTGGTTGGTTCAGGACTGGTATGTGGCGAGTGGTGACGAACGATACTGATTGAGTAGCTCCGCCTTTTATATTCATAACTAGTGAATACGTACCGAAGTCTTCAAGATTCCACTCGACGGCTGCCAGCTAACCTCCTTCCGCGCCCTTGGAAGGGCACGAACCGCAACCGGGTCGAGTAGCATGGCAGCCATCCCATTTCTCGTGTTCTCGTGTTTCGTTTCCCGGCTGAAATCGAAACGTGGGATGATCCAGGGACGCCTCTCAATTTCCATTATTCCAGCGCTTCGATATTTGCCATCGGCAGAGGGCGATCGGCTCCCAAACTTTCCATAGCCAAGCCGGAGCTTCCGCCCGTTCCACGTTTTTGGCAGCGCCACGAACCAAACCATCACTGTCTTTCGTTCCTATTTTTAGCTGGGCAGCAGCCATCCCCGCTGACAGGCGATAGTCATCAAAAACGTATTGATGAGACAAGTCGTCAAAAAATTAATGGGAAAGCTGGCTCGATACCCGGCCCCTTTGCAGCCAAGGCAAGAGCACAAGCACCCTTCGGGGGGCTGGCATGTTCGCCGGGTGAGATCTCATAGACCACTGAAACTCGGCGAAGTGAGGGACACTCCGTCGTCTATTGTGTTTTGCATCCCTTGCATGAGGCGGCTGGATTGTTTCCAAGAAAAATAATAAAATAATAAAAAAAATGGAGTATCAAGGGGAGGTCGTGCGCCCCGCGAATCTGATTATTAGAGTGGCTGGTTTCGTCTTCGGCTGATTCCGGTAGCCAGAATCGTAGCTCAGTACCATTCGATCGGGCGGTCTCATCTCAATTGCGGACCCGTGTTTCCGTGAAATGGAGGGAACGGAACCCTAACTGCTACGTCTGGTGTACAAATTAACTTGGTACCAACCTGCAGCGCTAATGTGCAGTTCGCATCCAGGGTAGACACGGTGTGATTCATGTCTCCGCTTATGTGTCATGTTCAAATTACCCATTTTGATCTTTGGTACCATTTCTTCGCCAACCAACAACAATATTTGGTAGGTCTCAACGAGTCTTTAATCCCTAACCAAGTTACTTGCTACATCCCTGCCGGCCTGGGGCACATGATAATATACCTTTTTCCTCAGAACCCTCCCGTGTCGGTTTCTCAAGGCATCGTCCTGGTGGTCGGTTCGAGCTTGTTGAGGTTGTCGCCAGCGTCAGGTAACTTATACCGCAGCCTTCTTTCATTGCCTGGTGACAGAATTTCAATCGTGAAAGGAGAGACTTCATGGATTCGTAATCCTAGCTGATTCTTCAAACATTTTTTCTATTAGAAAGATTTTCAGCCGTCACCTACTTATCTTTCGATTCTTATACTCAGTTCCCTAAAAATATAGGGCTTTCGGCAACTTAATTTCTCTAGATATGTTAGCTCTTCCTAATATTAAGGTCAGATTCAACAATGGGCCGGGTTAGAGCCCTCGGGTTGCGTAACCGAAGGCAGAAAAAAAACTGAACATACAACACCAGGGATTCGCTGGTCGTCACCGACCCAACTACTAATCTGGCCCTTACCAGCTTGACTAAGGGAGAGCGGACGGGATCCCGTATTTTCTGGTAGGTATGGTCGTATGTGCTGAGATCTTCTAGTAAAAGACTTTATAAGTGCTGGGTCGACCTCGCGCGGAGGAGATACTTCCAAAAGATTGAAGTTTAAATGGAGTTATGATTGCCTGTTGAGGCTCAGGCTTTGAAATTTGAAACTTATATACAAAGTTTCAAAAGATATTCGACCTTCCAAACGCTAACTGAGCTTGAGTCTCAGATCTTATGCCCTGTGAGCCTCAGCCCAAGGTCCCAAAAAAAAAAAAAAAAAAAAAAAAGGCAGCACAGTGGGTCCTCTATGAACTTCAAGTGTTCCCAACTTTGAAGTGCCGCTTCTACGCCCCGCATTGCGTCATTTAGGGAGACGGGACCCAGGTCAGATATCATCCGACTGACGGTTGTTGTACGCAGGCGACATTTTCAATCCGGATTGAGGAGAGCAAGTACGGCGAAGCCTCAGAAAAGTTTCTTGGGTCTCAAGGGCGATTCGGTGGCAAGAGCTCGCATACAAAGACGGGGATCATACACCTCTCGCACACGAGGAGAAAACAAAGGCCACGACCTCGGGACGCCCGCATCGCGCATCAACTTTTTATTATATAACATTTCTGTCGTTTTCGATCCTCCTTTTAGTTCCTGACTTTGAACGCAATGACTTCGTCCCGGCTCAGGGTGGGCTTTGTGCCTGAGCACTTCTCGACCCCTATCCACTTCGCTAAGAAGCACTACGGCCTGGATGCCGAGCTGATCCCGTTCCCTTCTGGGACGGGCCACATGATCACCGCGCTGCGCGCCGGAGAGATCGACGTCGGTATCGGCCTGACCGAGGGCTGGGTCGCCGGCCTGGGCAAGGCTCAGGAGGCCGGAGACAAGGACGGCGGCTATCGACTGATCGGCACCTATGTGGAAACACCGCTCTGTAAGCACAACAACCTGCCCACAATCTGCAACCTGCCCGATGCCGTTGCCTGCCCGATTTTCTCTTTTTTTCTTCCTTCCCCCCAACCCTCTTGGTTCTACGCCTTGGATGCTGACTTGGTCCCCCCACCCCTCTTTTCCCCACTCTCCGAAGGCTGGGCCATCTCGACCGGTGCTGAGCGGCCCGAGATCCGAACGGTCGACTCCCTCCAGGGCGGAAAGATTGGTGTTTCGCGTATCGGCTCCGGCAGCTATGTGATGGGTTACGTACTCGCCGAGGAGCGTGGCTGGCTGGTACCAACGGCCGGCGTGGGCTCCGACAAGGAACAGGCTGCTCCCTACTCGGACATTGTCGTCCTCAACACGTTTGAGAACCTGCGCAAGGCCGTCAACTCGGGCGAGGCTGACTTCTTCATGTGGGAGCACTTCACGTCCAAGCAGTACTACGACAAGGGCGAGATCCGCAAGATCGGCGAGATATACACCCCCTGGAGCAGCTGGAAGATCGTCGCTTCGACTCGTCTGATACAGGGTGACGGTAACCCGGATGCCGCGGTGGAAAATCTGCTGGAGAAGCTAGACCAGGGCATCAAGCACTTCAACGAGAACAAGGAGGAAGCCGTCAAGTATATCAGCACTGAGCTGGACTACTCGGAAGAGGACGCCCGGGAGTGGCTCAAGACGGTCAGGTTCCCCGAGCGGACCCGAGGGGTGGACGCCAAGGTGGTGATCCAGACCGTCGAGACGCTCTGCACCGCGGGCGTGCTGAAGATCAATAGCAGCGTGGATGCGTCCTCAATGATCGCGAAGCAGCGATGAGCCATTTAGGTTGCGCCGGTTGAGCCGTGATTCAGAAGAGACGGGGCCTCCGAGCGGGAACCAGGACAGATAATTACATCGTCACCGTCTCTTCCGTGACCTGTTTGGAATCGCCACGATATCAGCATGCGAAGAAGATCTCCGAAGGCAGAAAAGGCAGGAAAGAAGAAGGACGAAAACGGAGAACACGATTAGCCGTCACTCTGCTTGCCTTGGTTGAGGTGTCGCCGTGTCGTTGTGAGTCGGCCGGTCCGTACCACCTTTCGAAGACTCGTTGAATTCGTGAATCGTCGCAGCAAACAATAGCATGGGCTGGTAAGACGGAGATGCCGAATGAATCTATCCCGTTCCATAGACTAAACAATGACGCGTCGCTCCCTCCTGAGATATCCCATTTGTTCCCAGTCCCAACAATCCTCATCATGAACAGAATGCCCAAATCTAGTCACCACTTAATAACCTTCTGAGGGAAGAATTCATCGATAAGCTCAAGATAGTATGGCTAAAAACAGTATTAGCGTTTCTCTCTTCATTTTCTTCATCTCCTTTCCAGGGACTTCGGTTTGTCTCTCTTACCTTCAACTCCTCAACTTTTGGTACTTCGTCGGACTTGCTGTAGAGGTCGTAGGGATTGAAAGCGCGAACGGCATGCAGCAGCGCTTCGTCGCCCTCAGCCATGAAGTCCATGTAGGCTCCCTCCCTGTGCCAGGGGTAGAAGGAGTGGAAGCGCACCATGGCGAGAGCCTCGGGGGGTAGGGTGCTCTGATCCTTGATTACCAGGTACAGGTACTCGTCGTGGCCCCAGCACATCATGAGATTGTTGATGCCGCAGCCCGGCTGATAGATGCCATAGCGTGTGCCGTAGACCTCGTGGCTCGAGTCGGGGTTGGCCTTGAATGTTTCCGGGTAGATGCACCGCTCGTCAAACTGGCAGCCGACGGGGAAGGTGTCGCCGACGACTTCCCACTGGCCCTCGGCGCAGCCATCGAAGAAGAGCATCAGCTTGCCCAGGTCGTGGATCAGGCCGACCAGCTGCATCCACCGGGGCTTGCCGTCGCGCCGAATCGCCTCGGCGCTCTGGAGCAGGTGGTGGATCTGGCTGAGCTCCGTGTCCGGGTCGCTGTTGTCGATCAGTGCGTTGAGCTTCTCGATGGCCTCCCAGACCGTCATCTCGGGCCTCTTGCGCGTGGGCGAGTAGAAGCGCTGGCGGGCTGCCAGGTTGTGGGCCACCGTCTGCTTGGCGTGCTGCTCGGCGTAGAAGCCCTTGACCCGGTCGCAGGCTTCGTCGTACTTCCGGAATGCCGACTTGTCCTTGTCGCTGTCGAAGCGCGACTCGGCGTCGAATGCCGTCGTCTCTGAGGTCGCCATCCCTCGGAGGATGTTGACCATGGCCACGGCGTCCGTGATGGCCTCGAGCGCCGGCCCGTCCCGCTGAGCTGGGCGAATATCAACCGCAGCCATTGTTTTGGAGAACGGTGGTGAGATCAAAAAAAGAGTGTGCGTCGGGGAAGAGAAGAAAGAGAACAGAGGGGTTTCGCGGAAGTTTCGGGCAGGTGCTGATAAGGTCCCTGTGGGCAGGGCTAGGGCTCACGCCGTATGGCTCGCTTGGGTCGTAGAGATGCTTCTGCTGGCAACAGACGAAGTCCCGATGGAAAGCGCGAGGGAGGATGAGGAGGAACGTCGAAAGGAAACTGAGAACTTAAGGTTGAGGCACCGGGGGCTAGTACCCCTGGGGGCGAGTGCCGCCTTGATATACCATGGGTTGCACGCCACAGCTTCCGAACCGGCGGTCAGGGGAGGAAGGGAAACTGTAATAGTGGAGGAGAGTGACAGGATCCTCGACATCACGATTGGGCCGGTGTTGCAGAGAGCAAAGGACGGTGAATCCACGTCACGAAGGGTCTGCATCTAGGCTGACGAATCTCGGACTCATCGGATGCTCGTCGTTGGAGAACACGAGAAGAAAACATGGTTCTGTCGTTCCACAGACCCTGTACCTGATCGATAGTCGAGATGATCTCACCCCACTCGAGAGCGACATCAAGGGTTGTTGCCAAAGCCACGACATGTGGCCAAGTCCAGAATCTCCTTGCCCTGGAACGAGTTGTCGCACTGCGACAAGATGGTGTTCACGGGGTGGGTTCGCGGTGGCCGAGATAGGCAAGAGCCGGCGAAACTTTCCCATCTGGGATCAAAGGCAGGAAGTTGTGGCGAACCGCGTCCCGCCAGGGTCAAAACGGATTTCCCTTTTCGTACCTACCTTAGGCAGCTTTCTCCGGTCGCGGCTCCCGGAAGTGACCTGCGCCAACGGAAACCAAATTCTCACCATTGAAACGTCGTTGCATGAGCCCAGCGCAGCCTTGTTGATGATCACGTAAGCGGGAGTATCTTGCGACTCGAGATTGTTATCAATTGAATAATTCAAGTTGTCAATTTCCTCGCCAGTGTCAGGTAATTACTGTGTACCTTAATTACACATAGTACAGTACATACCATCACAAGGTTGCACTTTAGTTACCTGCTATAATCATTCTGTGTCAGGTACCTAGGTACGTTTAGCAATCTATTGTTTCCCCCATGGTCATGTGAACACGAGAACGCCGGCACTTGGACGCCTCCTGGTCTAGATACCTGGTCAAGAAAATTTGAACTTACAACAACGGAGGATCCCTTATTTTTTTTTCCGTCACATGATGCTCCTGATCTAGATACCTGGTCGAGCAGGATACCAGAGTAATTAGAACTAACAGCAACGGAGGATCGTTTGCTTGCCATCACAGGACGCACCGACGTTCACATCTTCCATCGCTTTCAAACACCACGAAAAAGGAACTCTATACTTCGTTGGCTTCAAATCTATCCGCTCCTGTCAGAAAGAAAGAGAGACAGTGGACATGGCTCCACAAGTACGGACTAGGTTATGGGAAGTCGACCAGCCCACCTGCACATAGCGAGACTTGTTTGAATACCGTGGGGGATCGAATCCTCCTGCCAAGATCTTGCGAACTGCTATCAACCCCAGGAACATCCAAAGATTGAACCGTCGCTGTATTACGGATGTATACATGTGTACATTATTTGGCGAGTGCAATCAGGCGATGCGCTTGGTGTTCGGCGCCTTAGCCGGCCTCCCGGACAAGCCAGTATTGCGCCCCCAAGCCTGGAGCATGTCGAGTCTGACGCTCTCGGTTGGCCGGGCATGGTCTTTTTGCGTTTCTTCCAGGATCGAGATCATTGCATCTTGCTCTTCAACCTTGTTGAAGTAGTGACCAACTGCGCGCGTCAGTCATACGGCTTCGGGCAGGATGCGAACCCCAAACTTACAGGCCGCGATCGCCATGCACGATGTGAACAGGCCTGGCGGGGTGAAACTATTACCGCGCCCGATGCCGCAAATCTCCCGGACCGTTGCCCGGATGCTTTCCTGACCGTCGGAGTGATGTGAGTGCCTCTTCATGCAATACAGGCGGGGGCTCAGCCAACCTCAACCTCGTTTCTCTCCTCGGCTCGTACCAGTGCGCCGGATTTAACACGGTGGTCCAGCAAGAAGAGTCTTGCAAGCCTGTGGTGCTGCACGCCAATCACTGTTTCGACAAACGGACCGAAGGTTAGCGCACAAGCGGAGATGAGATGACGGCAGGTGAACTTGCCTTGACAGCTCCGATGATACCAGATTTCTGGAAAAACAGCTGAACCCCGTGAACCCTTGAAGACAGGGTCGTATGACGGCGGCTGTTCTTCAAACCAGCGACGATTCCATCTCTCGAGTTCGTCCCAGGACTGTCGACGATGCTTGTCGGTATCGAAGCAGAAGTTGACAACGTCGGCACAGTGCATCACAGCCAAGTTAGCCCAAGTGTAATCATCCGTCTGGTCGAGAGACCTATTGACGAGGCCAGGATGGACAAGATTCAGGCACACTGGCTGCCTCTTTGTCACGGCGCTGTATATTTCCTGTCGCAGCCCAACCCAGAAGGACGCTGCGCCAAGGGTTCCGGGCTCGAAAGAGCGCTCCCGAACGAACCTGTACATCCCTGGCAAGTGGCCCCTCCCGATAGCCTCCTGATGCCCGTGGACACCGTTGTCATCGTCCTCGTCTCTCAGCCCGGCTGCGTCCATCAATGAATCGTCAGTATACCGGGGAAGTGTCAACGATGCGCCCGCCATTCCTCAACGGCTGACGTACCATTCATTTCCTCCATGACCTGAAGGATGATGGTTGCCGCAAAGAGGTGTTCGGTCCAGACGGACTGATAATCCTTGCTCATCAAGAGACCCTTCATGATGTTGATGCAGGCCTCGTTGTGCGTGTCCGCCAGCCGGTTGTATTTCTTCCTGAGACTGCCGTCGCTGAGCGTTTGTCCCAAGTGGCGTGCCGAGAGGGCGAAGATGGCGTTCAGCAATACAGGGAAGTCTTTTGCCATCTGAGGGACCATGATCTCGAAGGTATCTAGATCATCATTAGTCTCTTCTCCGCTTTGGCATGGGCAAGTGAAAGCCGCAGTCGGAGCCACACCGGGGTCAATACGTACGATGCGGATCACACAAATCGAGCTGCGGAGACTAGTGTCAGCCACCTGTATTAGGGGACCCGGATGAGGTGATGGTCGTCATACCCAGATGGCTAGCTTCTCGACAAAGTGACGGAAGAGGCGGGCCTCTTCGGGATCTGTGAGCGGCCAATTCGGGGCAGGGGGGTTAACGACGGAAGAAATCATCATCCGTCGCAAGCGCTCTGGGGGCGACGCGGGTCGATACTGCGTCATGCCTGCTGATACAGGCGGACTTTTCTGGGACGAGGATCCCGAAGCCACGGGTGAGGAGTCCCATACTGTCTCGGACTCGTCTGGTTCGCTATCTGGACTCGAGGCATCGTTGGTGGCAGCATGCGACTCATCGATGAAAACCACTTTGGCTCGACAAAGTCAGCACGCTTCCGAGTGGTGGTAAGTTAAGGGCACTTTTGACTGAGCAACGGTGGTAGAAAAAAGAAAAAGAGGACGAACATCTCCTTGGCGTTTTGACCCATCGCTGTCTTTTGCCAAACTTGAACTGGTCTGTAGATCAGGGAGTCAGTGAAAATGAAGGTGACGAAAAGGGGGTGGTGTGGTGGTGGTGGTGGTGGTGGTGGTGGTGAATTGGCCCAGGGCCACTTACACTTATTAGACTCGCGAATCTTGAGGCCCGGTGGTCGGCATGGCTCGTCTGCACTGAGGCATCTGCCGCAGGTTGGTGTTACTCTGTCGCCTGCAAGAAGTGGTCAAGTCAACATCATGCACATTGTCGCTTTTGGCAGATCGGCGCCCCTGTTGAAGGGTGGGTTGTGATGAGGACAGGGGATAGAGAGCGACGGAATAAGTGGGGGCGGACCAACATCTGAGATGATGCTGTCGGCATCTGGCGCTAAAGTGGCAGTCCTGGTCAGAAGGTCCAGGTCTCTAACAACCTCTCGGCAATGAAGGGGAGAGTGGCAGACTCACCATCCAAACTTGGCTAGGGCTTGGGTCGAGGAGCCCGACCCGGATGTGGCCGTGCCGTGCGGCGACATTGGCAGGGCTCACGCTTACACCGGAAGCAACAGCATGCTCGATCGGGCCGCAGCCACAGAGCGGGAGATTTGGGGTCACTGGGCTGGGCTTTAATCTGGGACCTGGGAGCCAGAAACTGGTTAACTCAGAAACGGTACTTCTGGTTGGTTGGTTGGTTGGTATGGTAGTTATCTGTTTCCTCTTCTTCTGTTCTCTTTCGGTGTTGTAATTTCGCCAGGATGCGGTGGCTGAAGCCCGGAACAAACCTGAAATTCAGGCTGTCAGTTGCCCGAGGAAGGGTGCGGAGCAGCAGCGAACCCCCCCGATGAGCTGAAAACTCCGGCCTTAGGTAACGGGTTGCCCCCACTTTTTGGGGCGCCGCCAATAGTGTAAAAGCAAAGATCCGGTTATGCTTGGAGGACGAGGATTCGCCGCGAGATTCGCCGTAGCGCGTTCCTGACGTAGATCGCTGAAGGTAACCCCCGCGAAATGAATTGGACCAGCAGTCTGGGAACGGTCTGGGGCAATCTGGGGTGCGGGTGATGATGAGTGAGGGGTCGCACCATGTCGGCGGCACTCCAAACAATAATCTCGGGATATATTGCCTTGTCCACGCGGTTGGGTTTGCACACCTCCCAGGCCTCTCCAGCCATGTCTTCAGTGCGGGGAACAATTCCGGGGAGGGGTGGTGTGAGCGGCGCCGTCCAATCCTGCGTACCGAAAAGATTCCCTTCAAGGCCGCTTCGCCGTCCCAACGTGCGGCAACACCGCCCAACAAATGCACCTTCCCTTCCTGTCAACGCCGCCACACCGAGAACCAAATCATGAGCTCCGTGGCCCCTAGCAAACGCTGCAAAATGTCACCGAGCTAAGCACCGGGCCAGCCACACCCAGACAGCAGGGATCGCCAGTTTTGCAACGGCGCAAGCACGCACCACCCCACCAACCAAACTGCAACTCCACAGTTCCTGTCACCAAACATGCCTATTGGACCCATGTGAATCTTCGAGAATGCTCGCTTGCTCAATTCCCACCTGTCGGGATGGACCCCGGGCCGAGTCTTGGGACTACATCTTAATGTGATCTCTTCCCTCCCCCCTCAGAACCTGCGGTCTCGGTCGGGTGAGTACTCCCACGCCAACGCCAACAACAGCCCTAGCCATTGGCGAGCCGGTCCATCGTCAGCTTTCCAAGTTGATTCTACCGCATCCGCGGCCGACCACTGCATTTTCTGAGCGGAGGGGTAAACTGCCGCCAAGATGGCCTTAGACGATGCGCCCAGGGGCGTTGTGCCCTCCGACAAGCTGGAGGTGGGAGGGGACGACGAGAAGGAGCAGTATACCCAGGATAAGGTCCAGCGTCTCGAGGCCAAGAACCGCGTCATTCAGGGCGCCAAGACAGCGACGGAGAAAGAACAAAAGATGACGCTGATGCAGGGTATCCGCCTGTACCCGAAAGCCATCGCCTGGAGCGTGCTCATCTCGACGTGTATCGTGATGGAAGGCTACGACCTCTGTATCGTAAACAACTTTTGTATGTGCTCGTTCGATCCTGACCCCGCCCGGCATCCTACATGGAGGCTGACCGAGTTGGTTACCTAGACGCTTTCCAGCAGTTCAACAAGAAGTACGGAAAACAACTGCCCGACGGCACTTGGGAAGTGCCAGCCCCATGGCAAGCCGGTCTCAGCAATGTGAGTGTGCCCGCCCATTTGCTCTCGACGGAATCGCATACCGGCGGGGCGGGACATTTAGGCGCACCGCCCTCTTCCACATCCTCTCCCTTCCCAGCACGATGAGATGAACCATGATGAGATTAGCTGGGCGGCCGTGCTGACATGTGGATCTCCCTGACAGGGCGCCAACGTTGGCGAACTCTTTGGTCTTCTCATCAACGGCTATGTGTCGGAGCGGTTCGGCTACCGCTGGACGGTGATTGTTTGTCTGATGCTGATCAACGCCTGGACGGCCTTGTTTTTCACCGCCCAAAACGTCCAGACGCTGTTGGCAGCCGAGATCCTCTGCGGCATCGTACGAGCCCTTGACTTTCCCGCACTCCTGAGCAGTTCGCTAACACGCAATTCACGGATAGCCATGGGGCGTCTTCCAAACCCTCACAATTACATACGCTTCTGAGGTCTGCCCCGTGGCGCTTAGAGGTTACCTTTCTACGTACGTGAACTTCTGCTGGGGTCTTGGCCAACTCATTGGAATCGGCGTCATCATGTCCATGCTGGACCGGACCGACGAGTGGGCCTACCGTATCCCATATGCCCTGCAGTGGATGTGGCCTTTGCCGCTGGCCATTGGCATCTTCTTCGCCCCTGAGTCTCCGTGGTGGCTGGTCCGCAAGGGGAAGTTGGATAAGGCAAAGGCCGCCCTACTGCGCCTCACCAGTCTAAACCGAGAGACCGATTTCAACGCGGACGAGACCATTGATATGATGGTGCATACCGCAGCACTGGAAGAGAAGACAACGAGTGGTGCTACCTACCTTGACTGCTTCAAGGGACACGATTTGAGGAGAACAGAGGTGAGATGGGCGGCATTTTGCATAACCATTGGAGACCTCTCGAAAGCTGACTGACCATCTCCCCAGATTGTCGGCATGTGCTGGGCTATTCAGAACCTGTGCGGCAACTCTTTCTCTAATTACTCGACGTACTTCCTTACCCAAGCCGGTCTCGATTCCCACAGCGCTTATGGGTTCGCTCTTGGCCAATACGGCTTCAACATGGTGGTATGTCAGGCAACGCCTACTCGGCCGGTGTTTACTGGTGCTCTGGTCATGAGGAAAGAGCTGACGGTGTCGGCTAGGGAGTCCTAGGAGCTTGGTTCCTGATGAGCCGCGGAATTGGCCGCCGATCGCTGTATCTGTACGGTCTCTGCGTGCTTTGCGCCATGCTCCTGATCCTCGGTTTCTTGGGCCTCGTCCCCGAGGCGCACCGCAGAGAAGGGTCCATCGCCACGGGTAGCATCATGCTTTGCTGGGCATTGACGTACCAATTATCGGTGGGCACCGTGTGCTACTCGCTAGTCAGCGAGATCTCAACGCGAAGGCTGCAAATCAAGACCGTCGCCCTCGGGCGCGTCTTCTAGTAAGTGGATCTCGGTTGTCCGTAAACCGCCGCCGGCTGCTAACGTCAGGGCAGCATCATTGTTGGCATCTTTTGCTCGGTGGTTACTCCGTACATGCTCAACCCCGGGGCGTGGAACTGGAGAAATTTTGCAGGCTTCTTCTGGGGCGGCATCTGTTTCCTCTGTATCATCTACGTCTATTTCCGCGTCCCCGAGCCGAGGGGGAGATCGTTTGCTGAGTTGGATATGCTCTTCCAGATGGGAGTCAGCGCTCGCAAGTTTCCCTCCACGCGGGTCAACGTGTTCGAGGAGGATATCGATGGCGACCTCATGAACGAGTATCAAAAGCAGACAAGTGCCAAGGGTCCAGTCAGCGCCCACATCCCGTAGGGCGTGTTGGAGATACGAGAGCAGAATAGATAGTCAAAGACACGATCCACCCTACAGTGGATGCCCTGGCGATTTACGGGAGAGCCGACAGTCCCTAAGTGTATCTTGCCGGGTGTCTCGAGCGGCTCAGCAAGGCTTGCGCACATATTCCGTACAGCATTTGTTACAGCAATTCGTACATTCAGCACCAACTACACGAATCCCATCATGCCAGCGTGTTGATCAACGAGTATCCGTTCGCCAATCAACCATCTGCCTGGTCGGAGTCCATCGCTTGAATGTCGGTCCTCAAGCATTGATCAACGGTAGCATCGTGTGCGTGGGCTCGCCAAAGACTACACTAGTTGTAGTGTATGGAGTGCTGGTGGGCTGAGAAGCTCAATGACGTAATGGGATGTGCCCTCTGGAGAACTTGAAAGCAACTTGTGTGTATGCATTACTTCAGCGACCGATGACCTAGATGAATCTCTCCGAGGTCTATTATTGGAAACACTTGTGAGACAAAAGAAGACGTGAATATCGATGAAAATGGTGTAAAAAGCCCAAGTTAGAATGCGTTAATCAGGATACCAAGTGTACATACAAGTGCGGCAAGATTCCAGAACACTCCAGATGGTCGAGGAAGTTAGGCTATGGTGTCTTGAGGACACTGTCGCTGCAGAGGGTTTCGCATATTCCTGCCAGGCTTATCCTTTGAAGTCCTAAAACGTTAGAAGTATTCTGTTATGAAGCTTAAGCATAAGTTGTTGCACATTCTGCTTTCGCTGGGGCCACGATGGATGTATTTCCTACGGTGTATGTATGTACTGTACCCTGTATGTATGTATGTACATACTCCGTACTTCTGGTACGGTATCGTATGAACATGCCTTAGGTACTCTGTACGGTACTCACTTTGCCCAACGTACCCTGTACCTAGGTACCTTAGGTACCTAAGGTACGTTACCTGATAGGTGCGGCCCATTCAATTTGTAGGTAAGGTAGTGTACGTACGTGTGTCCCGCGCTTGATGATCAATCAAGGAGTGGTACTCCCTACACTTCATCTCCCAGCAGAGAATTGCCGCTCCCGCCAAGCACGCAGAGTGAAGATATGCAGCTCTTGATAAAAAAATTTCACATATTGGCGAAACATAGGTGGTCTCTCTGGGAGATTTCCTGCGTTACGAGCACTATCTACACTACTTGAGTAGACGCTTGTGGGAAGAACTACGGAGGAGGAACAAGCGACTGCCAAAGCTTGGCCTTTGATCCCCTCTGTGTGGCTGGCATTAAGCAGCGGCTTGGCAGACCCCGCCCCACTTTGCTCAAGGTCATTCCACCTGCCCGGCACCCAGCGCCCAAGTTACTTCCGCTTCATCGACGCAAGATAACTAGTTAAGAAAGCGACAGCCGCCAAGGAACTCTTGATTAACGGAAGACTTGGAAGAGTAAACCGGAACATCCAGCAAGGACAGGGAGACCGGAATCAAAATGGCGAGCGTCGCAAATACAACGCAGACACGTACCCCGTCGGGGTCACAGCCAACGCGCCCGAAGGGTGAGCCAAGCCATTTCCGTCGGCGGGGAAGAGATCTGTTTGATTTGGATGCCATGCTAGCGGTACTGTAGATGATGCAAACTGACAGGACTTGTTTGCTCAACGACAGGCATTCTCAAGAACTCGTGTCGCCGCTCCCCTCCAGTCTCCCCCACCGACGGCCATAGCTTGCCGCACACTCCGGAAGCGAGCTTTCCTCTGTCACCAAAGGAGGCCAAGGAGTTGACCATCGCAAACACACAGTACAATGCCGGGCACCGCCGCTCATCATCCACCACGGCCTCTCGGCCGGGTGGGTCACGCCGGCAAAGCTCACTCCCGCCCAATGACGGCCAGGAGGAGCAAGGTCAGCGGCTGAAGTGGGACGAGGCGAACCTGTACCTGACGGAGCAGGAGCGCACCAGCACGATGAAGATCAACGAGCCAAAGACGCCCTACGCGAAGCACTACGACCCCTCCGAGGACCCGTCAGACGAGGATGACGATGACGATGACATGGACAAGGTCGACGGCGCGCCGCACCCGACCGGACAGCAACGACGGTCGCAGACGCAGCGCAGACGCCACGGCGCGCCCTCCGACGACGAGATCCCGCGCCTGTCGCTTGGCGAGCCCGAGGAGGAAGTGCCCGAGCCGTCCTCGCCGCCCCGGCCGCGCGCGGTGCACGTCGACAGCAAGGGCAGTGGGCACGACACGGACGGCGAGGAGTACCTGGTGGGGCTGAGCGCCGAGGAGCGGGAGAAGCACCGGCGGTTTGAGGAGATGCGCAAGAAGCACTACGAGATGAAGAACGTGGCTGCGTTGCTGGGGCACCCCGAGGAGCTGGAGGAGCTCGACGATGATGACGACGACGGCGACGGCGATGCCGCGGGTGAGGGAAGACCCCCTGTTCCGCCTCTGCCGAGTCGGGTCAATGGAACATCGTAGATACGATACGGACGAGACAACCTGTTAAACCGATGCTAGGGAAGAGGATGTTCAAGAGAGTGGTGATGAATCGTGGTGGTGACGACGACGACGACGACGACGACGATGATCCTTGGAGGTATTATTCTTGGGTTTACATGAGACTCGGGAAAGCTCTCGCCAACAACCGTCATTACATGAGAATTCGGGATGAATAGGATGCTACGTGGCTGGCCGTGTATTCGTGGCAGAGGGAATGGTCTGTATTGGGCTACGTGACAAAGTTATTTGTGTCTCTTTGCTCTACTTTTGTAAACCCCAGGCCGTTTGGCAATGTAATAATGTGTAGGCATGAAAGAGGGAAAGCGTCTTTTTGAAGTATCATAGCAGCCCTTTGCGCGCCAGCTCAACCTTCCTCGCCGCCTCCCCAGCCTTGAACCCGCCCTTAGAGATGCAGATCCGCTGCCCTTCGGCGAGTTCGAATTTGTCCTCGTGCGACGGCCATTGGCATGGGCAGTGGTGGGGGAAGTGGACGCACGCTGTCGACCGGTATTAGCCATCGGCCTCTCGGGGCTGCTGAAGCGAAAGATGACCTACCTAGTGTATCCGGGCATAGGTACTTGTCGCAGTGTGAGCGCGCGTATTGTGTGCGATAGTGGGACGAGTCGCTTGGCACATTTTGGGGTTGGCGGTGTTGCTGTCCCCCACCACTAAACATCTGGTCAAAGAAGCCAAACTGTGCGGAAACGAGGCTGGCCAAAGCCAGAACGATAAATGAAACCAGACGCATCGTCGACCACTCTTCACGCAATACCGTTGTGAAGACTCGAGGGTTCGCCCTGGTAAACAAAGGTTTGTCGACGGGGAAGCAAATGGGGTTGTCGCAGCCCTTCAGTAAGTTGTCCGGAATTCGTTTCGTACAGATTGTAGTTGACTTGCTGGCCAGATCAGTGAGGCGACCTCAAAAAGCGCAGCGGCAGGCAGGGATGGTGGGGGGCCCCTGCCCACGAGGTGAGCACTTGAAAGGCGTGATCTTATCGGGGACATGGCTACTGCTGACTCAGCAGAAAACTTCACCCTAGCGCTGCAACACACGCGCTGGAGCAATAGCCGTGCTTTCGAGTTTCGGTCCCCCCGTTCTGGTCTGGTCCCGGGATCTTGCTCTCGAGCTGCCCGCCCACTTCTGTGCATCCTCAATTGTCGCGAAGTGCTCCGTCAGGCGGACCCAATGCATCTCGCACGGCTGCAGCGGCCCCTTCAGAGGGCTGCTGCTAGCAGTGCCCTCCCGTTCAGCGCCGTTCTGCGGCCGACGACGACGACAACAGCCCTCGAGGAGCGTTTCGGCCACCTTCGAATCTCGTCGCTGAATAGCGCCAATGCCGCGGTAGAGGGCAGGCGTTACGCCACAGTCAAGTCGCAAGGCGCCTACAAGCTCAAGTCGAAGAAGACGATACCCAAGAAGATGGGAGCGAAGAAGACTGGCGGTATGCCCGGCTGTCCCGCTTGATTGCTGCTCCAACGGAGGGGCTCTCTGCTAACGCTCTCTCTCTCTCTCTTTTTCACGTTCAGACCAGTATGTCGTTACTGGAAACATTATCTACAAGCAGCGCGGCACGATATGGCATCCGGGCGAGAACACCATCATGGGCCGCGACCACACGATCCATGCCGCCGTCTGTGGCTACGTCAAGTACTACCGAGACCCGCAACGTCACCCCACACGGCAATACATTGGTGTTGCGTTCAACCGGGAGGACAAGTTGCCGTATCCTCCAACATCGCCCCGCAGACGCAAGCTCGGCCTCGTGGCGGTGCCTCGGAAGGTCGAACGGCCGGCCGAGGAGACCACATCGCCGAGCGGCATCCCGCTCTCGGTAACGCGGCACGAGACGGTTGCGCAGGACGAGAAGGAGGCTCCTAAACCAGCGACCGAGGAACAACCTGTCGCCAACCTACCGGAGCCGGTCTCCCTGACCGATGGCAACGCGGTCGTCGCCAACTTGATCAGGGAGAAGCTTCAGAGCCGGCAGATTGCTCAGGCCAAGGCGGAGGCGAAGAAGCTCGAGCAGCTGAAGGAGCTCGAGGCACGCAAGGGCACCCGCGTCTTCCACCTGCAGAGCGACTACAGCTACCGCGAGAGCAACTGGGAGATTGGCCGTCTCGTCGGCGACGCCGGCGTTGTTCCCGGCACCGACCAGCCCGAGTCGAGGAAGGCCAAGTTCCGCCTGCGCAGGAGGAAGCGCGTGGTTCACTTCAAGGGTATCAAGAAGCGCAAGATGGCCAAGGCCGCCCGGCGCCGGGAATACAGGAAGATGGTGCGCGAGAAGAGGGCGGCGAGGATGGCTCAGAGGGCAGAGGCTGCTGCAGCCGTGAAGGCTTCTCTGGGCAAGGCTGCTTCCGCGGCTGCAAATGCAGCCGCGGACAAGGGCGAGGTTAAGGCCTGATCGCCTAGCGCCCCTGGGCTGTGTGCTATTTGGAGGATGAAGGCTGAGTCCAAGCTTGCATCCGGACAAGGGAGTTGTGGCCGGAGATATACTGTACAATATTCTGTCACAAATAGATTATGTTGTAACAAACACCCCGGCGGTCTCAGAGCTTGGTTTGGTATTGGTTTACAATGGTAAGTGCAGACTCCATTCCTATCCTAAGAATTTCTTCACATTGACCGCATACGCAGAAATTCAGCGCTGCAATGCAGCGATTCGCTTTTTGTCCGGGTTAGGCTTTGTTCAGGTGCTTATTCCTCGAGCTGTTTGCCCTCCCTTGCGCGGCCAGAGCGGGTGGCATGGTGGCTTTGGAATGCGGACACCCAAGACGAGGGAACCTCGAAGCAACTAACCCCTCTCAGAAGAACAAGAAGTGTTGTTCTCTTTGTCATATGGCTTTTTTTTTTTTTAAATTCCGGATTTTAGGGACAGAATAGCCAGCCCGACCAACCTCAGCCCTGAACCCCTACGCATGTACGATAATGCCCCTGATCCCTCACGCTTGTTTCTCATGATTCCGTGCGCTTGCCTCGATCGCAAAATTCAAGGCCATGTATAGCATCGGGAAAGCTTCGTACATGCGATGGGCCGAGGAGCAGAGTCGGGTTTTGGGCGGCGTGAATAGTGACGGCCCCTCCAATCTCGTGGTCACTCAGCACTCGGAACTTGCTTCCACGCGAACGGAATCCCCAGGCTCGCCACCCCGAAATGGCGTGGTTCCAGATGCCGCTGCCCAAGTTTTAGTTGGCACGCAGGCTGCATGCGGCTCGCAGAGCCGCAGTCGGAGCCCGGATAAGCCTGGAAACCGTCGAACACTTTCGTCGTCCGATCGTCATTCCCCAGAGGCGACCTTTGTTAGCCAGCTTCAGAGACCAATGTCACACCGCATGACACAAGGCCATCACGAAAGTGGCCATGATTTCATACCATCAACGCTCTCAGACTCGTCCGTACGCTCAACAAGTTCAGAAACTCCGTGGCAGAGCCCGTCGAGCACCTCAGGTAGGAAGCGCGACCTGGAACCATCGTTCAAGGGCTCTCCTCGCCAAAAACGCCGACTGATGGCGGAGATGGACCATAAAGCTACCTCGCTCCGAAACTCAGCCCCCTGTGGTCCATCTAGCTCTGAAGCCGATGGGAGGGAACGACGCCGCGGCGGGCCCCTCCTAAGGAGAGGCGCCCCCCCTATTCAATCCTCGCTTGCTGTGGGGATGATTTACGATCCCTTGCCGTCCACCACTTCCTACTTAGACTCGGAGCGGGAGAATACAGGCGATATCAGGGGCGACGCATCGATCGAGACCATCGATTGCCAACCATGGCCAAGCTACGAAGCCGACATATCGTCTGCGATACAGCCGCGGGAATCACATGAGGTACGGAAGAGGAATGGCTACTCATTCTGGTGCATGGCTTCGCCACCTGCCGTTGGAAACGCTGTTCCGTGGCCCAGTAAAGGAGAAGAGGGGGGGTTCGGCAGCGGAGCTGTCTCCTCGCAGAGTCATGGGAGCAGTATCCGTACAACACGGATGAGCACGGGCGGGACTGGAGCGTCTGAAGCAGTCCCCCAGGATCCCGAACCGCAGCCAGAGAGCCATACGGAAACCAGCGCCGTCGTAAAGCACGCCAGTCAAGGTGCGCTTCATGCCTTGGAGAGCACCAAGAGCAGAGGGGGACGATGGCAGGATAAGGATACAGACCGAATTGGCGGTCAACTTGACAAGACTCCCATCATCATGTGTGGCAGAAGGCGCTATTCGGATTGGACTGGATACTGGGGTAAGTGAACCCCAGGCTCGCCCTGCGCTCGAGACTGTGTGGATGCTCACCCTCGGTTGGCGCAGAAGGAGTTCCCCGCAAGATTCCGGGAGCAGGGGCACTGTTTCCTGAGGGATATCTTCCTCGAATTGGACATGCGAATCCTTGGATATGCCCGATTCGGGACTGCCAGACTGTCTTCCCACAGGTCTGGGCTCTTGGCGGACACTTCAGCGTGAGTCTATCGGTGCTCCAGATCCGTTTCCCAGTCTCTAGGGGGTCAAATTGCTTTCCTTGGAACTTGAAGCTGACCAAGATCCGCAATATCAAGGCGGCTCATCGAGCCTGCCTCCTCAATGACAATCTCGATGGAACTATGTCTGTGGTTGGGAAACGCAAAAGTGCCGACCCGAACTCGGGCCGGATGCCTCCAATGGTGGTCTCGAGACACGCCGTCGACCCAGTTACAGCTCCGCCGAGGGCGCCGCCGCGACGACCTGGGCGCAAGAAGAGGGTGGAAAGAAGCGCAGATGCAGAGAAAGACGCAGCGCAAGAACAAGCTCAGGGCGACGGAGACGATCGCGAGCCGCGAAACGCTACCGTCTCACGACCGCTGACTCCGGTTAGCATGACGGAGCAGACTGAACTCACGACAGCGAAGGAGCCCGGAGCGACTCGGCCCTGGCAGTACCTGACGATGTACCTGCCGCACACTACCCCCCTGCCAGACGATCCCCTGGTGCTCGAGCTCCTCTCGTTTGCGCGCCGGCGTGACCTGCCACAGAGCTGGAAGTTCCAATTGGTGGGAGGTCTTCCGGCCACAGGGGCGTTCTGTGCCTTACTCGTTTACCTCTGTGGACCTACGAGTCCGTCACCGTGCGATCTGTGTGCCGGGCTAAGCGGCACGGGGACGACGCGAACCACATCCCCCGGCGAACTGCCGTTTCCAGGGTGTATCACGCTCCCAGAAACAGCTTCATCCGCGCTGAAGGAGTTTTTTGGTGGGCCGACAGCCTGCTGCAATCGTTTTTGCCAACAACCTGTTGGGATCGGCAAGGAGACATGCTCTGTCTCCTCCAGGTTCTCCTTGTCGTCTTCCGATCCGGGGGAGGCACCTGCAGTGGCGGGAAGCGCGACCAAGGAGGAAGGAGTTGTGCCTCCTCAGCAAAAGGACGCCGATGCGCAGGAAGACGCCGCCAGCCCGGATGCTGTTAGTGACAGCGACACAAGCATGACCCTCTCGCCAGCTGCCGTCACAAACAGCCCGGAGTACCAGACGGCATTGCCCGCCCGAGTGATTGGCAGACCCAAGATGGTATCCATTGGGAAGGCCGACGAGGCAACCGCTACGACCAAGACGAAGAGACAGAGCCCCATCCGACGGCTTGCCGCCAAGCTCGGGGCAAAGGCGGTGCGGAGGGAGGTGGCGATATACAAACCGAGAGAGTGTGTGGTCCCGGAAGACCGGGAGGCCGAGGGCGAGAGTCAGAGCACGACGGCCGAGGGCGGCACGGGGACGAGGCGGTCCCGCCGCCTGCTCGATAAGCAGCAAAAGGAGCAGCCGCGGTCGGCGAGCCAGCAGAGCGCCGTGTCCAAGAGCTCGTCGTCGGACGGCGCTTCTCCGCCCAGGGCGTCCAGGCTGAGGAAGGAGAACAAGAGTTCGAGTACCAGCCCTGGGAGCGGTAGCAGGGCGGACTGGGACCCTTTGGGCGCACAAGGCCAGAACAAGACAGGGGCTGCGCCTTCTCTGTCCCTGATGATGGCCGACTGGGAGATTGCGCCGGGCAGGATCCGCGTCAGGGATGACAGGGAGGGCATAGTTGAGAGTGAGTGGTCGCCTTACCATTGCTGTTAAGCCGATGGTCCCCATCAGCTACCTAGGGTACCTTACCCACGACAAGCCCCTTATTTCTAGGGGCAAACTTTAAGAACTGCCATTGACTATTTAATATGTTCTCTTCTTTTCTTTTCTTTCCTTCTTCCTTTTTTCCTTCTATTTTCTTTTTTTTTTTTAAAAAAAAAGAACAATCTGACCCGATCACAGATGTTGCCTTCTCATCCGCATACCTCGCCGAAGGGCGTGCCGTTCCCGTCATAGACGGTACGACCTTCCAGGTCATTGAAGTTCCCCCGGGAGGCAACCTGCACTGGACAGCCGAGGAATCTAGAATGCGCCTGTGCTCGGTCGCCCAGGGCGTCATCCGCGTGAGATTACCAGAAAAGGAGTTTCCCATAGGGCCCAACGGTATGTGGAAGGTTAAGCAGGGAGTATCTTGTGCCGTGGTGAATCCCTTGTACTTAGGGGCTGTGATACATGTTACCACGATTGGGGATCATGGGTTCTAAGGAGACGTGGTGAGTAAGAAAACCCCGCATGGGAGTAGGGGAGGGCGAGAGAACGTGGCGTGGAAACCCATCACAAGGACGTAGATGTAATGAGGTTAGAAGGGGTTGTTCGAAGATGGCGAATCACGATGAATGAGCGGGCGGCCCAGCTGCCTGGATGACCGTCGTGATCCGGGCGGCGATCCGTTCTTCAAAGGCCTGAAGCGGCGAGCGACGTGGACCACTCTCGTGCCATGGGTATCATCACTAATATCAAATATTGCGCCGGACTCCCGTTTCCCCTTTTCCTACTTCCCTTCCCGACCAAACCAGTTGCGCCGACCCCAACCCGTCATAATCTAACAGAAAGTGATTGCGACCGTGTCAACGGAATATCCTGCGCCCTCCTGTCCGCGTGGGGAACCTTTCCACTCCACCCTGCTGTTGCTGGTGAAAAATCCATTGCATGCCAACACCGCCGCCCTCGAAGCCCTTCCTGTACCGTCGGACTGCCTCACGGAGATGCTCCGGCCGGAGGGGCCCCCGACGGTCGTCGACCTCGGAATCTTTCGTTTCCCTCTTCTGCGCATCATCTGCATCACCGCCGTCGGCCGTCGGCGTTGGCGCGGCGGTGGCCGGGGGTGTCGGGAAGTCGGTTTGTTTCTCGCCCAGCTTCTCGATCCACTCGCCCTGCACCCGCCGCGCGCTCTCAATGATGTCGCCGATGAAGACCTTGGCCACTGCACGCATGCCGATGACGACGTTCTCGGCGACGGATTGAGAAATTGTCGCGTTGACGAGCTAGGCAAAACGTTAGCTGGACCCTTTAACCAAGGGCTCGGTGCGCATGCCAACGGAGCGCCCAAGCGGAGCAGCCGAGGAGATTCCTCACCCTTCTGACAGACGCCTTACTCAGATTCGCAGCGCGCCAATTCTCAAAGCGGTAGAACTGGTCTTCCGAGAGCGCACTGATGAGCATGCCCCTCAGGCGGTGCTCCTCCTCCTTTTGCTCCTTGGTCCGGACGTCCGCCGTCGCGGCGACTTCGGTCGGGCCTTCGTCCTCGCCCTCGCCCTCGTCGCCACCGCCCGCGCCGCCAGCCACGCTCTTGCTTCCCCGGACACCGCCTTCGCTTACGCCGCTGACGGCCGTGGGCGCGCGGCCGCCGGCTACCGACGGCGTCTGCTCCCGCGCTTTCTCGGCCTTGGATTTGCGACCGCGCTTCTTCTTCAGCGGCGCGGCGGTGCTGACCTGGCTGCCGCTGACGAGGCTCATAGCGTCGGCGTCGGCGGACGGGGACCGCGCGCCAAAGAACGCCGATGACGAGTCGTCGAGATCGGGCGGAAACGAGGTTTGGCGGAGCGGGTGTGCTGATGTTGGCCCCGAGGCTGTCGAGATTGTGGAAGGTTTGCGGCGCTTCAAAGCGGGCGCTGCGGCGCCATCGGCGGTGCGTTTCTTGTTGGTAGACATGTTGTTGATGCTAGGCTGCTGCGGGTGCGAGGACGGGGGAGAGTGCGGCGATGGCGAGGCCATCGTTGGGCGTTTTCGTTCTGACGGCAGGCGCGCGAATCAATTGAAAGTGGCAGAAATTCGGGCGGTGGCAGAGAGGGCCGTGGTCCGAGCTCAACTTGGAAACTCCCCAAGTTACTAGGTAACTCCTAGTTACTTCTTTGAAGGAAGCAATGACAAGAGTCGTAGATTTTCGGAGGACGTGGGTTCGGAGGTTCAACTACAGTGAAGTGCAGCCACAAGCCGGGCCGTCATGCGGAAAGGCGGATTAAACACGCAAGACCGCGTACCTAATGTTGGAATGATGTGACTTCCCATCGCGTTTCTGGACAAGACGCGAAGACATTCAGACCCCTGCACGCCTCCACTGAGCCGACCAGCTCAAGCGAATCTCGCGCTCGGGCCAGATGCATTATACCAGGGTCTGGATTCGCCGCTGGAAGCCGAGTACAAGTACCCACTGCTTGCAGCGGACCTCGACGGTTTTTTGGTTCAAGTGCCTGCGGCCGTCTCATCCAACAGAGAACTGCTTTGCCAACAGAGCACACTCTAGTTACAGGCCGAGATGACGCACTCGTCGCATTGGCTTGCAACCAAGTGCACGCCCTTGACAAAACATGAGATGGTGGGTTAAACACAAGCCTTTTTATTACATTGAGACCCAGCAAGACCTCGGGGCCGGAGAGTCCTGCTCTTTCCCTTGTCGACTTGTTCCATTGCGACTAGTCCCTTAAACGCTGTTCGACCTCGGGAGATTTCCGAGACCAAAAACTCGGGCTCCGCCTTGGCCACCTTTCGCCTGCGTAAGGTACTGTGGTACTTCGTAGCGAAACATTGTCTGACTCGCGGGGTCTAAACGTGTATACATCCGTGTATGCATATGTACATCCATACGAACCTGACGTAAAGTAAGCAGTGTTCCGTAGTGTACGGAGTACGGATTACATAACTACGTACCGGTAGTGTTACCATGAGAATCCGGGGACCGAAAATTTTCGAGGCGAGAGGGAGCGGAGTATCGGGCCCGATCCATCCTGGCTTTCTGTTCGACAACTTTTTGTACGTTTTTAGAGCGCAAGTCATCTGCCCGCCCCTCCAGGGTCCCACTCTCTTGCATCAAGGAGGCCTGATGGTCAAGCCTTCTTTGCCGTCTCAATTCCCTCCCAATCACCCACCCCGCCAAGCAGGATCCCATTCGGCGACTCAATGGCTCACTCCGAATCCTCGTCTGGCTCCGAGAGCCCGGCGCCCGTGGTCAATGGCGACAAGAGCAGGCGAAGCAAGAGCAAGAACAACAACAACAACAACGGCAAGAAGCGGTCGCGAGAGGGAGACCCCAAGGATGCTGCCAGTGACGCCGATGCTAACGGTGCGCATCCGCTCGGAGAGCGCCGCTCGAGCGTCAGCAAACCTGCGCGGGACTTCCGGGACAAGCCGGAGCCGCCGCCCAAGAAGAAGAAGAGAAAGACGCCGGCACCGGCCGCCCCCGCCCCCGCCGTAAAGGAAACGCCGACGGCCGAGGAAGCCGCCGAACAATCGACCCGGTCTCCGAGCCCCGTCATCGATTTCGACGGCCTGAGCCGGCCCAGCGTCGGGACGCGGAAGCGCGTAGATGAGGACGACGAGCAGAAACAAGCCCGGCTGGAGCGCATGAAGGGTGCCGTCCGGACGCTCCTCGAGTGCGTCGGCGAGGACCCCGACCGCGAAGGCCTGCTCGCCACGCCCGACCGCTACGCCAAGGCCATGCTGTACTTTACCAAGGGCTACCAGGAAAACGTGCGCGACATTGTCAACGGCGCCATCTTCCAGGAGGGCCACAACGAGATGGTCATTGTCAAGGACATTGAGGTCTTCAGCATGTGCGAGCACCACCTGGTTCCCTTCACCGGCAAGATGCACATCGGCTACATACCCTCCAACGCCGTCATCGGCATCTCCAAGCTGCCGCGCATTGCCGAGATGTTTGCCCGCCGACTCCAGGTCCAGGAGCGCCTGACCAAGGAGGTGGCCAACGCCGTCATGGAGGTTCTCAAGCCCCAGGGCGTCGCCGTCGTCATGGAGTCGAGCCACCTGTGCATGGTCATGCGCGGCGTCCATAAGACCACCAGCACCACCATCACCAGCTGCGTCCTGGGCTGCTTTGAGCGAAAGGAAAAGACCAGGAACGAGTTTCTGAGCTTGATCGGCGTCAACCGCTGATGATGCCCATGTTGTTCTACAACGACCGGGGCGGCCGGGCCGTGCCAAGCATTGAACGGGATATGCGAGGCGGGGGACGTACAATGAGGGAAGGTATATATCCTTTTCTTTTTCTTTTTCTTTTTTTTTTCAACAAAATGGCCGCCGTATAACTTTTTGTATGGCAGCAATGCCGGGAAAGCGTTTGTCGAAACCCGTCTTTCGACTTTTTTGCATCGAGCTGGCGTTTGGGGGTTCAAAGAGGGCACAGGGTTTCATCCGGAGGGGCCATACACGTAACCTGGTATTGTCACTGACTGGGCGAGGATCTCAACATCGGGCTGGCTCTCTTATTTCACGCATTGGCGGGTGGTCGTTTCTTTTCTCATATCTGCAGTCATTCAACACGGCAGTACACGCGCTCTCAGGGTTCATTCACACAGGGGTGGGGTGTCCCGACGGGAGGCACGACACGGATATCAGTACCTGTGGGATCATTAGACACGCGGCTCAACTGGTTTATTTCGGGCGACTTCAACCGCCGCAAACAACCATTTTTTTTTTCAACTACCTACACCCTCCTTAGCTCCTCGTTTTATCACCGGGGAGAAGAGACAGAAGAAGCTTGGCGCTGATGTTCATTATACACGGATTGTGACAAGCCCCGGATCTGCGCCCACCATCGTTTCAGTAATATACAAACGCCGGGGAATGCTCGGTTGAAATCTTCTTCATCGCCTTCATGAGACTTTTCTCACTACCTTCCCAACCTCACCCTTCTCGACGGCCTCCACCCTAGCTTTTACCACTCTCCAGACCTCTTCGGCAACCTCCTCGACCGACGACCCGGCATCGATGACGTGGAGGTCTTCCTCCTCCTGTCTGAAGCGGTACTCGACGCCCGTCAGAGGTTGGGTGGTGGGCGGTCCCACGGCGATCTCCTCCCTGGGACCGACAGCGCCATCCTCGGCGATGACGGTAGCCGTTCCGATCTTGCCCAGGCTCAGCCCCCAAAAGAGCTCCCTGACGCGCCGCTGCGTCTCGGCCTTCTCATAGGCCTCTCCGCCCCAGCCACCGCGCGCCCTGGCCTGGTTCTCGTCCAAGTCGAGGAACAGCACCAGGTCCGGCCGCGGCAGGCCAACCTCTGGGGCGCGCGCCCAGGACAGCGTCAGGGAAGGGTTCTGCTTGGCCGCCGAATAGACGATGCCGCTGTAGTAGTAGCGGTCGCAGAGAACCGTGACGCCCGCGGACAACAGCGACGTAATCGTGTTGCTTTTGTGTTTTTACGTATATATATATTACCCCGTCTTAACATGACAAACCGCTTCAAAGGGGGAAGAAGAAACGGGGGGGGTGAAGGCATACGCTGCTTCCCACCGATTTGCACTGAAGAGCAGGTGAATGACGTGATCCTCCATGTCGACTTGGCTCTTGAGGTACGAGTCGATCATCTGGCCAATTGGCGTTGTGCGGTCTTTGTTCCCGATCAGGATCAGTTAGTTAGCCAGTCAGCCCAGGGCACACGCTCTGCTGCGTTTCAGTTTCACAACGGCCTCTCGCGCTGGTCCCGACCCCTCCGACCACCCCCTTCTCTTTTCTTACGTTCTCCTCTCCCCCCCCACCCCTTTTTTCTCTTTCTCCTTCCCCCCCCGCAGCGCTACTCAGCGCTGCATTTTGGTCTTGATATTGGTCTTGGAACGTACCTGGGAACCGCATCACCTTGACTTTGCGCCCCAGCTCGACAAAACGCTGCTCGAGCAGCTTGACCTGCGTCGTCTTGCCGCTCCGGTCGAGGCCCTCGAGAACGACCAGCGCACCCCGGGCCACGGCAGGCTCGCCGGGGCCGTGCTCTGAAGTGCCGCGATCATCGGTCTGTGCCTGTGTCTGGGTCTGGGCCGAATCGGGCAATGACGGGTGCGGGGCCGTGGCGGCGGGATTGACGAGCGCTGAAGCCGCTGTCGCCAGATCATTGATTGAGGCCATGGTCGGTCTGGCGAATCAATGCAATTCACATGAAACGAAAGGGCAAGCAGGGAAAATGGAAGGGGGCAGAGATGGCTGGGCCAATTGTTGCTTGCTTCAAGGTCGGGATGCAGTGCTGCAAGATTGATGGAATCGGGTGTCACTGTCCATGTCACTTTATCGTTGCTTGGCACGCCGACAGCGTTGAAATTCCGTGGGGCACTCGCAGGCCGAGCTCGCCGCAAGCATGCGGCGGCGCTGGGTTGGCTTGGCGCCGGTGCTCTCGAGGTGCCCTCTTTCACGGCGATTGATATGAGACTTGGAAAGTCGATAAGTGGAGAAAGTGCCAGCTGTCACCCGGGATGGAACGTCAGCACTGAAGAGAAGAATACTGCGCAGTAGTCGAGAGAAGCTTGCAGACCAACGAAGGCCTGGTGAAGCGCCTCCGGTCTGCAGTAGTGGACGAATCCGTCGCAGAGCGCCCGGGCCAGCGGTCTGCTGCACCAATCGAGTGCTGTTAGCTCCCACGAGGTGGGATCGCTCAGTTGCGCTTCCTCCATCTCTACGGCTGTACATACATTGTAGGAGAGTGCAGCGGAATCCTTACGGATACCCCGTTAGTACCTAAGTGTACATACATACGGAGTACTACATACATACAACGGATGAATCCTACGCAGTGCGAAGTAAACCGTACGGTTATTTATGCTACCATCTTCGGCTGCCGAAGGCCCAGTGGGGTATTCTGGAAACAAGCCCATGAGAGAGAGGGGCTTTCCTAAATTGTAACCTGGCAGCCGTTATAAAAAGAAATACGACCAGATCTCCCGATGAACGTCGCCTCCAATGCCGCTGCCGGGGCCCCTACCTTAGTGCGCCTCGTCCACTGCTTGCCTTGCTCCCCTGAACCTTGGAACACTGAGGAAGTTGCGCGCGGTATGCTTGACTTGTACCACCTCACCTCCTTCTTGCACTCAAAAGTAGAGACGCCCTCCTCTCCTGGGCAATATATACAACGGCGGCAGAGCTACAAGTCCCTCCCCCTTCGGAAAGCCCGTCAACTTGACCTGCCTGTCCTGCCATCATCCCAGCCAAGCGGGCGAAGGTGCGCCGTTGCGCTGCTGTGCCGCTCACGAAGGAAGAGTCGCATTTGTCAAGCTCGGTCGGACATGTTGGGAATGATCAGGCCCATCACAGGATTTTCCTTTTTCACCTTTGCTCATTGGCGTGCTGGAGTCGCACCTCGTATGACATTGGAATCTGACGTCCCTGGGCTTCGTAACTTGGCTCTCCGGCCGAGACCGCAAGCAGGCGAGATGAGCTGGTTCGCGCTCGACTTCCAAACAGCGCAGCAGCACAGGTTGAATCGGCGCTGCTGGGTGGTCTCGGTTGATCTTGCGCTCTGCAAGTCCACCAAGTCTGAAGAGTGGAGCCACTTAACGCGACCTTGGTCTCATGCCGCGTGGTGGAGAAGGCGAGGACACGATGATTGGCGTTATCGCCTGCGAAACCTGGCACACCGCGTCCCATGGGGCATGCGATCGGCTTCTGATTGGGCAAGCCCAGAGGCAGCCTGCACCGGCAGCTGCCAATCGCCGTGTGCTCGCTGCAGGCTCTCAAGCGCAGGACTCCGCCCACGCCTGGACCCCGCTTCAGATCCGATGCGGTGCTGTGATTGGGGACCAAGCGGGCGCTGCAGGACAGGGCGGTAACGCGTTAGGTTTTACCACGAAAAGGCACTCCAGGAAGCCGGCCCAATCTCGACCTTGCATGAGGAGCTCGGGTTGGTCTCGGACGGGGCATGAGGGAGCTCTCGAACGCCATTCATTTGCCGTGCAGTTGGTCTTCTCAAGCTTCAAGGGCACACGCAGGTGGACGGAGCGCAGGCAGCATTGGCGGCGCTTCAGGCCTTTTTTTTTTCTTTAAAACCCCCCAGCCGCCCCTTGGTCGTGCCTGCTGTCAGTCTCGTCCAAGTTCCTCGCTCCTCCCTTAACCCCCCATCCGTGCTTCCCTGTTTTGTTCCACGCGCTCTCTGAGCCTCACCGCCCACCTCGTTTCGCGTCTCAAGTTGCCCTTCGCGCACTCCAATCGTCACACCCCAACTCCCACCCACTGTTTCCAAGAGAAGAGCCCTTCGCGCCCAGAGCCAGACCTCGACGCGCATCCGCCGGATCAGAACGCAGAAAGTGCATCCGGTATACCCAGACCACCTTGCTCACTAGCGCTTTGACTCGGCTGTCTCTCGAGAGCGCGCGTGAGCTACTCGGGCCACACGCGACAGTCAGAGACCGTCCTGAGCGGCCGGCCGTTTCGGCAGACCGGCTTGTGAAATAAGAAGATCCCCCCCCCTTTGGCACCCCCGGCTCGGACCCCCCACCAGGTGCCGGCCCCCTCCTTTTGCTCGCCTCTACCCACGCTCGTTTGACCGACAGCCTAAGTTGTTCACTTCGGCGACCGCGGCGTACGCAAAATAGTTCGACAAACACTGCCGGCGCAGTCGCCTGTCGTCCGGAGAGTACTCGAGCTGTTGCGCGGAGCTCTGGGTCTGTCTCTTTTGTGGTGCGAACATACCACGTGCCCCTTCCATCCGTCTCAGTGTGAAGTATCCCCCGTCTCTACCTCTCCCTCGCCATTCTCCACCATGGCAACCGTCAGCCGTCAGCCTTTTGCTCCGGTCGGCGAAGCACGGTTGAAGAGCCTGGCCAGCGTCAAGAATAGGCAGAATGGTATGTCTTTGTTCCTCTTAGTTTACACTCGCAATGCTCAATTTTCTTGTATTCAACCCTCGAGGTGCCTTGCTGTGTGGATTTTCCGGATTTGCGTGTCTTGATCCATCTGTGCCTTTCTTTTTTTGGTGCTCCTGTCTCTCGTGTTTTGCCCTTGCTCGATCGCGCCCCCAATCTTATTTTTCGCCGTGGCAAACCGCTAACACGCCGAAGCCATCGCATCCTCCCCCATCAAGCGAAAGGCTTCCGAGGTGGAGGACGCGGACAACTCGGAGAACATCGCCCCTGTGCAATTCCCGAAGCGGTCAAAGGGTGCTGATTTTTGGGGCGATCTGAGCAAGAGCTTCTCCAAGCCTCCAGCCTTTACCCTGACCAAGGCCGCTTCCTCCCCGGTGACCAAAGATGCCCTCAGCAGCCCAATCAGCAGGCCCTCACCAGCCTCGAGGCCGCGGACCGTGCTCCAGCCCAAGTCTCCCTCATCAAGATTGAAGACCCGGAGCGCTGCCCAGTCCCCGCTGACAGCTCCCGCTGGTCGCTCGCCGACACGCGCCAGCAAGCGCATGGGCATCCTCTCCCGGCGCCGCTCCCAGCGCCCTGACCCACCGGCGTTCTCTCAGAAAGCGGCCGTCCCGTTCTCTCTCGACGCCGCTCTCCGAGGCACGATTCCAAGCTACTCGGGCAGCCTCCGTCAGAGCAAGCTCAAGCGCCGGGCGGCGGCCAGCAGCAGCAGCAACGCCGCGCAGGACTTCTTCATCCCGACCCCCGACCTGGCCTCGTCGTGGTGCTTCGACATTCACGAGGACACACCCGAGCAGGAGATGACCAACCTTCTCCAGCACGGCACGTGCACGCTCGACATCAGCAGCGACGAGGAGTCGGAGAGCCGCGCCAAGCGGGAGCGCGCCGAGGGTCGGGACAAGGAGAACATCCCGCCGCCCGAGGACGTCAGCCAGACGTCGTCGGCGCGGGGCGGCCCCGTCCCGGAACCGGTCGAGATCGACGAGGACGTGCTCCTGCTCAAGGGCCGCGGCCCCCTCGCCGAGATGAACGTGACCGACTATTACGCCGAGGGCTGCGACAGCTCGAGCGTCTTCATCGTCCCGGGGGACGAGGAGGATCCCGAGGCGGTGGTGGAGGGCGAGAGCGCCGTCGAAGAGCAGGGCCAGGACCTGCCTGCTCTTCCCGCGGACGGCGAGGACCAGCAGCGGTGGTTCGCGGAAGAAGAGGACACGAGCGAGAGGTCTCCTCGGCTGCAGCCGCCGCCCGCGCCGCAGGTCAGCCTGGACGACGTCGAGCGGGTGGACGTAGATGACATCATGGGCGGAAATGACCGCTCCCTGGAAGCTTCTCCTTCTCGTCTGGGACCCATCGAAGGCGCCGGTGAGAGCTTTGAGCTTTGGGAGAGCCACAGCGCCAAAGATGAGGGGAGCGCGCCAATATCTCCGGCTCCTCTGGTTGAATGAGCGGCTGTGTGTATGTACAGCCAGGAGCCCGGTTTCGAGTTTTGAAGGTCCCATGCACACAAATCATCACCAACACACACAGCCACCCTTCCCCCCTTCCCCACCCCCCCCCCCCCCCCCACAACCCAACACATACACGCACACATACCCACACGCACATACAATGTGGGGGGGGGTTTACGCCATTGCTTTACGCTTTACGTTTTAACGTTCTGTTCCCTAATCACGCGCACGAATTTGTTTTGGATTTCTGGATGGTCATTGGACGGGTCCTCGGTAATGTCAATACCCTACTTTGCTTTGGTTTTAAAGAGGGGTTAGGAGGATAGGGAACGGCGTTTGTAGGACTCGATGCTATGGCTGCTGGGATGGATCCTTTAGGTAGATGGTGGGAACGGCTTGGTTGGTTGGTTCCGATCCCGGGGCGTTTGGGATGATATATTTCCGTACATATGCTCGTTCGTGTCTCGTCTATAGGTATACTCTTATTCATACGTCTTTTTGCCTACCGGTTTGAGATGCCTTCTATTTTGAGATGGCTCATTGCCTCGTCGTTGTCGTTCTCCTTCAGTCCATACATACCATTCTGTGATTCTAATAGGCCAACGTTTTATAGATTTTGTCAAAATGCATCGAGTACATTTCTGGACGATGCCCTCGGGTTTGGAACCCAGGAAGTGAGAGAGGAAAGACAGTATGGGTAGAGATCCGGAGACAAGAAATGGAGTCAGAAAGAGCAGGAGACATGAGCCATGTTGCAAAGCGAAGCACCAATGTCTGTCGGTGCCCATCTTCCCTGAGCAATCAGGAACTCTATCAACACCCAACCGAAACCCTCATTTTAGTTTTCTTGTCATCCCAATCTTTCCTGCTGTTGTTCATTTTCTTTTCTTCCCTCTTCTCTTTTTTCCCCCATCTTCTTCTCTGCTCTATTTTTTTCCTTTTCTTTTGTTTTCTCCTGTACTTTGTTTATTTACCCTATTTATATTTTCTTCTTTTCCTTTTCACCCCTTTCTTCTTCCCTCCTTTTCACCATTACCGACACCCGGATATCGTGGAAGCAAGACAGCCCGTCAGCAAGCCGAAGGAGACGGGCGTGACGACGCCCATGAACCACGCGCCGAACTTCCCGAGGACTGGTCGGACGGGCGCGATGTCACACATACCCAAGCAGCTAGGCCTCACGTCGCGGCTATGATCGCTGCCGTGGCTATTAACACTGTTACGGTTCAGGTGGCGGCCCACACCCTCCCGGGGTTGGGGCGGCTCGGGAGGAGCGACGGCGGATGTTGACTCGCTGCTGTGTCCTGGTGCCGCTGACCCGCATGCTCCGCGGTCCCGGCCAGGTGACGACGGTCGGGAGGGTGCTGTCATTGGCGGGTGGGGTGGCGGCGGGCGCGCGAGCATCTCCATCTCCTCGTCGGTGAGAATGTGGCAAGACTGCCGGAGATGCGGACTCAGATGCTGCCCACGCTGATCAAAGTCCGAAGGTAGTGGTGGTGAGTCGTTCGGCTCGGCTGAGCCGTTCATAAAATTAAAAAAACCGGACTGCTGTCTGCTAGGTGTTTGGGACTCAATCAGCGTGCTCGCCGGTCTCGAGAACCCAGTGTCGGACGCGTCAGGGTCACTCGCAGGTGTGCCCGGTGTGCCCGGCCGCGAGTCCCGAGGGGCCGGAGGCGGAGGCGGCATCCGCTCCCGGTCGTAGCTCCATCTGTCGGCAAGCACTGTTGGTCTGCCGTGCTCAGCGGCATGGTGGTTCGGGAGGCTGATGGCTGAGGAGGGTCGTGGCGGGTTGCTGAGCCGCGACTGGGCGGGCGCATGTGGCGGGGAGGGGCTGCGGCTGCGCGGGAGAGGCGCCCTGCCGTCCCAGGTTGTTCTGGAAGCTGAGCGGATGTGAGTCGTGTATCCGGCGTTCCTGGCTTGTTGGAGCCACGGGTCTTGTGACTCGTGGGCTCTAGGAGGCCCGACGTCTCCGTCTCCGTGGGCGCGCTTGTCGGCATTGGCCTCGGCTCCGCGACTAATACGCGGGACATCATCGGATAAAGGTGTCATTGGTTGGCAATCCAGTCCTCGAGCTTCTTTGCCTGAACTTTCCCCTTCCATCGTCTTTGAATTGATTAGCATGGGCTTCGCGACTTTCCGTTTATTAACGACAAGTTCAGTGTGCCTTGTAATTTGCGATATACCATATCGTAGCAGTAATTAATTCACAGCGGACAATGACGCATCATGAACCGGAAGGTTACATGAACCCCGCAGAAGCCTCCAGTAGCGCAGCCAGATCATTGGAAGATTCTTCTAGGGTCTGCGGAGTTCCGGGACACTGGTTCCGCCACACTCCGGGGTGCTCCAATGTAACAACGTCGATCAGCCGGCCCAGGCCTTGTTACCGGTATTATAATAATTCACTTCTCGTAGCTCGAGATAGCTGCTTGTTCGTGTTCAAGGGCCTGTTTGTAAGCTCGCAGGATCGAGGTGCCCACCGCCAATCAGATAATATTATATGTAATTTCACACTTGTCTGAAGGTTGAAGTCGACGCTCAGCAGGCAGCACTGGGCCTAGGGCCTCTTGTCTGTGGGAATCACTCGAGATCATAGATGGAAATAATGGTGAAGGTCATGTATGAAGACTTGCGAAGCACGTAAAGATCAACAACCCGATATGCCGCCGATATGACCCTTTTGGAATCAAATACTCCGACAGGCACTGGTTCTCCCGCCGCGGAAACGTGGAATGATGGGTCAACTTTGTCTCTGTCTTGGGGTCTATCCGCAAGAGAGCGAGCCACTGGCATAACAGAGGGGGGGAGCCGGATATTGGGGTGGCTGGCAAAAGGGGTATATTGAAGACTCGAAACAACATCAAAGAAAAGAAAAGAAAAGGAGGGGAAAAAAACCAAATAAGAAAGGGAACCTCCTCTCGGCTCGGTGATCCTTCGACAGCAGTTAAATTACACGTTTAGTACAGCACAATCAATGAATGTAGCATCGCCCAGCGCCTTCATCCGTCCGTGTGTCCCATCACACCCAAGTTTTCCATCCGCCCGCCACCGCGGCCCGTTGGTTTCATACCAGCGTGCTGGTCCCTGAGGACGAGGAGGAGGAGCAGCAGCATCACGCTGCGTTCCCGTGCTCGCGACGCTCTGGTCCACCCCCTGCGCCCTCGGCCTGCATGAGTTCCCGGAGAATGGTCAGCCCCTCGAGGCGGTCGCCCGGGTTGGCGATATCCAGGCCCCATGCCTGCAGGAAGGGGGCCTCGCCCCGGTAGTTGACGTGCAGCCAGACCCGCTCCTCGCGGGTGTGCCGCACCACCTGTTTCGGCGGGCTGTCCATGCCCACGGCCCCGGAGCCGCCGGTGCCCTTCTCGTCTCTCCCCTCCGGCGCCCGGCCTTGGAGGGGTCCCTTGGGTCCCCGGAGCTCCCCGGCCGGCCGCGCACGCGCGCCCTCGACCTGCCGGCCCCAGTCCTGCTCCCCCACAAGCACCCGGGCAGCACCGCCTGCGCTGCTGTCGGGCGTCGGAGGGGCCGAGTCGAAGCGGAACGTGGGCAGGGGCTGCGGCTCGTCCGATCTCGAGGGCCCGCCCTTCCGCCCGCCCTTCCCTTGTTCGGTCGGTGGCTGCTCCGCCGGCTCGGGCTCCTGCGGCCCCCGTGTCTCGGCTCTCTTGGTTGGTGTTGGTGGTGCCGGCCCAAGCCCGGACTGCTCGCGACCTCTGCTGGCTCGCTGTGCGGGCAAGATGGGGAGAGGCTTCCATTTCGAGTCCTTCCGCTCCAGCGGCTTCGACGGCGGCGTGTCGGCGCTGGCACCACCTCGCCTCTCGGAGGAAGGAATCCTGAGTGGTGCTGGCCGTAGATCGGAATTGGAGCCGGCCCGTTCCCACTGTCGTTCCCGCCGCCGTTCCTGTTGACGCTCCTGTTGGCGCTGCTGTTGGCCCGGTTGCTCATCATCGGGCCGCTTCCCATCATCATCATCAGCCTGGGGCTTGCTCTGGGAGTTGCTGCTTTCCGATGAGCTCGGGTAGAAGTCAACCCACTGGGTGACTCGGCTGTCGATGGAGCTCGTCCGGCTCCTCAGCCCCCGCTTCGGAAACGGCGCGAGGAGGGTGGTGTTGTTTGCTGTTCCCCGGACCTCGACTTGTTCGAGTCGCCCACCTCCCAAGTGCTTGATGTGTGATTTCAGGGACTCGGAGGCAGAAGTTCCTGTCGACGGTGCCGTCCTGGAAATAGTCGTCAGCCTTCCCAGTCCCTCTCTATCATACTACCCAAAACACTCGCGCGAGGTAGGATTTGGGCACCTGAGCTTACCGACTCGAGTTGGACCGTTTGGCCCATTCGCGCACCCGGAAGCTCGTCTTCCGGCCGACCGGCCCCGTCTTCATCGATGATGGCCTCCCCGTCAGGCTGTCCATTGCCGGAGACGGCAGCGAGTCCGCCGTCGACTGGCTTGGCTTGACAACGGAGAAGAGGGCCGCCTCCGATTGCACGCTCTGTGTGCCGGTCCCTTTCCGGCCGGACTCATCCATCGTCGCCATGCCCGGCAGGGCTGGTTCCGGCAAGCTTCGCCGCTAAGGAAGTCAAAGGGAAACACCGAGAGTCTCTCTGCTTTGGCGATGTGTCGGTCTTCTACAAGGACTGACTCGCTTTGCTGTGTGGTCCAGGGCGAAAATGGGCGCTTAATTAACAGCAACCACGGGGAGAAGAGCGGATTAAATTTCGACGGCGTGATCAGAGCCGAAAAAAAGAGTTTCCTATGTGCCCCTTCCCCGGTCCTCCCTGAATCATACACATAATTACCTCCGTGCACAGCCGAAGATGCGCTACTGTACTCCGTAAGAGCAAGTAATTACGCTATTCAAGTAAGATCTTGCGGGTCGTCACACTGGAATCCTACGCGGCCCTCTCGGGTAGCCGAGTCTCAGCCGGCTCCTAGCAGCAACCAGTGAAATACCCTACATTTTCTCGGCCCAAGTGTTCTAGCTCAGGTCGCTTGGCTCTGGTTGATTTCGGTTGCGGCGGTCGCACGCGGGAGTGATGTCAAGGGGGGTGGGCAAGGGGCCCTGGTCTTGGCTGTTCCATTGGCCGCCGGCCCAAGTCTGCGAAACCTGAAACACCAGATCGAGAACAAACTGCCAAGTCCGGCCAATGAGCGCCGACCCGCTAAGGGGTTTCCCAGCAGATTGTCTTCGCGAGACCACACGAGAGCAAAGCTGAGTAGTCCCGTAAGTGTACCTACGCAGCTCCGTACCTCCCATATCACCCCATACAGTGTACGGATCCGTAGTACAAATCAACCCACCCGTACTTAGTATGGGGCCACCATGAGAAAAAGAAAATTTAGCGTCAAGGTAGTCATCTCCCTACCTACCTACCGTTGGGAGGGTACAATGGCTCTCTTGTGTCGGTATCGATGGGCCCAAGCGATGCGAAATATATTTAACTAGTCAAATTCTCATTCTTCTCACATGTCCCTTTGACTGGCATTATTCAGTTGATCATACCGAGTCCGGCGCAAGGGGGGGAGGGCGTGCAAAGCCGGGACATGATTAATTATACCAAAGGAGGGGCGGCTCAAGATTCAACTTCACATCGTATGATAATCAACAACATTCAGTAGGTAGATAGCTGACGTTATCCCATCATTGCCACTTCACTATTACAGGAAATCGCAGCCTAAGCCAAAAAAAAGGCCCCCCAATATTGTCCTATGAAATGCTACCGGGACATCACGTTGCTACAAAGTGTGCAATCTAGCCCAGTCTCCGAAACGATGATGCCGTGTTCCCATGCCTCCGAGCCCACGGCCTAATAGCGATTGACGATCTGCCCCAATTCCAGTTCCCATTGCGAATCCATTTCCCATGCCAGTTCCGAATGCAAGCCCAAACCCAAACCCAAGACCGGAAGACGTTGCCCACCCGCCGGCCAGCGAAGAAGCCCCGGAGCTCTTGCCAGACCACGGTGGTGAAAAAGTAGAGTTGAAACATCAGCGAGCCCAGCAATGCCCAATCTAATGCCGTGCCGTCGCAACCCGAAGCCGATGAAGAAGAACAGCCAGATGAAGTGAAAGCCAGTGCAAGTCCGAGCGAGAGGCCAGAAACGAGTGGGGCCGAAGAAGACAAAGCCGGAGGCGAAGAAATCGAAGAAGAAGAAGAAGAAGAAGAAGACCGAGACGAAGGAGAATCATGACTCGTGCCGACAAAGGAGACTGTACAGGGTTCTTGCATTTGGGGGTCGTGTGCCGTAGGAGTCGTCATGGTGAGAACCTTGTTGCCCTTGACACCGCCTGTCAGTGCCGACACACTAACTCGAGACACCGCGGACGTGGGCCGAGCTAGTCACATGCCCCGGCCGAAGAGGACCGGGTACCGGAGGCTCAGGAACCGCCTCTTCCAGCTCCGCTGCCTCACCTGAGCGCTGCAGGGCTGGCTACCAGCCCCGTCGGCTTCAGTCTTTGCACCCTCCTGCTCTGTCGCAGGCTTTGCACCGAGAGTAACCGCGGGTTCGACGGCACCAGCATCACCGCTGGGGGCGTGGACGGCGGAGTCACTGTTGGCGTCTTGAACCTCGGGCTTCCCAGAGGGCTCCGGCTCCGACTCGACGCCGGGCTGAGCCGCTTTGGTCTCAACGGACCCAGCGGACTCAGCAACGTCGGGAAGATGGACAGGCTCCGACGAGTCCGTCTGGGGCTCGGGCTCGGGCTCCGATTTCGCCACCTCTTGAAGCTCGACGGTCTCCTTTTGTACCTGCCGAATGGTTAGCAATGACTCTTGTTCTGGACCCCTCGGAACCGGCTCTACCTTCTCTGTCTCCGGCTGGGCCTTAACTTCCTTTCTCTCGGCCGTCTCTGGCACTTCTCGGGCTGAGCCAATCTCGGACACAAGGGTTGCTGCATCGGCAGACTGTTCCGGTGCTGCCTCGGTCGACCTGGTCGGCAGGGGTTCCGGCTCGGGCTGGGACTCGAGCTCTTTGGGCAGAATGTTGGCGACCGCCTCGGAATTGACTTGTGTCGGCTGGGAGTCCAGAACGGCTTCCTTCGTTGCATCGGTTTCCGTCTCAGCGCGCTTGTCAGACTCGCTTTCGACAGTCGCATCAGCGTTGGCAAAGTCACGAATCTCCACGCCCGGGCCGTCCTTGGGCCCGGCAATGGCTTCCAACTCGTGTGCAACCTTCGGGGCAGGCTCGGCCACGGACTCCTCAAGTTCGACGATGGAGGGAGCGGGTTCCTTGCCGGGTTCAACATCGGGTCCTTCCCAGAATCCCGAGTCTGCTTCCCGAAGCACTTGCGGCCTAATGTGAGGCTGACGCTTGGAATCAGGCTCGAGCTCGGACACGTGCTCGGGAGAAGAGTCGAGCTCCTTCGGAAGGGGTTCCAAATCGATTCCCTTGCCGGAATCCTTCCGCTCCCTCTGAGCGATCGAGGCCGCCGGCTCGGAAATGTCCTCCACCTTCTTGGCTTCTGGTTCAACAGCGGTCGTCGCCTCGGTCTCGACAGGCCCCTCGGTGGGGACCTCGACTGCACGCTTGGGTAGGGCGTCGACGGGGGGGACAATAGAAGGCTCAGCCTTAGGTTCGGCAGGCAGCTCGACCTCAAGCTCGGCCTTGGGTTCGGGCTCGATGGCGATGCTGACCTCGGGCTCAGGGACGGGCTTGGCCTCCGGTTCAGTGGCTTCGACCTCCGGCTCAGCAGGCTTGACCTCCGGCTCAGCAGCCTTGATCTCAGGTTCAGCAGCCTTGATCTCAGGTTCAGCAGCCTTGACCTCAGGCTCAGCAGCCTTGACCTCCGGCTCAGCAGCCTTGACCTCCGGCTCAGCAGCCTTGACCTCCGGTTCAACGGACTTGACCTCCTGTTCTGCATCCTCCACCTTCGGTTCAGTAGCCTTGGCTTTGGGCTCAATGGCACCCTTGACTTCTGACTCGGGGGCGGGCTGAGGTTCGGGTTCACCTTCTTCAGCCTTGGACTTGATCGATGGGCCCGGCGAGGGCACGGCGTCGCGAATGACAGGGCCAAGCTCCAGGAACGGCGTAACCGGGGGCTTCGCGTCCGCAACCGGATTGGCCTCAAACTTTGGCGGGACTGTCTCCGGGAGCACAGGGTCAGGGGACATGGACCTCGCCCATGACGCCTCCGACATGTTGTCGGGCGACGGCCAGGGCGTCGCCTTTTGGGGTTTCCGAGCAGGCGTGTATTCCTCTCGGACGACGGATCTCGACCTCATCTCGAGCAGCGACATGGAAGAGGCAGGAGGGTGAGGCGACACAGGCCTGGAGGTGCCCGGGCTGGTGACGGGGCTGGCGATAGTGCTGGCCGCTGGAGGGGTGGTGGCTTCTGGCCGAACAACGATCCGCTCGCAGAAGAGCTCGAGCACCGTTCTAAGAAGGACCCTGTTGGGCGAGAGAATGCCGCTGATTTGGTCCAGCAGGTTGGACCCCATCAGCGACTTTGGGTCCTTCAGGTGGGGGCGGATGCGCGACCTGAGATAGTTGAGAAACCAAGCGTCCCCCTCGGTCAAGTTTGGGTAGGCATCCCGAGCCACTTCGAGCAGGGCGGGAAGAGGAAGGCCCTTGCCGTATTTCTCGATCTTGGCTTCGGCCAGGCGCATGAGCTCCGGGAGGTCGTATGTCCTCGCGGCGGCGTACGTCTGTATGCTCGTCTTGAGCTCACAGATCTGCTTGGACATGGCGTCGGTCGGCTTCGGCTTGAGGGACTCGTAGGTGCCGGTGTGAAGGTAGTGGACAAGCACGTGGCCGACGCCCTCGGGGATAGCCGGGAGCTCCGGCAGCCGGAGCTCGTAGGCCGCATGCAGCTTGGGGCTCTTCTTAAGGATCTCCAACGGCACTGTGAGCGGGCTGGCGAAGGGGATGGTGCAGGAGGGGCTTCCGTAGGGCCTGGTGGCAGGACGACAGCGGTTAGCTAGTTACATGGTGTCGACCGCGGATATACGCCGGGCATGACTTACGAGTTTTCCGGTCTGGAATCGGCTTGCTTCATCACGGGAGCCGCACCGGCGGCCGGCTTTGCCTGGGCAAAGCCTTTGGCATCGGCACCTTTTGACGCGGCCGCTGCTGTGGGTGCTGCGGGTGTGGAACCAGTCGACTGGGGGGGCTTGGCGGCACCCGTCTTCTTTTTCCTCGCCATGACGGAGTGGTAGAGGTATGAAGTGGCAGCGACAAAGGTGAGTCCGATGAGGGTGGCGGCTTCGACCGTGATGTAAACGCTGAGGTTGCACAGATATCTCATTGCAGTGATGCTGCAATGGTCTCTGGATCAACTCCATCGAGGACCCGAGACAGAGGGCATATTTCTACCCCTCGGTCAACGGGTGTCCCGGCATCTGCGCCTGTGAGCTGGCATCCCTGCCGCTCGCTGCAATGGCACTCACTGGAACTGCCAGTCCGATGCGTCTGACAGCGATTGTGCCCGCCTCGCCATTCGTCCTCGGTTGGGCCTCAATGGCCGCCCTGAATGGCTCAATTCGCCAAGCCCGGCCGCAGGTGGCTGGGTCTCGAGTTTGCCGGATAGTACCGAGAATCCAGCAAGAGGCATTGCGTTGCTGTGGTGAGCTGTCAAACGCTCGAGATCCCATGGCGCGAGCGATGGGCCAAATTCCGGGAAAGAGATCAGCGGAGACTACCGATAGCAGTGGGTGGCAGGATTGTGACTCAAGAGGAGCGATGTGGCCGGCGGTTTCCCAATCGGACATTGCCCCGCCTACAATTCGCCCTGCGAGCCAGTCATTGGGCAGGGCGGTTCGACAAAGCTGGAAGTCGCCCGTAGTCTGCACCGCGCGATCTGGAAGGGGCAAGGAGGCATGTGAGCTCCCTCTACACGTGGCTCGCGCTCTTTCCCAGCACTGGATCTCGTTGGGCCCGCAGTGGCCCATCGCCCGACGCCAAGCCCAATGAAGAATTCAGTGAGGACCGAGTAGCCGCGCTTCTCGCCTGGGTTGACAGGCATGCCGCCACGTAGGCCGTCGCTCTCCCAGAGCAGCCCATCAATCAGGCTTCACAGATCCGCAATGCATGAGATTGCTAAACAAGACTGATGCAAGAACGTGCGTAACGCACAATTGTGCAAAATAAAGACGTTGGGCAGCTCGAACGCGGACGGCCACGACATCCGAGCGATCAGCCGCGTTCACGAGATTTTCATTATCAATTGACCTCTCCCATGACCATGTTTGAAACAAGCTGAAGGAGGGCGGGCTTAACTATGAGCACTTGGAGACCTTCAGATATTGGGCGCTCTTGTTCCTGCCTGGGCAGATTCTCTCAAGATGTCTAATTAGGGTTAGGGTTGCTACTGCTCTGGTTGCCCTCCTCACCCTCTTACCAGAGAATCAACTACGAGGTGCTTTCATCACAGCAAACCACCTCCGTAGTGCTGCGGACCCGCAGTCCACAACAGCGTCGGTGCACTACTACCCAGACCTTTTCGCATACAACTCGGAAGCTAGGTTTGCAAAACATGTATACCTTGACTTAAGAACTGATTATGCCAGACCATTCAGCCGAAACACCGAGATGACAGATAGGTCGCAGAATACTTAAGGCACTAATTACCGGGCATTGTGCGCATTCTTAGCGGGCGGCGACCAGTTTCTGGCAAACGCACCAACATAAGGCAGAGCAAAGATTTTTGGATTGGGGCAAGCCTATACTAGTATTTTGCGCCCCTCTTCGAGCCCCACAGTAGGTATAAAGCAAAGCTTCATCAGGACTATGGGGCTCAACACGTATAATATTACGTGAAATAGACATATCGTATACTTGTCTATATAACTATAACTCAATCCTACTATATACGCAGCAAATATACTAATTAATTATAGAGCTCCTCGTTATCTATCGCAGGTAGTAAATCCTTACGCCGAACGTCTCGGTGCAGGCTCAAGGTTCAAAAAATCAAAGAGGTCCGCGTCACCTGTAGGATTCGAACCTACGCTCCCGAGGGAACTGCCTAGCAGGCTAATAATTTATTAGCAGGGCAGCGCGTTAACCACTCCGCCAAAGTGACTAAGCAGATGATCATTACAATTTGGGAATTCCCCTCTTGTAAATGGAATGCGGACTGGCCGGCTCGACCTTGGGAAGTGGTTAACTGCCACGGTCACTGATTTTTAGGCGACTTTGGAGAGAAGTTGGGAGTTTTGCTGGTTAGTGGCTTTTCCCATCGGTGCAGTGGTTGAGACAGTCAGTCCGAGATATGGGGGCATGACGCGGGCTTGTTGTGTAAGCTCTGGGATCTATCACGATGCACACCGGAGCTGCCGCTCCGAAGTTGGAAGCAGGCTTCACAACACAACTCGAGGCAAACTTGAGTTCAGTTGCTTTACCCTCGAGTAGTCCTGTTGTGACAGGCACTTATCCACGTCGGTTGTCTCAGAAACTCCCCACGCCAGCTGAAAGCTTCCTAGGAGCTGTTTCGATCCTCCTCCCTCTCCGATACCGCCACTATACCCCCACCTAATTGCACCATCAAATGCGGCCGCGGTTTCGTCAAGCAGTTCTATCTCACCGCTTCCGTCTCTAGTGTACTTCATCGACGGGTCCGACAACCCTGCACCACCACTAAGGTGGAGCTCCATCCACTAACTGTCTTTGGTCTAGAGTGACCATCTCCCGCGAGGACGCGGCGGCCGGCAACAATTTTTTACCTTCCGGGGCCCCGCCGGCTTTTTCTTTCAAGTACTTCTGGCCAATCTTGTCTACGGGAACGTTCGGGTCGACTAGGCGGGCGTGCTCCGCGTGGGCCTGGAATCCGAGCAACTGACGTGCTTTGTCGGCGACACATTTGCCCTGAGTAAGCCTTACCTGACCAAGGGGTTTCCGATGGCTCCGAATGTGCGGGACAATCTCGGACTCAAGACCTTGGAAGAGCGTCTTTTACATGTGCCGGCATCACTGACGATGCGGAGTAGCAGAGGCTGCGTGGTACATGTTCGACGCCGTACTCAACATGACGGCCACCGAGACGTATATTAATAAGGCGGCTGTTTTGGACATCACTGTCCCACGACCAGAGCTGTCCCCGCACGCTAAAATGTCGACTATCGAACCCCTCTCCGTCACGCTAACCTTATTATCAACCAAAGCGACGGGATTGCGGTAATGCTCGAGCACCTTGGCCTCGTCTTCTCGCCTCTCCACATGCTGACCCTCGACAAGCATGTGCTTATCACCGGTGCCTGTCCTTTCTTTGCGGCCGGTACCATGCTAAACAAGCATTGAGCGTGGTTTCAGCCTGAATTCAGAGAGGACGCAGCAGATATTATGCGGTAGCGCGCTGCGTAGCGGTTCTTGCTCTGCCCAAGTGGTTTTGTGTCATTTCCACGATTTCGGGGAACATTGGAGAGCAGCGAATCCCCCAAATCTCCGAAAAGAATGATGCTAACCGCCTTTGCGATCTGTTATCGTTTGCTCACATCAACGGTGCCCTGACTAACATGGGTTGATGTCAAGTGTCATGCCAGTAGTAATGCCAATTTTGATCAATAACGACCACGATTGCGCTGCTAAGGTTAAGGAAGATAATAAATCGCGATTACCTATCCAGATAATGATAGAGGGAGGATATGAGGGACGATAGGAAGAACGATGAACGGCGTGATAGATGGGTTGATAGATGATAAGTGGAATGATAAGAATGATATTAAGCACCTACAATAGCAAGAATGATAGGAAGATTGATAAAAAGAATGTGATAGGTAATTAATTACGTAGAAACAAGGATGGATAGGCAAAGAAATTAAGGAAGAAAGCAGCAATATATATAAGATGAAGTAGAGAAAAGGGTAGAAGAGCTTTAATTAATAGGAGTTTGAAAGAGAAAAGGAGTCGAGAAGAAAGCAAAACAAAAATGAAATAGGAGAAAAAGAACAAGAGAGAGAAAACGGGAGGAGAGAGCAAGGAAAGCGGGGACACGTCAACAATAGCAATACCGATGATGATGATGATATGCTCTGAACGATGGAAAGATCGATGAGACACAGGGCAGAATAACGTGATCAGATTGTTCGTAAAATTTGGATAATGATTATTTGGCAAACCAGCCGACAACCCCAACGCCAGACAATGCAATCAATCCCGGGAGTCCACCAAGTAGACACACATCTTTTGAGACATGGCAACGCTTCACGCGTCGGGTCACCTCCGGCCGCCGCGGCCGCCCTGACCACCCATCATGCCACCCATCTGCTTCATCATGGCGTTGATGTCCATCCCCCCGAGGCCCGGCATGCCGGCGCCGCCGCCGCCGCCAAACATCTTCATCAGGCTAGCCATGTCAGGCATGCCGCCGGCGCCGGCGCCGGCGCCCATGCTCTGCAGGCGCTTCTGCATGGCGGCGAGCTGCTGGGCCTTGTTGCCGCCGGCCATGGCGCTCTGGGCGCGCTGCATGTTCTTCATGTTGCCGCCCATCTTCTTGGCCATGCCGGCCATCATGCGCTGCTGCGTCAGCAAGTCCTCGACCTCGCGGACGGTGGTGCCGGAACCCCGGGCGACGCGCGTCATGCGCGTCGGCTGCTCGATAAAGATCTTGCCGTCGCTGTCGAGCTCCTTGTCGGTCATGCTGTCGCAAATGTAGATCATGCGCTTGAGCTTGAGCGAGCCCTCCTCGTCGTCCATGCCCTGCATCATGTTGCTCATGCCGGGGATCATGCCGGCCATCTTGCTGAGCGGGCCCATCTTCATGATGTTCTGCAGCTGGTCGCGGAGGTCGCGGATGGTGAAGATGCCCTCGCTGATGTGCTTGATGGTCTCCTTCTGGTCGAGCTTCAGGCTCTGGACGTGCTCCACCAGGCCGGCCATGTCGCCCATGCCCAGCAGCTTGCTGATGAAGTTGCGCGGGACGAACCGCTCGAGGTCCAGCATGTGCTCGCCGGTGCCGATGAAGACGATGGGCGTGTGGGTTGCGGCGACGGCCGAGATGGCGCCGCCGCCCGCGGCGTGGCCGTCCGTCTTGGTGATGATGATGGCGCCGAAGTCGGCGGCCTCCTTGAACGCCTTGGCTTGGGCTTCGGCCTGCTGGCCGATCGAGGCGTCTAGGACCATGATAGTCTCATCGGGCTTGATGGCCGCCTGGATGTCCACCATCTCCTGGAACAGGGCGCTCTCTTGCCTGTGGCGGCCGGACGTGTCGACAATGATGACCTCGAACCGCTCCTTCTTGAACTTCTCAACGCCATCCCGGGCGACCACGGCGGGGTCGGTCTCTGTCAGGCTGCCGTAGTAGGGGATCTTGGCCTTGGTCGCGTTCTGCTTCAGCTGGTCGAAGGCACCGGCGCGGAAGGTATCGGCGCACACCAGACAGGCGCGGAACCCACGGGACTGGTAATACCTAGCGAGCTTTGTGCAGGTAGTTGTCTTTCCGGCGCCCTGGAGGCCGACGAACATGATGACGTTGGACTTGCCCTTCTTTGGCCTGAAGGGTTCCGCATGGGGGTCGACGAGGCGGACGAGCTCGTCAAAGACGGCCTTCTGAATGAGGCGTTTCTTGTTGACGGCGGGCGGGAGCTCCTTGAAGTTGACGGTCGAGCGGATCGACTTGCGCAGCTGGCCAACCAGGCGCACGTTGACATCGGCTTCGAGAAGAGCGGAACATATCTGCTTGAGCATGGAATCGAAAGCCTGCCAGGTCCCGCGGAGTCAGCATCGCTGCGCCATGGGTCTGTTTCACCCTGCACCGGGCAAGCGAAACGTGGGGTGCCCTTCGAGGCGCGAGAGTGCAAAGAAACTTGCTTTTTCATCAAGGTTGGGGGCGCGCGTCAGGTCGCTGACCGCCGCATTGATGCGGCGACCGAGATCTTGGAGGACCATGGCGGCGACCGGTTTTGAGGATATATGTGCGCGTCGTGGTCGTTGTTTCGATGGCGTTGGCGATTTGGAGAGCGAAGTGGTGGGGCTCAACGTGTTGATAATGATGTGGGGCCGCCTCTGCCAGCTGGCCGCTCCGAAGAACTACGCAGTACGGTCAAAAAAAGTGAGAGCACTAACTAATAAAAGGGAACTTACTGCGGTCGCATGCTGTAGTTTCACTCCCTGTCGGGCCCAGGAAGTTAGTTATTACCTACGCATCCCCGCATTCTGGGCAGTGCCACCAGCCGACCTTTTCAAAACAACCGCCTCAGGAAATTGGTGATGCCCTAATTAGGAAATTGGTGATACCTTAAACATAGGTTAAAGACTAAGGCAAGCCATTTAACTAGTATATGTATTACATATTATCTGCTTCCCTTACCTAGCTTAATGGCAGTTTGTAGTGCCTTAATTCTAGCTAAAACCTGTACACTCGGGTTAGGACTTCCCTAGTTATACCTGGTCACGGGGTAAAAATTACTCATCAGACATCGTAATTAAGTGAAGAGCAGCCGGGGTCACCGCCTTTTCGGGGGAGTTTGAGGAAGCGGCTTGCGGCGCCGTATACGCGAGGGCGGGGAGCCTGAGAGGGTAACAACGGGCCTCCGCAGGGTTGACGGCGTCAGGGGGTGGAAGAGGCCGCCACGGGCTGGCTTGGGAGGCGGAGGGGAGTGACGTTCGCCATCACGTCCCGTCATCGTCACTGTCGATGGGATCCAACTCTGGTGTCTCCGGGATAGTACGCGAGGGGCCGGGAACTCCCTTTTTGTCTGAACAGTCAGTCCGGACAGTTGGGTTTCGCTTGATGCTCTAGATATGCTATTAGTACTTATACTATTATCTTACCACGGTTGCTTAGTAGCCTTACACGATGTTTTACCATGCCGAGGTGTCTTCGTAGGTTGCATATATCTGGGAATATATGCCTATGGTCTTTGCAGCCCCTGTCTCGACAGATGAATGGACGCTCGAAAGCTTTCCAATTTATCTAATCTTGTGGCACATTTAACGTTGGCGTATAATTAGTGCCTCTTGTCTGACTTTGATGGCCCAAAGTTGCTGTATCCATGATGAGGGACGATTTCGAACCAGGAAACAGAAAACAAGGACTTATTCGAACAGGATCGGAAATTAGAAAAAAGAGAGCAGGGAGACGATCCCTCATGGGAAGGAGTGACTACCAGGTATTTTGGTCAATTCAAGGCAGTGAATGCCGGGGAGGCAAGAACACACACACAAAAGAAAGAGCGACCCCAATCTCGAGAACTCAACCAAGATTTGTTGTGCCTGGGTTTTGGGCTTCATCACCACTCTCAGCAGTTGCCAGTAATTACTGTAAGCTTAATGAATGAGATTCTACGGAAGCCCTTCCAAATCAGCGTGGGCTATGGAGAGACCAACATTATTGATGTCGGTTGTCAGACCAGGCCCGAGGGTGATGTACAGCCTGACCCTAACGACCCCGGATGCGATCTGGAGCCAAATGCTAATCTGTTTGTCGCACATCGCGGTCAAGCCGGAGATGGTCTGGCCAGGCGACTCCATGGCCTTTCTGAAATCTCGGTTACCCACTTACCGAAGCCTTATAACCGACCAGCCCTTCAACGGCCAGGCCATCCGCAACGCAAAGTTTACACTTCATCTTATGTTTCTTCATAAATGTGTAAGGGATCCCGTGACATGATGGTGTCGTCGAATGTTTCGCTTGGAAGCGTGACTCGTAGCCTCGTTCCCGGGTTCTCATATGCCTCTTTTTTGGAGCCTCATGGCAAGTGCTCAGGGACTTTCCGGCTCGTAACCAAGATTGGTCAACATTCTGCTTGAGTTCGTCTTCGGGAGTAGAAGCCCATATGATGCCAAAACAACATAATTTATGTTGTGCTCTCGACGTGGCTATCAGCCTTTTTCCAGAGATCATTCTCAGTTTGCAGGTGGTTAATTACGTGACCGCGAACCAAGGGTCATCCCATCCTTCTTTCTGATTGTAAACGGAGGACTCGGCGATTCATTGACAAGGACTGAACACGGTAGCATGAGCTTTACAGGAATAACAGCTTCTGTGGGGTGGGAAATGCAAAAAGCGATCCTCGTTTAGCTCTACTGCAACGGATGTGTTTGTACGGAGTAATTATATAATAGAAGGAAGAGAACCGAACTGGGGTGAGCCCTTCGAAGGATGCACCCTGAATTCGCAACTCCTCTACGGATGTACTCCGTAACATCCATCATCACCGAGTCGAAAGACGGTCGCGAGACCTCGAGTAAGGTACAACATGACACCACTGATTTACCAAAGCATTGAAAACTTGATACGCCCCCTTCAGGCATGCTGAGGATGATACCTCTATGGCTCTCGTCGGCCGCGAAACCCCCTTTTTCTCAATCGTTTAAGACGAAGGGGTCAAGATGAAGATCTCTCCCTCGGCGCTGTTGTCACTCCCAACGAACAGGCCGCGGCCGCTAGGATCCCAGGCAGCTGCAGTCAGCCGGAAGCAGTTGCTCATGGTGAGGCCGTTTGCCGTGCAGCTGGCCGGGTTCGGCGCGCCGAAAATATCCTTGTATCCGGTTTGACTGTCCGCCGGAGCCACCGGTTCATAGCTGCCATCGTCGAGTTTTTGGAACGGAATCTCAACAACTTTGAAGCCTGTTGGAGGGCTTCGGTCCCAACTGCCATGGAAGGCCACGTACATCTTGCTCGCATCGGCGTTGAAGGTGTTCCAGATGGGTGCGGAGTGCGCCTGGAACGAGAGGCGGGGAGGGACTGCATTGTTTTGGGCGCACGACGCGTCATTGAAGGTGTTGTTGGGGGAAAGGACGAACTGGTCGCCTGTTTTGAGACCGCTAAAAGGCGAGGGGTCCCAGACGGTAAAGCACGTCGGGTAGCCGTACCAGATGTTGCGCCTCTCGGGGTCCAGGGGGTTGCCAACTGATGAGGGTGGAGTCGTCGCGAGCTTGTCAGCGCTCAGGGGTCAACGGAGATGAGCGCACCAGGGGCTGACCTACGGTTATTGAGCTCCTCTGCTGGGTTGTCCTGGTGAATGTCGCGTTGCTGTCCGTTCTCGGTCCGGGCGAAGTCCTGTTGGGGACACTGTCAGCCGGCACGCTGCTGCCCCGTTCCACACTGAGAGACACCGGGCCGGAGAAACTTACATCACCGCTGTTCTCGACGCCCCAGAAGACGCCGCTGGGGTCGGGAACGAAGCCGATAGTGTTGCGCAGACCGTAGCCAAACACCTCGCCGTTCGTGTTGTAGTTGAACCCGCTGGCGGGCGCTTTGGTGGTGTCGAAGATCTTGATGATTGCCCTGCCGGTGGAGGGGCTCGCCGCAGCCATGTCAAGGTTCTGATTGCTGCCGACTTGGACGAGAATCAGGTCCGAGTTGGGCACCGCAGCAATGGTTCGGGTGACTATGTATCAGACAATGTCAGTCATACATGGCTGCTCGCGTGCTCTTTAAACGGTACCCTCCCGCTGTCGCGGAGCACACCGGCATTTACCACCACGCCGACCGAGACAGCTATGGAGCGATGATGGTAAAATCATCAGGGTGGTGCGTAATTAACTGTGGCTTACAGTGGATGCCCGTGGAGATGCCGGAAATGAGGGTTTTCTGGTTGCTGAGGGCTCGGGCGACCGGGTCGTAGCTCCAACTGTAGACAGCGGTTTCACCGCTGGCATACAGGGTCTTGCCGTCCGGCGACAGGGCCAGCCCGTGGTTGAGCTGGTTGGCCTGGATGAGCATGCTGGTGCTGTTGATGCATCCGTCGGCGCCGAACGTGTGCACCGAGATGCCCCTGCCGGACTGGGCAACCAGCATGTTGCCCTCGGTGTCCCAGACGATGGTCCGGACTTGCTTCAGACCGCCGGCAATCTTGAACGCCGACCATCCCGACGCCACTGTGTACTGGAACCGGGAGCTGCTGACGCCGCTGCAGGACTGCGGCAGCGGGAGCTCCGGGATTGCGGCATTGGCGCCTGGTCATTCGAACCCTCGTTAGCAATACCGCCCCTTTTTGATCTCGCATGGGACTTGTGCCTGCACCAAGTTCCCCGTGCTGTCAGTATTGTGTAGACCGACCTGTGGAGAGCAGCGCCGCTGCGCTTGCGGCGATCTGGACTAGACGCATCGTCCCCTGCTTTCCAGCCGTGTTCTAGTGAAAGTTGTCGAGAATTGCGCTATGGATCCGAGCGGAGCTGGGACGTGAGCCTACAAGGAGTCGAGCATGATGACGTCCCGGCTAGGGAAGGGCTCCTCTCGAATATTTAAGTGTTTATCATGGTTTCTGCACTAGGATTCAGGACATGCCGTCCATTTGCCCCCCCCCCCCCCCTTCTCTCTCTTCTCTCTTTGGCCGGCTCAGGGGCTGGCGTGCTCATCGCTCACATTTTCCCCGTGAATCATGCTGTCACTCTACCGCGTGGTTGAGGTTGGGTCCTGTAAATGGTGCCCCTAGTATTGGCCAACCAGCTCTCGGGTTTGAGGCCCCAATATGCTCTTGATAGCCTGTTCGGTAGATTGGCTCCGGAGAGCTTGTAAGGGACCGCGGCAGTTGGCTCCTCCAACTTATCCCGGCTGCGGGGGAAGATGCAAAAGCGTCTCCATTGGCTGACAATCTTGCTGGTTCATATATTAATGTACGAAGCTCGTTTCTCCGTTTTCTCTTCGACATGGATATTCTGCCCCGGCCAGGGTGCATTTTGCCCCGTCAAAACAACCACAAAGGAAACACTGGAACTTGTCGATCCTCCCTCGGTTACACTCGCTCCTTTTTATTTTTGTATCGAAATGCGACTTGACCGGATGGTTTATTTCACGACTGCCTAAGTCAGCGGACACTCGAGGAGACATCTGATCGTACGTATGACTGGCCATTGGCACCTTAATCTGCTGTCCTTCGCCCTTAGATCAACCTCCGAGCTGCACGCCCTCTGGCCTCTCCGCCGGCGGGCAGGATACTAGCACCTAATAGCAAATGGCGGATTCGCGTAGCTCAGCACTACAATACGCTCAATTTTATTTATGGTGCTGAGTATGTGCTTGCACCCACTGAAGTTCTCTCTCTTTCATTCAATTTTTCTCTGTCGTCGTTCCCTGTTGTTTCTATGTCTTCGCGAGAAGACGGTTAACAAGGTCAGATACGGTACGATTCCAACGTCGTCCGAGAAGTTCCCCATCCCCATTGCTACTTTCCAAAAGAGCTCGGATGGCCCTTGGCATTGTAACTCAGGTACCTACCTAAAGTGTAATCAGTTCTCAGTAGAACAATGTCTGCGGTTGCAGTCACCGTTGTGCCCGAAACTGATTTTCGTGGTCATCATCATTTCCATCTATTAATTCGATTATAGGTGACTACACAACCTCAATCAGGCAAATGCAATGTGTTGCCGGAGGCCAGTCTTTTCCATTCCCACCTAGACCAACTGGGTTTTTGCTAGCCATCCCAGGGCGATTGACTACGAGCAATCAGCAGTGCTTGCCGTAAGATAGGTATGTAATTACCTACAGTTCATGTGCCATTCTCCCTTCTTTCCATACTGGATCCCCTGTGTTTGTCATTGGTAGTCTTCTGTCCTCCCACCTTAAATTCTCCCACCTGCTAAGATGATCATTACAGGGGTTTTCTCTCCAAGTTCCACATCGCACCTGTCTCATGAATGAACGGCGTCGTACATCCTCGTGTTTTACTTTGCCTGTATCTAAACTCACCAGAACCGATATAGGTCTCCAAAGGACCGAAAGTTGGAGGCGAGCATTAAGGTGGCACGTTTGCTAGAAGCGCACACAATAATGATATGACGAGGTTTCAAGTTGTTGGACCATCCGAGCCTCCCCATCCATAAAGGCATTCTCGGTATTGCAGTCATGAAACTCGAGAGGGCCAGCTGTCACAATTCGAGATGCATCACCGTGGCGAACTCAACGCCATGTTTAAATTATGGAGAAGGGCAAAGAACATGACTGGACACATATCACTTGAATTTGTATTTTTCTATAGCTGGATTGGGAGATGCGCCCCGCCGCCCTCCGAACAGCCATTGGCAGGGGAATAGCTTGGGCGGGCCGTTGCGAAGGCAAACTCATCCGCTTAATCATCCGTCATTGGACCTAGCATCCATGAATGGGGGGCATGCCAAAAAAAGAGGATGTCCCAGTCCGAATCCGGGCGGCAAACACTGGGCGAACGCGGTTGTGACGAGGCGATAAAAGACGGACAGACCCTGACTGTCTGGCCTGTGACGTTTTTCGCCCTCGATTCTCGTCCTGTGTGTCATCTGCCAATCTCCCTTTTTGCAGCCCTCGTTGCCTACCTACCACCAGCTACCTTACCTACCTAAGTCGCTTCTTGCGACCTCTCAGATTGAGCACAATCACACGTCCCTCTTCCCCGCGTCGTGCGCCTCCCGGTCGTTCATCACCATGCTTCGTAGGTCCAACCCGCCGCCCAAGGCTGAGCTCAAGCTAGAGCAACTGGCGGACCTCGACGTCGAGACGCCCCTCCGGCAGGGCGAACGCGGGGAGGACAGCTCTGCTGAAGACATCATCGCTGGGGAGAAGATCCTGGATCCGGAGGCTGAGAGGATAGACTCCCCCGGCGAAGCACCCGACGTCCCCGAGCGTGGGGCTGCCAGAGCGCCGCCGGTCAACAGTGGGTATCTGCCCCTGCCCTGGAGAGGCCGTCTCGGCTATGCGTGCCTCAACACGTACCTGCGATCGGCCAAGACGCCCGTCTTCTGTTCGCGGACCTGCCGCATGGCATCCATCATCGACCACCGGTACCCGCTGTCGGACCCGTCTCGGCCCGAGCACTCGGTCAAGAACCGGCCGGACAAGTCCAAGGAGCCCTCTCTCGAACGAGGCCTGAAGTCTGTCCAGGACCTCGGCCTGGCCAACGCCCGGGACATCGTCCGGATGCTCCGGTGGAACGGCAAGCACGGCATCAAGTTCATGCGCCTCAGCTCCGAGATGTTTCCGTTCGCCAGCCACCGGGAACACGGCTACAAGCTGGCACCATTCGCCTCCGAGGTGCTGGCCGAGGCGGGCCGCGTGGCCGCCGAGCTGGGTCACCGGCTCACCACGCACCCCGGCCAGTTCACCCAGCTGGGTTCTCCCCGGAAGGAGGTGGTGGACGCGGCGGTGCGGGACCTGGAGTATCACGACGAGATGCTGTCCCTCCTGCGTCTCCCGGAGCAGCAGGACCGCGACGCCGTCATGGTCCTCCACATGGGCGGCGTGTTCGGGGACAAGGCGGCGACCCTCGACAGGTTCCGCGCCAACTACGCCAAGCTCTCGCCCTCGGTCAGGGCCCGCCTGGTGCTCGAGAACGACGACGTCGGCTGGAGCGTGCACGACCTCCTCCCCGTCTGCGAGGAGCTCAACATCCCGCTCGTGCTGGACTACCACCACCACAACATCGTCTTCGACAGCACCCAGTGCCGCGAGGGCACGCTCGACATCTGCCGGCCCGAGCTCCAGGCGCGCATCGCGGCGACCTGGACCCGCAAGCGCATCAAGCAGAAGATGCACTACAGCGAGCCCTGCCCCGGCGCCGTCACCCCGCGGGACCGGCGCAAGCACAGCGCCCGCGTCATGACGCTGCCCCCCTGCCCGCCCGACATGGACCTCATGATCGAGGCCAAGGACAAGGAGCAGGCCGTGTTCGAGCTCATGCGCACCTTCAAGCTCCCCGGCTTCGAGCGCATCAACGACATGATCCCCAACGAGCGCGAGGACGAGCCCAGACCGGCGCCAAAGGTGCCCAAGAGGAAGCAGAAGCCCGCGGCCAGCCTCAAGAGGAAGCGGGCCCCGGACGAGGACCCGGTCGAGCTGAACAACGTCGGCTCCGGGACTGACGACCGGGAGCAGCCCGTTGACACCGGAAGAGAAGTGTCGGACGAGGACTACGCCATGGGCGGACCGGACGGGAGGGTGTACTGGCCGCCCGGGAGGGAGGACTGGTTGAAGCCGGCCAAGAGAGGCGCCAGGACTCCGAGGCTAGCGGACATAGAAAGGATCAAGAAAAGGAGGTGAAGAAAGAGAGAGAGAGAGAGAGAGAGAGAGAGAGAGAGAGAGAGAGAGAGGAGAAACCAAAAGAGAAACCAACAACGAAACGGTTTCGGCATCTCATGATACCTTTTTTTTTCTGCGAGTCATTCAGCATCAGTAGATCGGTACACTTGGGTTTGTATGGCAACGGACAAGAATTGGACAATGGCGTCTGCTGGTGTCGGCTAGGATCGGTGACACTTATCCGAACCTTTTGAATGACTATTAGAACTTTCGCATGGATTCATGCATTTGATATGTCTTTTCTACCTAGCTGACATTGTGCGCAGTAAGGATATGCCAGGACTCCGCCTGAGAGCAGCGAGTCTAGACCTTTGCCGATCATCCCCTCCCCCCCCCCCCTGATGGAATTCGATGTACGGATCACAACAGATCCACCATCCCATAACATCCCCCGCACACATGATCGCCGCTACTCCCAACGATCGTAAGCCTGTACTATGTATAGCTGGAAAGGTAGGTAGGGATGGTAAGTGTGCGTTGCATAGTCTCTAAGTTCTGCTCACGCACACACATGTTATATACATTCAACGACCAGCGAGTTCCAGGTGTCAAATCGCTGCCCCTCCGCCAGACCTCCGTTGTCGATCTATTGTGCCTGGCAATGGAATGTGCGGCAAAACATGGAAAGAAGAATGAAGAATGGAAGAAGAAAACATGCATGAACGAAAGAAAGAATGGAAGACGGGAAGAAATTGAAAAAAAAAAAAAAAAAAAGAAAACAACAAACTCAAGAAAAAAGAACATACATTGGACGTCCATATCTCGTAAAGTTTTAGGACCAGCCCTGAACAGTGAAAACCTTTTTTTTTCCACCAAGTCACGAGTTGGACAGCCTCCAGCTCTTCTTGACGTCCCGCCAAACAGTTGTCGTATCGTCCCGTCCGGCGAGACATGGACTACGACGAGCCGAGTCGTTCGTTGTTGCTGTTCATTGCTTGTCGAGTGCACTCGAGTCTCCTCCCCACGGGGTAAGATGGAAGCCAGCCACTGCCGCCGTGACCCTTTGCTTGCGAACCCGCGGAGAAGATGAAGCACTAGGGCCCCCCATCTGCCGCCGCCGCCGCCGCCGCCGCCACTACCATCACCACCAGCACCAGAAGCCATATTTATTACCTGAGACTGCTAGACAGCTGCTGAGGCACCGGCTGCTGGACCTCGCCGCGCAGCTCCTTGCAGCGTGGGTGCGAACATGTCCCGCAGAACAGCGTGCTCTTGCCGCAGGCCACGACGCGGTCGCAGCTGCAGGTGATCGACTGCGAGATGAGTGTCGTCATGCAGGCGTAGCTGATCTTGGTGCCGCACATCTTCGCTATTGATGTGCTACGGTCCCGTCTCTCTCTATATTTTTGTTCTTATTCCTTTTTTTTTTTCCCTTTCTCGCCCGGAGTCGTGGAGATAAAATGAATCGAATATACTAGGTGGGTATCGAACTGTGTGCAGAGGTTGCTTTGTAAGACCACTGCGCTGCGAAGGATTCTGTCTGAAGGAAATGGGGGGAGGGATGTTCCAGGCCTACCGAAAGGTGTCTCAGCAGGGTAAAATACTGAGAAAAAATGTCAAAGTGAACAGAGGAATTGAAGTTGGTTGAATGATGTCGAGAAACGAAGATTGAATTTGTGAGGTACGGAGCCGGGTTATTGCCTCTCGAAGCCCCAGAGCCTCGAGAGCCTCAATCGGGGTCGTGTTCTCCGTCTGCAGTAAGCTCCGGGAGCTCGTTTCACGCGCGAAACGGTGGTTTGAACTGCGTACGCAGGAAACCCAAAGACCGGCGTTGTTGTCGTCCTCAGCTTAGGTTGACTTGGCTCTGGGGGTTGGGCTGCTCGAGGTTTTGACTAAAAGTTGTTTTTCTGAGCCAAGTTCCGAGCGCCAGTGAAATTTAGGATGGCGAGCGAGAACTTCGGCTTTGAACTTCCCGCCATGTCTCAAGCCTGCCCAGCATCACCATGCCACGATGCGGTCCAGACCAAGCCGCTCCTAGCAGAAGGCTACAATGATGAAATCCCTTTTTCAAGCTTCGCCCGGTGCTTGCCCTTTGATTGGCAGTTCCACTGGCTAGACCGTCTAAGTCACTTACGTCATGGTCTGGGCTGGAGGTTCTAGGCTCCGTCTGGCAAATTTGAGGATTGTCAGACCTCATGATTGGTCCACATCGTCAAAAGGTGTGCAGCCTCCGAGGAGCTTCACGGCCAGGCTAGCAGAATATGCTAAAATCGTTCATCAGAAGGGTGCGTGGACATGGGGCAAGAAAATGCAACCGAAAGTTTTTTTTTTTCACTGAAAAAGAATTCAACTTGGTTTGCGTGACTGACACCAGCAAAGGTCCCGGGTAAAAAGGGAGTGGGAGTAAAGGGACTGCAGTGCGCTTTAGCACCAAGGTGTCGAGAAAACTCGATTGGGGGGAAGTTGCGCACCAAGCCAAAGAGCCTGACGCAAGGGCCACGCAACAAGATTGTTGAACTCGGACCATTTGGTATAGTTTGGATGGGGCATCGCCTTCTAGTTGAAACGGCCGACAAGGAACTGGGCTGGTGGTTGAATGAACGGATGGGGGTTCTATGCAGCTAGCGCAACCTCTTACAGCGGCTCGTTTTACAGAGACCTATACGCACGCAGTAATTGCTTGTTTTGAGAAGAACGGCAATCGGATAGGCAATTCCCGAGAACGTTATGTATCAGGCCGCTCTTCATTTTGGGACGATGAATTCAAAGCTATGATTGAAAGCAACGAGTCTACAAAAATAAAATAATTAATAGTACTTCTCAGTGCAGGCCCCAATCGCTAAATACTAATAGACTCCGTAGACCCGACATACCCCCCGGTATGTAGTAGGTCCCTAAACCGTTGATCCGTGGATGGAAGTCAAACAGAGAGCAAAAGAGCCTGTACTTCAGAAGTGGTGCATGACCCGATTTGTGCTAAAGTTAGTTAGCTGCTTTGAATATTGGACAGATGAAGACCATGGACATAGGAGTCAACGGCAGGTCCTGATTGTCAGGGAATCAATCCTGTCATGGGAGTTTGCGATATGGTTGTTCCAACTTGCTGCCCAAGGCGGAGCACCCTTAAGGTACACAATTACTAACCTTATTAGGCACCTAGCTATCAACATCGTGAGATAACCCATGGTATGCCTGACTTACTACTTTTGGTTGAGGTTTAATTATAATCCAGACACCGTGAGCATAAAATGGCGATTGTCAACCATTTCGCTTCGCTTGACATGAGTCGCACCAAATCTGCAGTTCAAGCCTCTTAAGTGTGTGCGAAGCACCGAGAAGCGCGCCAGCTCTATTCGTTTACCGAAGTTTGAGGAAGAGACCTGAGAAAAAAAAAGATATGAGCTGAGCTACAGTCACAGGAAATACTCGAAATACAGCTTCTGATACGGATTGGGCATGCATCACATCAGCTCGTTCTTTGAGCCTGAGGTAACTCGGGATTGTGCGACACTATGCGAAAGAGGAATTCGAAGTGGCGGACTGTTCTATTGCCCTAGAGATGGAAACGAAGCTGAACGCTGCGTTCCCCTCCCATGCGTTGTTTGCGATGTATGGACTGTACTTCGTAGACGTAGGCGTTTCCCCCTCGTTAGACTCACTCCTCGCTCCCGCCGTCGTTCCGGTCTTTCGGAAGAGATTGAAGCGTTCTGCAAGTGCAAAGAAAGATTGCCGACAATTGCCCGTATACAGGAGGAGAAAGTGTAATTATGTACATACACCGACAGCAGGGAGGAATGGAGAGCCCGAGTAGTTGTCCTGAAAATCCTCATTCGAGAAATACCCAAGCATCCTTTTTGGAGAAATGGTAGCAAAGCAACGCGCTATTGGAACAGTTGCCAGGTAATTTTTGGCGACCTTTGCGAAGCCCAAGCCACGTTGGCACCGAATTTCGCTTGGACCTGTGGGGAGGTCTGAGCTGCCTCGAGCTGCCTAACTTTTTGTGGAACCCGTGATTTCTTAGTGCTCGTTGATGCCTTTGGTGCCTGCTGATGTCCCGTGATCGCGCGAATTGACCCTGCCAAAGGGGCGCTGTTGCCTGCTCGACGCGGCGCGTTCACAAACCCGGCCCAATTCTGCTGGAATCTTATTTACATGGTCGCTCAAACTGCTCTTTTCAGGACAGAGATTTTCACCATTGCACCTCGAGCGTCCAGCCCTTTTCTGTTGCACCACCAATTCGGGGTTGATCGATCATTCTCTGTGCATCTGCCCTGGTTCTCAATTCATTGCCCGCCTGGGACCCAACCCGATCTCCGAATTGGGAAAAATCCGTACCGCAGCACCCCGATTCCCGCCACAGTCAAGTACGACAAAGACAAACAATGCCACCAAAGCGAGGGAAGAAGGCTGCGGCCAAGCCGGCTTTGGATGGTTGCATCCTCGCTCTCAGCGGAACTTTCCCTGGGGCAACGCACGCGGCGATAAAGGCGAAAGCTGAATCGCTCGGAGCGACTGTCGCCATCAGCGTGACAGACAATGTTACACACCTTGTGACAACCGACAACGACTATAACAAGCCATCTTCCAAGGTCGCCAAAGCCCAGTCACTCGGGACCCACATTATCAGCTTGGATTGGTTGTTGGCCTGTGAGACGAACAACACTCGGGAACCAGAGAAAGATTACACCATTGGGAAGCCCACCGCAGGCAGTTCCGCTCAGCCAGATGCGTCTAAGTTGGCGTCCTCCCAGAAAGGTGGAGCAACAGCAACGGATGGTACCAGGACACGAAAGCGTGCCTCTTCCCCCGTCGCGGATGATGCCTCAGATAATGATGCCGCCCCAAAGCCCAAGAGGACGAGAGGGCGGAAGGCAGCGGCGGTTCAGGCGGATGGGGAGAACGACGTCAAGATGCAAGATGCAAACAACGCCACAAACACCGAACCCAAGGAAGAAGCGTTGGACAAGACGAAGGGCGTGGAACGGGCCGTAGGCGAGGGCCAGGTTGCGAAGAGCAAGGACATTCAGATCCCGCTCGACGAAGGGAGCCCTTTTTTTCAGTACAAGGTCTATATCGACGATTCCGGCGTCATATACGACGCCTCACTGAATCAGACCAATGCGTCGAACAACAACAATAAATTCTATCGCCTTCAGGTGAGATCCACAACGACAACAAGACAGAGCGCCGCTGCCTGACTAATGCACTTTTCAAGCTTCTGGTTCAACCTCAACAAGCAAAATATGTCACGTGGCAAAGATGGGGAAGAGTTGGCGAGCGTGGCCAAACTCAATGGACCAGCACAACCTCCTTGCAGGAGGCGGTTCGACTTTATGAGAAGAAGTTCAAGGACAAATCGGGCCTGGCTTGGAAGGATCGGGGAATGAATCCCAAGCCTGGGAAATACGCCTTCGTCGAGAGAAACTACGAAGACGATTCGGACGACGATGGCGAGACGGACAAGGCGGGAGCCAAGGACGACAAGAAAACATCTGTCCGGGAGCCGCCCAAGTCAACGCTTCACCCTGCAGTGCAGTCTCTCATGCAGCTCATCTTCAACCCGCAGTATTTCAGAGACACCATGTCTTCTCTGAATTATGACGCCAATAAGCTCCCTCTCGGGAAGCTCAGCAAGGCGACCATCACGCGTGGTTATCAAGCGTTGAAGGAGCTTTCGGCCCTCATCGACGACCCCTCTTTGGCCGCGAACTACGGCACAAGTTACCGTCCGGCGGTTGAGCAGCTCTCCAACACTTTCTACTCGTTGATTCCTCATGATTTCGGTCGCAACCGGCCCCCGGTCATCAGCGACCAGGCGATGGTTAAGAAAGAAATAGAGCTTCTGGAAAGCCTGAGCGACATGAAGGATGCCGCCCTAATCATGAAGCTGGACAAGGTTGCCGATGACGATATCCACCCCCTTGACAAGCAGTATCAGGGGCTGAAGATGGAGGAGATGACGCCTCTCGACCCTACCAGCGCTGAGTACGCCCAGCTACAGAACTACCTCTTCGAGACTCGTGGCTACACCCATGGACATAATTACACGATCGAGAATATCTTCCGAATCGAGCGCCAGGGTGAGCGTGAGCGGTTCGAGAACAGTTCTTTTGGAAAGATGAACCAGAACCGGCGTCTGCTATGGCATGGCTCCCGCTGTACCAACTTCGGCGGTATCCTTAGTCAGGTGAGCGATGACCTTAGCTCTTTCATTCAACCTAAACCCCCTTCCAGCTGCCTCACCCTTTGTTCAGCTCTATTTCCTTGTTTACTCTTTTCTCTCTTCTCGGCTGTTTTTTCCAAGTGATAACCTTTGCGAAACTGTCAATACTAACGTTGTTGAAGGGCCTACGCATCGCGCCTCCAGAAGCGCCAGTGTCGGGTTACATGTTTGGAAAGGGCATTTACCTGGCTGACATGGCGTCGAAGTCGGCCAATTATTGCTGCTCATACATTTCTGGAGGCACCGCGCTCCTCCTGCTCTGCGAGGCAGAGCTGGGTGATCCCATGCAAGAACTCATCGGCGCGTCATACAACGCAGGAGAGGACGCGAAGAAAAAAGGGATGGTTTCGACCTGGGGTCAGGGTAGGACGGGTCCCAGCAAGTGGAAGGATGCCAGCTGTGTCCACCCATCCCTGGTCGGTGTGAAGATGGTAAGATTCCTCTTTCGAGACAGCGGAAAGCCAGCTAACCAAGACTTTGCAGCCTGACACATCGGTGCCCCCTGGCCCGACCGACGTGAAGGGAGCCGGCCTCTTCTACAACGAGTACATTTGCTATGATGTTGCCCAGGTTTGCCTGCGGTATCTGTTCCGGGTACGCATGTGAGGAGCCACGATGTTTGTTCGGGTGTACGGCGTACGGGATGAGTAGGGATATCGGAAAACGTCTTGCTAGTTGTTGCTTTTCGATTCTAGCTTGCTCCGCTATAATCTGTTGCTACCTCGCAGGTGGCGGGCATGAGACGATGCCAGCTGTCTTTCAGCTCCGAGACATCCAAGGACGACGACTTATTCAATACTCGATGCTAATATGTGGATCGATCGCCTGGGCGATAGCATTGTTAACGGTGTTAGGAGCAAGGCAATCTTTGTTCTCGACATTCTCACTTTCACGAGTTATTCATTTTTAATTCTCGATACATGCATGTATCTTCTTACCCTTCCATGCCGGTGGAATTTGGGTTTCTTGTCAATTTGTGTTCCTCTACTGATATGTTGCCGGTGCCCTGGGCCCCGATACAGTACAGTACCTCATCATGTGATTGATGCCTGCACGGAGGGCCGACTGCATCGCCAAGACTAACCGCACTGGCACTTGTTATTACGAAGGACAGCAGTACCTGGTGGCAGGGACCCAGTGGGGCCCCCACCAACGGGTTCGCTCGCGGGCTCCGGCTCGCAAACCCCACACACCCGCAAACCAAGGACGTCGGTCGGTGAGGTCTCAGCATCAACCCGTCATTGAGCAGACGCAGGGCGGAACAAAGCTTGCCTCGGGGACCTGGCCACAACGAGATGTTTGCAGCAATCCGTGACGCAGACCCGCCCGCGCATTCAGCAAGACACAGCCTGCGACAGCGAGTGGGGCTTCTTCCGAGGGGCAATTGTGGCTCTGGATTGGGAGAGACAGCAGCCGCCGTCGACGGCCGATGACACACCGACGAGACACGCTTTAGCACAGTGCAACCGCCGGCCGCCGGAAACCGCCTATCCATGAGTACCTCACCCCGCCCCCATAAACGGACAAACACCTGCGTCACATGTCGTGCGCGCAAGGTTCGGTGCGACGGGCGGCGAACTATCTGTACCAATTGCGAACGCCTCGGCTTTAACTGCTCCTACGACGAGAATGTCGGGGTCGAGGTTGTCCCGGGCGAGGGCGGTGGGACCGCCATCTCGGTCCCGCGACGCCGGGTGCGGCAGGCCTGCCAGAACTGCCACGCCAGGAAGGCCCGGTGCAGCGGCACGATGCCGAGCTGTGACCGGTGCCGGGCCCAGCGCCTCGAATGCGTCTACCGCCCCGGCAAGCGGTCGCTGCCTCCGCCCGTTCCCTCAACCTCCATCTCGGCCGCAGCCCCGTCCCCCGGTTCCCGGTCCGGGTCCGGATCCGGATCCGGATCCGGGACCGGATCAGGGATGGATCTCGACTCGCACACGGCCCAGGGCGCGCCCAACGACTACGGCACCTCCAGCGGCACTGCCAGCCCTGCCACGGCCGTGGATCCGAGCGAGCCCGACGAGGCCCTGGCTCTGAAAGCCTTCGACAACTTCTTCCGCCACGTCTACCACGTCGCCATGTTCTCGTTCCTGCACCGGCCATCCCTCATGGAGCTCTACCACGCGGGGTCTCTGGACCGTGCCCTCGTGCTCTCCATCGTCGGCGTCGCTTCGCTCCTGACCGATCTCGGACCGGGAATGGCCGAGTACGGCAACCGATGCATCGAAGAGGCTGTCTCTCTGTGCCTGGCGAGCCTCGAAAAGCCGACCTTGTCCCGCCTGCAGGCGCTAGTGCTCGCCATCAAACACCGCATCCTCTCAAAGCGGTTCTCGAGCGCCTTCATGCTTCACGCCATCGCCAGCCGGTTCGCCACCGCGCTCCGGCTGTACCAGGAGAACCCGGAACTCTGCTTTCTCGCGCGGGAAGCCCGCCGCCGCCTGATGTGGTCGATCTACATGATCGACGCGTCCATATCCATGGGCCAGGCCGACGTCGCTATCTGGTTCGACGCCGAACGCCAGATCCAACTGCAGCTCCCCTGCAACGAGCGGCATTTCGACTTTGACCTGCCCGATCCGACAGAACCGCTCCGGCCGCCGGGCCCCGATCCCGTCACGGGTGCCATTCCGCCACTACCGGACGTGCTCGGCCTCATGGCGCTGCACATCCGGCTCTACTGGATCCGCTCCCGCATTTTGCAGTGCACCTCGAAAGCGGCCGCCTCGCCAACGGCAGACGCGCTAGCCATGCTGCCGAGCCAGTTGGCGGACTTTGCTGCAGAACTCGAAATGTTCGAGGCGCGATTACCTGTCTCGTTCCGTGAAAACGAGGCCAACTTTCGTTTGCGCAGTTATTCCTCCAGGCTCAACATCTTCATCACGACTCATCTCCTTTGGCGGCAGTGTCATCTCGACTTGTACCGTCTGTTCCTCCCGGGTCTGAAGGAGGCACTCGCCCCGGCTGCTCTGCAGCAATTGGACCCCCACTTCGTAATGCACAAACGCCGCAGCTGCTACGAGCACGCAAGGAGGATGGCGGACATGATGTCTCAGCTGCTCAGCTTGAGCAGCACATCTACCAGCCCTCCAGTGGCCGACTTGGACCTCCCTGGGTGTGCTTTTCAGTGTTGCAAGGTACTGTACCACGGTTTACAGACGAGTAGTGGCGATCTTGGTCTGGGCTTCACGCAGGAGCGCGTGCGGGAGCTTGCCACGGTCTGTCTCCGGGCTGCAAGGCAGTCAACCCCCGGGCCAGCATCTGCTAGCATCGTAAGTCTTTTTCTCTCTCACACACACGCATACATTCCAACCCGCGTTTTACGTCAGCGAGCGGGACCGATACTTACACCATAGTTAGCAAGCCGATATCGAGCGCCTCATCGCCAGCGGCTTGTCGCTGCCGGAGGGTCTTCCCGCTCCGCCTGGCCGCCCTCGCAGCCTTGATGCCGGGGCGGGGGAACCGTACCTTGCGCCACAGCTGTCAACGCCGAGAACGAGCCACGCCGGTGCGCAACTTGGGGTTCCAACGTCGGCCCCGACTCCAGCGAACCAAAACATGATGGCATCCGTCCAGATGCCGCCGCCTGCCTCGGTAAGCCCCATGGCAGGATTGAATTTGCCTCTGGCCGAGGGAGCAATACAGGGCACGGCTCCGGTGGCACCGTCGCAGGCCAGCGGGGTGACGAGCGGAAGTAATGCGTTTGAAGAGTTACCTGAAGGGCTTTATTTTGGACCCGAGTTCTTCGGGATAGAATCGTGGTCGGCCCTTCCGCACGGCTGGGCGGACATTGGGCATTTCTCCGGCAGCGGCATCCCATAAGGCTGCTGCAATCAATAATTTTACCTGGTCTAATAGACACCAGATGTTGTTCCGACGTCCTCATGTCTTATTCTTCTTTTCTTCTTCTTCTTCTTCTTCTCCGCCCCGAACTTGAGTGGTGGATTTCCTCCCCGTTTTAAATGGCTTAGGGTGCCATGACACCATCCGGGTCGTTTATGCCGCCATCCCACCCACGTGCGCGTGGGGTGCATACCGTGTTTGGGGTTTGTTGTTGGGGGCCGCAAACGGGGCAAGTCACGTTATTAAAGTTAGTGTACAACCATAAAAAAGAACCTGTTCAAGTTGTCAACAACCACCTCGCGCAGATTCTCATGAAAGATATCGATCATGCTTGCTATCAACATTACTGAGGTCATGATGGCATCTCTAGGCTCGTGTACTCGTACATACATCATTATAACGTTATTAATAACTCCGTAGAGCATGCTTGAATTATTGATCTTGTTCCAACTCCATCCGCCAAGCCTCCCCCCACCCCCCCCCCTTACCTCCCGCTTGTGCGCTCCCTGGTTCACCGCAACAGCGGGGTTTCCTCAGATGGGTCCGCGTCTCCGCTCTGCCTTCGGGATCCGACGGCCACGACCGTCACGGTCCGGTCCAGGTCGACCGTCTTCTCCCGGTAAACCCAGCCGAGGCAGACACCAGCGCCCGGGCCCAACACGATGGACGCGACCACCATGACGAGGGCAACCCTCCAACCAGCCTCGACGAGGATCCAGTACAGGACAGTCAGGCCGACGAAAAAGATGTTGATGGTGATGAACTTGAGCGCGGAGCGGGTCATCTCCTTGCGGTCGTCGGGCTGCGTCAGGGTCCAGATGAAGAGCGCGTGCGACAGGACGGAGCAGGCGACGGGCAGGGCGTAGACGGCAAGCAGGGCGGGCCGGCTCGACTCGAGATGCAGGCTGCTTCCGCTGCTTCCGTGGCTTCCTCTTCTTCTCCAGCCCTGCCGGGCCATCAGCATCAGGGCGGCGCGGCGGGCGAGCCGGCGCACGAGGGAGACCCAGACGGGGAAGAAGAGCCAGACGAGCACGGCGGCCGGGCGGGCCAGCAGAAGCATGAGCAGGGCGGGCAGGACGAAGCCGAGGGCGACGGCGACGGGGATGGCCACGGCCTCGGCGGGGCTGGCGAGATGCCTCATGGCCTCGCCAAAGGTGGGGTCGGTCGGGCCGGACAGGGGTTGGGGGCCGCCGCCGCCGCCCTGCTGCTTCCGGGCGGCGATGATGTCGCGGGTGCGGCGGAAGAAGGCCGGGATGATGACGAGCTGCCAGACGAAGGCGCCGCCGACCAGGTCGAAGACGAGCCAGGGCGCGGTCGGGCAGGCGATGAGCCGGCTGGGGGCGTTGCAGATGCGGGCGGCCTCGACGGTGCTGACGGTCAGCAGGCCGGCGACGAAGGAGAGGACGGCGGCCATGAGGCCGGCGGCGCGGGCGGACGCGACGGCCTCGCCGAAGAAGCTGACGAGGAAGCAGGCCGGGCCGCCGAGGACGGGGAGGCGCGAGAGCCACGGCAGCCGGGAGCGGGCGTGGCACTGCGAGTAGAGCATGTAGATGTTTGTGTCGCCGTGCACAAAGAGCACGCAGCCAGTCAGGACGGCCAGTAGCACCGGCACCACGAGCAGGTAGCGCAGCGAGAAGCGGTGCACCGCTGGGCGCCGTCGACGTGTCGGTGAGTCCATTGTGCTTCTCGAGCTCGATGATGCCGAGGACCCAAATGTTTTTTTTTTTTTTTTTCGTTGGTTTTCGTTGTTTTTTTTTCCTCCTGTTATTTGTGGTATGCTTCCACTTCCTCTTATTTCTAGGTTCCAAATTCGTCGTATCAAAGACCTCCCCGACGGTGCGCTCGGTGGTAGGGCCGGTCCTGCCGGCGCGTGGAAAGCCCAGGGTTGTTGTGCGCGGTGGTGTTGCTGCTGCTGCTTGTTCGGGGCTGGTCGCCGATCTCGTGATTGTGTTTGTCTTGGCGATGGACTTCTGGGCCTTGGGTTTTGTGTGGGGCAGAGGGGACCTAGGGGACTGGAGACCTCTTTGTTCTCCACTTATTAGCCGGCAAGCCCCATGTGATGAGCCGAACCCATCCACTTCGTGGTTCAGATGCCGATACGGATACTCTAGCCTCAAAATCATTCCGGCGAACAATCGGTATCTGTGAGTAAGTGGCTTGAGTAAACGCAGGGCAACATCGGGCCGCCTTATTGCTGGTGGTTCATGCTCCCAAGGCGATTTGGTAGCTTGGGAGCAAGTGCTGCTTCGAAGTGGGTGCTAAGCAAGCAGCGAGTCAAGATGTGTAGGAAATTATTAGGTATCTGAGCAAAAATGCGGTCGGGTACGGCGTTCTGGATTTGGTTCCACCCAAGGAACGGGCTGCGATGTCCTCCGTACATTGGAGCAATGTTTAAAGCATCGAGTTCAGTCTTCACATACCTGAACTAATGACGTGCCACCAGCCTGCCCCTGTTGGAAAGGCTATTGCCGTATAAGCGGCCACATATCACAACAAAAGCAGCCAGATGTGGGCACCTAATAGCTTCGTCCGTGCCGACAAGTCAACAGGGAAGAGTTGGGATGGAACTCCCCGCTCCACCTAACAGGTGCCGCTGCCTCCAACTAGGAGTCTCCTCCGTGTCCCGGAGCTGTGGGCCGACCTCGCGGGGTGGCGGTGCCGGCGTACGAGCACCGTGGAATATCATCCCGCCAGCAGCACTCGCAGTGGGTGCGTCACAGTTCCGTATCCCCGCGTAGTTTGCGAACAGACCCAAATCGTAGCATGATCATGATCATGGCATGCACTAACACATACGTCACTGGCTAATGTGCTCCAAAACATTTTTCATCAAGCAGTGGGATATTTGAAGCCATTTCGTCCGTCCTTCTCCTCTTGACAGCCGAATCATTCGCTTCTAACCCTAACGCTCTGACTGGCCATCCATCTTCCACCCACCAACCTGGAATGGGTAACCCGTTACGGCAATGCCAGAAGTGGCTTCAACGGAATATATGGGGGTCCAAGGGTATGCAACCCGAATCCGTCGCCATCAAGCCGAGAGATCCCCCTTCGAACGACATGTCCACCAAAACACAGTCTCACCCGACCACAGAGCCTCCACCATACAGTCAAGAATCCAGGTTGACTGCGCTGCCGGAATACGACGTACTCTTCCGTCCCGTTCGGGCTACACGTGCAAGCACCCAGGCTGCCGTATGCGTTGCTGGCGTCACCGGTGGGCCAGCTGCCGCTAGAGCGGTAGCTACCGTGATCAGCATTGTTTCCCACTCCGTCGCCAACGTATCGAAAGACGAGAGACCAGCCACTGTCAGTGCCATAACTACCGCTGTCATCAAGTTTGCGACCAGGGTCGTACAAGTAGGGCCAGGGGTTCCCTCTGTCACCATATATGATCAGGCTCTCGCCTCGGTACCGGTTGCGTCAATGCCTGCTCTTGCCGAAGGTCTTCCCAAGGCTCTCAGCAACATTGACCACGCTCTATCTTCTGTTGTTCCATGGCTACGTGACAGTGTCGCTGCTACCATTGCAGAGGCCGTCGCCAAGGTCACCGACGATGTGGCTGCTGCGTCCTTGGATGGCGGGACGTGGAGGGCTGACATGTATTCTCGCCTCGCCAACTCTACGGCTGACGGCGTCCCCGACCGCGGCGTTGCCAGCACCCGCTCCGGTCCTCAGAAACTTCCCGAGCAGCTTCCCGACCCTGATTCTAGCAAAAGCTCAAGCGCCGATACACGCAGCAAATATGGAAGTTGCGAGGCGGTACGGCGGGTGGCCAGAATGCAGGCGGTTATTTACGCTATCCGGGCACATGCCGCAACGGCCGGTCATATCCAGGCGGAAAGAGCCCTTGCTGCCGTAGCTGCCGGCTCTGGTCTACCCGATGTAGCCAATGCAGTGCCAGGGGCTACTAAATGCACTTGCAACAAGTCTCCCCTAAGCTGCGAGGCATCGTTACAGGTGGTCCGAGCACGAGCTGCTCTATCGGCGGTTAAAAGCTACACCGAAATGACCAAGAATACTGAAGCGGCTCAGGCGCTTTCTGCTGCGGAGAGACAAACGAGGATCTAAGAATTGTCCATGCAGGGCATAACGGCATATCTAGGCAGTTGTGTTGACTGCAGCAACTGTATGGCCGAGCTTACAAGCATGAGTGATGGAATGAAGGGGGGCGGCAGAGGAAGATGACGTCGCGTTGAATAACGAAGTTTAGGATTTGGCTCACCGCTGTGCATGAGTTCTCTGGATGAGCTGAATACCTACGACCATCTTTCCCTTGAGATCACTCTAGGCCGGTGCGTGTTAGGAGCGGTACCTACCTTAGAAGAAGGAACACGTTTCCTCGACGGAGTCGTCCTGAAAGGTGCCTTTCGATAAGCACTAATACCATTCAACGGCAACTTTTTGAATAATTAGGGCCAGAATATTTGTCCTTTTTTTATTATGACAGGCGCAATTGATACCTACCTTTCGCGGTTGATGGCCTCGAAGACACACCTCGTCCTTCAGTACGGTGGCTCTTCCCCTCTCGTGGCATGTACCTGCAGTAACTGGGGACGAAGGCTTGCAACGCACGGGGTGGGTGACTCCTCTCCTGTCCTGAGTCTGTACATATTATGCATGATGACCGCACAACATGGAAGCTCCTTGATTTCAGAATGGAAAGATAAACCGAGGGCAAGCATGGCTGCCAATCGTATTTGCGGTGGTCAATTAGCGAAACGTAAAAGACGACGATGTCAATGCCCCTCTAGGCAAACGCAAGGGAGCCTAGACCTAAGTGAGAAAGGAAAGCACATCCCAAAAGCTCGGAAAGAAAGTCTATTACGCGTATTCTGTCTTGGGCAACTTGGCTTCGTTGTTCTCCTGTGCGGACGCCCATAAACGTCTAATATCTACGGTCTATGTATACGGATTTGGAGAAACATAGATGCGCCCCTTCGCTCCCTCCGGTGACACCAAGAAGCATGTACCCCAGCCTACTATTAGAGGTGTCTAGCACTCAATGTATCAAAGAGGATAGAACCGTTACCATGTTGGGCACAGCATTATGGCACTACAGCACCATAGGTCGTCTTAAAACAAAGCTAGATTCGTCTTTACTAATAAGCCAATCCGGCTAACCACCGCCCCATCCTCTCCCATCTCTTCTCTCCTCAACCCCCTTCCCGGCCGAGGTCAGAGTGCCGACTGAGCGGCCCCAATGACGGAATGAAGGACCCCCTGCAACCGGTCTCTCTCCGTCGCTATCTCATTCCTCTGCTGCCGCTCCTCCTCGACCCGCTGCTGGTCGCGGTCCCCCTTGGCCTCCTGGCGCGCCACCTCGGACTCCCGGCGCGCCGTCTCCACTCCTCGGCGGCCTTCAGCGCCCGCCGCGAGTCCGCCAATTCGCGGTGCTGGCGCCACGCGATCGCCAGGGCCAAGAAGATGCCTACAAACTGCACCACAACGCCTAACACGTCCAGCCCCAGAGGCATGTTGTTGTCGTTGATGTTGCTGGTGCTGGTGGTGCTGGTGATACTTCTTTCTTCTTCTCGCCGTGTGCGTGCGTGTGTGTGCAAGCTTGACAATACTTTACGTGCATGGTCAGCCAGGAACGCGAGGCTTAAATGCTAGACGACATTTGTCTAATTAACAGACTCGCAATTTCCTTCAGTCATTTAGTTGAGACGTAGCACATTGACGGGTTCCCGACTAATGTGGAGGGAGCACCTTCATATTCTTCTCCATGTGGTAACCCTGACCTCAGAGGCTGCAGGAGCGAGAGGCAAAAGTCTCAAGATGACTCTAAGTTCAATATCAATGCATCATCCCCGAATACGCCTGCCATTATGGTGTTGTTTTTTGATTTTCACTGCGTCCAAGGAGGAAGGAGCAGGACAGATATAGCCGTGAAGTACGGATTGTTTCCCATAAGGGCATCCGTTGCCAGCTTGTGTTCCCTAGTCACTGTGAGCCTACGCTCCTCTTGAGGTAAGTTCCTCTCAATCTGCCCAGATAGATATCGGTGTCGCTGTCTGTATATTGCGTTGTATATAGTCAATATCCTTGTATGTTGTGTTCCTATTATTTTCACACTGGGCACTCTAAGCCCGCACTCCTTCCTAATCAGATAGCAGTCTCGTGTCTTTGAGATGTAATATGGTGGGTAACAGCGTCATGTCACGGAGTGACCAATCTGCGGCTGGCAGGCTGAAGATAAGGAACTAAGACCAAGGAAAGGGGCTTGTGTTGGCCATATAGATAGGGGACACAAAACTAGAGGGTTTGTATAGGTCGTGGTGGTAATACTCTGAACGCGCTTTAGCGATGGGTTGCTTAGTTAGAATGAAATACAATCTACCAAACAATGTCGTTGCATATCTCAGTGATTTAATTATCAGAAGATAGATTGATTGATCGGTTCACTCAACTGACCGCTCTAGGGAGCGAAAGGGAGAGCGTGCATAGGCGTAGGCCCGGGAGGCGATAGTGAGGTATATACGTGGGAACAGGTCATGTTCTATTAAGTACATAAATATGGGGTATAATTACATGGGCAGACACTGCGGTCCGAAACGTCCTCTCTTTCTTTTGGCCTTGCATGTCATAGGGAGGAACTCAAATACAGTAGTCGTTATGCGGAGCTTGTCAACCGTCAAGCAAGTGACAAGATGGACAAGAGGAAAGCTGCCGCCCTCGAGAAGGTCGAGGAGGACTCGGTCAATACGACGGATAAGAGCTCGAGGAACCCTAAGTTAGTCTAGCACCCTTTTGAAATCTGAAGACATTAACGCCGATGCTATGCAGGATTAAAACGCTTAGACAAATCAGACTTGAGATGTTAAAACCTAGGGATCTTATAGTTAGCAACTAGAGGACAAAATGTCATGAAAAGCAACGGGAATGACGAACCTAATCTCATAACTTCCAGCTCGAGTCATGTACCGCACCCATTTTACACTCGAGTAGTTGCTCTTCTCAAATACCTTGAGATAGCGCACCAGCAGACCAGAGCTCGTAAACATCAACAGGCTAAAGTTCATACTCAGGGGCGGCCGACTCCATGCTTTTTGGTTGGTCATGCTGGTCAACTCGGCCTCTGCGCTCAGGACGAACTCGCTCTGGCCGGGGAAGCGGCCAATCTTCCAGACAATGTTGTTCTCGGACGGCTCGTACTTGGCTTTGCCCTGGGTGCAACGCTCCGTGATCCTAGCAGTATTGAGCGGCGTGGGAATGCGGACGACGACATTGGTGGCGAAGAGCTTGGAGCCAAAGTTTGCGCGCACGCCGATGCTGTACTCGACCTTTGTCTTGCCGACCTCGTTGACGATGGCGTGGACCTTGAACGGCAGGTTGACGTTTTCGGTGGCGCGGTAGCGCATCAGCTCGAACTCGCCGTCGGGCGGGATGAAGCTGATGATGCGGTCGCTGTCGAACTTGCCGAGCTTGACGCACTGGTGGAACTGGCAATCCTCGAGCGTGACGCTCCCGGCCGCCGCCTTGGTCGCCTTGCTCCCCATCTTGTTGCCGCTGGGCAGGCTCAGCAGCCCGTCATTGTCGAGCAGGAGGCGGTCGTTTAGGCCGAACTTGCACTCGGGGGTGCCGCTGAGGTAGGCGCGCATGATGATCTGGCCAGTGACGTCGGCGCGCAGCACGGCGCCGGTTGCGCTCATGAGAAGGTTCACGTCCTCGATGACGTCCACGAACGCCTCGTTCTTGCGGTATTTGACATCGGCCTTCCTCCAAGACAGGGCGCCCGTCGCCTGCATCGTGATCTTGGCCGAGTCCTCGATGGCGCGCTCCGACTTGACGCCCTCGGTCGTGATGTACATCTTGAGCGTGTCGGTCTCGGTGTTTTGGGGATAGCCGAAGTCGATGATCTCTGGACGATGCGGGTGGTCAGCAGGATGCCAGCGCAAAAGGAAAAAAAAAAGTGCCGGCAACACATGGTTGTGGTGACAAACCATCCAGGAGCTCATAGACCAGGACGAAGTTGTTCTTGACGGCTTCCTCGTCGAACTTGCCAAAGTAGCCGCGGCCCAGCTGGATCAGGCGGTAGAGGAATTCGAAGACGAGAGCGGCATTGGCGTTGCTCTTTGTGATGGCAACCAGGTAGATGTTCTCATGCTTGACATGGCTGAAGGTGGTGCTGCCGAGGGTCAGGATGGGCGAGCGGACCTGGGCGTTGCTGATGACCTGAATGCGGAACACGTCGGCGAGTCGCGGGCGGCAGTCATTGCGGAAGGCGCGGAAGATGAGGTTCTCGCCTTTCTGATTGAATATGAGGATGCCGGACAACATATTGGCGGGCTTCGCGTCGCGCACGGGACGGCCGGTCGGCAGGTCGAACGTAATGATGCGTGCGGCGGCTAAGGCCCAGTTTGCGCAGTGGTAGGGAGTCCAGGAGCGGGTCTCGCGGTGCGGAGCCGGCAGAATCCGCGGCGAGAACTGGGGCGCCGAGCAAGGGGTTAACGTTAGTTGCAACCTCTCTGCACGCGAGTTGGCATGGGTCCATTGCACCCACAGCACTCTTGCCATTCTTGTCTTCCCCATGCGCTCTGACGGGAACGCTGAACGCTGGGGCCGCTAGCACCGGCCCCGCCAAAACCGACCAGCAGAGGGACGCATTTTGCTAATTCAGCTTACTTGGGAGGGTTGGCGGAACATTGAGAACTCTCTTGACGGCTGCAGTGCTAAAGGGCCCAAGATCGTGAGTTTCGGCTGCACGTGGCCTCCGGTCACACAAATGAAGGAAGCCCACGGACCTTAGCTGCTATCGCAGATCGGCGCTGGCTGAACCAAGTGCACACGGCGTCCATTCACCAGCAGCCAGCAACGTCGGGTGATGTCATGGGGCAGCACTTTGGGTATTCGTTGTAAACTTGTAATTAAGTCGGCCCTTGGGCGAGAGCTCTCGAGAGGAGAGGATAAACCTTATGAGCTTCGAAATTTATTTCGTAGCACATCTTTCAAGACTAAAATATTTTCTCTCTCCCCTCTTCTTCGTCCAAGTATCCTTGCCTTGGTTTGTGAGGAAACGAGGAAACTATTAAGAAGGAAAAAGGTGACTCGGAACGCTCAAGATGAGAACCTCGGACGCTGGTGGAGAGTTCCTCGAGGTGACCAAACTCGCACCCGTCTTTCCGTTCATCTGCGATGGACTGTGCCGAGATGATCAACGAGAAGGAGCTTAGGGTACGTAGAGCGCAGCGAAGAGAGGCAAAGCAAGATGTTGCATATGCGTAGTTGCTAACGCTGTCTCGTCGAACATCGCAAGGATTCGTCCTCGCAACCCTAGTCTCAACTGTGATCAATCTCTACGACCGTCTTATTGAACAGCGGCGGCAAGAGAAGTTGGACCGAGGTCAGAATAAGAGAATCAAGGAGCTCGAGGAGCGGCTGAGTGAAGCCGAGGAATAAAAGAAACGGATCAAGAACGGAAGGGGGGGGGGGGGAGGGGATGATGCAGGTCCCGGGTGGCAGCGCAGACGACGGGCTCAGGACTACCTTGCAGCAGAGCGGCAAGATGGTTCAGAACGAATACGACCGTCACTTCGCGAACTTAGGTCCCAGGTTTGCTCAGGGCGACTGTAAGTCTCTCGGGTCACGGCTGGCTGCTAGCAAGACGGAAGTGAGCACGGCTACTAATTAACCGGAACATCCGATGATGCCTCCAGTGGTGGCCCAAACCCAGATTCAGAGCCAGATATCATTCTTCTCCAAGGCAGCGTCATCAAACTCCTCGAGGAAGCCCTCCTTACCGGCGGGATGCCCGACATCAACTGTCTCTACAATATCTCCGAGTTTGCAGGTGACGGAAGCATCCGAGCACTTCAGGGTATTACTGACAATATCAACGCCTGTTGGAATCGGCGCCGATACCGCGACGACCAAGAGGCCCTGTCAGGAAGACCTCGTCCACTCCCTCGCTCCGGGAGGACTCAACGACCTCCGGCTGAAGCTAATTACCCGCGGTCTCAACAGAACCCACCGAGCAACAGCGACACCAGTCCCTTACATTGCCGCTAATATACCCAAGAAGCGCAACATGTTGCTTGAAGGTCATTGGACAGCTTTGTTGCCACCGAGCACACGTCGACGGTTTGCACGGCATGTGGTGCGGCATTTGGCGGGCGAGAGGGAGAAGGTGGTTGTCGGTCTTGGAGGGTAGAGAAGGAGGTGGCTGTTCGGCGTCGGGGTTCGGAACGGGCAGATCGCCGATATACTTCGGGCAGAGATGGTGAGTCTGAGGCCATCATGGTCCGGACGTTCCTCTTGACCAGGCGCTTCATCTTCAAGTGTCCTCGGGAAAGGCCCGGGTACGCGTGCTACCCGTGTTTGCTTCACCGGGACTGTGATACTCTCTGTGCTTCGGAGGAGGGTCTAGTGAGCCACGAAACAAACAGTCATAGCATAGCCGAGTACGAGGGCGACTCGGACATCAGAGAACTGAATCAGACTCTGCCTTTTTGGTAGCAGGCCGGCCGATAAAGAGGTCTTTGTGTGTACAGAGCTAGTGGTCTCAGAACACGGCGGGACTGCGAATAGGGTCATTCGTTGGTCTCCCGGCCATCAGCAACTTCGAAATGAGCAACATTCACAACTGTGACTTCAGCTTTCATTGCATATGTCGGGTGTCCATTCATAACATGGTTGATCAGACTAGACTTCGAATAAATCTCCGGTAGTTACAGACTTCTAATGAAGAATGGATTTGAAATCGGTAAAGCAAAAAATAAAAAAATAAAAAAAATAAAAAAAGATTAATCGCAACTCTATCACAGGTTAATAAACACCCGACCGCCTGCTTATTTTTTAATGACCCCTGCCAGCCGAATCCTCAGTGACTAAGCCGCCAGTTCCTGCCGCCCAAAAACCTGTTTTTCCTCTAATTATTTTTTGCTTTGTTTTCTCGTGCAAAGATGCAAAGGTGCTGCTCCTCAAACGTCGCTCATGGATCTCTTGGAATGCTCATGTCCCGACTTTTCCGAGCTGGACTGACCCTTCAATACCGCCTCCTCGCCCTTCTGGCTGATGAACGTCGCCTCGACCTTGTGGATGATAGCCTCGCGAATCTTATCTTCGTCCCGGCTCATCCACACGGGCCAGCCGGAGCTGGAGAGAGGCCAGAGGACGCGGTTATCGATGGATTCCATCCATTCGCTGCTCTTGGGCTTGGGAAGGCTAGCCATGATATCCATCTCGGACGCGATTTGAGCGCAGTACGCCTCGAGCGGGAGGTCATTGACGTCCTGTCCGAAGGGGTTCTCGATTTCGCGGCCGATGAAGAGGATGCCGAGGATGATATACGCGGCTACCACCGTGGCCGGGATCGTGATCCAAGTCTGATCGCCAACTGTCGCGAGAAGCTGGAACGGCAAGACCAGGATGTACACCCACGTGATTTGCGCAATGGCGATCGAATAGGCGATGGGCAGAGGGGTATTCAGCACGCGCTCCGTCCCTACCAGCACGTCGTTGAGGGCGGCAATGTTATTGTAGGCATTGGTCTGCTGCATCGGGACGGGGAGTCGGCCAGAGAGGGCCAGTTCGTCGACATAGCTGGCGAGGTACGAGAGGATCTCGAGCGGCAAGTTTCCCAGGGGGCGGCCGGCTTTCTTGACGGCCTTGCGCGGGTTGCTCTCGGCGAAGGAGACGCCGAGGTACTCGCCCACGCTCTTGAAGAAACCGTGGCGCCTGAGTGTTCGCTGAGCATTGTCGTGGTCCTCCTGGGTCGCGGCCTGAGCGAAGGTGCGGAGGTGGGAAACAAGGCTGGAAATGTCCTCGTAGCATGTGTACGGCTCGAACCGGAGCCTGTGCTTGAGCGCGACCGAGAACGCGACGATCAGGTTCATGGCCGTCAACCGCTCGAGCACGTCTCGCCTCTTGTATTCCTCCTTCTGATCCTCGGGAACGTCACTGCGCTCGGCCGTGTGCAGCCAGAAGGTGCGCCCGAGATTCTGACTTGCCAGGATGAGCTGTGCCCAGTATTTCCGGCCCTCGGCGTAGCGTTCGTATGCTGTGGAACTGCGGAACGAGAGCCCCAGACCGACCACAAAACCGAGAACGGTAAGCAGAACGCTGCCGATGCTGACTGTTCGCGTCGAGTCAGGTCAACAATCCGAGACATAGACTGAGGAAATGGTGAGGTTGGAACTTACTTGGAGTGACCAAGACGTGAATACACGTAATCCAGGTCGACCACATGGCAACAGCGAGCAGTGGGAGGATAAGCTTGGGCAAGATGCTCCCGTGCATCTGGAGGAAGATGGGCCATTTCGAGTGTTTTTGGATGTCACGGGGCCCGGTCTATGCCACAGGGATTGTTAATAACAGGCGGAAAAAAAAAGGGAGAACCGGGGACCGAGTTAGTTTCGTACAAAGTAATCGTCAATCTCCAGAGACGTGTTCTTCCGGCTGAAGGGGTTCGGCGTGATGAGACGCGGAGATGTCAAGGAAGCGATCTCCTCGCGAGGAGGGTTTTTCGTAGCGTTGCCGTTTGTCGTGGCGCCTTGCGTGTTGATGACGAGGTTCTCGGCGGGACCATGATGACCGCCACCCGGAGCACTGGGAGCATGAGCGTTCGGGGCTACAACAGCACCGTGACCTCCTTCTTCGGCCATGATGCTGCCTTCAAGGATCGACGAGCGGTTGCTCCCGCTGATGGGAAGGACACCCGGTAGTTGAAAAAGAAGGTGCGGTTTAATTAGGTGCCGTAATTACCCAATGAAAAAAGTGGGAGCCGGAATGATAAGATAGCTGTGGGCAAGGATGGGAAAGAACAAACGAGGGACACTGTAAAAGAGAACTGAAGAAACAAGAAAAAATAGATAAAATAATGTTGAAAAAAAGAAGATGGTGTGAGTCGCCGTCAAAGCGCGGACACGGACACAAAGGCGTTCTATTTTCTAACACGGGTATCCCCTGCCAAGCACTCGGGGTTCTCTTCAAAAGGTGCGAGTTTCAGGGGCCAACGGTCGCTGCGCCACGTGGTTCTAGGCTTTGCGAAAGCTTTTGCTGAAACAGATCTTGTCCAACGGGGAGCAGCGAGCTTACCTGACCCCAGTACCAACCCCAGACCATTGGGTGTTGCCTGGCCTCGTGTCGAACGTCGAACGGATTCGAGGACCACCGGAAATGTCGCCCGGACCCCTGCGTCATCTTCATCCGATTCTGCGATTGGATGTGCGGAAAAAACATTCTGCGCCTGGGGCCCATTCTTGCGTCCCCGCCGCGGAGAACAATGCCGCTTTTTTGATGCTGTTCCGCGATGAGCAGGGGTCTGCGGCGCGATCTCGAAAAGTTCCTGCGCAGCCACAGCCCCGAACACATGCACGTCTAGCCTGCCCTCCGCTGCGCGATGGATACACTTCGAGATGGAATACCCGGTAGTTTACGCTCCAGAGTTAGTGTAGGGTACGGATTACACTTCTAGTCATCATTTGTGCTGTCAAACCAGTTGGCTGATCGCGCCAGTCCCCCGATCGCTCGCGGCAATAGAGCGGCACCACCCGCGCCAAGAGGCCTAGCCCAACGGCGTAAACCGGGTGTGGACCCACCAGAGGCCTTTGGCGCCAGCGCACTCCACGACGGAAATGACAAGGTTCGTATGGCGAATATTTTGCGACTCTACGGACTACACTAGCCATCCTTCGTGCTTGCGGAGAGTGGTCATGTTTCTTCATGTACTGTACGAGGTAATTACACATACACTACGGAGTAAACTACGTCCGTATACACTACTGTGTAGGCCCTTGACCGGAGTTAGAGGTGCAAAATTGGGCACAAAAGCACTGTGACACACTGTGACAAAGCTGGCTGATCTTTAGCATCAAGGCAGCTACACAAATGACCAGCCTACCGAGGAAGGTGTGCATGAACTGTTGGGTTCCGTCTCCTTCCACCATCACCACTCGCCTCGCCATCAGTGTTGGAACCTCCACCTAGGATCATCATCACCGCTCCAATCTTCCAACTCGCCCACTTCTTTGACCTCGGGACTAATTGCTGCCCGCCTCTCATTTTCCCTCTTGAGCAGGAAGTACAGCGCCGATGAGACGACAATTTCGCCTACCAAGTAGCCCAGGGCGAAGCTGTGACCGACAAAATAACGAGGGCCATCGTTGGCTCGATAGAGCTGCGTACCGAGGACGGCGCCGAGGTTGCCTATGCTGATTTGCATGGCGTTGGCAACGGCTCGCTTTGTCTGGCCCGAGACGTTGATGGCAGGCCATGACAGGGCCAGTGCCGTCGCCGGGTAGATCCCCCCGGCGGCGAAGAACGTACCCAGGTACGACACGCCCGGCCGGTTTGTGGGGTCCGAATTTGTCAAGAGAATGATGTACCCGATAATGGCAAATAGTGACGACCCGATCAGGGGAAGGGCACGCTGCCCTGTCCGCTCCGAGACCGTTGCAACGGCCAGGGTCGTGATGAAGGCCAACGCGTAAGGGGGAATCGTCAGCAGCTGCGCGCTCGCCGCCTCATAGCCGAGATCTTTGATAATTGTCGGCTGGACGGTGACCGGGCTTAGTTAGCCTGCATAATTACGTTCAGGAGAACATCCGGGGGGCGCTGCTGATTGATTACGTACCAGAAAGAGGGAGAAGGTATACAGCGGAAGACTCATGGCGTGGAAGCTGAACCCATACAGCCAACATTTTGGATCGAGTAGCGCCTTGTTCACATTGCCCCATGTGAAGCGCTCGTCGCGGGTTGCGTCACTGTCTGCTGCGAGGCGCTGTAGTATAAAACTGCGCTCCTTATCCGAGAGGAACCCAGCCGTCTCGGGGTAGTTGTGGATGAACCAGTAGGCGGTGATAGCCACGACTACGGTGGCAATACCTTCCTGCAGCTCGGTTAATCGGGAAATCTCCTGGATTGCGTGCACCAGAGCAGACTCACGAGGATGAAGATCCATCGCCAGCCATTCTCCCATACGACGCCTGCCATCTTCCCGATTCCCTATCCGATTCAAAGTCAGCATGTTACGCCGTCTCTCTCTCCGGCATGATCACTCACGTAGGCGAGGATGCCACCGAAGGAGCCTGCCAGGGCGGCGAAACCGAAGAACAGCGAGATGCGGAACTGCCTTTCCCGTCTCTGATACCACATGGAGAAGTAATAAACCACTCCGGGGAAGAGGCCGGACTCGGTCACACCCAGGAAGAAACGGGCGATGAAGAAGCCCGTCAGGTTCTGGACGATGCCCATAAGGGTGGCTACGACACCCCACGCGATGGTCAAGGTGGGCAGCCAAAACCGAGGCGTTGTCCTCTTGAGAATGATGTTGCATGGGATCTAGAGCGCACAAGTCCGCTTCCTGTTAGCTTGGTTTTCGACAAGACGGCGTCTCTGAGTACGGCAGCCGGTTACCTCAAACAGAACGTAACCGATGAAGTACAGCGTCAACCCGGTCAGGTACTGGTTCCCGGTCATGTGGAGGTCGTCGGCAAGACCTTCGATACGAGCGTTTCCGACATTGCTGCGGTCGAGGAACGAAAGAAGATACAAGATACCGACAGCAGGAAGCAGCCGCCAGTCAAGCTTCCGGAGCAGCGCCTTTTTGTCCACCGTCCCGGATTCGACCTCTTCCAGTTCCGATCCGGAAGACGGTTCCGGCTCGTTCTTCAACTTTTTGTTGAGTCCGCCAACGTTGGAATCATTTTCCGTCTGCAGAACCGGACCACCGGTCTCTGCCAGCTTACTTGGTGTCTCCGCAGACATGGTGAAGAGGGCGGTTGGTGAGGTGGCAGCAAAGTTATTGGAGTAATCTCGTTGTTTCCAAGCCCACGACCTCCGGCCTCTCTCTCCCTGGGAGACGCACCCCGGTCAATGGTGACAGAGAAGACACCTAGAAATCGGGGGAGTAACGGCCGGCCGCGGCTTGCAAGGCTGTACGCTGTTACCTACATACAAGAAGGATATAGCGCATCATCTTCCTCCGTGACGCTTCCTTTCCCTTTAAATATACATGGCCGCTCTTGCATGCGGACAAGTCGCCGGCCAAAGGTCCTGGACAGGAAGGGAGCAGCAGGCACTTTCCACAGTTCACGTTGGACCCTGGTGCAACTCGGTGCATGTTTTTATGGCTTCATTGCCGCTAGAATTGCGACATGGCGGTTCAGTCAACATCATTGGGCCGCAGCCCCCCACGCAGAGTTCCAAACGAGGGTTGGCCATACAAGGATACCAATCACGACATCGCGAATCCACGGTTTCGGTACTTGAAAATGTGAAATTCACCCGTGCAATCATGTGCGTGACACCTATATATGTAATTCGTACGCTACGGTGCCTTGGTGGCGACCGACCTACGTACATTCACTCCCTTAGTAGTGTATCTAAGTATGTGTGCAGGTACGTAATAGGTAATTAGTAATTACTGTGCTCCGAGCCCGTGGGGAAACGTGGCGAGCAATGATGATCATCAATGAACCGTTGAGAGTGGGGAGTTCAACGTCGACTACCTTGGGGAACTGTTACGGCACATACATACCTACCTGACCTAAGATAATAGGCCGTTCCACCTAGTGGTCGTTTCACCGCTTCGATGACTGAGAACCGTTAGGAAGCCGTTAGGAATATCAATAGTGAGGTTCTCGACAACAAAGCCGGCGATTGTTGGTTTGTTGACCAAGAGCTTGGAAGAGTTCAGCCGTATTAAGTGGACAAAAGGCAACGCCAGAGGCCCGTAGAAGACACCTTGCCTACCTACCTAGAAATTAATTACCTTAGAATAAGGCCCGGGTTGTCCAACCTTTTCTACGAAACATTTAGGCCAGAATGTTCTGTCCAGTTTTATCCCATATTAACCCAGTGATGCAGTACGTTGTCTACGGACGCGTCCATCATGTAAGGATGGATAAGATAAGCCCTGTGGATCTGGCAAACGGGCTGGCAAACGGAGTGTTCTTTGTTCCTATCCTCTACTTATACAGAGCCAACAGGGCCAGCAAACGTAGGAAGGAGACATCGCACTTTTGAACTATTTTGAACTTACCAACTTTCTTCCATCTATTGGAAACCATCTTCTATCACCCAGCCTCCCAAGCACCGCTTCCAGCTTCCCCGAGTTGTTCAATCAGACTCCTTGCGTACGGAGCAGATAAATCCTATTATTACGCACTGAGCATCACGCTCGAGTGACTCTGCGCCTTGGAAGCTTTGAATATATAGGTAATGGGACGCTGTTGGAAGCGTTTGATGCTACGCTTCCAAGTCGTCCGTCCAATCAGAGTGGAACGAATCAACAATGTCTCTTTCCTCCCACTAATAGTATATGCTATACCTCAAGCTGTTTTGGAGGAGGCAAGAAAGAAAGTCAGAACTCGAGCGTTCTGCTTGATCTTCACTCCTGCCCCTCTCCAGTACCTTACTTTGCTGCTGCTGTTTCCTAATTATGCTTACTTGGAACATGGGCGCCCTCTTTAGTGGTGGACTTACATCCTATTATGAGGCAGTGGGGGGTGTCTAATGACTTACCCCTTCAACGATTTCCAAGGTTTGCATAATGTTGCTCAGCTAGCCAGACTCCCTAGACAGCAAGCAATTTCTGAACTCGTCACTTTCGGAGAGCTTACCTAGTGATAGCTAATTACCAACCGAGGGTTCCACTTCTCAGAGCATTCACTTACCCCGCACCATTTCTGCCGGATGGTTGTTCCTTGTTGTTGTCGATAATAAGGGATGAAGTTGTCCCCGCAAATTGTTGGTGATAAGTGCCTAATTATCAGTTAAATAAACAACCTCTCGACGATTCGCTCTGGAGTCCAGGGGCAGAAAATTCTATTATAAGCCGCTGCAGAACTGGCTTGATAGCATCCAAAACTAGGCAACTATTAAGTCATCATGCCCGACCCCTTCAGGGTTCTCGTCTTCAGCCGGACGACGGCATACAGGCACGATTCGATCCCAGCCGGCATCCGGGCTCTGCACCGTCTCGCGTCCGCTTCGGCTGCCGGGCGGCACCCTTTTACGGTGGACGACAGCGAGGATCCCGCCGTGTTCAGCCCCGGCTCCCTCTCGGCGTATCGCGTCATCGTCCTCCTGCAGTGCTCGGGCGAGTTCCTGGACGGCGCGCAGCTGGGCGCCCTGCGGGGTTTCGTCCAGGCGGGCGGCGGGATCGTGGCGGTACACTGCGCCAGCTTCGCCATGCAGTCATCCGAATGGTACGGCCACCTCATTGGCGCCGTGTTCGACAACCACCCGGAACCCCAGGTCGGGCTCGTCAAGCTGCTCGACCCGAAACACCCAGTCATGTCGCTGCGGGCGTGTGACCAAGACGGCGGCGCCGACCGGCCAGCGCAGGAACCGCAGGAACCGCAGGAACCCAAGCAGGCGCAGCTGGAGCGCGTCTGGAAGGACGAATGGTACAACTTCAAGGCGCACCCGCGGGCGACGTCCGACGGCCTGCACGTGCTCCTTGGCGTGGATGAGAAGTCCTACGAGGGCGGGGCGCACGGGGAGGACCACCCGATCGCATGGTGCCAGACTTTTGACGGAGGTCGTTGCTTCTATACTGCTCTTGGACACTTTGACGAGGCTTACGAGGACGACTGGTTCGTGGGGCAACTACACGGTGGGATACTCTGGACGGCTGGTCTCGCTGAAGACCCGAGTGGAGGGAATTGAACGCCCGTTGAGGGATTTGCAAGGGGCTGAGCTGCTCTCGCGCCAAAATGCAGGGGGACCAATACAACGACGAACGTACCTAAGGTAATCATGCCTCAAAAAAAATTTTTTTTTTACCAAAAAGAAAGGCACAAAGAATCGAAGCCTAAAGACTAATTATGTACAACCTTTTTTTTTCTGGAAAGTTCCGCTTTGTCGAAACGAATAGTGGATGCTAACTGCTGTATGTATAAACAAAGTATGTACAAGAACAAGTACCTAATAAACGAAGCGAGAGCCCGATAGGCCGCCTTATTTATAGGTAGGTAGGTAAAATATGTACCCCCAGAAGAGCCGCATGGTCAATGAACCCAATCAGGCCCATGCCCGCCATCTCTCTCTCTTTATGACGAGGTTTAGAAGGGCGGGTTGGCGTTGGTGAGCAGCTGCTCGAAGTAGGCCTGGAACCACTGTCCAGCCTCGGGGGCAGGCTGCAGGGCATCGGACAGGCCGCAGTGGTAGTCGTAGCGGGCGGCGCTGGTGTCGCTTGTGCCGTCGGACTCGCCGCCGGGCTTGACCCAGACAAAGGCATCGACCAGCTCGTGGCCCGTGTTGGCCGTCGGGCGCACGCCAAAGCCGGTGCCCTTGACATTGCACCAGTCACCCCACTGTTGTTGGCCTGTGGAACGGTCAGTTTCGGCGCCCATTCCCAAGAGTATAGAGTCAAACGGTTGTGGGCGGTGCCGGGGGGGGGGAGGTTGGTCACAGATGAAGCAGGACTAAGAGACCTTGTGGACGCCAACTGAAGGGGGAGAAAAGGGGGGGACAGAGACAAAAGAAAAAAAAACATACCGGTAGGTTGTTTGCCGTTGCGGCCAGTGTCGACAATGAAGCGTGCGGGGAAGCCGGCCGAGTTCAAGAGCGGGCTGAAGGCCTCGATGTAGTGCTTCTCGTCGTAGTTAGGGTTAGGCGACGTGTACGACGGGGCCGAAGCGATGCTCCAGGCGTTGTAGTTGGCGACGTTAGTGGCCAGGCCGCGGACGGCAGCCGGCTTGCCGGCATCATTGTAGATGCCGGCAAACAGCTCGGCGGCGGGCTGGATGTTGGCGGGCCAGCCGAGCCAGCCGGCGTGGCCGGCGTCGAGATACATGGCGACGTTGGGCAGGTTCAGCTGCTTGAGCGCGTACACGGTCAACTCGTGGTACGTCGACGCGGCGTTGCTGCACTTGGCCACGTTCATGTTGGTCACCATGTTGGCCATCGAGTCGGGCTCGATAACCAGGATGATCCGGATGTCCGAGTACTCAATGATGTGCTTGCGGATAGCGTCGATGTAGCTCCTGTAGTTGGCGGCGCCGCCGTTTGCAATCGAAAACTCGCCGTTGGACGCAGCGGCGGCACAGTCACGGTCGGGGAGGTCGTAGACGACGAGTTGGGCTGTTGTTGTTTTGCCTCCAGGTCAGGTAACCGATCCCGTCAAGAAAGGTAGGGGACGAGAAGGCAAGTCGCCATGTAACTCACCAGCATAGGGAGGATTGGCACCGGCCTTATTGAGAGCCCGGACCTGGGACAGAGTCTGGACCATCAGGGTGTCGATGGTGACGTTCCGGTCGAGCCACTGGAAGCTAGGGACTTCGGCGACGGCGGAAGCCTTGGCCGCCAGAGTACCAGTCATGCTAGGAATGGCGAGATTGTGGACCTCGGACCTGTAGTAGTCGTTGGCGAAGAGCCGGACGCCCGAGAAGGGGTTGCCAGAGTAGCTCGCCGTGGAGGTCGCACCGCCGGGAATGCTGGTCACGGGGCTGGAGACGGGCGGGGGCGTGGTGGAGGAGGAGGAGGAGCTGCCGCTCCTGGTGGTGCTGCTGGAGGTGCTGGTGCTGCGCTGCGAGGTGGAAGTCGACGACGGAGTGGTGGAACTCGTCACCTGGCTGTTGGGCAGGCACTGAGAGTACCACTCGTTCTGCGCAACGCAGGTCGAGCCCGAGGCGCAGCATGTGGGACCTTGCCACCCGTTACCGCCGCATTGAGTCCTGGATTTGATCGATTCTCACGGTCAGTCGAAGGGGTGGCCCTTATGCCATTACTCGACGAGAAAATCATGGGAGACTCGGACCGGGCTTTCTTACCACACAGCGCCGCAGTTCTGGCGCTCCTCAATGACGGGGGCCGCCAACACGGCAGCCGCAAGCGCGGCGGTGATGAAAAGCTTCTTGGCCATTGGTGTGTGTCCCTCTCACGGAGCGAAACAAGCAACTATCTCGGGGCGGGAGGTGGGAGTGGTTTGGCACGAGGGAGAGAAACCACACAGGCCGATCGAGGGCGGCGTGCATCCTCTTTATCACCTGTAGCAAGTCGAACAAGTCGAAAATTCACGAGCGCCGGGGCTGGTGCTCTTGACGGGGATAGACGGATCAACGGGAGCGCAGTGCCGGGCTGGCCGGCCCTAGGTGGGCAGCATCGTGACGCCAACCCCGGCTCTCCAGACTCGCACATCACTCTCCTGGAGAGCCATGGGGAACGCCGTCCCGATAGAGCCACCAGAATGGAGCGGGAAAGAGGGGTCCTTGACCAGATGGCGAATGCAAGGATGCGGTCCTTGGCAGAATCACGCTCCAAAACGGTTGGCTACCTTACCTATTGCGGATGGTGCCTGGTAAGGAGAGCGGAGGCGTCGCGAAAGGGAAGGGCCCGAGAACCGGGTTAGAAAGCAGATTCTAGAGCGCGAGGCGGAAGGGGTGCTTGTGTGTTGTGCACTTAGTCCGGAAATAGCATATTAATCTCGGGCGAACCAGGTTTTGCGGACAGTCCGCGGTGGTGGAACCGGGTTACGGTCGGCAGGTTGACTGGGGGAGAACAGGCGAGAATCTCGGAAGCCACGTTCCTGAATAACCATGAAAGGAAGAGCGCGGCTCTGCCTGCGGGGAAAGGGCCTGGACAGGGGTGGTATTGCCCAGGCGGCGTCTGCCGACCTGCGGCGGAAGATGCGTGCCAGGTTCCGAGACGTTGTTGCATTCTCAAGACGCTTGGTCGTCGTGTCTACGGGATGTTGGCTAGACGTACCGACGCTCGATAAATCCGCGACCCGAAAGAAGAAGAAGGAAGAAGACGAGAAGAAGAAGAGGCGGGAATGTTCACGCATTCACGGCAACGTCGCCTCTTGCCGCATTCCCACAGAACCACATCATTTCTGGACTCCGTTTCGAGAACTTCCATTGAGTAATTACATATTCACTTGCGGGCCTGTCGGGGAGTGAGTTCCCTTTTCACGAAATCTAGGCGAGCCGTCGAGTTAAGACCCGACATCCTTGCTAGCCCCGCGGACATGATCTCTTAAGCCAGGCACTATTTTCTATTTAAGGTAACTTTAAGCAGCCCCATCTTGTAGCCGTCGTCCTCCGTAAACTCGAACGCCGAGCGTTGCGTAATTACATCTGAGCGGCTTCGAGCTAAGGCATGCTTTCTCTGACCTTCTGTCTGACCCTAGAGCCATCATGACGCCAACAGCAACTGACTCGGTCGATTCGACGTTCTGCATTGCCCTCTGTGTCAAAAAGCGAGGCGCAATTGCTGACTAGCAGTTGCACCGTATGTGCCCGGTTATTGTACATACATATTATGTATTATGGCATCTTCAACGTCTTGGCCGACTTGTATGCCGACCGTGAAGACTTCCTTTAACAAGCCTGTTAATCAGTTGATGCCCCCGCTTCGGCTACTCGCCCCGAAAGGGGGGAGGTGCCTAACTTTCCACGAGACGCATCGTCGAGCAAGCTCGAGCATTGGGCGTGTAGGGTGAATATCCATCAACTCGGTTATGGTCGCGATTCGAGTTAAATTAGACTAATCTCTAGGGGGATCTTGTACTGCGAGAATTTTCGAGTTCTCTGGCCCGTGACTGTGGGAGAGAGGAGGCATCTTCTGCAGAGAGGAGCCGGTCGCCTCGAATAAGGGACTAGTGGTTTGTATGAATGGGTGATACGGAATCAGAGTTTTCTATTCAAAACAACAACAAAAAAAAAAATACAATGAACCCATTCGCAGTTTACAGCGGCAGCGGGTTGGATGGGAATGTGAAGCTCCAGAAGCGGCCCCAGGTAAGCCTGGCTAAGGAGGATCTGTGATGGGATAATGCAGATTATTTCAATAGGTATAGGCTCGGTACTGGGAATCAAGGTCGCTACGCTTGATATGTCGCCCGTAACTACTCCGTAGCCACTTATCAATTGCGGTATGCATCTGATGAGACCGGAGCTCTGAGGATTGCTGCAGGACGTGCTAAGGGGCACCTTTACGTGGTATGTATGTATCAGTACAGTACATATAGGGAACGACATTGAGATCGAAGTCGAGAAGCCTTCGTCGTTCTGGTGACGAGCGCCATCAAGTGTTTCCTTGGTCCATGGAACCACCTCATCGAAAGCAGTGAACGGGGGTCGGACCCACGTGGGCGGGTTCAGCGGTGCGCCTGCTTGGTTGACAGGAGTTTCTTGGCGTTCAGTCACTGATTTGGTCACCAAAACTTGGAAACGCTCCCCGTCAGCGGCACGAAAAAGGCGACGAACTACCGAGTACTGTAAAAACCTTTTCGCTAAACTCTAGTGCCTAATGCCCGAGGATTTCACAAGATGACTCGGCCCCCGGGCCTAATCCACGAATTCCTTCGACAGCTCGAGTCCAGACAGTCGCTTCACTCCGAATCCAACCCTGACCTGCCGCGTTACGATGTTCAGAACCCAACTGACCGGGGGCTGCTCGTGACGAGCAGTCGTCCCCAGCGCTTCTTCCTGGGCACCGGCGCTTCGATATTTACCAATTACCTGATACCCGCCATCACCTCTGCCCAGCATGAGGTCATTCTGGTCACCTGCTTTTGGGCGCCCTCCAGAACGTTGACGGCTCTGTGCGAGGCCCTAAGCAAGCTCGCCGCACACCGTCGCCGTCTGGTTCAGGAGGCACGAGCGACGGGATCGACTCCCATCCCGCCGTTGCACGTCCGCATCTGTCTGTCGTCGCGCTCCCTGCTTCAGAAGCTCCTTCATCCGCAATCTCGCAGCGGCTATACCTACCCGCCTGCCTCGTGGCACAAGAAGCTTGGCTTGCCTGAACCCGCGCTGCTCGAAGCCGGAGGGATCCGCCTCGAGGCCAAGAGTCTGTTTTTCCTGCCCTTCAGCGTGATGCATCCCAAATTTGTCATCATTGACAGGCAGAGAGCATTCGTTCCCAGTTGCAACGTCAGCTGGGAGTCCTGGCTCGAGGGCTGTGTAGAGATTACGGGAGACGCGGTTCGCGCCCTGTTCGCCTTCTACTCGCGCACTTGGGAGGATCCGGCCGATACTGAGCCAGCTCGCGATGCGTGGTCCGACAGAGTCCCCGGAGACTCGGAGGCAGCTGGCACTTCTTGGGACGGGGCCGAAGCCGGCCTTGTCATGGTACGTAGCACCGCTCGTCTCTGCGTAGACCTCGAGTCGCACGACACGGTTGCGACGCTCGTCCTTCCCTCATCGTACCATCGTAACCCGCGCTTCCGCCCGTTCCCCTGGCAGAGGTCCCCTCCGCCGCCCGACACCCCTCTCAATATTGCGTCCATGCAGCTCTTCGAGCGAGCGCAACGATCAATCTATATTCAGACACCTAACCTCACCTGCGAGAGCGTCATTATCGCCCTCTTGGACGCCCTAGCAAGGGGCGTAGAAGTTAACATTGTGACAAACCGCAACATGATGCTGCTTGAGCAGCTTGTCACGGCAGGGACCACCACATCTTGGTGTATCAGGTCGTTGATTCGCCGCTTCTGTCGGCCCAAGGCCGCACTCGGTGGCAAGCAAAAGGCTCAGAGCGGTGGCGGCGACGCCTCCCGCGACCTCGAAGCTGGACTACCAAACACGGGCACTCGAGTTGGCCGCCTCCTGATATGGTACTTTCATGCCAAGAATCCCAGTTCTCCCGGGGTCTTGGAGGGGCAGCCCGCGGTCGCTACTCGGCCACAGGGAGAGGAACCGGTCCACTCGCACCTGAAGCTGGCCCTCGTTGACGCAGAATATGCGTTGCTGGGCTCAGGTAATCTTGACCGCGCGAGTTGGTTCACCAGCCAGGAGTTGGGTATCTTGTTTCAAAGCCGCGAGTTGTGTTCCAAGATCAAAGCTGCTGTGGACGGCGTTCTAGAAGGGAGACTCGATTTGATATTCGACTCGGACCACGGCACGGGGAGTAATTAATTAGGTAGATATTCTCGCGATGTCCTGAGCGCACGGTTTCCTCCAGTCATGACTCTCATCTTACGCGTTTGGCGTGAAGCCTGCCGATTCCGTCAAGCGCCAAGGCTTCGACCTAAGCTTGGACTAAGATGTTACTGATTCTGGAGTCCTCGGTGGTGGCTGTTACGTGTATATGTAGGTATATAATGTATTGTAGATATGCACATAGGTACATAGGCAACTTATTAATAAGGTACCTTACCTTGAGTACTGTAAGAAGTAACGAAAGGTAAATGTCACATCGATGTCTTTTTCAGATCTTCGGCTGAGCAAAGGGCCTCTCTCGCCCTCCGCCGCCCCGTGGTATTTACCTAATTACATGCGTGCTCTCTTGGCCGCTAATGTCATCCGGGAGAACTAACGGCTTTATGCATATCAGCTCCACTTAGTTATTATGGTAAGTTACCAAACTGGCTGCAGGATTTCTGGCCACGGCCAATACTGGGACCGAGAAATCACAAATTCCTTAAGAAACCACAAATAAATCAGCAATCCCACCACTTGTTCTCATACGGTACGCCCCGTTGCGCTCGCGCAAAGAGTGAGCCATGGGGCAGAGAAACCTGTTACTCTGTTTCGACGCCTTTGGGACCCTCTTCCACCCGAAGGGTCCTGTCATGGAGCAATACGTCGCGGTCGCGCAACAATGCGGCCTTGGTGGTTTCAGCGCCCAAGACGTCGAGGCGTCGTTCAAAGCTGCCTTCTCTCGCCAGTCAAAGCTGCATCCCAATTACGGCAGGGCCAGCGGCATGGGCGCATTAAAGTGGTGGACTAATGTAAGGATAGATAAGCCCGTCATCATTTCGGGCTCAGGCATCATCCGCTAACAGCTTGCCAGGTCATCACCCAGACGTTCCAGCCGCTCATTGGGAAAGGGACGGAGCTGCCCAATGACCTTGCTCCCAAGCTCTGGCACAGGTTCAGCTCCGGGGAGGGATACAGCCTCTCGCCCGGCGTGGCATCCCTCCTCCGGTCACTCAGGCAGCGGCAGCAAGAACGGAGGCCCAAGTCCTCTCGGCTCATCGTCGGCGTCATCACCAACTCTGACGACAGAGTCCCGAGCATCCTTTCCTCCCTGGGTCTCCACGTCAGTCCCTTGCGCTTCGGAGCCCCGTTGAACTCGGCCAGAGGAGGGCCGTCTGAGCACTATGACGTCGACTTGCACTGCATGTCCTACGACGTCGGAGTTACGAAACCGGACAGGCGCATCTTTGACGCCGCCGAGGAGATGGCCGTCCAGCTTGTCATGGCACAGGAAGCTGCCGAGCATGGCCGGGACGTCGAGCGGGCGCAGCCTGCATTACCCTGGCTGAAACTCTATGTTGGTGATGAGTATGAGAAAGATGTGGTCGGAGCACGCGGTGCGGGGTGGAATCCGATCTTTGTTGGCGCCAAAGAAGAAGTGTCCGGTCAGGACAGTGTACTCGACTTGGATCAGCTGCGGAACAAGAGGCTCGACGAAGTGTTTCACCGAGATGGTCCCCCATTGACGATACACGCAGACAGCACCCAGGAGGTGCTTGAGTGGCTAATAGAGTACTAAGGGTGGAAGCCGCAAAGCCTAACAGACCGCACTTTTCAGTCCTGTTGCACAGCTGCCAGCGCTCTCAGCCAGCCGAGCTTAGGATGGAGCACTCCATCTTCATAGGTGCCGATAGCCTCTCCTCCAGTAAAATAGGTAAACAACTAAACAGACAGCAGCGCTCTGAAGCAAGACGGAGGATCCGGCGGAGCCATCAGGGAGCTGAAACTAGACTCTTTCCACCACTTTGCCAGCACCGGGCATATACTGTACAACAACACTATGATTGCACGAGCGCGCACACACACACACACACACACACACACACACACACACACACACACACACACACACACACACACACACACAAATACACACACACACACACACACACATCTACGCGATCCGCCTTTAAATTCAAGTTATTCAGTAGAAACTGAAGCTTCTCTCGCTGTAAAAGAGAGGCTATGGAGGATCAACTCTGTCCAAAAAGAAAAGAAACAGCAAACGCACCTAATGTTTGAAGAAACTGAGGTATATCGAGTTGAGAGTATTAGCGCAACACAAGCGTGACCGAATTTGACAAGAAAGGAATATGGAGGGAGTGTGTCGAGGCTGCCAACTGGCGACGCCTTGAAAGCAAAGGAAATGAAAAAGGTCGCTGGGTGCGTCTGAAGATGGGGTATCCCGAAGTTGCCAATAAACGTCGGCGGAATAAGGAACTGTGACCGTGATTGATCTCTGCGCAACAAACCGCCAAATCCTTCGTATATCTTACTCTTTCTTTCCTTCCTCTAACCCCGCGCTGCTATCCCGGAACTCCAACCTCCCAAACGCCAATAAATCCATGACGCTTAACCAGACATCTGAACATCTTGGTCGATGGTAGGAACCGGCGCGGCCGGTGAGGACTGGTCAGTACCGAGCGACGGAATAGGTTGCCCCTTCTTTCCGTACAGTGTGTCACACCACTCCTCCGCACTCACGAGGGTTCTGTTTAGAACCTCGCCGACCTGGGTCATCATCTGCAGTGCCTCCTTCGCAAAGAGCAGGGCCAAATGGGCGCTATCCCGCGTCCACGCGTCCGGGCTGCTGTTCTCTCGATTCCGCCGCCCCTCGGTTTCCCGCACGTAATGAATCTGATAGCGCCCAGGCAGACTCATGAGCTGGCTGTGCACCAGGTTCCTTGCGTTCTCGGGAAGAGCGCCGCCGGCGTACTTGGAGACTGTCTGCACGGTACGCTGGATGACGCGGAAGAGATCTTCGCGAAGCTCAGACATGCGCTGGATCAGCTTGCTGCGTTGCTCGGCCGTGTGCGGAGCGGGAGGGTCGCCGTCTGTCATGCTGTGGTCATCCACGTCCGTTTGCGATGCGAGGTCGTATTCTTCAATGACGCTCTTGAGCTTGACGAGAATATCGCTGAGGTAGCTGTTCGTGTCCCTAACCACCTTAAGACAGTACTTCAGGCTCTTGATGCTCTCCTTCTTCATGGCAATACCGAGTCCGGAAGTGGTTACGACGAACCGCTGGCCCCATTGCTGTCCCGTGACGGCAGCGCCCGGACCCGATGGCGGCGGGTTCTCGACAACTTCGGAATATGCTGGCGATCTTTGGTCGTCATAGGCCGGCAGCGTGTCGACGGTGCTGATAGACATGCGCCGGTCCACACTATCGGTGTGTATGTCATGCGGCGACGTGTGTGGCGTCTCCTCGCCTTTGGAATTCCGGTCCGACCTGCGGCGTTTGCCGTTGCCCCGCTCGTCGGTCTCGATGTCTGTTGACGGACGCTGTTTTCTGCCTCGCATCGAAAATAGCCACCTCATACCCCCTTCAACCCCCGTCTTGCGGCCCACGGTTTCGACTGCTGGCTTGACGAGGTTCTCGACGTATTCGGCACCAGTTTTGAGATGCGGCGAATAGTTCTTACCGGTGTTATAAGCAGAAGCGGCGTTTTCAATGGTGGAGCCCAAAAGCGGATACGTTGTCGTTATAAGTGACAGGAGGGGCTCTGCTCTTCTGCCGGTGTGGTTCCGCGGCGGAGGACTCGCTGTCTTGTAGTCTCTGGATGATGCGCGGGTGTTGGGAGTCGACCCTCGGTTGCGGGGGGAGGAGGCGCATTCTACACGAGAAACGGAACGTTAGCGGCCATGGCCTGTAAAACCAGATGTTCTCGAGGGCCTTGAGAACGCACCTGTCTTCATCTGCCCCAGTGCCTCGGCGGCAATCCTCACGTCCGGATCATCCAAGCTCACGCTCCGGCTGGGCCCAGGCTCCGACGTCATGCTCGGCGGCGACTCGGCCGACTCAAGGTAGCTAGGTTTGTAGTATGTCGTAAACGGGTTGAGGCTGGGCCAGGGATTTGTCGGCCCGGTGAAGGGGGCAGGACGCGACGGCTCGGGAGGTTTAGGGAGAGGAGCATGGCTTTGGGCGCCGGTCACAGATGACAATGGCGGCAAAGTCTGAGTGGAAGGCAGGGAAGTCGAGTCTCGCGACGATTGTATGGGCGCCAGTTCGGTTGTCGAGTCGCTTGGGAATGAGACCGAGAGGGGTGGGAGTTGTAAGGAGGGTGTCGAATTTACTGCAGGGCGATGGTCCGGTGAGAACGGGTTCCGGTCCGATCCCAAAGCATCCGCAGCTGCATTGTCCGCGTCGGTGGATTGCTGCATTGAAGGAGCGGGCAGCGCTGCACCTGCTCCGGGCTGCGTTGGTGAAATCTGCGGCGGGCGCTCGTCGGTTGGCATGTGATTGTGCTCCATGTCGGTTGTTCGTCGACCAACGAACTGAAATCCGAAAACGACAGCGCCGGCGGTCAGGAACGAGTTGGCATTGGTGTTGCAAGTCAGGCCAACAGCGCGTCCATGTGATGCTATTGTTCCAGTTGTTGCATCCGCTCGACTCTCTTCCTCACTCGGCCACCCAGTCAATGTCGTGGTGCGAGCAGCACGGGAATCTTCCCCCTCGTGTCGTCCAAACTTTCGGTTAGGTACTGTCAAGCACGAACAGAGCAGTCGCCCTGCTTGCTTTCACTGACGGCTGCTCGCCTGCGCGGCGTGGAAGGTCGGTTCGACGGTCGCTCGGTGATTCAGGCAGGCCCCGGGTTTACCGACGGGTTTACCGACGACAGAGGGTAGTGGTGGTGTTGATGATGAGACCGATGATCGGTACTGAAGTCTGCGCTGCAGGGCAGCCTCGACGCCAGGGTTCTGCGATCGCGGATTTGTGCTCAGGAAAGGTTGCGACGGAGGGTTCTCGGTCGGATATTGAGGATTGTTGCGAGGTACCCAGGGGAGCTCAGATGCCAAACGAGAGGAACAATGGAACTTTGGGGTCTCCAGTAGCAAGGGCAGCGTCAGCTGAGAAGGGTGGGAAAACCGTCCAAAAAGCCCCGCTGCCCTGGTGGCTAGCCCGCGGTTGGGTGGCTTCCAGTGTTAGTTATGTAACTACCCGCGCATCCTGGAACCACTAGCCCGGAATGTCACTGTGAGGTCAGGCGCGGTCGGTCCAGGGCCTGAACCCCGCCTTTGTCTGTCAACAGCGGCCGAGGCATCGCAGCCAACTCCTCACAGCGCTCTGACCGAGTGTCGCCTGTGCAGGATTGATTCAGATGTCAAGTCATTATGCAGAGGACCTACTGGCAGCTGAGGCTTCCAAACTAGAATCTACCCGATCTGCACGCTAAATGAAGAACGCAAACCTTTGCCTCTACCCACAATCACGCTCTGGATAATCCAGTCAACAAGGGTGGCTCTTGCACTCAGCATCAAATACGGGATACAGACGTGCTGTCAGTCCTTGGTATCGTCCCGCCACAGCTCCATTTTGACGCGGGCGGCGGGGCCCAATTGCAGTATCACATGGATGGGCGTTGTTCTTTGCCCTGGGCCCCTAAAGAGTCAAAGACCGATTTATGCCCTACTACGGGTTCCTCGTCGAGAACTCGCAGCACGCATGTCTATCTCCCTGTCAGGCAAATCGGTCAGCGGCCAGCACTGCAAAATAATTCAATAGTCCCAATCAATAGTCTCAGGCGCCATTAAACAGAACGGCGGTCGTCCCTGCCGAACGAAATGCTGGCATGGCAGTCGACACCAAGCACGTGTCAGAGCGGAGCAAACAGAGTCCAAGCCCGATGCCTCCACCAGACGGCTTCGAAAGCGCTTGGCCCCATTCATGACCCACCTTCACATGCGACGAGCGGGTTACGGCCCCGTTCAATTACTCAACATCGCCGCGGCCTGCAGGAGAGAAGAATGCGGCGGTTGGGGCGTCCCCCGTTCACTCTCAGAGTCCCTGTGTGTTGGCACATGACAGTCTGCCGGCTATCGAGAGTATATTCAGATCATACGATGGTAGATGATAACGTAGTGCACGCAGATTGAAGTTGACAAGGACCCTCTAGCCGGCATCTAACAAGCTCGGTTGTTCCCGAGTTCCCCCTCACCGGACGTTGGCTATTCTTTCAATCAACCGTGCCATTGAGTTGGTAAAAGAAAAAAAGAAGCTTTCTTGCTGGTTCCCAGGCTCGTTCAAATTGACCGAGAGAGGACGTACTTGCACGAATCGAAGCAGCCCACGATCCGCCACAGCATGAAAAAAAATGTACGGATCTGTGTGCACATGCGATTGAAATGGTCACCATTTTCATGCTCAGAATGTTCGGCGCCTCTGACGCTGCCCAAGCAACAAATTAAGCACCTTGAGGGGAGCAGTGCTCGGGCAGCTCTTATGGCGTCGCAAGGACTTCCTCTCCGCACCTCGGAATCGCAGACATCATCAACAACGACACGGGTCGGAGACTCGACAGAATGCCGAGTACCTGTTGTGCGTACGATGGACTGCACTGTCTATTGAGAGCGTTGGGGAGAGAGAACAGAAGGAAAAGACAAGAGCAGGAGCGCTCTTGCCCCAGAAAAATTTTGGCTGCGAGAATATTTGCTCCACTACGGAGCCAAGTTTTGCCTGCTCCCGAGGAGTCCGAGCGTCAGGGTTAGGGTTAATTTCAGCGCCGCCCGATGGGCCAACATGACTAACTAACTAGTTAACCTTGAAATGGAACTTGGCTCCATTCAACCCATTCAGAGCCCTGCCATGACCCCATGTGGGGTCCCTGCCAGTCGCCGTTAGGGTCTGTGCACTCATGCCCGCATCAACTGTGGCATACCAGTACATCGCATTTGGGAGAGCGATACTTCGACGGGCAAGTTGCGATTCGCGTTCCGGAACTGCAGCGCCAAACTTCGAACCACGTTTCCGCTACATGAGGTGACAGGCGCGACCGACCGGCGTTTTGGCCTGCACCGTTTTACCGAACCGCCTATCTACTGGGCGTCGGCCCTCCCCGTCACCGTAACGAATTCCCGATCCCGAGCGCCGACCACGCCCAGCTTCTCCCCCCCCACCCGCCAAACACCCACCATGGCGTCGGCCATCTTCTTCCTCGACCTTAAGGGCAAGACGCTTCTTGCCCGCAACTACAGGGGAGACATCCCCATGTCAGCGGTCGAGAAGTTCCCAATACTCCTCAGTGAAGCCGAAGAAGAGTCCTCAGCAGTACCTCCTTGCTTCTCCCACGAAGGCATCAATGTAACGACTCCATGATCGACTTGGCTTGGCCATACTTGACAAGAGGTTGGCTGACTCTGACTTCCGCAGTACCTGTACATCCGCCACAACAACCTGTACCTCCTCGCTCTCACAAAACGAAACACCAATGCCGCCGAAATCCTCCTCTTCCTCCACAAGATCGTCGAGGTCTTTACCGAGTACTTCAAGGTGCTCGAGGAGGAATCCATCCGAGACAACTTTGTCATCATTTACGAGCTCCTCGACGAAATGATGGACTTTGGCTACCCGCAAACGACCGAGTCCAAGATCCTGCAGGAATACATCACTCAAGAGTCGCACAAGCTTGAGATCCAAGCCCGGCCGCCCATTGCCGTGACCAACGCCGTCTCGTGGCGCTCTGAAGGCATACGGTACCGCAAGAATGAAGTCTTTCTCGACGTTATCGAGTCGCTCAATCTGCTCGTGTCGGCCAACGGCAACGTGCTGCGGTCGGAAATCCTGGGTGCCATCAAGATGAAGTGCTATCTGTCAGGCATGCCCGAGCTGCGCTTGGGCCTCAACGACAAGGTCATGTTTGAGACGACGGGCCGGACGACCCGCGGCAAGGCCATCGAAATGGAAGACGTCAAGTTCCACCAGTGCGTTCGCCTGTCGCGCTTTGAGAACGATCGCACCATCAGCTTCATCCCGCCCGATGGCGAGTTCGAGCTCATGTCGTATCGCCTCAACACCCAAGTTAAGCCGCTCATCTGGGTTGAGTGCGTGGTCGAATCGCACAGCGGGTCCCGCATTGAATACATGCTCAAGGCGCGAGCCCAGTTCAAGCGCCGCAGCACCGCCAACAACGTCGAGATCATCGTCCCTGTTCCCGACGACGCGGATTCTCCGCGTTTCCGCACAAATGTCGGGTCGGTGCACTACGCTCCCGAGAAAAGCGCGATCGTGTGGAAGATCAAGCAGTTCGGAGGTGGCAAGGAGTTCCTCATGCGTGCGGAGCTGGGTCTTCCCAGCGTCCGGGGTGATGACGAGCATGGTGGCGGCATGACTGGCGGGTTTGGAGGAAGCATGGGTGGCATTGGTGGGCCCGGAAAGGGAGCTAAGAGGCCGATTCAGGTCAAGTTTGAGATCCCATACTTTACGACCAGCGGGATCCAGGTACGGTATCTGAAGATCACGGAGCCAAAGGTATGTTCAGTTTCACAACGCGGTCCTTTTCGCTCCCGGCTGACGCGGTGCATATCACAGCTTCAATACCCTTCACTACCATGGGTGCGATACATCACGCAGTCCGGTGACATTGCCGTCCGACTGCCCGATGCAGTATGAGACGAAGGCTGACGAGCTCTGTCCGATCTGCGGGGTGCTCGAGGCGTCTGGCGAGATAATCATAGGAGGCAGGCCCTGGCCATACGTTCTAGTTCAGCTTTAAGTTTGGTGGGCAGAAGCAGGCGGCGAGACGACTTCCAATGTTTGGAGATTAAGTCTACCGCGGCGTATGGTGTAATGGTCAAAATTGAGGTGTTGTCGAATTACCTAGACAAGACAATCAGTTCTAAATATTAGACTCTGGATGTCGCGTAGAGTTTTCCTGTAATATGGCTCACAACATTGTGTATACTACTTAGCAATGGACGAGATAGGTGTTTAAACAGGACCTCCATGGCTGGTCTACGGCTAGTGGAATTGCTGATGCTGATATTTTCAAAGAGAACGAGGGAAAAAAAAAAAAAAAAAAAAAAACACTAGCATCATTCTCCGACGTAATAGCACGCATAATACCTACCCCCCCCCCCCCCAGTCTGATAGACATAGGATAGTCTATAGCTGCTGCTGTGTCACGCTCCAACTTCTCCGGTTTACTACCGTATCAGGATCTAAGAGCTACAGGGCCTTAATAAGACTTGAATCCCCCGAGAGGGCGTGTCATGGCGTTATTAGCTATTGACAAGGATCGAGTAAAAGACAGAACAGGTAATAAAAGTCTGATTGATATGCTACTCACAACACTTATTGAAAGAGCCCGGTTGTCATTGATAGAGTGTTGTGAGTGTAGGTTATGCCGCCAAGGGATGACTTTTCCTCTCCAGGTAATTAAGGTTTATACAAACACCCAGAGCTCTTGTAATCATTTTATGGCAGTTTCGATTCCCACTTCCTAATTAGCCAACGTCACATATTCTTCACCCTTCTTTACTACTTTGAAGTTAAGATGTTAAAATCTTAACTGAGCAGTCCGTGTCGGACGGAAGCTGACGTTTGACCTCGCGATTATAGCTGGCATTCTAGGTACTCACTAGTCTCATTCCCGTGTCCAAGACCACTATCAATTCCGAATCTTTAAAAGATAATAGTTCTTAGCTGACATACAGGAAGTTGCCTAACATACGATGCATGTTTGTTAAGTATCCAGATGAAAAGAGGAGCGATAGAATACCCGGCCTTAAGCCGCGTGATGTCGCGTCGATCGTTTTGCCTGGCTCCCTTATTAAGGTAACATTTAATTCGCCCACGATGTGGGAAATCCATCTCGACTCTAATCCGTGCCAATCACTTGGCAGAAACGAACTGCCGAAAGCAAACTCCTCTCAGAGTAATTATTGAACTGCTAAATATCACGAATGGTCACCTCGTCAATTAACCGATGCCAGCCTGAGCTCCAGTCCCTCAACTGTATATATTAACTTCCTGTCTTGCAATACTTAGCAACCAGCTCAACTCGTTCTAATTTGCAGCAGCAGACGAACTCACCTTGTTGATCTTCTCCCACCCAACGTGTCTATAAGATATCATGCGCACCTTGCCAATTTTCACCATTGGGGCCCTAGCCCCCCTAGTGACTTCTGCGTCCGATTGTACCCGCGAGTTCCTCCAGGATAGCGCGGACAGCCTGGTGGCCGCGCAGACTGCGGGAGATCCCAGCCTGCTTCAGCCTGTCTCGGACGCACTCGACTATAACGAGAATTATGCTACGGCAACTTTTGAGTCTGGAATCTTGTCCAAGCCGCTCGAGATAGACTTTAGCCGGCACTACCTCGACACGACGCAGTGCGCCACCTTCACGGAGCTGATCTCGGCCACAGGCAGCAAGCCGTACGTGATCGGCGTGCAAATGTACTTCACAGACAATTCCGTTTCCAAGATCGACACCCTCATTACCACCACCGGCGACTGGCTGTTCAACGCCACGGGCACGCTCTACTGGGCTAGCCAGGAAGACTGGGGCACCATCCCGGAGGAGGAGCGTGACTCTCGTGAGGTCATCCAGGCTGCTGCCGACGCCTACTGCGATATCTTCAGCGACAAGAGCGTCCAAGTGCCGTGGGGATATCCCTGTGCCAGACTTGAAGGCGGCGCGTACACAGGCAATGGCGGTCCCGACGACAGGTGTGACGTCGGCATCCCCAGCGGCGTGAACCTGACTAACCGACGATATGTCATTGACGAGACAATTGGCGCCGTCTCTGTCTTCCTGAGCTTCAACGCCATACCGGATTCTCATGCTTTTAGAGTAGAAAAGGGCAAGCTGCGGTTTGTGCATACCATGACAGTCATGACCGCGAGTAGGAACGGCAGGAGCACGACCAGGAGGAGGTTGAGGGGAGTCATGGCTCCGTCGGCGCAGTGAGGAGCGTAGCGGCTCGGAGAGGGGGAGAACCGCTAATTTACAATGGCACAGGGATTCGGACTCGGCATTGCAGGCTACAAGCTGCAACTTACAAATAGGCAACGGCAATGTTTCTAGCTGTATGAAAACGGACAAATGAAACAAGTGAGCATTTAACACTTTTTGCACACTCGGCTTAACATACGGATTGGCCTTATATCAAAAATTCAACGTATTAGTACGGCCCCTACTCTTCTGAGACATAGAAAGTGCCGGGTCTCCGTGATGGTTTAATTATCGTTTATATATTTTCCTTTCCCTCTTCTCGAGCCAGGAGATTGCGTATGTACTCACAAAGTCCTTTTTCTAGACCGCAAGTAAGAGCTCTAGCGTGCTGATAGTACCGCTAGCGACGCATGGGTGGTTCCTTGGGTAACCGACCCAGGCAACCGACGCGCTGTAGACCACAGTATCGTCCTACGACTCAATAACAAGGTCAAATCCGGACGGCGTTACTCCGTCCGCCGTAGCGCGGATTCGCCCCATATCACTCGGTGTCAGCTACCCACTCGATGCTCTATATACCTCCCTTGGTTTAGGAGCTAATAGGGGAGGTGTTTCGGAAAGAACAGTAACTATAAAGAGAGGGGAAACCCAAACTAATGTAAATTGTCACATACGTTTGAAGTCCTTGCTTAGGTCTAGTTCGTTTAGCCAAATAATTATTCGGCATACTTGCCGGGCGGGAGGTTGATGTGCTACACGTCGCGCCGGAAGTTGCTCCCAACGACATTAAGCCGTAGATCTTCAAATAAGCCGTTGACAGTCGGTCAAACTGGCCTACTATTACTGGTAAGTAAAAGAAAGGAGCTAAGGAGAGGCCGAGGAGAGTTGTAGAACCTTCAAAGTCGACTTCACTCTTAGCAAACTCAAGCCACGTAGCGCCAGCATTATAGAGCTTCGTATCTGCCCACGCGTCTAGGTTTAATACAAAACTCTTCTCAGTCAGCTGGCTTTGTGGTGGCGTATGTACATACACGGATACGGATGTTGGCTGTCTTATCTTCGTCGAGTATAGTTAGGCCAAGCGCGATCTGCGGTGGCAAAGGCTAGGCCGCGTCGAATTCGATCATCTTGGGTTACAGGGCCTGGGGTAGGTAGAATTTGCGGATATCAGGGTCCACGCTAAGGCGGCCGGTATTTCGTGTACGGAAGGGGTACATCTTGAGAAATAAAGCTGATATCGGTAATATGTCCTCTCTCCCTTGTATAGAGAATCGCATCCTTCGCCTTGATCTCGATCAAGCGGCGAAAAGTCTTAAAATACATGGCCCCATCCCTTAAGAGAAGCGGGAATAATAGATCTATAGGTGTTTGCATACCTTCTACACCATCCTATAACCCAAGCGAGTGGCGGCCTATTCTCGGTGTCGCGGGCAAATGCTAGCTTTTCACCCCGAGCTTCGGCTAGGTCTCCCTCCGAAGGATAGAGAGCCCATCTACTATGCTACGCCTCCTAGCTTAGTACGCGCTCAAGTGCGCCCGACTTAACCAGGTATTGTTCCATTGTGTTGACTAGCACCTTGTGGTCGTAGATTTCCAAAACCTCGGAGAATAGTGTAAGCCCGTTTAAGACAATGCCCTGCCTTAGGAGTTGACGATCAGCTGATAACGTGTGGTGTTAGTTAGAACAGTCCACACCCGGGACCTCGATAAGGTATCTTTGAAGTCTGAAGAGAGGGAGGAGAGCTGGTTTGGAGGAAGGCCACTTACATTTCTGAGTATAGTCTCATGATCCGGGAGGCGTTCTTGCTCGGCCCCTATTGTCAAGCCTTGGACTGTTGACTTTGGCGAGGTTGTACCGGACGACGTCAAGGACTACATTGTACTTGTTCCATATCATTGTGTAGATACAGTCAATCTCCTCTACTTCCCATGGGCTGAAGGAGACAAAGAAGAGAGCCAAGATGTCGGCAGCAGAGAGCCTCCCCACCACGTAGTACCCCCCAGGCTTGGGACTCTTGCCAAAGAGGTTACAGTAAAGCTGAAAGCGGTACAGACCTCGTAGAAGATGTGCTTGTTCCGTACCGGGTAGGCTGCCGGGCTGGAGCGAAGGATCAAAACGTTGCAGGAACAGGGCTGCGCACTTAAGCACCAGAGGCCGAGCGACAGTGCGATGGAACACGGTCATATCGACTAGGTCGGCAATAGTATAGTCTTAGAGGACAACCTCGGGTGTAGCAGGGCGCTGTGAGGTATCGCTTTGGATGACTGCCATAGTGCATCCTCGGAAAGCTGCCGAGGAAGGGTATAGAACATGGTGGACCTCTGGACGGCGTGAGCCTCGACCAGAAGGTTACCAACGGTGGAAGCAAGCACCCGGCTAAGCACATGTTTTCCATATAAGTGGTACTGCTAGGGGAAGAAGGGCGATGCAAGCACGAGCACCCTTAGGTCATCGAGGTCAACAATATGAGAAAGAATCTCAAGTCTCAGCTCAGAAGGCAATGTTTCCAGCATGCTCGCGGTAGGCGGGCGCTTTGTAGCATGCGGAGGGCCGGACTGAGTCGACAGTGACATGTCGATGCCCGCATCGTTTTTGCCGACACCGAACTCGTCGATGTTGGGACCTTTGGTAGCGGTACTGTAGGTATCGGTGGTAACTGAGAGTTCAACGCCGCCATCCTGCCCTAAATGCCCCGTCGGCTGATTGGCGGTAACACCAGCAAGAACGATAACCGTGCCGACAGTGTTGCCCTCAGAATCATGCGCATAACTGTGAAAGAAGCCTAATAACTTTCAATCAGGTCGGCATGGTTGAACACTAGGACGCCGTACGTTAAGAAGGTGAGCGGTCCAAGGTACGTGTCGTGATACGGTCGATACATTGGCTAGAAGAAGCACTATACGAACAAAACGAGAGAAGAATCATACAGATAGAGCAAAACCTAAAGATAACTAGATTGCATTCCACCCTACTTTTTTATAGCTCCTTTCTACTATATGTTTCTACTATATATATGGAGTAAGTCCCGTTAGATATAGCAAAGCCTAAAAGTGTATATAAAAGGCTAAAATAGAGCAAACATAAGAAAATTATTATTATTATTATTATTATTATCATTATTAGTCCTATACCGCTATACTAATAAACATGCCAGAGCCTCTCTAGTTATATATAAAGGAAACCGTGCCTAATAGGCCAGATAAAAACCTCTGTCCCGCCTCTAACACCTAATCCGGAGTACTAATACACTATAAAGAAAAGGAGAAGTGGCTAGAATAGCCCTATAGAGGCCTTCCCTCCCGGTCTAGCCTCCTTACGAGGTGGTATTCCGGGAGTCTCCCTAGGTCTATTAGCCACTATAGAACCCTCCTTGCCAAACGATGGTTACGGGTCCCTATACCCTGTAGAACGAGGTCTAGGTCCCTTTACGACTATATTTCCTAGGATTCCTACGTTCGGCTTCTTAGTAGGTTTAGGTACTATATGACTAGGTGCTCTACAGTTTCCCTCCCCTAGCTATAGGTATAGTAAGGGGTACTAATCCCTGGGACTTAAACCCTAAAAAGGAAGTTATAGAGGCTAATAACTCCTATATAGGCCTATACTAATAGGGAGCTCTAGGCCTTTATTAGGCCCTAGTACCTTTATAAGCCTTCTTTTATAAAAATTAGGTATAGAGGGTCCTTATCTAATATATATTATATCCTCCTACCGGCTTGGTTAGCGCTTTATTAGTTGCTCTAGCTAGCTAACATAGCTAGTTCTATAGCCTATAGCCTTCTTTATAGGGTCTATAGGGGGGGTTAACCCCCTTTATAGCCCTCCTAAACCTACTACTAGACTGTCGACCCTATTACTTCTAGGGCTATAGGCTTTGGCTCCTAGCCCCTTGCCCTAGCCCTCCTCTTCTAGAACCTCTAGCTTAGCCTATTATAGGCCTATTAGATAAGGGCCCTTGTAGGGACCTGGGAGGCCCCTAGGCCTGCCCTAGTCTATAGGAGTAGCTAGTCGAGTTTGGCTTCGAAGTCAGCTAACCTCTTATTAAGATAGTGTGACGAACCCAACTCAGACTTCTTCTGAAAGGGTCCAGACGGAGGTGGGTGAAGCAGGACAAGCAGGCAGGTCGTCTGAGGGATTCGGTGAAGCCAAAGGGTTCACAACAACACTTAGAGTTGTCTCTCACAGTAATCAGCAATGCTTGGTATGAGTACTGTGATTGTGATTGTTACCACTGGTGAACTTCCCAGAGTCCACCATAACGAGTGACTAGCTAGCTATATATACATAATTGTCTGTCCTTCTTCAATAGTTATCACCAGTACCACTCCTCCTTTCACTTCGTGATTCTGCGTTGTCGACGGTGACATGTTATTATCACCAGTGAAGACCTTAGTCTTGGCGGTGATAATCTTCTGATTGGTCCGTCAAGTGATTGGCTGTCGGAATGTCCCGCGTCCTGGCTGCAGCCTGCCAGGCCGCCCATGTGCTTATTCGTGACACGATGCCCCTCCTTCAAGGCTTTCGACCCGAAAGCCCTCTTAGGCCGTTTCAAATAGCGCCAACAACCCTTCGCTTGTGAGTACTGCATTCTCCCTGTTTCTGCGTCGTGGTCGCCATGTTGACAAAATGCCGATAGAGAAACGGAAGTCGCATTCTGCACGTTACCGTGCTTCCCTTGCTCAGAACATCGCTGAGAACGGTTTTGTCGTTATGCCTTGCTCTTGGTGCGCGTCGCAAGGCCTCGTTTGCAAAATGATCGCGCGTACGAAGCGTTGCGAAGCCTGCGTTCGTCGAGGTCGTTCTTGCGATGGCTCTGGCATACCGCTTTCTTCCTGTAAGCACGTTTTCTTCTTCTTTTTTTTTTTTTTTTTTTTTTTTGAATGTGATTCCTGATGTTCGTTCTAGTGGATCGCATTCTCCAGGAGCAGCGTCGTATCAAGGATGCTGAACGTCGTGCCGAACTTGAGCTGGATGAATCTCAACGCCGTCTGGAAGAAGCCCAGCGCGAGTTGTCCGAAAAGCTTGCGCGGCTCCGGCGTCTTCGTCAGCAGAAGGAGTTTTTGGTGGAGAAAGGTGCCGACATGGTGGCGCGTGGTCTGTCGACCTTGGACGAGTTGGAGGAGGTTGAGCGGCAAGAGACGCCTGCTATGCCCTCGTCACAGATTAATGATGCCGTCGATGCTGTCGACTGGGGCGCCGTCTTTGGTTCTGTCCCGGGTTTTCCTTTGGTCGATCCGGATTCTGCCGGTGGAACTGTTCCAGTTTCTCAGGGCAGTTCAAATTCTTGACTGGTTCCCATGAGTTGTCCTCTGGTCCAAAATCAAGCCATTTGACCAGGTACTGCAGTTCCCCGTTGATGATGCGTGAATCCAGAATTTCTTCGACGTCCCATTCTTCCTCTTCGTCCTCTGCTTCGATGTGCGTGGCAACCTTGGCGTTCTTTGGTGCTGGTTCGAGAAGTGAAATATGAAAAACATCCGTCCGTAGTCGCATAGATGACGGTAACGATAGTCGGTAGTTGGATGTCGAGATTCGTTCTTTGATAACGAAGGGTCCGACCTTCTTGAAGTCCAGCTTCGTGCTTGGTCGTTTGGTTCGCAAGTTTCGTGCGATCAGGTAGACTTTGTCTCCCCTCTCTAGGCGAGGTCCCTCGAGCCTGTGTTTGTCGTAGTAGTTCTTCATTCTGGTCTTGACAAACTCGAGTTCCTTTTTGAGCTTTTCATGCAGTGCGTGCATCTGTTCTGCTTTGACTGCTGCTCTCGGCACTGTGACCTCTGGTCCTTGCCTAAGGTCTGCTTCATATCCGTAGTTCGCGAAGAACGGTGTGACTTTGGTCGTTTCTGTCGGCGTCGTGTTGTAGGCGAGTTGTGCTGTTGGTAACAGCATGACCCAGTCGTCTTGTTGGTAATTGACGTAAGAGCGGAGGTATTGCTCAACAACTTGGTTTAGTCGCTCCGTTTGTCCGTCGGTCTGCGGGTGATATGCCGTTGACAGCTTGCTGTTGACGCCTAATCGTTGCATTAACGCTTGCCAGAACTTCGATGCGAACTTGGTGTCTCTGTCGGTGATCCATTCTTGCGGCCAAGCATGCACTGATGCAACTTGCCGATAGATCACGTCTGCCAACTGTTCCGCTGTCCAGGACTCCTTGTAGGGAAAGAAATATGCCCACTTAGTCAGGCGATCTACTACAGTAAGAATACTGTCGTAGGTCACTCCTGTGGCTGTGTCCTTGGATTCTGGCAGCTTCGTGATGAAGTCCATCGCAACTGAACTCCATGGTTTGTCAGCTGTTGGTAGTGGCTGAAGTAGCCCGTACGGCTTGTGTCGTGCCGTTTTGCTCCGATTGCAGATGTCGCAGTTCCGTACGACTTCCTTAACTCGTGCCGTTAACTGTGGAAAGTCGTAGTGCTTCTTGACTTGTGCGACAGTCTTCGTGACTCCTTTGTGTCCTCCGAGTTTTGATTCGTGGAGTTCTCGAATCATTCGCAGCTGTTGATCCTTGTCGTGGATGTACGCTTTGTCTCGGTACCAGAGTTTCCCATCTCTTTCTTCCACTCCGTCAGGTACCACTGGTCCGGGTGCTGCTTGATACTGTGCCTCGTTGATCCTTTCCTCTCGAAAGATTGCGCAGCATTCTAGGAACGAGTCAAGTGGATCATCTTCCACGGGTGTCTGCGTTTCGTGGTGCAACGTCCCGTCTGTTCGTTCCTTGAACAACGGTGGTGTTGTTCCCGTTCGTCCTTTCGTGTGATCCGTTCGTCGGCTTAAAATGTCTGCTCGTGCGTTTTCTTTGCCCTTCTTGTAGCGGATCTCGAAGTTGAATTCCGCGAGGAATTCTGCCCATCGTATTTGTCGTCCGTTGAGTTCCTTCGTCGTCGTGAAGTATCGCAAGTTCTTGTGATCCGTATACACTTGTACCGGTTCAATCGTGCCGCTGAGGTATGGTCGCCATTCCTTGAAAGCTTCGACAATCGCAAGTAGTTCCTTGTCGTGGATCGGATAATTGAGACGTGGTCCGTCGAGCTTCTTTGAAAAGAAGGCTACAGGATGTAGCTTCCCTTGTTCGTCTCGTTGTCCCAATTGTCCTCCGATGGCGTAGTCTGAAGCGTCCGTTTCCACCTCGAATGGCTTCTTGGGGTCTGGCAGTACCAGTACTGGATCTTCGGTAATGGCGTCGCGGATTTGCGTGAATGCTTGCTCGTGTTGCTCTTCCCATTGGAATTCAGCATTCTTCTTGGTGAGTTCGTGCAAAGGTCGTGCGATCGCTCCAAAGTTCCTGATGAACATCCGGTAGAAGTTCGCAAATCCGATGAAACTTCGTACTTCCGTGGCTGACGCTGGTTGTGGCCAATTCTTGATGGCTTCAACCTTTGAAGGTTCCATCCGGATTCGTCCGGGGGATATTTCGTATCCCAAAAAGACTGTCTTCCTGACATGGAATTCGCTCTTTTCCTTGTTGACTGATAGCTTGTACGCGTGCAGCGCGTCCAGCACTGCTTTCACGTGCCTCCGGTGTTCGTCCATCGTCTTGGAGAAGATGAGTATGTCGTCGAGATAACATACCGCAAATTTGTCGAGAAAGGGTTGGATAGCTTGATCAATCAGGGCTTGGAACGTTGCCGGCGCGTTCGTAAGTCCGAATGGCATGACGAGGTACTCGTAGTGGCCATAGGGTGTCCTAAAGGCCGTTTTCCACTCGTCGCCTTCTTTGATCCGTATGTGGTTGTAGGCCGATGGCAAGTCAAGACGCGTGAAATATTGGGCTCCTGCCAACTGATCTCGGAGCCGTGAGATCAGCGGTAACGGGTATCGGTTTTTCACGGTCTGTTCGTTGAGTTGCCGATAGTCGACACATAACCGTAGCTTTCCGTCTTTCTTTGGCACAAACAGGATTGGGTAGCCTGCTGGCGATGTCGACGGGCGGATATGTCCTCTTCGAAGGTTCTCCTCCAAATATCGCTTAAGTTCTTCGTTCTGCGTCTGGCTCGTGTGGTAAATCTTGAAGAACTTCAGTCGTGCTCCTTCCTTGAGCTTGATCTCGTGATCCCATGGGCCGTGTTCTGGTAATCCTTCCAGATGTTTCGGTTCGAATGCTGGGTGTCCCTCATACTCCTTCGGTACTTCCCCAGTCTTGTCTCGTCTCTCGGTTTTCTGATAGTATGCGAACTTGGTTCCGTCCATGGCGATACTGGCGATTTCTCCTGTCTCAACCCACTGCTCCAATTGCAGTGCTCCGCATTCGTCAACGGAGAGAACAGCTATCGGCGATTCAGCTCGTTCCTCCTGTCGCAATATCGATGTCGTTGTGCCGCCTCTTCCAGAGTCCGTAGTGGTCTGCCTGCCACTGTCCGTCTCTTGCGGTGGATCCGTAGGACATGCCTTTCCTTGAGCATCGTCCGCTCGCGATCCTTGCGCGCTCCCCATCTTGCTGGTCGAATACGACTCCGTTCGGGGTCGCAGGTGGCCACCATTCTTCCAGCTGATGTCCGGGTCGTAATCTTCATGCCATGGTAACCCCAATATCATGTCTTTGTCGTTGCCCATGTCCACGATGCTGAATACGACTGCTGTGGTCTTCCCTGCCACAGTGATGTCGATCGGTTCGGTCTCTCTGCGTACCCATTGCGTCGGAAATGGCCCTTTGACTATGCCATGCTTCCGCTTCATTCTCCAGGGTATCCGTAGCTGATTCACAAGTGTCGGCGAAATCAGATTCATCTCTGCTCCACTGTCCACTAGTGCGAGCATTTCGTGCTGTCTCCATTGTGCTGTTATCCACAGTCGCTTGTCTTGCCGCCGTCGTCCAAAGATTGCAGCGATTTCCCATGTTTCTGCCGGGAGGTCTCGATATAGTGGTCCCTTGCGCCAGTTCCTCCTGTACTGCGCTACCACTTGCCGCTGCACGGGCGTTAATGGTTTCCGGGCCCCTCGAAGGGCCCTGACCCGTTTCCCAGGTCAGTGCTGACCTCTTCGGTTGTTCGGCTGATAGCGGCTTCGTCGATCGTGCTCATTTCCGTGAGCCATTGAGTGCTTGCGGCTTCCCACCATTGGGTCCGTTCTGCTTTCCGTCGTGCGTGCCATAGCTTCGTCTGAAGCTCCCGAATTCGCAATTTCTTTTCGTCCGCGTGATAGAGGCAATCGTTGCTCCAGCACGAGTCCCATGTGTCTCGTCCGGTTCCGCAGTGCCTAGGCCAGGCTCGTCTTGGAACTATCGTGATGCTTTCTGAATTGCGGGCTTCGATCTTCCAGAGCAATTCGGCCGCTCTGTTTCCTGCATCGTAGACCCATTCCACAGGGCGTAAGCCTCCGTCCCCGTTTTCCTGTCGGGTCGGCCAATGATTGTTTTCGAATTTGTCGCGGAAGTGATATCGACATTCGTGTGCCACACACTGAAACCAGGGCACTTGCGCATGTGCCTCGTGTCGAGGGTGCAGTCGCATGGCGTCGCCTGGGAGGTATTGGAATTCTTTCCCGAATCCTTCCCATTGTACGTGGACCGTAGGTACTCCAGTGCTGACATAGGAGTGTTTCTTCCAGTAGCTTTCCCACGTGCGTTCGTCTTTTCCGCGGTTCGCGCGCATGAACTGGTATTCTGGGTTCCGCACGTCGTTGCTGAGTTGCTGATCGTCAAGGTACTCGGCGTAGCTATCGGGCCCATCATATGTCACAGGCTGTTCTCCTTTGATGGCTTCCACGATACGTCGGAGTTCCCTCATTTCGTCCTTCATCTCTTCGCTCTGCTGGGCGAGTCGAGTCAAGCGCCCATCCCGTTCGCGCAGTTCCGTGTTGAGTCGGAAAACTTCGTTGCGGTACCATTCGATTCGTTCCTGGAGGAATAGAGCATTGGGTCCGGGTCTTTCGATTCCTTGGGTGTCGGTTGTCCACGATCCATCCCGCCTCTGCGTGACTGTGAGACCCCACTGCCTCAAGGCTGGGAGAATCGAAACTGGCGGTGCATATTCTCCTGCCATGTCCCATTCGGCAAGACCTGTCTCTGGGTCCACAGTGACCAGTTCGGAGTACGGTGCTTGTTCGTCTTCACCGTTGCCGTCGTGTCCGAGACTGTCCGTGTCACTGCCCTTGTCTTCGTAGCTCGTGGCCGCTACTTCGATGACGTCCTTGGTGGTTTCGTCGATGGCCGCAATTTCCTTTCCAGGGGTTGGTTTCCATTCTTTCTTCGGGCTTCGGCATTCTCGCTTGTAGTGCCCTTTCTTTCCGCAGTTGTAGCAGGTAACATTAGACTTGTCTTTGGCCGTCTTCTTCTGGTCCTGCTTCTGCGCTGCATCCACATCCATGGCTCCGGGGTGCGTCCCGTACGAGGTACTGACGTACGCTCGCTTTTTCTTGTCGTTGGCCTTAACCGTGGTTCCGTTCATTCGACCTCGTTTCTGCTGCTCTCGTGCGTAGAGTCGATCATCGATCCTGATGGCCTGCGCGATGTATTCGTCCAGAGTCTCAGGCCGATCGTACTTGTACAGCTCGTCCTTGACCTTTTCCTTCAAGCCGTTATAGAACAATTGCATCAACGCCTCGTCGTTAAGCTGAGACTTGAGCATGTCCTGTCTGAACTGTGCGGCGTAGGAGGCTGCTGACTTGGTCTGTCGGAGATTGGCGAGTCTTTCTTGCGCATGGATTTTCTCGTCTTTGTCGCCAAAGACCTTCCGAAGCTCTTCTTCGAAACGGTCGTAGGATCGAAAGACTGCCTGCGTGAACGCGTCTCGGTCGTCTTCGTCTTCCTCGGTGAGATAGTCGTTCCACGTAGGCTCGAACCATCTGAGTGCCTTGCCCTCTAGTCTCGTGGCTGCGTAGAGGACTTTGGCTTTGTCGTCCGGAAACTTGTCGTCATTGAGCCGGAAGTAGGATCGGAGGTTTGTCAAGAATCCTGCGAGATCCTCCTTGGTTCCTCCGTATTTGCCAGGTGGTTCGATCTTGATGCGCTTCGCTTTGGCGCCCTCGAGTGCCTCGATTTTGGCGTAGGCCTCGTTGACCAACTTCTGCGAGTACTTTTCGCGGTTCTCGAGTTCCTTGATTCGAGCTTGAGCAGCCTTGTCTCTCTGGTCCAACTCCTGGATCCGCTGCTGGAGTTGACCAAGCTGGGCGAGCAGTTGTTCGGCCGTGACGTTGGTATCCATGTCGGTGTCGAGGTCGAGGTCTCCTCCGTTCTGAACCATGACAGAACAAAGGGAGTGGTAACAACGTGTGACGAACCCAACTCAGACTTCTTCTGAAAGGGTCCAGACGGAGGTGGGTGAAGCAGGACAAGCAGGCAGGTCGTCTGAGGGATTCGGTGAAGCCAAAGGGTTCACAACAACACTTAGAGTTGTCTCTCACAGTAATCAGCAATGCTTGGTATGAGTACTGTGATTGTGATTGTTACCACTGGTGAACTTCCCAGAGTCCACCATAACGAGTGACTAGCTAGCTATATATACATAATTGTCTGTCCTTCTTCAATAGTTATCACCAGTACCACTCCTCCTTTCACTTCGTGATTCTGCGTTGTCGACGGTGACATGTTATTATCACCAGTGAAGACCTTAGTCTTGGCGGTGATAATCTTCTGATTGGTCCGTCAAGTGATTGGCTGTCGGAATGTCCCGCGTCCTGGCTGCAGCCTGCCAGGCCGCCCATGTGCTTATTCGTGACAGATAGAGGTCAAGGGGCGGTACCTAGGCTTCTATTTTAAGGTACCAGATAGGGGTAGCCTTATAGGCCCTAGTAACCACTTAAAGGGCCCTATATTAGGCCCTTAATAGCTCCCTAGTAAGGCCTTCTAGCTTACCCCCTAGCTTAGTAGGCTTATAGAAGTTCGAGGCCCTATAAGCTAGGGCATGTGACAAACCCAACTCAGACTTCTTCTAAAAGGGTTCGTCACACGTTGCTATCACTCCCTTTGTTTTATCATGGCTCAGAACAGAGGTGATTTCGACCTCGACATCGACATAGCTACCAACGTCACGGCCGAACAGCTGCTCGCCTAGCTCTGTCAACTCCAGCAGCGGATCCAGGAGTTGGACCAGAGAGACAAGGTTACTTAAGCTCGGATTAAGGAACTCGAAAACGGCGAAAAGCACTTGTAGAAGCTGGTTAACGAGGCCTACGCCAAAATCAAGGCACTCGAAGGCGCTAAAGCGAGCCGTATTAAGATCGAACTACCTAGTAAATATAGAGGAACTAAGGAGGATCTTGTAAGATTCCTAACAAACCTCTGATCTTACTTCTAGCTTAATGATAATAAGTTTCTAGACGATAAAGCTAAAGTCCTCTATATAGCTATAAGACTAGAGGGTAAGGTATTTAGATAGTTTAAGCCTATATAGAATGACTATCTTATTAAGGAAGATAAAGATAACTAAGATATATTTATATAGGTAGTCTTTTGATCTTATAACTATTTTAAAGAAGAGCTTTAGAAGGTTTTTAGTAATAAAGATAAGAAGATTTATATATAAGAAAGACTTGCTAGTCTTTAATAGACTAAGTTAATAGCCTCTTATATTATATAGTTTAGATAGGATATACTTAAGTCTTAGCTTAATAATAAGGTATTAATATAACTATTTTATAATAGCTTAAAGGAAAAGGTTAAAGATAAGCTATATAAGTATAACTAGCCTAAGACCCTAGATAAATATGTTATATAGGCTATTAGAATCGATAATTAACTTTATATATAAGAGTAGTAGAAATAAGGTTAAATAAATAGAACTATAGTTAAGGCTAATGATAAGAAAAAACGAGTATACGTTAGCACCTTATATAGGATATATTCTAGAGCTATAGATATAGATATAGTATAGAAGTAGGACTAAAAGAAGATAACTAAAGATAAGTCTAATGTTACTTACTATAACTATAGAAAGAAAGGACATTATAAGTAAGAATGTCAAAGCCCGAAGAAAGAGTAGAAAATAGTCCCTAGAAAGGAAATTACGGCTATTAACGAAAATACTAAAGATGTTATCGAAGTAGCGGCTACAAGCTACAAAGACAAGGACAGCGATATAGACAGTCTCGGATACGACGGCGATAGTAAAGACGAACAAGCACTATACTCCGAACTAGTCATAGTAGACCTAGAGATAGGTCTTGCCAAATAGGACACGGTAGGAGAGTATACACTACTAATTTCGATTCTCCTAGCCCTAAGGCAGTAGGGTTTCATAGTTATATAGAGGTAGGATAGATTGTAGACGACCGATACCTAAGGAATCGAAAGACCTAGACCTAATATTCTATTCCTCTAGGAACAAATCGAATGGTATCGTAATGAAGTTTTCTGGCTTAATATAGAACTATACGAACGGGATAGACGCTTAATTTGACTTGCCTAGTAGAGCGATAAGATGAGGGACGAGATAAGGGAACTTTAACGTATTATAGAAACTATTAAAGGGGAATAGCCTATAATGTACGATAGGCCTAATAGCTATACTAAGCATTTTAATGATTAGTAACTTAGCTACAACATATAAAACCCCGAGTACTAGTTTATATATATAAACCACGGAAAAGACAAACGTATATAGGAAAACTACTAGAAGAAATACTCTTACCTTAGCATTAGAGTACCTACAGTCTATATATAGTAGGAAGAATTTAGAAAAGAATTCTAATACCTTCTAGGCAACGTTATATGACTATACTTATAATACAAGGCATATATATAAGTGCCCTAGTTCTAGTATATATTATACAAATGTGTGACGAACCCAACTCAGACTTCTTCTAAAAGGGTCCAGACGGAGGTAGGTAAAGCAGGACAGGCGTACAGGTCGTCTAAGGGATTCGGTAAAGCCAAAGGGTTCACAACAACACTTAGAGTTGTCTCTTACAGTAATCAGCAATGCTTGGTATAAGTACTATGATTATAATTATTACCACTGGCGAACTCCTAGAGTCTACTATAACGAGTGACTATCTATATGTATATATAATCCTAGTGATTATTCCTGATTACGGTGATCGTGAGTGATCGTATGGCGATGATTACCCTGATCACTGGTGAGCGTAGTGATCACTATGCTTCCTATGCTATGATTAGTCCTTTTGTTCCTTTGACTTGATTAGCCTATTTGTGCCAGTGGCTTAGGCGGCATCTGTATATATATTTCTGTGATACGATGCCCTCCCTCCGAGGCTTTCGACCTGAAAGCCCTCTTTAGGCCGTCTTAAATAGCGCTAACATCCCTTACATTCCTTGTACGTGTTTTTCTCCTTAGCCTCTTATTGCCCTTTGTGCTATTAGTTATACTGTCTAATGTATATAGATCCCTAGCATCTATTTGTTGTGAGCGTTTAGCTTAGTTTATTTCCGATTATAGGTTTGCAGTAATAGCGTGTTCTTATTACACGGAGTATAACCGAGTATATAAGATGATTAAAAAATCTTATTGCTATAAGGCTTATATATGTCGGGGTCATGCTTATAATAGTTCTAGCGTTCTAGTTTCTTCTTGTAAGTTCCCGTTTCCTTATAAGAGTATATCTCTGATTATAACGTAGTAAATCGTATTATACGCGAGCAACGTCGTTTAAAGGCTAAAGAGAAAGAGGCCAAAGCCTTGCTATAAGAATATTAATATAAAGCTTCTAAGGCATTAGCCTGTCTAACTTAGGTCTATAAATAATGAGAGTTCCTAGTAGAGAAGGGGGTAGATATAGTTATATAGGGTTTGTCAAATCTAGACAAATTAGAGGTAGTAGAATAGCAGGAATCGGGGGCCATTATATAGCTTAATGGTGGCATCGACGTTATTGACTAGGGCGCTATTTTCGGTTCTGTCCTAGATTTGCCTTTAGCCGATCTAGGTTTTGCCGATAGAACTGTTCTAGTTTCTTAGGGCAGTTTAAATTCTTAACTAGTTCCTATAAGTTATCTTCTAGTCCGAAATCAAGCCACTTGACTAGGTACTATAGTTCCCTATCGATAATATATAAATCTAGAATTTCTTTGACGTCCTATTCTTCTTCCTCGTCTTTTGCTTCGATATACATAGCAACCTTAGCGTTTTTCGGTGCTGGTTCGAGAAGTGAAATATGAAAAACATCTATCTATAGTCGTATAGATAATAGTAACGATAGTTAGTAGTTAGATGTCGAAATTCATTCTTTAATAATAAAGGGTCTAACCTTCTTAAAGTCTAGCTTTGTGCTTAGTCATTTGGTTTATAAGTTTTGTACGATCAGGTAGACTTTGTCTCCCCTCTCTAGGTAAGGTCCCTCGAGCCTATATTTATTATAGTAGTTCTTCATTCTGGTCTTGACAAACTTAAGTTCCTTTTTAAGCTTTTCATATAGTGTATACATTTGTTCCGCTTTGACTACTGCTCTCGGCACTATAACCTCTAGTCCTTGCCTAAGGTCTACTTTATATCCGTAGTTCGCGAAGAATGGTATGACTTTGGTTGTTTCTGTTGGCATTGTGTTGTAAGCGAGTTATACTATTGGCAATAGCATGACTTAGTCGTTTTACTAGTAGTTGACATAAGAGCAGAGGTACTACTTAATAACTTGGTTTAGTCGCTCTGTTTGTCTATTAGTCTATAAGTAATATGCCGTTAATAGCTTGCTATTAATGCCTAATCGTTGTATTAACGCTTGCCAAAACTTTGACACGAACTTGGTATCTCTATCGGTAATCTATTCTTACGGCTAAGCATATACTAATATAACTTGCTAATAGATTACGTCTGCTAGTTATTTGGCTATCTAGGACTCCTTATAGGGAAAGAAGTATACCTATTTAGTTAGGTAGTCTATTATAGTAAGAATACTATTATAGATTACTCCTATGGCTGTGTCCTTAGATTCTGGCAGCTTTGTAATGAAGTCTATTATAACTAAACTCTATAGTTTATTAGCTATTAGCAGTGGCTAAAGTAGCCTATATAGCTTATATCGTGCCGTTTTGCTTCGATTACAGATGTCGTAGCTCTATATAACTTCCTTAACTCGTACTATTAACTATAGAAAGTCATAGTATTTCTTGACTTGTACGATAGTCTTCGTAACTCCTTTATATCCTCTAAGTTTCGACTCGTAGAGTTCTCGAATCATCTATAGCTATTGATCTTTGTTATAGATATACGCTTTGCCTCGGTATTAAAGTTTCCTATCTTTTTCTTCTACTCTGTTAGGTACTACTAGTCTAGGTACTACTTAATACTATACCTCGTTGATCCTTTCTTCTCGAAAGATTGTATAGCATTCTAGGAACGAGTCAAGTAGATCATCTTCTACAGGTATCTACGTTTCGTGATGTAGCGTTCCGTCTGTACGTTCCTTGAACAATGGTGGTATTGTTTCCGTTCGTCCTTCTATATAATCTATTCGTCGACTTAAGATGTCTACTTATACGTTCTCTTTGCCCTTCTTGTAACAGATCTCAAAGTTAAATTCTATAAGGAATTCTGCCTATCGTATTTGTCGTCTGTTAAGCTCCTTTGTTATCGTAAAGTACTATAAATTCTTATGATCTATATATACTTGTACTAGTTTAATCGTACTACTAAGGTATAGTTGCTATTCCTTGAAAGCTTTAACAATCGCAAGTAGTTCCTTATCGTAGATTAGGTAATTAAGACATGGTCTATCGAGCTTCTTTGAAAAGAAGGCTATAGGATATAGCTTTCCTTATCTATCTCGTTATCCTAATTATCCTCTGATGGCATAGTCTAAAGCGTCCGTTTCTACCTCAAATGGCTTCTTAGGGTCTGGTAGTACTAGTACTAGATCTTTGGTAATGGCGTTACGAATCTACGTAAATACTTGCTTATATTGTTCTTCCTATTAGAATTTAGCATTCTTCTTAGTAAGTTTGTATAAAGGTTATACGATCGCTCTAAAGTTCCTAATAAACATCTGGTAGAAGTTTGCAAATCTAATAAAGCTTCGTACTTCTGTAACTAACGTTAGTTATAGCTAATTCTTAATGGCTTTAACCTTTAAAGGTTCTATTTGGATTTGTCCTAGGGATATCTTGTATCCTAAAAAGACTGTCTTCCTAATATAGAATTCGCTCTTTTCCTTGTTGACTAATAGCTTGTATGTATATAGTATGTCTAGTACTACTTTTACGTACTTCTAGTATTTGTCTATCGTCTTAGAGAAGATAAGTATATTATCGAGATAATATACTATAAATTTGTCGAGAAAGGGTAGGATAGCTTGATTAATCAGGGCTTAGAACGTTACTAACGCGTTTGTAAGTCCGAATGGCATGACAAGGTACTTATAGTGGCTATAGGGTATCCTAAAGGCCGTTTTCCACTTGTTGCCTTCTTTGATCTATATATAGTTATAGGCTAATAGCAAGTCAAGACGTGTAAAATATTAGGCTCCTACTAACTAATCTTAGAGCCGTAAGATTAGTAGTAACAGGTATTAGTTTTTCACGGTCTGTTTGTTAAGTTGCTAATAGTCAATATATAACCGTAGCTTTCTATCTTTCTTAGGCACAAATAGGATTAGGTAGCCTGCTAGTAATATCGATAGGCAGATATATCCTCTTCGAAGGTTCTCTAAATATCACTTAAGTTCTTCGTTCTATATCTAGCTTATATAGTAAATCTTAAAGAACTTTAGTCATGCTCCTTCCTTAAGCTTGATCTCGTAATCCTATGGGCCATATTCTAGTAGTCCTTCTAGATGTTTCGGTTCGAATGCTAGGTGTCCTTTATATTCCTTCGGTACTTCCCTAGTCTTATCTCGTCTCTCGGTTTTCTAGTAATATACAAACTTGGTTCCGTCTATAGCGATGCTGGCGATTTCTCCTATCTCAACCTACTACTCCTATTATAGTGCTCTACATTCGTTAATAGAGAGAACAGCTATTGGCGATTTAGCTCGTTCCTCCTGTCGTGATATCGATATCGTTGTACCGCCTCTTCTAGAGTCTATAGTAGTCTGCCTGCCACTATCTGTCTCTTGCGGTAGATCCGTAGGATATGCCTTTCCTTAAGCATTATCTACTCGCGATCCTTGCATGCTCCCTATCTCGCTAGTTAAATATAACTCCATTCGGGGTTATAGGTAGCTACTATTCTTCTAGCTAATGTCTAGGTCGTAGTCTTTATACTATAGTAACCCTAATTGTCACGGATAAGCACATGGGCGGCCTGGCAGGCTGTAGCTAGGACACGGGACATTCCGATAGCCAATCACTCGACGGACCAATCAGAAGATTATTACCGCCAAGACTAAGGTCTTCACTAGTGATAATAATATATCACCGTCGACAACGCAGAATCACGAAGTAAAAGGAGAAGTAGTACTAGTGATAACTATTAAAGAAGGATAGACCATTGTATATATATAGCTAGCTAGTCACTCGTTATAGTGGACTCTGGGAGTTCGCCAGTGGTAACAATCACAATCATAGTACTTATACCAAGTATTGCTGATTACTGTAAGAGACAACTCTAAGTGTTGTTATAAACCCCTTGGCTTCACCGAATCCCTTAGACGACCTGCCTGCTTGTCCCGCTTCACCTACCTCCGTCTGGACCCTTTCAGAAGAAGTCTGAGTTAGGTTCGTCACACATTGTTACTACTCCCTTTGTTCTGTCATAGTTCAGAACGGAGGTGACTTCGACCTCGATACCGACATGGCTACCGACGTCACGGCCGAATAACTGCTCGCCTAGCTTAGTCAACTCTAGCAGCGGATCTAGGAGTTGGACTAGAGAGACAAGGCTACTTAAGCTCGAATCAAGGAACTCGAGAATCGCGAAAAGTACTCGTAGAAGTTGGTTAACGAGGCTTATACCAAAATCGAAGCGCTCGAGACCGCCAAGGCGAGCCGTATTAAGATCGAACTACCTAGTAAATACGGAGGAACTAAGGAGGATCTTGTAGGATTCCTGACAAACCTCCGATCCTACTTCCGGCTTAATAACGACAAGTTTCCGGACGACAAAGCCAAAGTCCTCTACGTAGCTATAAGACTGGAGGGTAAGGCACTTAGATGGTTCGAGCCTATATAGAACAACTATCTTATTAAGGAAGACGAAGACGACCGAGACGTGTTTATATAGGCAGTCTTCCGATCTTACGACCGTTTCGAAGAAGAGCTTTGAAAGGTTTTCGGCGATAAAGACGAGAAGATTTATATATAAGAAAGACTCGCCAATCTCCGATAGACCAAGTTAGTAGCCTCCTACGCCATATAGTTTAGATAGGACATGCTTAAGTCTTAGCTTAACGACAAGGCGTTGATGTAACTATTCTATAATAGCTTAAAGGAAAAGGTTAAGGATGAGCTATATAAGTACGACCGGCCTAAGACCCTAGACAAATACATTATATAGGCTATTAGAATCGATGATCGACTCTACATATAAGAGTAGTAAAAACGAGGTCGAATGAACAGAACTATGGTTAAGGCTAACGATAAGAAAAAGCAAGCGTACGTTAGTACCTTGTATAGGATGTATCCTAGAGCTATAGATATAGACGTAGCGCAAAAGTAGGACCAGAAGAAGACGACCAAAGACAAGTCTAATGTTACCTACTACAATTACAGAAAGAAAGGGCACTATAAGCGAGAATGTCGTAGCCCGAAGAAAGAATAGAAGATAGTCCCTAGAAAGGAAGTTACGGCTATCGACGAAACTACTAAGGACGTCATCGAAGTAGCGGCTACAAGCTATAAAGACAAGGGCAGTGACACGGACAGTCTCGGACACGACGGCGACGGTAAAGACGAACAAGCACCGTACTCCGAACTGGTCACTGTAGACCTAGAGACAGGTCTTGCCAAATAGGACATGGCAGGAGAGTATGCACCGCCAGTTTCGATTCTCCTAGCCTTGAGGCAGTGGGGTTTCACGGTCACGTAGAGGCGGGATAGATCGTGGACAATCGACACCTAAGGAATCGAAAGACCTAGACCTAATGTTCTATTCCTCTAGGAACGAATCGAATAGTATCGTAACAAAGTTTTTCGGCTTAACGTAGAACTACGTGAACGGGATGGACGCTTGATTCGACTTGCCTAGTAGAGCGATAGAATGAGGGACGAGATAAGGGAACTCTAACGTATCGTGGAAACCATTAAAGGAGAATAGCCTGTAATATACGATGGGCCTGATAGCTACACCAAGTATCTTGACGGCTAGTAACTTAGTAACGACGTACGAAACCTAGAATACTAGTTTATACACGCGAACCGCGGAAAAGATGAGCGTACGTAGGAAAGCTACTAGAAGAAATACTCCTATGTTAGTACTAGAGTACCTATAGTCTACGTATAATGGGAAGGATTTGGGAAAGAATTCTAATACCTCCTAGGCGACGCTACGCGACTATACCCTCGATACGAGGCATATGCGTAAGTGCCCTGGTTCTAGTGTATAGCATACGAATGCCGATACTACTTCCGCGACAAATTCGAAAACAATCACTGGCCGACCTGACAAGGAAATGAGGACGGAAGCTTACGCCCTGCGGAATAGGTCTACGATGTAGGAAACAGAGCGGCCGAATTGCTCTGGAAGATCGAAGCCTATAATTTAGAAAGCATTATAATAGTTCTAAGACGAGCCTGGCCTAGGCACTACGGAACCGGACGAGATATATAGGACTCGTGCTAGAGTAACGATTGCCTCTATCATACGGAAGAAAAGAAATTACAAATTCAGGAGCTTTAGACGAAGCTATAGTACGTACGACGGAAAGCGGAATAGACCTAATGGTAGGAAACCGCAAGCACTTAATAGCTTACGGAAATAAGTACGATTGACGAAGCTGCTATTAGCCGAACAACCGAAGAGGTTAGTACTGACCTGGGAAACGGGTTAGGGCCCTTCGAGGGGCCTAGAAACCATTAACGCCTACGTAGCGGTGAGTAGTAGCGCAGTATAGGAGGGACTAGCGTAAGAGACCACTATATCGAGACCTCCCGGCGGAAACATAGGAAATCGCTGCAATCTTTAGATAACGGCGGCAAGACAAGCAATTATAGATAACAGCATAGTGGAAATAGCACGAAATGCTCGTACTAGTAGATAGTGGAGTAGAGATAAATCTGATTTCGCCGACACTTGTAAATTAGCTACGGATACCCTAGAGAATAAAGCGGAAGCATAGTATAGTTAAAGGGCCATTTCCGACGTAATAGGTACGTAAGGAGACCGAACCGATCGATATTACTATAGTAGGAAGGACTATAGCAGTTGTATTTAGTATCGTAGACATGGGCAATGACAAAGATATAATATTAGGGTTACTATAGCATGAAGACTATAACCTAGACATTAGCTGGAAGAATAGTGGCTACCTACAACCCCGAACGGAGTCGTATTTGACTAGCGAGATGGGGAGCGTACAAGGATCGCGAGTAGACGATGCTTAAGGAAAGGCATATCCTACGGATCTACCACAAGAGACAGATAGTGGCAGGCAGACCACTACAGACTCTGGAAGAGGCGGCATAACGATATCGATATCGCGATAGGAGGAACAAGCTAAATTACCGATAGCTGTTCTCTCCGTCAACGAATGCGGAACACTGCAATTAGAGTAGTAGGTCGAGACAGGAGAAATCGCTAGTATCGCTATAGACGGAACCAAGTTCGTATACTACTAGAAAACCGAGAGATGAGACAAGACTAGGGAAGCACTAAAGGAATACGAAGGATACCTAGCATTCGAACCGAAACATCTGGAAGGACTACTAGAATACGGCCTATAGGATCACGAGATCAAGCTTAAGGAAGGAGCATGACTAAAGTTCTTTAAGATTTACTATACGAGCTAGATATAGAACGAAGAACTTAAGCGATATTTGGAGGAGAACCTTCAAAGAGGATATATCCGCCCGTTGACATCGCTAGTAGGCTACCTAATCCTATTTATACCTAAGAAAGACGGAAAGCTATAGTTATACGTCGACTATTGGTAACTTAACAAACAGACTGTGAAAAATCGATACCCGTTACTGCTAATCTCACGGCTCCGAGATTAGTTAGCAGGAGCCTAATATTTTACGCGTCTTAACTTGCTATTAGCCTATAACTATATACGGATTAAAGAAGGCGACGAGTGGAAAACGGCCTTTAGGACACCCTATAGCCACTATGAGTACCTCGTCATGCCATTTGGACTTACAAACGCGCCGGCAACGTTCTAAGCCCTAATTGATCAAGCTATCTGACCCTTTCTCGACAAATTTGCGGTATATTATCTCGACGACATACTCATCTTCTCCAAGACGATAGACGAATACTAGAAGTACGTAAAAGCAGTGCTAGACGCACTATACGCGTACAAGCTATTAGTTAACAAGGAAAAGAGCGAATTCTACGTTAGGAAAATGGTGTTTCTAGAATACGAGATATCCCTAGGACAAATCCGGATGGAACCTTTAAAGGTTAAAGCTATCAAGAATTGGCTACGACCGACGTCAGTCACGGAAGTACGAAGCTTCATCGGATTTGTAAACTTCTACCGGATGTTCATTAGGAACTTTAGAGCGATCGTATAACCTTTATACAAACTCACTAAGAAGAATACTAAATTCTAATGGGAAGAATAACACGAGTAAGCATTTACGTAGATCCGGAACGCCATTACCAAAGACCTAGTACTAGTACTACTAGACCCTAAGAAGCTATTCGAGGTAGAAACGGACGCTTTAGACTACGCCATCAGAAGACAATTAGGATAACGAGACAGACAAGGAAAGCTACATCCTATAGCCTTCTTTTCAAAGAAGCTCGATAGACTACGTCTTAATTATCCGATCTATAATAAGGAACTACTTACGATTGTCGAAGCTTTCAAGGAATGGCGACTATACCTTAGCGGCACGATTGAACCGGTACAAGTATATATGGATCACAAGAATTTACGATACTTTACGACGATAAAGGAACTTAACGGACGACAAATACGATAGGCAGAATTCCTCGCGGAATTCAACTTTGAGATCCGCTATAAGAAGGGCAAAGAGAACGTACGAGCGGACATCTTAAGTCGACGAACGGATCACACGGAAGGACGAACGGGAACGACACCACCGTTGTTCAAGGAACGGACAGACGGAACGCTACATCACGAGACGCAGACACCCGTAGAAGATAATCCACTCGACTCGTTCCTAGAATGCTACGCAATCTTTCAAAAAGAAAGGATCAACGAGATATAGTATCAAGTAGCACCCGGACCACTGGTACCTAACGGAGTAGAAGAAAAAGATGGGAAACTCTGATACCAAGGCAAAGTATATATCCATGATAAAGATCAATAGCTACGAATGATTCGAGAACTCTATAAGTCAAAACTCGGAGGACACAAAGGAGTTACGAAGACTGTCATATAAGTTAAGAAACACTACGACTTTCTATAGTTAACGGTATAAGTTAAGGAAGTTGTACGGAACTATAATATCTATAATTAGAGCAAAACGGCATAACATAAGCTATATAGGCTACTTTAGCCACTACTAACAGCTAATAAACTATAGAGTTTAGTCATAATAGACTTCATTATAAAGCTGCCGGAATCTAAGGACATAGCTATAGGAGTGACCTACGATAGTATTCTTACTATAGTAGATCGCCTGACTAAGTGGGCATACTTCTTTCCCTATAAGGAGTCCTAGACAGTAGAATAGTTAGCAGACGTAATCTATCGGCAAGTTACATCAGTATATGCTTAGCCACAAGAATAGATCACCAATAGAGACACCAAGTTCGCGTCGAAATTCTAGCAAGCGTTAATATAACGATTAGGCATTAACAGTAAGTTATTAACGGCATATCACCTACAGACTGATAGACAAACGGAGCGACTAAACCAAGTTATTAAGCAGTACCTCCGCTCTTATATCAACTACCAGCAAAACGACTAGGTCATACTATTACTAATAGCACAACTCGCTTATAACACGACGCTAACAGAAACGACCAAAGTCATACCGTTCTTCGCGAACTACGGATATAAAGCAGACCTTAGGCAAGGACCAGGGGTTACAGTGCCGAGAGTAGCAGTCAAAGCGGAACAAATGTATACACTGCATGAAAAGCTTAAAAAGGAACTCGAGTTTGTCAAGACCAGAATAAAGAACTACTACGACAAACATAGGCTCGAAGGACCTCGCCTAGAGAGGGGAGACAAAGTCTACTTGATTATACGGAACTTACGAACCAAACGACCAAGCACGAAGCTAGACTTCAAGAAGGTCAGACCCTTCGTTATCAAAGAACGAATTTCGACATCTAACTACCGACTATCGTTACCGTTATCTATACGACTATAGACGGATGTTTTTCATATTTCACTTCTCGAACTAGCACCAAAGAACGCCAAGGTTGCTATATACATCGAAGCAGAGGACAAAGAGGAAGAATAGGACGTCGAAGAAATTCTAGATTCATATATTATTAACGGGGAACTATAGTACCTGGTCAAATAGCTTGATTTCGGACTAGAAGACAACTTATAGGAACTAGTCAAGAATTTGAACTGCCCTAAGAAACTGGAACAGTTCTACTAGTAGAACCCGGATCGACTAAAGGAAAACCCAGGACAGGACTAAAGATAGCGCCCTAGTCGATAGCATCGACGGCATTATTAATCTATAACGAGGGCATAGCAGGCATCTCTTGCCACTCAACCTCCTCCAACTCGTCTAAGGTTAACAGACTACACGCTACTATATCGGCACCTTTCTCTACCAAAAACTCCTTCTGCTAACGAAGACGCCGGAGCCGTATAAGCTTTTCGGATAACTTACACTAGGCCTCTTCTAGACGGCGTTAGGATTTATCTAGCTCAAGTTCGGCACGACGTTCAGCATCTTTGATACGACGCTACTCCTAAAGAATGCAATCTACTAGAACAAACATCAAGAATCATAGTAAAAAAAAAAAAAAAAAAAAAAAAAAAAGGAGACAAGCTTATAAGAAGAAAGCAGGATGCTAGAGCCATCGCAAGAATGACCCTGACAAACACAGGCCTCGTAACACTTTATATACACGATCATTTTATAGATGAGGCCTTATGACGCGTACTAAGAGCAAGGCATAACAACAAAACCGTTCTTAGCGATGTTCTAAGCAAGGGAAGCATGGTAACGTATAGAATACGACTTCCGTTTCTCTATTAGCATTTTGTTAGCATAGCGACCACAATATAGAAACAGGGAGAATGTAGTACTTACAAGCGAAAGGCTATTAGCGCTATTTGAAACGACCTAAGAGGGCTTTCGGGTCGAAAGCCTTAAAGGAGGGGCATCGTGTCACGGATAAGCACATAGGCGGCCTAGCAGGCTACAGCTAGGACACGGGACATTCCGACAGCTAATCACTCGACGGACCAATCAGAAGATTATCACCGCCAAGACTAAGGTCTTCACTAGTGATAATAACATATCACCGTCGACAACGTAGAATCACGAAGTGAAAGGAGAAGTAGTACTGGTGATAACTATTGAAGAAGGACAGACCATTGTGTATATATAGCTAGCTAGTCACTCGTTATGGTGGACTCTGGGAGTTCGCCAGTGGTAACAATCACAATCACAGTACTTATACCAAGCATTGCTGATTACTGTGAGAGACAACTCTAAGTGTTGTTATGAACCCCTTGGCTTCACCGAATCCCTTAGACGACCTGCCTGCTTGTCCCGCTTCACCTACCTCCGTCTGGACCCTTTTAGAAGAAGTCTGAGTTAGGTTCGTCACACTAATATTATATCTTTATCGTTACCTATGTTTATGATACTAAATATAACTGTTATAGTCTTCCTTACTATAGTAATATCGATCGGTTCGGTCTCCTTATATACCTACTATATCGGAAATAGCCCTTTGACTATACTATACTTCTGCTTTATTCTTTAGGGTATTCGTAGCTAATTTACAAGTGTCGGCGAAATCAGATTTATCTCTGCTCTACTATCTACTAGTATAAGCATTTTGTGCTATTTCTACTATACTATTATCTATAATCGCTTGTCTTGCCGCCGTCGTCTAAAGATTATAGCGATTTCCTATGTTTCTACTAGGAGGTCTCGATATAGTGGTCTCTTGTGCTAGTCCTTCCTATACTATGCTACCACTTGCCACTATACAGGTGTTAATAGTTTCTAGGCCCCTCGAAGGGCCTTGACCTATTTCCTAGGTTAGTACTAACCTCTTTAATTGTTCGGCTAATAGCGGCTTTATCGATCGTACTTATTTCTATAAGCCATTTAGTACTTGTAGCTTCCTACTATTAGGTCTATTCTACTTTCCGTCATACATGCTATAGCTTCATCTAAAGCTCCCGAATTCGTAATTTCTTTTTATCCGTGTAATAGAGGCAATTGTTACTCTAGCACGAGTCCTATATATCTTGTCTGGTTCCGTAGTGCCTAGGCCAGGCTTGTTTTAAAACTATTGTAATGCTTTCTAAATTGTAGGCTTTAATCTTCTAGAGCAATTCGGCTACTCTGTTTCCTATATTATAGACCTATTCTATAGGGCGTGAACTTCTGTCCTTATTTCCTTGCCAGGTTAGCTAGTGATTATTTTCGAATTTGTCATAGAAGTGGTATTGGCATTCGTGTGCTATACACTAGAACTAGGGCACTTGCGTATATGCCTTATGTCGAGGGTATAGTTGCGTAGTGTCACCTAGGAGGTATTAGAATTCTTTCCCAAATCCTTCCCATTATATATAGACTATAGGTACTCTAGTACTAATATAGGAGTATTTCTTCTAGTAGCTTTCCCACGTACGCTTGTCTTTTCTATAGTTTGCTTGTATAAACTAGTATTCTAGGTTCTATATGTCGTTACTAAGTTATTAGCTATTAAGATACTTAGTATAGCTATCAGGCCTATCGTATATTATAGGCTGTTCTCCTTTGATAGTTTCTATAATATATTAGAGTTCCCTCATTTCGTCCCTCATTCTATCGCTCTAATAGGCAAGTCAAATCAAGCGTCCATCCTGTTCGTATAGTTCTATATTAAGCCGAAAAACTTTATTATAATACTATTTAATTCGTTCCTAGAGGAATAGAACATTAGGTCTAGGTCTTCCAATTCCTTAGGTGTCGGTTATCTACGATCTATCCCGCCTCTGTATAACTGTAAAACCCCACTGCCTCAAGACTAGGAGAATCGAAACTGGCGGTGCATATTCTCCTGCCATGTCCCATTCGGCAAGACCTGTCTCTGGGTCTATAGTGACTAGTTCGGAGTACGATGCTTGTTTGTCTTCGCTGTCGCTGTCGTATCTAAGACTATCTATATTATTGCCCTTGTCTTTGTAGCTTATAGTCGCTACTTTGATAACGTCCTTAGTAGTTTCGTTAATAGTCGTAATTTCCTTTCTAGGGGTTAGTTTCTATTCTTTCTTTAGGCTCTGGTATTCTTGTTTATAGTGCCCTTTCTTTCTATAGTTATAGTAGGTAACATTGGACTTGTCTTTAGTCGTCTTCTTCCGGTCTTGCTTCTATGCTATATCTATATCTATAGCTCTAGGGTATATCCTATATAAGGTACTAATATATACTCGCTTTTTCTTGTTATTAGCCTTAACTATAGTTCTGTTTATTTGACCTCGTTTCTGCTGCTCTTATATATAGAGTTAATTATTAATTCTAATAGCCTATATAATATATTTGTCTAGGGTCTTAGGCCGATTACACTTATATAGCTTGTCCTTAACCTTTTCCTTTAAGCTATTATAGAATAATTATATTAATACCTTATCATTAAGCTAAGACTTAAGTATGTCCTATCTAAACTATATAGTATAGGAGGCTACTAACTTGGTCTGTCGGAGATTAGCGAGTCTTTCTTATATATAAATCTTCTTGTCCTTATTGCTAAAAACCTTCTAAAGCTCTTCTTCGAAACGGTCGTAAGATTAGAAGACTGCCTATATAAACGTGTCTCGGTCGTCTTCGTCTTCCTCAATAAGATAGTCATTCTATATAGGCTCAAACTATCTAAGTGCCTTACCCTCTAGTCTCGTAGCTATATAGAGAACTTTAGCTTTATTATCTAGAAACTTATTGTCGTTAAGCCAGAAGTAGGATCAGAGGTTTATTAGGAATCCTACAAGATCTTCCTTAGTTCCTCTATATTTACCAGGTAGTTCGATCTTGATGTAGCTCGCTTTAGTAGTCTCGAGCGTCTCGATTTTAGTGTAGGCCTCATTAACTAGCTTCTACAAGTACTTTTCGTGGTTCTCGAGTTCCTTGATTTAAGCTTAAGCAGCCTTATCTCTCTGGTCTAACTCCTAGATCCGCTGCTAGAGTTGACTAAGCTAAGTGAGCAGCTGTTTGGCCGTGACGTTAGTAGCTATATCGATGTCGAGGTCGAAGTTACCTCTGTTTTGAACCATGATAGAACAAAGGGAGTAGTAATAATACGTAACGAACCTAACTTAGATTTCTTCTAAAAGGGTCTAGATGGAGGTAGGTAAAGTAGGATAGGCGTATAGGTTGTCTAAGGGATTTGGTAAAGCTAAAGGATTTATAATAATACTTAGAGTTGTCTCTTATAGTAATTAGTAATGCTTAGTATAAGTACTATGATTGTAATTATTACTACTAGTAAACTCCTAGAGTCTACTATAACGAGTGACTATCTATATATATATATAATCCTAGTGATCATTCCTAATTACGGTGATTGTAAGTGATCGTATGGCGATAATTACCCTGATCACTGGTAAGCGTAGTGATTATTATGCTTCCCATGCTATGATTGGTCCTTTTGTTCCTTTGACTTGATTGGCCTATTTGTGCCAGTGGCTTAGGCAGTATCTACATGTATATTTCTATGACAGAATGCTAATACTACTTTTATAACAAATTTAAAAACAATCACTAGCTAACCTAATAAGGAAATGAGAACGGAAGCCTCTACCCTATAGAATAGGTCTATGATATAGGAAATAGAGTAGCCAAATTACTCTAGAAGATCGAAGCCCGTAATCTAGAAGGCATTATAGTAGTACCAAAACGAGCCTAGCCTAGGCACTATAGAATAGGACGAGATATATAGGACTCGTGCCGGAGTAACGACTGCCTCTACTACGTAGACGAAAAGAAATCGCGGATCTAGGAGCTTTAGATAAAGCTATGGCACGTACGACGAAAAGCAGAACAGACCTAATAGTAGGAAGCTATAAGTACTTAATAGCTTATAGAAATGAGTATAATCGACAAAGCTACTATTAGCTAAATAACCAAAGAGGTTAGTATTAACCTAGGAAACGGGTTAGGGCCCTTCAAGGGGCCTGAAAACTATTAATGCCTGTATAGCGGCAAGTAGTAGCATAGTATAGGAGGAACTGGCATAAGAGACTATTATATCGAGACCTCCCGGCAGAAATATAGGAAATCGCTATAATCTTTGGACGACGGCGGTAAGATAAGCGACTATAGATAATAGCACAATAGAGACAGTATAAAATGCTTATACTAGTAGATAGTAGAGTAGAGATAAACCTAATTTCGCCAATATTTGTAAATTAGCTATAGATACCTTAGAGAATGAAGTAGAAGTATAGTATAGTTAAAGGGCCATTTCTAATATAATAGGTATATAAGGAGACCGAACCGATTAATATTACTATAGCAGGGAAAACTATAGCAATCGTATTTAGTATTATAGATATAGGCAACGACAAAGATATAATATTAGGATTACTATAGTATGAAGATTATAACCCAGACATTAGCTAGAAAAATGGTAGCTACCTACGACCCTAAATGGAGTTATATTTGACTAGTAAGATAAGGAGTATATAAGGATTACAAGCAGACAATGCTCAAGGAAAGGCATATCCTACGGATCTACTACAAGAGACAGACAATAGCAGGCAGACTACTACAGACTCTAGAAGAAGCGGTATAACGACACCAACGTTACGACAGGAGGAACGAGCTAAACCGCTAATAGCTATTCTCTCTATTAACAAATGCAGAGCACTATAACTAGAGTAGTAAGTTAAGATAGGAGAAATCACTAGCATCGCTATGGACAGAACTAAGTTCGTATACTATTAGAAAGCTAAGAGATAAGACAAGACTAGGGAAGTACTAAAGGAATACAAAGGATACCTAGCATTCGAACCGAAGTATCTAAAAGGATTACTAGAGTACGGCCTATAAGATTACGAGATCAAGCTTAAGAAAGGAGTACGACTAAAGTTCTTTAAGATTTACTATATGAGCTAGATATAGAACGAAGAACTTAAGTGATATTTAGAGGAGAACCTTCGAAGAGGATATATCTACCTGTTAATATCACTAGCAGGCTACCTAATCCTATTTATGCCTAAGAAAGATAGAAAGCTATAGTTATATGTTAATTATTGGTAACTTAACAAATAGACTATGAAAAACCGATACCTGTTATTGCTAATCTTATAGCTCTAAGATTAGTTAGCAGGAGCCTAATATTTTACGCGTCTTGACTTGCCATTAGCCTATAACTATATATAGATTAAAGAAGGCGACAAGTGGAAAACGGCCTTTAGGATATCCTATAGCTACTATAAGTACCTTGTCATGCTATTTAGACTTATAAACGCGTTAGTAACGTTCTAAGCCCTGATTAATCAAGCTATCCGACCCTTTCTTAACAAATTTACGATATATTATCTCGACGATATACTTATCTTCTCTAAGACAATAGACAAATACCAGAAGTATATAAGAGTAGTACTAGACGTGTTATACACGTATAAGCTATCAGTTAACAAGGAAAAGAGCGAATTCTACGTTAGAAAGACGGTATTTTTAGGATACGAAATATCCCTAGGACAAATCCGGATAGAACCTTTAAAGGTCGAAGCTATTAAGGATTAGCTATAACTGACGTTAGTTATGGAAGTACGAAGTTTTATTAGGTTTACAAACTTCTACTAGATGTTCATTAGGAACTTCGGAGCGATTATATAACCTTTGTACGAACTTACTAGGAAGAACGCTAAATTCTAATAGGAAGAGTAATATAAGTAAGCATTTACATAGATCTATAACGCCATTACTAAAGATCTAGTACTAGTATTACTAGACCCTAAGAAGCCATTTGAGGTAGAAACGGACGCTTTAGACTACGCTATTGGAGGACAATTAGGATAACGAGACGAACAAGGGAAGCTATATCCTATAGCCTTCTTTTCAAAGAAGCTCGATGGACTATGTCTTAATTATCTGATCTATAACAAGGAACTACTTACGATTGTCAAAGCTTTTAAGGAATAGTAACTATACCTTAGTAGTATAATCGAACTAGTATAAGTATATATGGATTATAAGAATTTACAGTACTTTACGATGACAAAAGAGCTTAACAGACGATAAATACGATAGGTAGAATTCCTTATAGAATTTAATTTTAAGATCTGCTATAAGAAGGGTAAAGAGAACGTATAAGCAGATGCCTTAAGCTGATGAACGGATCATATAGAAGGACAAACGGAAATAACGCTACTATTATTCAAGGAACGAATAGCCGGAACGCTATATTACGAAACGTAGATACCCGTGGAAGATTAGGGTTAGGGTTAGGGTTAGGGTTAGGGTTAGGGTTAGGGTTAGGGTTAGGGTTAGGGTTAGGGTTAGGGTTAGGGTTAGGGTTAGGGTTAGGGTTAGGGTTAGGGTTAGGGTTAGGGTTAGGGTTAGGG